>NC_132935.1:151742058-152342058 GCF_034638445.1 Ciconia boyciana
CTCCACATCAGGCTCTCCTCCTGATTGTAGGAAGAGGAGCCAGCAGCAGAAGGCTGGAGCAGGAAGGAGCTCAGATCTCATGTTTTCCTTACATGTCTCAGTAATAGCTTTATGAAGAATTAGAGCATTTTTGCAGGACTGAAGGGTGCTGACGGCATCTGGTTTAACATGATAAACCTTGCTTGTCATCCCAAATTTACTGGCTATCAGATCAGCTCGCCTGTTAGATTGGTATAGTGGCTCCCTGACATCATCAGGAGTGAATGTGTTACATCGATTAAGCCTTTTACAGTCCAGCATGGATTTAGGTAACTGCAGTAACTGAAGGGCTTAATGAGAAAAACAGTCCACGTGTGTAGAGCCCTACCTGAGACATATATTTGAAAAGTGCAAGTGTCTGTTACGTGGACCCCTAACTGCTTTATCAGACGAGAGGAGAAACCTGGCAAAGCTTAACAATCTCATGGCAAGACACGGGAACATGGTTGAAAGATGTCTGTCAAATCACCGAAACACATATTCAGGCTGTGGGAAGGGGTGCTGCCATCCCAACTAAGGCGTTCATTCCCAGCACACGCGCCTCAGCTTGTCATCTACCCAGACAGCTTCCTGGGAGGTAATCGGCTTTTTCAGGAGCAGGGTGAATAAGCTGTAGTAGAAGAGCAACTACGCTCTCTCTCGCTCCCTGTAAGTCACAGAAGTTTGATAACCAGATTTCTGTAACTATTTTGAGCTCTATCTTGGGGAAAGAGGCACATGGACAGACATGCTCTGCAATGTAGTGGAAGAGTTGGTTAATGGAGGAATTTTATACCGTGTTAGGAATGACCTTAAGCTGTTCTTGTACAGCTTCATTGATGGGTGGCAGCATGAGTGGCTTTGAGCCTGGCGTCCCATGACCCATTCAGCTTCTACACACGCAGCAGCTGCCAGACTGCAGAGTCCACCTGGCTCCACTGTTCCCTATCAGGCCACCAGTAGCAAGGGCAATGGAAGAGGGAATGTCTGTTTTCTGCAACGGGTATGTTCATCGCTTCTATCCTGGACCCCTTTTAGGGAGTGGGAGAAGGGGAATGCTACATGGGAGAAAACGTACCCAAGCCAGGCCAGTGGCAGCCTCTTCCCTTGTCACCCTTGTGCCATGCTCATCATGACTCTCCAGCTGCAAAGAGCCAGCCCGCAGCACCCTCCCCCCCCCCCCCCATGGTGGCTATACTGATGGGGAAGAGCAGCACCAGCCACGGTTTGAGCAAGAGCAGCTCCAGCTGCTGAATTCAGAGCCCAGGGCACAGCTGCAGAGCATCTGAGTGACCCTGAACACGGCTACCTCGTCTGCAGGGCTGGAAGAGAGACAGGAGGCAGGCTCCGGTGGCCAAGCCCAGCTAAGATGGCAGCACCTACAGTCACCCCCATTGCAGAAGTCCAAGTTTTTAAAGAGGTTCCGGGAAGGGGTGTACAAAAGGGGGAACCTAAGTCCTTAGGCAGCTGTGAATTGCTGTCTTGGATTTAGGCACCTAAGTGCTTTTTTGGACCTCATCCCAAACACTTCATTGAGTGAGTGTTGCATTAACAACAGCCCAGTCAGAGGATAAGCAGCAACAGAAATGCTCCAAGCTGCTCTTTTAATGCATCCTAGGATGTGAACAAATGATCACTGCAGAAACAGCTGTACTGGGTTATGGTGTCATTGCCCCAAGCTATTTCCTTCATCACTTCTACAAGGAAACACCCCTCAGCAGAGCTTTCCTCACTGGCTTCACTGCAAAACCGTCAGCCTAGTGCACTCCAGAAAACTAGCCAGGCTAGTACCACTGACGGTGTTGAAATGGATTTGCAGCTCCCACCATCCATGCCTCTGACCCTGCTAGGGAGGAAGGTGGCTCCTGGCGGGTAGAGGAGGACAGCATCTTACAGTAGTATTGTTATTTCTGTAGTGATTGTTTGCTTCTTTCCTTGAATATGGAGTGGCCACTTGTAAGGACCTGAGCTATGCTCTGAGCTTCACAACTCACTCTTCAGCTTCCCTCCTGAGATGTGTCACGTACTTAAATGGTTTGTGGTGCTGCTCATGACCACTAAGTTCATGCTCAATAGAAGAAGAACAGAGGCTCTTCTAGAAACAATGGGAATTAAATGTAAGGCTGCATGTGCCATTTTTCACTTTGGGCAAGCATACTCTGACTTTGGAGGATACACGGTCGCAGGTGCACGCTGCCTGCAGGGCACAACAAAAGGCAGAGCGGAAGTAAGAAGACTCATTTCTATTTTAACTTTCTCCTTGGCTTCTCTGATGTTGTCTGCCTGACTATAAGTTGCACGTGGAGGGGAGGGTTTAATCATCTCCTTCAAGCAGCAGTTTGTTCAGGGGCTGGCTGGCTGTTTTTCTCCCAGAGCCTTCCTGAGGACAAACAAGGTGCTCCAAAACAGCTTGAACGAAGGATCTCCTTCTAGGTTCAGGTCTTTGTAAGATGAAGGGAGGTCTTGGGAGGTCCACCACAGTCTGGGCAGGGGGATGTGGGACTCTCCAGAGTAGGGACTTTCCTGTGGGGATGACTGCGTTTGGGCAGGTCGGCGATGCAATTAAAGAGTGAGGGATATAAATGTCCCACAGCACCCTGGTCTTTAAACTGCCTGCCTCCTAATGAAAGCCTGCATGATGCTTCTGTATCACAGTGCTGCAATATGTCCAAATATCAGGGGTGAAGCTTCAGCCAGCAAAAGAAAGGATGCGATAAATTAAGGTTTCCATGGTGGCTGTTTCTGATCCAAAGCACAGAAAACATGGTGTAAGTAGAGGTGCAATTTCCACTGATGAGCCGGAAAGCCCTCTAGTGAATCAGGGGGCTGCATAAATTGTACAGAAGGTGGCCTTAGACCAAAATAACCTAGTAAAATGCACACAGACACCTTCTGATTGATCTGAATGAGGCTTTGCCTAATAAAAATCTTCTATTATTTCGGCACTTAGTTCCATTTTCCCTCTGGTCCTGGATAGAAGGAGGGAAATGTAAGAATTCAGCTTGACAAGAAAAGCATTTTGATATGAGAGCTTGGATTTCTCTACCTTCCAAGAAAGATTTCTTTGTAATCTCAGTATCAACTTCTACAAGATCATTAATAGATTTCAATGACTTCCAAACCCAAATACAATCCCTACAGACCTGCCAACCTTTATGGTGCAGGCTGGCATTCTGTTGTTGCTGCTGCAATCCTTTGCACCGTTGCTGTAACTTAAAGGTTATCGAGCAAAATCATGTTTCCGTCATGCTGCTCAGATAAGTTTTTGGCGAAAGTGCTTTTCCAAAAAAGTGTCTCCTCTCCAGTCACTCCAAACGCCATTCCAGTGGAGAGCAGGTAAGAAATGGGGATGAGAGCAGTATCTTCAGAAGTGCATACCCTGCTGTAAAATAATATGAGAGCACATAAGAGTTAAATTCAAGACTAAAATATACATGCTCAAGGCAAGTTTATTACTGTGGGTCTAAAGACACATCCCCACTCACTCCTCTAAACCTGTCCACCAGCGGGTGTGAGGGGGAAGGAAAGCAGCTTGGTGAGCATGACTGTGCAATGGGGATGCTCTGTGCAGCTATATTTTTCTTTTTTTGGATTCCCACTCGAAGCAGAGGTGGGTCTGTACCACCCCCACAGATAACAGCACACTTGCTGTGTGATTTCATAGCTTTAAGCCAGGCATTTGGAAAAGATTTTTCTATGAAGAACGGATTTGAGCCATAATCCTTTGACCCCCTGGCCCGTCTGAGACGGCCGTGACATGTCATTGCTCTCTGATAACGATTCTCCACGCTGCCTCTGCCTGCTCCCGTGGCGGTGAGCTGCTCCGGGGCGGGTGCACGTCCCTGGCCTCACTCCAGAGCTCTGGGATCTGTGTAATCTCCAGTGTCAAGATGTGTTTGGATACGGAAAGCTGTGACACTCTGGTATATATCAGCTAGATAACAGGAGCATCCCCGCTCCCAAGGAGACAGATGCCTGGTGCTGGGTGTCAAGCCACCGAGGGCCCATCCCTCTGCGGGCTTTCTGCCTGCTCTTTAACCCTGGATGACAGTCACATCTTCAAGGGGCTGTTCTTTGGAAGATAAACATAGCTTTTCTGGTTCAAAAATTACAAGCCATTCTCACATTTTTTCTCTTTAACAGAGAAGGACTGTAATTTCAGCTTTTTGGGTGAGGCTTTTTGTGGGAATGCACTGGCATGAAGGGGTCTTACAAACTCTTGTTGAACTTTTTGAGTACTGCTGTTACAGACAAGCCTTTCTTCATGCTCTGCCCTTGCTACTGTGTTCGACTTTTACGAAAAAAACCAAACAACCCCCTATAGATAGTTTTCTTCCCTTGATCTCTCAAAAACCAGCTCATGTAGATCTACAGGAGGGAGGCAGTATTTCAGAAAGTACAGTGCTGCCCTGTGAAACATAAGATTTAAAAATTAATGTTACCACAGCTAAAAGCTGAAATTGGTGAGTTAAACTTAAATCACTATCACTTAAGACCTTATGGAACTAATAGGAACTATGCCACAGAGCATTTATAAAAAGAGTCTTTTTATTGTGTGCTGTGGTTTTGTATTAAAACACACCATTTCAGGGATGCTCCCCCCTCCTGAGCGTGAACCTGTGCTCCTCGGGGAAGGGCTTGCTGCAGAGGCTCCAGCACAAGCCGTACCCAAAGCCACGCTGCTCAACCACGGCAAGTGCTGTGAGAAGGACGGTCTCTCAGTTTTGAAGCTGCATTTATCTCTTGCCTTCTAAAGGCAAGCAGGAGGACTATCATGCCAATAGCTGGCCTACAGCCTAGAGCCGCCGGTCCAACTCCCTGTCCTGCTGCATGTCCCTGCCTGGCTGCACACCGGTCCCTCAGCACCTCCGTGCCTCTCTAAGCGGCAGTGACCAGGGCT
Organism: Ciconia boyciana; assembly: GCF_034638445.1. Taxonomy (NCBI): domain Eukaryota; kingdom Metazoa; phylum Chordata; class Aves; order Ciconiiformes; family Ciconiidae; genus Ciconia; species Ciconia boyciana. The sequence continues at coordinate 151,746,977 of NC_132935.1, forward strand.
GGGGGAACAGGGTACCCTGCGCTGGGGCAGGTTTCCTTCATTTTGTCAATGATTACAGCCTGGCCAAAGCACTTTGAAGACTGCAACCCTTCCAGACTCTATTTATTGATATTTACTGCTGTAACTATAGGCTCTTTTCCCATCAGTATATATTTTTGTTTGTTCCTTATAAACCTCAGGGCTTCAGTTGTATCTTACAGCAGTGATTTTCACAGCATAACGATATCAGTGGAAATAAATAAGAATCCTTCTGTCAGTACTGCATTTGGCATCTTTCAACTAATTGTTTATACATATACATTCAGGAAAGGGAGGAGACATTCCCAAGCCACCTCTCCTGTTTCTACATTACTTCACATACCTTTATCACCCTGCCCCTTGTGCATCTCCTCCCCCAGGTGCCCCACTATTTCAGACTCTACTCTCCCACATAAAGAGCTGCTCAGCACACACGATGTGTTTGCGAGTTAAATTATCTATATTGCTAAGAATATGTTCGCAGCTGTTTTGAAGATGAAGTTGGTTTTTTTCAAAGTAGATTTGCAATTAGTTTCACAAAAAAGGCAAAGAATTTTTAGCTAATGCCTGTAGGCAACCTGAGTTTGCTCTCATCCTTCGCTGTAACTCCAACAGGTCAGTATGTGCTCTCACCACAGTAAATCTGGAGTCACAGTTGGATGGTGCTGAGGCGTAGCTTGAAATTCGGTGAGAGGACAGGGTGCATCCTACTGTTTGATTAGGCCTGCACTGGATATCGAGCATGACCCAATGGGCTGCTGAGTGTTGGCTGGTAGCTGCTGACCACGCACAAGTAACGGTGAAGTGGGCATTTTCTCTGGAGATCATCAACATCTTGTGGTAACACATGAGATCCGACCAGGGTCTGCTTTTCTTTTACCTTATTTGAAATGTGTTTTCAATCAGCACTAGTTCACAGAGTGATGTTAACGGTATCCACAACTCTTGCTAAGCCCTTCTTTTTGACTAGAGAAATCAAGCTCAAACCTTGCCTGTGCTTGGACAAAGACCACTTCCCAGCTGCACCCATTTCAGCCACAACCGCAGTTCCCAGTGTCTGCAAGACTTCACTCCTTAATGAGCGAAGCTCACATCACTAGCAGAAATGACTATGTGGCCATCACAGCTTGGCCTCCATACATACTTCGTGGAGATCAATGGAGCTGCAATAACATCTGTATTGTACCATTCCTGTACCTTTGTATGTAATATATCAAATCTATATTACTTTATTAAGCAAATGCAGGGATTAGCCTTCTCTAGAGTATTAAGCATCCAAATTTTAAACTAGGAAAAATAGGACAGATCCAGCACCAATATGCTTTGCTAATGCATAACTATTCCCCTTTCATCTTCCCCTAGCTTTAGGGATGACCCTCTCCATCCCCAGTCCTGACACCTTGCTGGGTGGCCAGCTGGAGCTCCTAATCCTTCTCGAGAGCTTTTCAGCTGAATGGACTGTACAAATATTTTGGTCAGGAAACTCTCCTGAAAAATGAGGCCTAACTGTTCTGTTCCTCAGCTGGGCGACGGGGGTAATTACTGTGATAACTTCCTGTCTCTCCTGGGTGTTATGATGAGAAACTCATTAATATTTGCTGAGTACCCTGAGCCAAGTCCTTGAATGAAAAGCTGTAAGGATTATTTTAACAATACTTAACACTTCAAAAAGTGCAAAGTAAACTTCAAAAGTTTTGGGAGCACTACCTAATTTTCCCAAATGTAAAACAGCTAAATTCTGAAAGGTAATTTGTGTGCCACACCTCAGCCTTTTCAGCAGTCTTCACAATGTTCAGGTGTCTTCATACACAGTATGCATGTACACTTCCTCTGTGTTAACTATTATTTTTTGGCTTTTTTTCCCCATCTTTTCCTTCCTCCAGCACGCATTCGTGTGTCGTACTTTAGGACTCTGAGGTACATCTAACAGAGATGGTAGCTGAGTCCTTACATTAAAGGAATATATACTCCATTACTGCACTGAACTATTACTCCTCCCCAGCAGCCTGTGGCCTAACACCTTGCACAGCCACTGACTGCTGTGCATTAAATCGTCCTTGCAGAACGGTCACCACCCGGCATCATGAACTATTTCCCTCTATTCAATACAGACCCACACCCACCCCATCTGCTTCTTTGGGATGCTTAGGAAGCGATAAAGTAGTTCAAGAACTGCATCCCCAAATACCAGGTCAAAACACAGCTGAAGAAGCACCAAAGAACTGGCAAATGAAAACATCCCCTCTCCATGGCAATGCTTAGTGTTTCCCTTGATGTAGCTATAAAATATCTGAAGCTCCTCTATTTCAAACTAAAAAGAGGTGCCAATTCTATAAACAGGTGATTACTGGCAGGACGGGTAATGTGACATGTTTTCTTGCAAAAGGGTAATAGCTGTTTTGTTTATGATTAGCATCTGTTCTAAGAAAGTTTAATATATCATGGCTGTAACATGCCATATAGGACAGACAAGAGGAAAAAATAAGCACGGGTTTAATAGCACATCTGTGGCTAGTTAGTTATGGTAAACTTCAGGTATGTGGTGATTTCAGCGTATGTTCCTAAATACATTCCCGGCAACTGGATCTAAGACAAAAACTGTTACAGTCTTTCAGGGGATAATTAATGCACTTAGTCACTTCAAACCGCACCAAATTATGAAGAAATCTGCTTGATTTCAATGTAAAAACCACTAACGCAGGATCACCTCCAGAAATGAGGTTCAAAGCCTGCAACAAGCTCAGTAGGAATGGCAGGAAAGCTCTGGCCCTGAGCAGCAACGCTGATGATGGGACATAAAACATAAACAGAGGACTCCTGATCAGGGAGGTTTTGAGGCCAGAGAGAATTATAAAGGCATAAAACAGCAATAACTTGCACCGAGCAGAGCAGGACTTCCCATTCACTCATCACACAGCAATGGCACGCAGCAGTGCTGTTGCTGAAGAGCTGGCGAGCGTGCAGCAGCCTGTGTGTTTTCCCTTTTCCCTTCCCTGTGCATTAATTCATCTGTATTTCCCCCATCTGGCCTGTCTCTCTCATGTTTGTGTGTTTCTGTTTTCCACGATTTCTGTCCATAACGGCCACTCACTCAGACTCGCAGGCGCTGCTCTTCATCTCCCGAGGAGCCGAGCCCTGGCGTGCCCTGCTTACTCAGGCACACGGACCCACTCTACTGTGTCCCGTGAGACGCTGATCTGAACCTGACCTCTGAGACACACGGGACGGCTTTACTGCGTGCTGGGTTCATGCAGCCCCTCCATGCTCCTGTCCAGATACCTGCCTTTGCCGCACACAGCCACCGCTGGCGTTTGATTCATTATTTCTTTGTCCTTCTCCTTGCCCCCTGCAAGCCATGCAAAGCAGAGGGGCAATAATGGCTCTCTCCTCTGTTGCCCCATCATGTCACCCTGCCCCATCACACTGATTTTCACGCATCTCAAGAGTTCTCAGTGGCAGGGAAGAGTCTTTAGTGCTCTCTTCTCTTCTGCAAACCCCATTTGTATGCTTCTCTTGCAGCCATGTTTAGTTCTTCCAGCCTTTTCGAGGCTGAAGCTCTAAACTGAAGAATGTCCAGCTACGGTCCCCTTCTCCGGAAAGAGCCAGGAGAGGGAGATCTCCCCAGGTGGCTGCAGGACCATGGGCTTTGCAGGGGAGCAATGCTCCATCAGTTGTGCACGTTTACTCTGACCACCAAAAAGCAGAATTGCTTTCCTGCCTCCTCCGCTTTTCTTCATCCTTGCCTTTCTCCTGGCAGTCATGGTCTGCACTGCAGTAGCCACCTGAGACCACAACCCCATTGATCTGAGCACTGAGCTAAGGCAAAACCAGAAGCAACATCTGCCCAAAGAGTTTGCTCGCTAACAGGCAGAGGGCAAGATGCAGCAGGAGCAAAGGGAGGCCCTGAAAGCCACACGGCTGCTGAGGAGCACAGCCCATCACAGCACTCGGGCTTCCCAAACCACAGACTAATGGCTTCATGCATTACACCAGCTCTCTGGGCAATCCTGCTTGGACACGGCTTGGGGCTGCCAGCTGTCATTGGTCGTTACCTGTGAATCCAGCCCGAGAGATCCCTCAGATTGTCTCAAAAATCATGCAATTTGCTTTCTGGTGTCTGACCGTGGAGCTAAGTTCAGCTCAGGTTTTCAGGCTTTTCTCTGTAACAGGACAGCTAGAAGCATGGGCGGCTGTTTTCTTTTTTTAGGAGGAAAGCTCTGTTTCTCAACTCGAGGCCCTTTGACTTGACTCAAGGGAAATCTTCAGTGACTGCAGGACTCCAAACAAATCTGCAGAAGTGCCTCCTTGCAAGGGCCACACCTCCCTTTGCAGCCCACGAAGTATTCTCAGAAGAGGTGTAACAAAAAATACCCCCAGGTGCAGAGAGGCAGCTCTGAGGTGTGCTGTCCTCTGTGCTTTTATTGTACGCTCCACAGGCTGTGACCTCCGGAAGATGAAAAGATGTCCCTTCCTTTCACCTTGACATTTGTCAGTAAATGATCCAGATTTCCTCTGCTGGAGCGGCAGCTCCGGCCTGTGCTCCCCCTCTTCCCATCCCCTAAAGCCAGTGCTGCAGCAGCTTTCCCAAAGGAGAGCTGCGAGCTCCAGCAGCGAGGACTGGCTCTGTGCAGGGCCTCGTAACTACCCAACAGGGAGCAAAAGCTTTTTGGCTCGGGAAGGAGGGATGTAAACAGGACTGTCTCTTACAACCAAGGAGAGCAAACAGATCTGAGCTGCAGCCGTGCAGATGAAAAAAACATCCTGTAATTTTTTTATACAAGGCAGTAGAGACAGGTATTTAAAAAACCCACAACTCCCAATTTGCCTGAGTCAAGATATTTAAATAATAAACCGTAACTTGTGCCAGCACGGCTTCCTTGATGAAAACCCGTGCTATCGTCACACCCACAAGAAGCTGCTCTGTGACAAAACCTAAACTTTCTACTGCTTGACTGTGTCAGCTACAAGGCTTTACCATGGGAAAATATGGGGGGTTCCCAATCAGGAAAGCCACAGAGAACTCCACAGGTACCCTGCAAGGGCTGGGTGTAAGGTGCCTGCATGGGGTCCTGCCGGAGGTCCCCCTGCCACCGGTGGCATTGGCCTTGGTGGACGCTTCGTGTGTCAGCGGCTGCAGGCTCAGAGCCTCGCTGCTGGAAGACAAAACGAGATGTCTGTAGAAAAGCAGGTCAATGACGATTACTCCCAGTGCCCTATGAAACCAGGGCACTGGGAAACCTCTATACGGTTCTGGGCTCTCCTGCAAACTTCTCCCCTGACCTTGGACTCATCACGTAACTTCACTGCCCTTGTTTTCCTGCTATTAACTAGAGCACGTATTGAATAGGACTCAATTTATGAACATGTGTAAACCGCTTCGATAGCCTAGGGTAAAAGTCAATTAAGACATGGTAAGCAGTTGATGGGCCCAAGCAATTGTTGAAGTAAATGATTCACAAAGATACTCTTTTGAGAGTGTCATTAAACCAAAACAGGTTTGCAAATTATTCACCTGTTTCTAGAGGCTGAATAAATGATGGAGGGGGGGAGAGGTGGGGAAGCAGGCAACCAGCAACGCTTCAAAAATGCTTGCAGATGTCCCAGTGAAAACCATGGTGAGGACAAGCCCTTTGGGCATGCAGCCACGTGCCAGAAGGCACAGTGAGCTTTGAAAGGGTCCCTCTCCATCCTTGATGGACCCTAGTCTTCCCTTCTGAAGATTTTCCTCGTGCTGAGAGAGTTGATGTCTTTCTTCTCAGCTGAGCTGTGCGTTGCGCTCAGCTGCAGAGGGAGGGGGCAGGAGGTGTCTGTTCAACTTTTCGGAGAAAACAACCTGCCCCATGTAAGAGCGTGTTCCCGGCAGGGCTCCCACTGCCGGGGCAGGCTCCTGGGTCAGGCCCTCCTGGCTTATGTTTCTGGAAGGACGCACTGCTGTTGGACACGTCCCAAACTGGCTTCGCAGCTAAGTGTCCACGGAGCGGGCCTGTGACAGGCAGGCTTTGGTGCTTGAAGCTAACCAGACCTTCTAGGGCTCGGCTTTTTTAGCTTGTAAGTGCCTCACGCACGTTTCACCGCTGGAGCAGGACATCAGCTCCCCAGTGCACAAGGAAACGTGTTCACAGGGATGGATTAAAGGAGAAAAGCGCTGGATCCCGAGCTGGGAAAGCAGCGTGTAACGCCTGCAAGGGCCGGTGCCTGTGGCTTGCTGAGGGCAAAGAAATGCTTCTCCAGGCCGTAAGCATGGCTCCGCGGGTGGGGGTCTGATGCACTGCTGCCCCGGGAGCTGCCCCAGCCCCACGCGTGTGCTGGGGACCCTGTGGGGTGATGTGGCCATCGCGCCCCGGCCGCCGGGGCTGCTCTGTGCGGGGCGGATGCAGCGGGAAAACAACCACCATTAAAAAAGGGCAAAAAATTAAAAAAGCGGGGGGGAGTGAAAAAGAAAGGGAACAAGTCTGTTTAGTGGAGGAAACGGCGCTTCTCGGCTGGGATGCTCCGTGCCAGCGGCGGGGGGAGAGCAAGGAGCCCCGGGCGGGGCAGGGGGCGGGACCGGGCGGGGGGCGGGCGGGGCGGACGCCCCGCCCGCCCCCCGCCCGGTCCCGCCCCCCGCCCCGCCGAGGGCTCGGTGCCTCCCGGCTGCCGCGGCCGCTGAGCGCGGCGGCCCCAGCCGCTACCGGAGGGTCCTGCGGCGATCGGCCGGAGAGGTGAGTCCCGGCAGGTCGTGGAAGCGGGGAGCGGGGACGAGGACGGGACGCCGACGGGGGGAGGCTCGGAGGTGTCGCGGGGCGGGCACCGGGGGGGACGCATCCCTCCGTGCTCCGGCTGCTTTGCACCTGCTGGTTCCTCCCTTCCCCCCCCCCAGCCCCCCGTTTCTCGAGGGGCTGTCTGCCGGCACCCCCAGCCCTGCACAGGGCCCGGCTGCCCTGGGGAGCTCGGCTTGAGCAGCAGTCCCGGGGAAGTTGGTCGGTGCCGGTCGCCGGAGCCGCTCACCTTTATTTCACGCCTGTCGCTGCCGTCCCCGGCGCCCGGGAGCGGGGCAGCGGCTGCAGCTCGGTGCCGGCTCCCGTTGACACCGAGCGGGATGTGGCATCAGGGTCTGAAACATCAACTGCCGCCCCTCTCGGTGTTCGTTCTTATTCCGGTATTTACACAGCAGTCGAACAGATCTTTGGGGTTATTTCCTTTTTGGTGGTTGTTTCAAACCATGTACTGTGGAAAGGAGATGAAAAAAAGCTGTTATGTCAGAAGGAGATCTGTGCTGTTATGTCATTTCATAATTGCCTCAGAATTACAAATTATGGCTTTAGTCTGCCACTGGATCTGTGCCAAAGGACTCTTGCATCTATTAAGGGTGGTTTTGTTTTATTTTTCCTTTCTTTTTTGTCAAGAGTTGAGAATAATGGCTTTTTTGTGGCACGGACCCTACATGTTAAGTTACTCCAGCCCATGTCTTTAAGTGAAAATACGATGTAGCTGTTCTGAGTAGTCAGTCTGATCCACACAGTCAAGACATTAAATCTTGGCTAGCGACAATGAGAATTGTGTCCTGCCGAAAACTATTCAGCTACACTTCTTTGCATGAGCTGAAGCATTTTCTCTTTGTTACTTTAAAAGTTCCGATTGTGCCTAGAAATGCTATTGCTGTTTGTGGGTAACAGACACATGGAAAATAGCAACCTTCCAGCTTCAAGCTAAAGAATATCAGATTGATGACAGACAAGGGCTCTGCAGTTCAGAGATGCAGCCATGCAAAAGCCCCAATTTGTGCCAGCGCTTAGTTTGTAATCACAGAGGCTAGATCTGCCTTACACTGCTATGCTCTTGCAGTTCTACCACTCACCATGGTACCACTTGGAGGAAAAAAGCGTGGTCCTGCCAGCTATTCCCTTTGCCAAGGATGCTGGGGGCAGCAGGAGTCCGGAGGAGGTCAAGGCAGGTTGCTGCTGCGGGGCAGAGAAGCTGGGCAGGGCTGTCCTCCTCAAGGCAGGACGCTCTCCTAAGCTGTGCCACCAGGGCATGTTATAATACCAACTAAAATACCAGTTTAGTCTGTTGTTTCGAAGGCTGGGCCCACTTCTGCATCCTCCCTTCCTATGGTGGTGGTCAGGATTTCTCCATGCTCCAACATTTATTCGCCAGCTCTTGGAAAAGACGATCTTTCAGAGTCTGCTGGGCTGTGTGTATCAAGTGGCTTATTACAGTAGTATATTGTTCTTTAGATGCATAATTTCACTGGCCTCTTATGACCTAAAAAGCACACAGAAAATAAACAAGGGCATATTGTTCGGTGGGGAAGGATGCAGAAAATTCTTCTGCCTTAGCCGTTAGTTAGGGAAAGATTACTTTTAAGTGTTTCTCCTGATTGTCAGAGAAATGACATGGCACATGTGAGCTTGGTTTTTGCCAAGCAGGCTTTATTTGGAAGGTGAGGCATTTCTGAACTTCTCGGTCACCTTGGAACTAGTTACGAGTGCATAGCAAAGTCCTGCCCAAATCTTCTCTTCTAATTAATTTGGCCAGAGGCCATCCTAATTAACCTTGAGGGAGTTCAGGGGTGGGAGAGCTTGGTATGAAACAATTGTTCTCTTGTAATTTGCTGTTCACAATGTGTTGACCAAGCCACGAGCTGCATCTCTAAAATCCTCTGGGTCTCTTGCTGAAGCCATTACACCGGCTTATTTGGTTTTTAACAGATGTTGTTTTCCACTTCTTGAGTGGAAAGGGTTATCTCACTTTCTGCAACCTTGTTATTGTGCTTTGTTTGAAGAGCCAGTGGACTCCGGCTTGCTGGGGAAGCTTACTCACCAGTTCCAGCTATGAAGGAAGGGGTTGGTCAGCCTTTCAGCAGTCTTGATGCAATCATTAAGGTCTCTATGTGAACTGATGGCATCTTTTCACATCTACCTAGAGACAACCCTCAGTTCTTCTGGTATTGGCAGTGCCTGCAAAGAACAAAAATCAGCAGCGGCCTCTTCGTCACCCAAGTGTATTACAGTTAGGATATTAATAGAATTTGTCAGCCCTAACTTGGACCATCTCAAATGGTGGGGCAAGGGAAGGTAGTTTGCAATCTGAGCTAGTCGAAAAAAGAAAAAAGTTAAAGCTGAGTTCTGCTTGTTGAAAGTGCCGAGGGCACCCTGCAAGTCTCCAAGTGTGTGACGAAGGGGGAAAAATTAACAGCCATTTCTGAAATTTTAGGATGGCCCTTCTTCCCCCATCATGATGGTGGCTGCTCGCCTTGTTGGTCCAGGGGGCTCATCCGTGCTCAGGAGCTGGGCCACCTTTCACCAGCCTGGGCTTACCTCACTGGTAGGCAGCCGTGCCCAGCACACGCAGTGCCTCAGTGGCAGAACAGCGCTTGCGTGTAGGCTTCTCGAGTGTCTGTCTTATTTTTTTTCTATGCTAATGCATACAAATGCTACTTTGGCATTTATTTTCTGGTAGTGCAAGGGGTCGGGGGGAAATCCTGCTGAGACGACAAGGCAGGACACACAGATGCAAGAAAGCAAGATCAAAGGCATCTATAATACAGGAAGAAGCAGAAGGTCAATCCAGAAGAGAGGGCATTTGATTATACATACAAGGGTAATATAAAAGGGATAACAACACAGGAGAGGATGGAAATGTCTGAAAATGAGTAAACAAACAGATGCGTAAGACTATGCTGAGAATTTATTTACTCCAGCAGACACAATCCTTATCTCTTTCAAAGAGGAGAAGACCACACCAACCTTGGAGCGCCTCTGCTCCCAGCCACGTTTGTGAGCAAGAGAAAGTGTTTGTTTACGGATCTCTCCTCCGTGAGTCCTGGCCTGATGGGCCGGCCCGTCCTGCTGTGATTAGTAGGATGCTAATGTGGGCAATCCTTTTGATCACAGAGCCCAGGCTCTATAAGTCATGTCACTGTCACCTCAAAGAAGTTCAACTATGTGATGGATCCCTTATTAAAAATTTGTACTTTGAAAGATTTAATACAGTTATTATTGAGATCCTTTTTTTTTTTTGGTTTGTACAGATGGAGAGCTTCTCTGTTAAAAAACATGCAAACAATAATAATGATCCATGTAGTCCTAGCGTGGGAGTAGCTTATTAGCACTTTGCCATAGGTAGTTTAGGTGGGATGATTAACCCTTAACATCTTGATTTTAAGATGTGAGCAACAAATGTGATTCCATGCGCTTTGTTCCACCAGAGTGTATTGCTCTGTACAGTGGTGTCGTAAACAGCATGGAAGCATTCGTCTGAGTCCTAAAAAATATCCTCTTCTGCAGTTCCTTTTTGGGAGGGATAGAGTTGGCTAATGACACTTTGTTTAATAAATATACTATTTTGTTCTCCTGTTGGGACAAACAAAAGCTGTCATTTGAGGAAATATACCATATGCTGCCAATTGGTCGAAGGACTGGTTATATCTGGAGCACAGAGTAGCAGTGAGTGCTCTTCAACAATTGCTCCTTCTCTGAAAAAAATCTGGACCGATTTCAGTGGAGTAATGTGCTGCTCTGTCATCGGTGGAAGCGAGCTGTTGACATTTTGAAAACCAGCTAATACGAGCAGCGGTATCTGTGCATGCTTGGACGTTTCCTCTCTTCCTTTATGCGTTTACTTCTATTTGGATGCTTATGAGCCTCAGCGAATCAGTGCTCAGTCGGGGCTGGATTGGTCCATGGCAAATTTAAAAATCAACCATATTTCAGATACGAACTCCTATCCATGCACCGTCAGATATTTATTTCATCATTGTGTGAACGCAGTACTCAAACACCCACATTACTTAAAAAAAAAAATCTAGCTCTCTACCATTTTTTCTTGGCAAATCTGAGAAGGCAAACTTTGAAATATGACCTGAAACCTCCTAACAAATGGGGCTGGCAACCCCTGGAGAGCAGCCGTCACTCGTTAAGGTCTCCCCAGGAGATGCTCTGCTCTCTCTTTCATGCCACAGTGGGTTTGCTGATGCCTCTGCACGGGTGAGATACAAGACAGGAATAACTACCTTCTGAGAGTTAAATAAACTCTTTGAGACTCGCTCCTCTTCTCCTCCCCACTTCCTAATTTTATTGGAGACACGTCATGTCATTAATTTATTCTCTGGCACAGTTCCTTGGTGATTTCAGTCAGGACTTTTTGCTCAAAGAATGCAAAGAGGATGTGAGCTGTAATTTGCACTGTCTGTGAAAAGGAAAAAATGTGAACCCTCCTGCCCATAGGTAATGAGGGTTAAACACCAAATTTCACAGATTTCTTTTCAGTTTCGGTGAGATGAATGGGAGGGACATGCAGGCCTGGGAAGATGTGCAGAGCCAACACAGAGTTGGCTTATCTTCCAGCAATTACTTTGGCACATCTTCCTCCCATGTAGCAGCAGAGATAATTGTGCATTTAGCACTAGTGGCTTTGAAGCCCTTGGTGTTGGCTGAAATGGGAACTTTTTTGAAGCTTTTTCTGGTGTGTGTCCATGATCTGATACAAGTCCTCTGGTCAAGACTGTTCTTGTGCCTCCACTGAGGTCATCTACTGCCTCTTCTCTGTGCGAGATCCTTCAATGTGAGTGTGTCTTTTGTGTCTCGCTCTCCCTATCCCTCCCATCCCTGGAGGAGAGGCAAAGTTTCTCTTCCTACTAAATGGTGCTTGCCACCTTGCCAGGCCTGCCCGTCCTCAGCACCCCCTCACTCTTCCCTGCAGAGCAGAGGATGTCAGGACAGGGGGGTGCAAGGTAGGTCATTGGTGGCATTTTGTGATAAAGTGTTCATTTTACTTTGGACAGTAGTATTGGGGAAAAGCCACATTGTAATTCAGGCAAGGTGGCTATTTATAAGACTGGGAATCTGGTACAGAAGGGTTTTGATTTTGTTGGAGAGAAGATCAGACTTGTAAACAAAGTCTTGTGTACGATGTATTACCCTGGGGAGCTGTGCTTCCAAGCCTACTTCTTTGTACATCCCCAGAGGGCTTCAACTCCCCAAAACAAATGCACCAATCCTGCTCGGCTGTATGTGGCTTACCATGGAGGTACATGGAAGTTCATGTGAGCATACAAAGCCAGGGAGCCAGCCCATAGGAGAGAACGGAGGCCAACAAACTATAATTGAGGAATCAAGGTGGGAAGAACTCAATATTTGAAATCTGGAACCTCCAGGTGTGGGGCATGCCAACAAAACAATACCTTTTTTGGGGGATAAGGAGAGGAGGAATGTAAAAATGTTTCGTTTCCATGCCAAATCCCTTGGTTCTGGAGCAGAGTCTGCTTCATCTGCACTGTTCCTGGTAGATCTTCATTTAGCCTATTCTTGAAAACCTGTGTTGATGGAGATTGACAGCCTCCCAGCGTAACCAGTGGTTAACTATCATCATGGCTAGACAGTTCCTCCTAATATCTAACCTAAATCCCCCTTGCTGCATACTAAGCCAGTCCCTTCAGTTTTCCACATCTGCAGGGAGCAGGACAAGATTATCACTGCCTTTTAGCAGCCTGACATATTTGAAACTTGTTATCATCTCTCATTCTCTCACCCTCATTCCTCCTCCCGTTTCTTTCAACTAAACAAGCCCACTTCTTGTACCCTCTTCTCAAGGGGTCATACTTCCTAAACTTTTAATTCTTGTGAGCAAGTGGGAGGGAGCAGCATCTCGCTTGAGGTAGGGCTCAAAACAGGATATAGGGCTGAGAGGAATAAAGAGCCTGACATGTGATGCTCCTCTTAGTACATCTCCAAGCATATTCACCTGTGTGTACCAAGCCCTGCGCTACTCTTGATGTCGTCTCTCTTTGCAGCTCTAGCCCCCAAGACTCTTTTGCCATACTGCTCCATTTTGCACTTTTGCATTGCATCCTTCTTCTTCACCATGGTGCTTTACACCTGCCTGTATTGAATCTCAGTCATTCATTTCAGACTGGGTCTCTAATTTATTAAGATTTTATTCTAATTGTAATCCCTGAAAATGCTCGCAGCACTCCCTACAGATTTGTAATTATAATCTTTATTCTAATTTACAAGTCATTAGTGGAAATAACGAATAGAGCAAGACCCCAGGCACAGACCTTATGTATCTTTTCAGGTTGACATTGAATTTACGAACTGTTCCTTGAGCACAGATACAAAACATTTGTATACCCACCTATACCTAAATTGTATTCACCTGGTTTGCATGTAAGACTATCACATGCATCCATCAAAAGCTTTCCTCGTTCCAATGTGTGACTTCTACTGTTTTTTCCTCCCTAGTCACTCTGCTCCCAACTCCGTCAAAGAAGAAAATTAAATTGATTAGATTTAATTTGTTCTTGACAAGTCTGTGTTTTCTGGTTTCTCATGACTTTATCATGTGGGAGTGGATGCAGCTGCAGTGCGGGGTGGGAAACAGGGAGCTGGAAAGTCCGCTGCTTCTCCTGGATCACATACTCGCTCCCTCCCGCTCCACGATAAATCGACACCTGCTATAAGTATTTACAAGTGGGTTGAATAATAATTTGTCTGAGTCAATATCAAAGCCAGGCTGTCTGGTCTATGATACCTCAGATCTGTCTCCTTCCCCCTTTTGTTTGAAGTTAGAGAATATGTTTGTCCTTCGCCTATCCTTTGAGAATTTCTAGGAGGTATTTACTCATGGCTCGGAGGCTGCCCTGGCTAGTTCCCTACTCTTTCCTTACTCCTAGCCTACGCTTAATTAAGCCCTGCTGAGTTGAATACATCCAACTTACATTAATATTCTCTAATCTCTCTTTCCCGTGTTCTAGACTATCTTTGCATTAATTATCTAATATTTTATCATAGTGAACATTATTGTTGAAGGCTCTTCAAGCACATGAATTCTATCTTTCCCGATGGAGCATGTGTCTGCAAGCCAGTGAAGGCGGTGGTGGTTGTTTCCGCAGCGGAGGGCAGGGGCATGGCGCGCCAAGGCAGCTGCACGCACAGCAGCCTGCCGCTTACAGTCCCATCTGACTTTATTGTCCCAAAAAAAGATGAAATGATCAAGGTAAAAGCCTCATTTAATGTGTTTATTTTTGATAAGCTGTCTCATATGCACACATGCAAAACCAGAGTGAGAAAACAAGAGCAATTACGATGGCCAAAGACTTGCATATTCTCCTGGGATGTTGCTCAGGGTTATATTTAGACTGAGCGAGTAGTACCATCTAGTATTGAAACTTCTACTACAAGAACCTGTTTTCCATTGCTGTAGTCTGTCAGGCTTTTATCACTTGATCTGAGACTTTCAGGTTGTGTCTCTCTCTCAGGCTAAATTTATTTTAATATCATCAGCTAAACCAATTCAACCATTTCCAAGAAAAACTGGGGGGGAGGGGGGCGTGGAGAAGGAATGTTGTTTTGCCCACATTAAAAAGGGGAAAGAAAAGAAATCTTCCAGATGTTTGATTGAGAGCTGCAGTGCCATCATGTTCAGAAACAGGATCTATGGTGACAAGGCTTGAAGATGTCCATGCATGTTCTCGCCAGACTCCTCTCTGTTTCTAGCTGCTCTGTTTTCTGAAGATTTTTTCCTCCCATCCATCAGCACCTCACAGCATCTGGTGCTGAGCAGCCCGCTCGTGACACAGCCCTGCGCAGGGACAGCGCTTGTGCCCTAACCGCTCCAGCAGACGTGCGAGCAGAGCATGTCTGCGTAGCCGCGGCGCAGTGCCCCTGCCACGGCTGCAGCAGTGGAGCTGGATTGTCCCCATAATGACAGCTCCTGCTTTTTCCAGGTAAAGGTGAGACAGGGTCTCGGACCTGGGAGCGGAGACCAGGCACAGAGGTGCTTCTGCTGGAAACGTAGATGGGACAGAGGCTGGTTATCAGGAGGGGAAGGAGGAAAATTGGGGTGAGGGATGTGAACAGAGGACTGGCGGGGCGAAGCTGTAAGGGCTGCAGGGCAGGGTGGGCTGGTTAGCACGGCGGTGTGCTGTGCGGTAAGAGCGGCCGGACTGGTGGGACCAGGAGACGGGAAAGCAGGGGAGGGATGCTGGGGGGCAGAGGGAAGGACAGGTGGCTCTGACCGGCCAGAAGGTTGGGAATTGGGAAATGAAGGCAGCGGTGCACATGGTGGTGAGGAGCTGACAGGCGTGGGAGGGAGATGGGGACTGCCTGGACAAAAGCGTTGGTGCTGGATTAGATAGGCAGAGGGACAGAGGAGAACAAGGTAGACGAATTACTGCAACCAATTTTTTGGCTCATCCCGTGTCTTCATTGTGTGGGCACCTGACTTGCGACACTTGGCTTGACGTGGAGAGGCACTAGGTTCTTGCAGCAGTTGCTTTGAATGTACCTAGCTCAGTTTTAAGGCTAAGTGCTTTGAAAAATCAGGTTGTAGACACTTCAGACTGGGTGCCTAGAGTGGAGAGGGTTGTTTTCACTTTAGACTATCTACATAAATATTTCTGTCTGGCACATGTCTGATACAAAATGGGAATAATGTCACCCAGACGTGAGTGAAGATAAGCTAGTTTAATGTGTGACCCATCTGGATAATACGCTTTGTAATTCAGATGCTTGTTAGTAACTCTGTCTTCAGAAGAGTGTTTGGATAGCTGCTGTAGATAAAGCCTAGGAAGACTAGCATCACCTAGCCTGCGTATCAAACGAGGCAGGAGTCCTGCAGACTTCAGTAGCCTGAAGTCATGTAATTACAGACTGCGGCAACTCCTGCGTCCATGCAGGGTGCCTGGATTTTGGCAATTCATGATGTTTGTATGCTTCATTTTGCAATATGAATCATGTTCCTTTGATGTTTTCTTTTCTGTAAAGTTGTACAGAATAACTTACAAAGATGTTATAAATAGTTCTGCGGAGGTGGGCAGGGCAAATCATGCGCAACAAGGAGTTTCAGGGGTCGTATTCCAACAGTTAAAGGGTTGCCACCTTCCATTTTATTTCAAGTAGCAGAGGGCAGAGAGATGTAACAGAGGACAGCCAGGGCCAAATTCTCTGTCACTTCTGGTCTCCCACCCGGTATGTGGGTGCTGTGCCAGGATGCTCTCTGGAGCCAGGGCTAACCAAAGGAGCACACTGATGGGCTGCTCTAAACGCCACGCAGAGAGGGTTCAGCGGCATGCGAGCCATTTCAGAGCACAGAGGGAAGAGCTGCTTCTGCCACTGCCACAAGTGTTGGCATTCATCATCGCTGGTACTGGTCGTCGTACAGGTGGTGGTGGTACTCCCCTAAATAATAAGGCTTGGGAACCCCTGCCACTGAAAAAAACTGCAGATAAAGGCAGACTATCAACAGAAACCAGCGCGTTTCCCCCACTGAGAATGGGCTCCGGCAGCAGCTCAGAGGAAACTCTAGCACCAGATTTCTTCAGGATGTCTTTTGGGACTGCTTTGGGCTTTTCTCAGGGCCAGAGATGAGATCGCCGCTCTTGGACAGAGCACCCCGAGTCGAGGTGCTCTGATGACGTTTCCATCTGGTGGTCCCATTGTGTCCCGCTTGCCGAGGCTGCGGGTCCCCATTGTGTCCCTGTGTACACGGGGGCTGATGCCGATTTCCGCCAGGCAGCCTGCGCTTGTTGCTTTGCATCTGAGAGCGCTGCTGAGAAGTTTCCAGAGAAAAGCTTGGCCCCTGTTTCCAGTGCAATGCAGAGTTGTACCGGCTGACGGGGACAAGTCGGAAACACTGGCAAGATAGCAGGCATCCTCAGGAAGCAAACCCTATCAGAAAGCACTGATGTCATTGGCAAAGAAAACAAATGAGCGCTGGAAAAACAAACTGTTTTCCAGTGTTGTTGATCTTCCCTCAAATTAGAAGCTCTGCACAGCCTTTACTCTTTGGCCCAGTCTGACAGATTATTTACAAGACAGTGCTGCAGCAATGGTTTTGTTACTCCTGCCAATACAATTCCTTTGATTTTATTTTTTAGATTTATTTATCTAAGGGAGGGTGGGAAGAGCATCCCAGCACTGCAGCCAGCTTTGGAAAGCTGGCCAGCATCCTTGCGGACGTTGGGTGCTGACATGGTTGATGTCCTGCAGGCTTTGCTCGGGCAGGGCCTCCAGCTCCCCTGGCCCCGGCCAGCTCCGATGTGGGGGGACGGTACCTCCCTGCGACTTCTGCGCAGCCCTTCGAGGCAGGTGTCCTGACAGCGTCCGGGCTAGCGGCCACCCGCCACCATTGCTGCTGGCTCCTTGGAGCTTGTGCCGTGGGCACGGAGCATTTCTTCGTGTGGTGGGTCTGGGGAGAGCTCATCGGGGGCTTTGGTGCCAAGGGCACCACGGCAAGCAGAGGGGTGCAGGCTTCTCAGCCTTGTTTGTTCCCATTGCGGAGCTGTGATGGGCACAGTGATAGCATCCCGCTCCCAGCCAGGCCTTCCCACTGCCCGTAGCACTGCGGGATTTTCCCTTCCACACGTGATAAATTTGCAGAGCAGGAGGAGACAGTCGCACCAGTTCCTCACGGTTCATTTCCACCCTGTTGCTCCTCACCACCGGTGCCAAAAGGAGGATCAGAGTAAACCCCATGGGCTGGAGGTTTCTTGCCCGCTCGCCTTTGACTCTCTGATGCACCATGGCTGCAGTGGGCGGCAGAGAGAGGGTTAAGCTGCACTCCAAGCCAGCCTGACAATAATAGCAGGAAAAGCACATTTCTTCCTTACACCTGTGAGCACTCAGATGGGCTTTCTGATGTTTATGGTAGTCACATTGGATCTTTCTCTTGTTAGAGGCTGAACAGCTCTAGCAGCCAGCTGTTCCCCTTGCTCTGCTCCTACCTGGCTCCTTGCACAGTCCGGGGCGGCGGGTGGATAGAAAATCAACCTTTTAGGTCAGCATTCAATAATAATCCACAAAGCCTTCCCTTCCTTCCAAGAGGGAAGGGTCTTGCTCCTCCCTGCTTTCTGCCTGCTTGTACTTACTGCTGGCTAACTTACTCAGAGCACTTACTGGGAATTTGGAGTCCTGTTCTAGCAAGGGATAGTCCTAAAATATCTTCGGCATAGAGCTTTATTTCTCTGTTTTTAAAGGGTGTGAAAAGGGAAGAGATTCATTAAGCGCTAGAGACAAACCGGTTTAAGTGCTCAGCAGGCTCTCAGGCTGAAAAGCCACTTTTGCAGCATTCCAGGTTACCAGTTAAATCGTGGCTCTGCATAAAAATTGTGCGTGTTTTTTCCACACTGTGGGCTGTCCTCGAGTGAGCGCCGTGGCCGCTGCGGGCAGTGCATGGCAGAGGCAGCTGGAGGGTCCCTGTGTGCCCGGGAGCCGCACGCCAGGCCGGCCCGGAGTGGCTGGCCAGACCGGCTCTGCAGTCTGCAGAGCATCCAGGAGACAGGGCGGGAGCAGAAAATGGATGGGGCGCTGGATAGGCAAAAAGTGGCTATAATATATGAGGTGCTGCACCACAGAAACTGGTTTATATTCTAAGCCGACCCATCAACTCCTGCGTATACGTAGCCTGAGAGATTCAGTACTAATAAATGTGCAGCAGCCATCTCAGTAGTTGCTCCATCTAAAGTAAATTATTGTTAACAGCAGTGACCAAAGTTCTCTTTCTTCTTGCCCAAAGAGAGCATTAGAGCCCAGTGTAGAAGATGCACTTGCTTTTCATTATATTTGCAGAGACAATCTCCTTTTGAGCAGCTGCCAGTGCTGGGCTCCTGTCCCGTAGGTAGACCTGCTATTAGTAAGGATGCACGCTACTCACCAGGCATGTTAAGCGAACTCTTCATGCAGGGAAAATCATCTCGACTGTTTTATGTTTTACATAACAAATTTATTTCTGTGTGTTTCACTTCTTTATGCACCTTTTTTCTTCTTTCCTTCTTCTGGTAACACAGTTCCAACAAGGAGGAGTGTACCAGAATGGCTCCATTGTTGTGCACAACCTACAGAATAGATCATTACCTTCCACTCATTTTAAAACTCTGGAAGAATGGGTATTCTGTAATTGCCATAACAAGCTGTGAGAGTGGTATAGACAATAGAGATTGTTTCTGGCCAACTAATTCAGTTTGCTGAATCTTTGCCGTAGTCAATGGAGAACTGAGGGCTGTCTCTGGGAAGAAAAATCTTGACTGTCCCGTGTCTTAGAAATCATTGAGACACAATAGACACGGGCATCTCAGGTTGTTTCCAGTCATTTTACGCAGTGGAAGTGTGCTGTAAAAGTAGACCATACTTGAAATCTTAGGTTTTGTATTATTCTAGTTGAGGATTACTGACTTCCAGCAGGCCAATGCAGGCCAAAAATAAAGTAATCTGTAACAAGGACTGTTCAACTAGGGTATTGCATGACATTACCTGGGTTTCTCATGTGGTTGCATAATTCATTTTTGTTCTCATGCATATTTTGTCCTTGTTCATGTGAACATTTTTTCTTAATTGGAATATGCAGAGCTGTAGGGAGAGGCATATTGCCCTGTAATCCGCTCCCTCCTCCTGCAGCAACTTAAAAAGTAATACAGAGCACACTTCTCCATGACTGGGGAAAAATTGTTTTTTAAGGAAATGCCTGACTCAAATTGTGGGCTTACTTCCGGTGCAAAGATTTTTTTTGAGATCACTTAGTGAAATCTGAAAGCTGCAATCACCAGTGAATTCTTCAGTGAAACGGACTGAGTCAGCAGCAGCACGGCATCTGCTGCTTGGCTGAGTACACGGAGGTGTATTGTCTAGGGAAGGTCAGCACATGATTCATCAGCATCTGCATGCACTTTGCTTCACCTATTTTATTATAAGGGTGGAAGACTGAGGCCAGGGGATGAGACTCTTAGCTTCAGCAGCCTACCAGGTGATCAGAGGTATCTTTCCTTGTTTAAAGGGGCCTTCTGTTTGTTTTTGGTTTTGTTTTCCAGGGATGGGTCCTGCTGGAAAGAGCTTTCTGATGGCATAGCTGTGAGCGAAACCAGCACAATATGTTCAGTGTTGAGGACCTCCTGATTTCTCATGGATACAAATTGTCAAAAAATCCTCCTGTGTCATACGAGAACAGATATGATGGATATCGGCATGAAATCGCGGGGAACAGATCTGCTCAGAGAACGCTGAACGGGTTCGAGGCAGAATCGAGAGCTGGGGCATACAGCAAGAAACCTCTCGTGAAAACCAACTCGAGCAGCACTGAGAGCAGCCATGGGAGCCAAGGGAGGCAAGCAGGTCCTGGTTACCACCGTGACCTTCAGGGTTTGTCCACTTTTCATACTTCAGAAGGGGGGTAAGTTTCAGCATCATGCCATGGCTTTGCTTTCTCCTCCTTTTGGTCCTGACAGATAACTAAGCATGACCCTAACCCTTGACACCATCTTCCTGTGATCCTTTCCTGCTCCCATACTAGTGACCATTTCCATGCACTGCAAGTCCACACGAAGCAGCGGCACATCCATTCACCTTCTGCTAGAGCAAGGCCTTTGAGAATACTGGGGTGACGGGAAGTGGCTGAGTGTGGGAAAATCTAATTTACTCATACGGTCTGTATCAGAAAGGCCTTTCTGATGGGCTTAGAGAAGCTCAGTCCAAGTACAGTAAAAAAAAGGGGCAAAAGCTCTTCCTTTTCTTCAGTTTTAAAAAACTGAACCCAGCTTCTTCTGCCACATACACACCCTGGTTTTTGCTGTAGATTCAGCCATGTGCAGCTATCGGTGGGTGTTCCTACATGCGGCAAGGACTCCATTGGGTTTTTTAAGGCCACTCTCGTGGAGTAAACGTGAGAAGGTGCCTGTTCGTTGCTTTTTAAAACAGCTCAAAGCCAGTGGAAGCTCTTGCTGTCACTCTATAAAATGTGCTTGTACAACTGTGGCTTGCTTAACAGGGAGTACGTGCATGCTGGGGCTGGGGCAGGCTGGGCAGGAAGAGCTGTGTGTACACTCCGCGGCTCGGCCATTGTTCTGCTGCTATTTGAGTGCTGCAGATGAACAAAGGAAAGGGGCTAGAGCAGGACTGGAAGCCAGCCCAAATGTGACGATGATTTTTGAGGAAAAGCCCCTTCCTCCTGCCAAATGGGCTTGAAACTGAAAGCAGGGAAAAACGCTGTCGCCTTGGGAGCTTGTCCTCTTACGAAGACCTTCGGTAACACGTGGCAAAGGCACATGTCCCCTGACTGCTGGGCTCGTCCACGCTTTCCCTTCATATCTCTTCCCCTTGTGAGCCTGCTTGCCTGGAGCAGGAATGGCTCCTGGCTGCCAGCTAGGATAATGGGCAGGAAGAGATGTAAAGCAGTCCTAGGGCAGCAAGTCCCAGCCGCGGTGAAGGTCCCCAGGTGGAACTATCCCTTCTGGAGAAGGAAGGAGAGGACACAGGTTTAAAGGTGGTAAGAAGGATCCTTCATGGTGTGTTTTGGGTGAAGGAAACTGGACGCCAATAAAGTGAGAAAAGACGCTGAAAAAGAATGAAAGGGCAAAAGGTTTTGAAGCAGGGGAAGAGAGTGTGCAGGGGTGTCAAGGAAGGTGATGCTTGGCCTTGGAGCAGAGTTTACAGCATGGAGAAAAACCTGTGTGAAGAAGGTATGGCTGTGCAAGGCTGGAAGCGACCGCAGTGCTGCTGGTCCCAGGCCCTGTAAGGCAGAGCCTGCGCGGGGGCACGGCAGGTGGGAGGGCTGCTGCCTCCCGGCCTCCCGCCTCTCCGGGGCTCTGCAGGGCCTCGCGCGCCTGCCCCGTGCCTCCGACGTGGCAGAGGTATCTGTGACTGCTGGTGTAGGCTCAGTACAAAATAATGCTCTCCGACAGTTTAAACGTCTCTTTCTAACATCTCAAAACGCAAGGGGTGAAACCTGTCAGTCTACAGCGTAGTTACATATTACATCCTGGTTTTAAAAAGTGGCTTTTCCCCATAAAATAGGGAATGCAGCCCTGGAAATGGCTTTGTCACGCTTTCACAAAAATAGAAATCTTTTCTGACTGTTATTGCTATAGCAGACTCTGATTCCCAGTGAGCCTGCTGGGAACTCCACAAGGCACTAGCAGCTATGAACAAGGGAAAACCTATGTACCAGCCGTCCCTCCCGTGCCGTCCCCGGGCGCGCAGAGTACCTCTGGCGCAGAGCGCGGCGCTGCCGCCGCCCTGCTGGTACAGGAGGGGAGGAGCGAGCGCTCGGGGCCGGCTCTGGAAGGCTGCCTGCAGCTTCACTGCTGCAGCACCTGTGCTCCCGAAACCAGCACACAGCCGCTGCGCTCCAGGGTGACAGTCGCGCTCCAGACCCACTCCCGACCCACTCCCCTGCTCTGGGGAAGCATCCGAGGCACGGGGCTGCCGTGCAAGTGTGAGCTGTTTTAAAAGTGAAGAGAGGATTTTTGTGATGGCCCACTTTGGGGTGTTTTGCCCTGTTACGGGTGGGCCATGGTGAACTCCGCCAGGGATTTTGATCTCGCTGTCTGGTTTCTGGACCGTTGCAGGAAATAGGTTCCTGGTTCTCAGGCTGGGACAGAACTGCACACTGCAGAGACCTGGGGACCATTTGGGCCCACAGAGGGGACAACCACCCGGCAGGGTCCAGCACAAAGACACTGCTCTTTGGGCATTGCAGGCTTCCTGCAACCATCTCCTGACGCTGCCTTCCAGTGCAGCACAGTGGCAGGAGAAGGTCAGAAGAGGCAGCGTGTGTCCCAACTACCTTCACAGACCTTGACCAGCTCCACAGCAATCTGGAGCATGACTCAGGCTCCTCAGATGAGGAATTATCTACACCACACTCATGCTCAGACCACTGATGCAGAAGAACTAATCACCCTCCAAACACCACAGAAGTGAGTGATGTTGCCCACCTCATTGCTGCCTTCGCAGACAGGTTTGCAGGGCTCGGGGTGTTTCATGATGGCAGGGGATGATGCTGTTGTCTCCACTCATTGGGATTGTTCTGCTGATCAGTCCTTGCTGAGGAGGAGGAGAGAGGCTTTATAGCAACTGCAGGTGGGCACATCATACCCCGCCACTGCTGCTTGCAAGGGGGGAGTGACGCCCCAGCAGAGTGGGGAAGTGATGTGTTGCTCCATCCCGTTGTCCTTCAGGCAAAGCGTGGGGCAACAGATGGTGGGAGGGCTGTCCTTGCTTAACTAAGCATTAGGAGGCCACACGGTACAGGTTTGGAAGAGGAGACGAGGCAAAGAAAATGGGAAAGCTGACCCCATGCGTAGAGATGAGAGGGTTCACAGAAGGAGAACTCCCTCCTGCTTCTCTTCTGAGTGGAGAGAAGAGGCACTTTGTTTAGCTATTTGTGTGGGAGGAACTATGTTGGTAGCTAGCAAATTTAGAGATAAATAGATAGCATCATTGATGAGATTACCTGCTGGAAAAATTAGAAGACTGTACTGTGTTTCCCAGTGTTGAGGCTTGGAAGAGCGTATGTGAGGATAGGATCCCAAAATAGAACAGCAGCTGCCAGTGTCCAGAACAGCCCTCTGAAAATTTTTTCCCCCTTGCTGCCAAATCCTGGAAGTTTCTTAACAGTGCCTCCTCGTTGGGCACAAAGTCTGTGCTGGTGCCTGCGGCTCACCCACCCTGAGCTACTGGGTGCCTAATGCCTACTGCTTGCATGCTGGCATCCAGAACAGGGACAGGAGCTCCCATGGTATCGCTAGATAGCCCTGCAGTGGCCTCATTCTGCAGGGTTTTGACTTCTTAGCCTGTGCCACACTCCTTCGCTTCTAGCCCTGTTCTGTGGGTCGTGCAAGGTCCTGTTGGTCCAGCGTTGCCCTGGGGGAGCTGGGCAGCTTCAACCCATTGCTCTGAGAGCGGCAGCTCAGTGAAATGCAGTCATGCAGCCGGTGCAGGGTGGACTGATGGCCTCATTTCTTGCAAAGGCCTAAAATTCATAGAAAGCTAGCAATAGTTTATTTTTTTAAATGATTTTCATTGGATTAATTTTATATAGAATCAATTCAAAGCACTTTATGACAGCAAATGTGATATTTGTTAGAAGCAGGCCTGTTAGAAGAGAGTTCATAATGTAAAATCTAACTCCTTGTCCCATGGGACCGCTCCATCCTTGGCACCCCTCCCAGCTGGGAAGCACTTGCAAGTTGCTGTATCTGGGTGTGCATTTCTTCGTGCGTCAGTACCATTGCATCATGGAGTGAGACAGAATTGCACAGTAGCGTGGTCGGAGACTAGCTGCTGCTAAGAGGGACTGTGCGGTCTCTTCACTGATAATGTCATGGACGCAAAGACTACAGCATGACTGGCATTCGCCATCCAGAGATGTACCATTGCTGAGGCTGTAGTGAAGTATTTTGAACTTGGGGTGGCTCTCGGATGCTCCCCCTTCCTACCACTTCATTCAACTGCAAGACCCAAAAGAGTCATATATCCTGGAAGGAGCCACTCTGCCACAGTTGCAGCCACAAGCAGTGTGGTTGTGCCGTGCTGCCTGCCTGCTGCCTGCCTGCCGTGCCTGCTGCGTGCAGGTGAGCAGGAGCCACTCTCCATCTTTGGGAGCAGAGGAGTCTTCAGGCTGGAGCTAAGGTGGAGGGTCCCTGGGGAGACTGTGGAGCATCCTCTTCCCACTGCGCAGTGCAGTGCCATCCTCCCCAGAGGCTTGCGGGGCCCAGGAAACGGGCTGTCTGTGTAACCACGTCTAGTACCTGAGTCAGAAGCTGGAAAGACTGATATTGTCCACCTTATCACTAGATCATAGAAAAGATCAGGTTTAAAATGCTCTAAATACCTCCTTTTAAGTGTCTTTTCTACATTCATGTTGCAATGATGACATAGTACAGGTCACAGTGGCTTGTATCATGTTCAGAAATTTATTACTGGAGCCTAGTTATGAATCTTTACATTTATTTTTAAAGATTAAATATTTTAAACAGCTTTTAGTAAATGGAGGAACATCCTTTCTGTAACTGAAGCCGTACTAACTAAGGGCTAATTTACTTTAATGAATGTCTGAGCTTGGGTTTTGTTTGTTTTTAAAAAAGCAAACTAACCCAAACTCTTCTGTTTTAGTGGTTTCCTAGGAAAGAGTCGAGTAACGCTTCCTTCCCTATTCCTGATTTCCTATTAAATCCTTTAAACATCCAGCCCATTCCATTCCTGTGCTGTTAGTTGCAATTGTTGCAAATCTCAGTATTATTGTCTACCATACCTCCTTTCCCCAATATTTTTATATTCGGGTTGATAAGAATTTGGGTTTAGTTTGGGGTTTTTTTAATGGTGAATTAAGCTTTGCAACAACATCTCTGGAAATTTAACGATCAAGATTTTTAGATGCTTTTCTAAAAGACATGCTACCACTGAAGCAGGAATCATTTTAGGGAAGTCTGATGGCCTGCGTTGAGCAAGCTGTCAGACTAAATCATCGTAATGGTCTCTGCTGATCTTGGAATCTATGACTCTGTACTTCCTGTGATTTCTGTAGACCCTTTTACAATGATGGTTAAAATCAAACAGAAAGAGCAATCTGTCCATTCCCTCCTCGCTATTGCTAGATGCTGTTTCTCACCTCGTTTTGTAAACGCAGATACAAATGGTGCCATAGCAGCATGGGGATGAGATGAAAAAGGTAGATTTGATAATCTCAGAAGAATTTGTTCAGCTGCATGTTTCCACATGGAGAGAGGCATGGAAATGTTCGTTGTTACAGCAATCAGCTTTCCAATATAGGAGGTGTCCTGTTACATCTCACTGATTAATGAAGACTTCTGTTACTTCCTGGGGTTCAGCGATCAAACTGTACTTTGTCGTTCAGAGGCAGAATATTTTGTTCAGATCTTAAGTCTTAATCCAGTTGAATTAATATGAACAAGATTCTCCTTTGTTTTTAATCTCAGTTTGTTTTTTAAACTTTTATAGTCATAGGATGAAGTTAACATACGTACAAGAAAATTGCTATGGATCTGGATTGCTTAGTTTTCCTTCCAAATTTTGAATTGTATTTTGTTTTCATAAGCTACTATTTGAATAGATCATTGTTTTTAGTAAAAAAGAGCCAGATGACACTGTTTGTATACCTTGGGGTAGAGGGAAGAGAAAGAAATTCTTGGGTTCTATCTACATACTTGTCCTATTTCTGTCAATTTTGATTTTTCTTTCCAGTCCTATGCTGGTGGCAGCTACATAGTGTAAAGGCAGTTACAGTGTTGGACACCTTAGGTACAAGAATAGCAGAACACGGTTCAAGTAGAAGATTAATTATTTATACAGAAAGGTACCAATTTTGTTGAGCAGTATATTAAATAGTTTGCAGTCTGTTAAGAGCACACAAAGAACCTATTCTGTTCATGTAAATCTGTGTTCTGAATTTCTAATCCGCAATACAGTGTCTAATGTCTTTCATATTTCAGTAACAGATTGCTGGAGTTAATCCCTCTTTTATTTAACAGTGTTATACTTCTTTTGAGGTATTTTAGATTTCAAATATTGGTTCCATCTTACTCAGAACTGTGCTGATACATCACCATTGTTGTGGCATATATCATTTAATCCAAAGCACTTTGAAGAAATTTGTTCCCTTTGAAAGATGAACAAGAATCAACATTGGAAATGACATGTTTAATTTCAGCTCTTGTACTAGGATGCAAATCATGCTTCTTACAGAATATATCTTATGAAATAGCCCCCTACCTGTTCTCCCTACCTCTGCTTTTTAGCTTTGGATTCCTATTAAACTTGCATACCACTGTAGTCCCCTAGACGTCTATAGATTTTTGATGTAGCAGAGTGCAGAAATAAGTTCAACACAATCATTTCTGGTTTTCTGGTGTCCATTGAGGAGGGTTGTGCATGTTTGCACAGCATGTAACTGTGTGCATTTGTTTCTCTAACAGCTTTGCATAGCTAACAACATGCCAGCAGAGCATCAGTCCCTTCCTTTACTCATGTTAATGACTGACTTTTAAATCCGCTCATTAAAATCATAAAGTCATCTGGTTGCAAATAGATTACACAAACCCCATTGGCATAACTCAACATTTGACCTCCTAATGGCCTTACCCATAAGGGAAAGAGAGGGCATCTGTGCAAACTGCCTGTGACACTGTTTCTTTTTCAGGGTTTATGACAGGCCTCAATTAGCATGGTCTTCCCAGCCCAAGACTGACAAAGATCTTGCCTACTGGAGAAGACGAGGACAGGACTTCAGCGTGCTCCTGGGCTACTCCCAGAAAGGCGGTGTGGAAATGCAAGGCCTGGCTGCAGCCCCGGGGGCACCCCGGCACCCCAGGGAGAGTCAGCTGAAGGCGGGGACGGGCGCAGGGTGCATCAGACGAAGCGGCTTGCAGGAGAGCTGCGAAGTGCCTGGCGACTGCAAATGGCAAAGTCTGGGAATGGAAAGCTGGAACCAGCCAAAAAAGGTAGGGAGGCAAATGTCCGAGGGTGACAGGGAGAAGCTGCTTCAAGAGCTGTATTCACTGACCCTGGGAGACAACGTACTGAGCGCCCACAACAAGGGGAAATCGCAGTCCTTGCCGAGGGTCCTTTCGCCGGAGAGCATGAGGTGTGTGGAAATGCCCTCTCTGACCAACAGTAACAACTCGCTCAGCGTAACTAAAACCCCCTCCTATCCCCCAAACAGACTGAGTGTGGAACCAGCCAAGCACCCTGAAACGGGAGGCCATTTCCTTCCCCTGGTGAAACCCAAGTACGGGAGACCTCTGAAGCCTCCATCCTATGAACTGCAGCGGCAGGTGAGGGCACCTGCAGAAACCGTGGGTTTCCAGGACCACTACCAGAAAGACAAACCCATCTCCTACTTAGCCAAAGTTAATGAGCCAAGGCAAGATGCTTGCATTCAAGACTCTGGTTTGGAGCCCCCGGTCTACGTACCTCCTCCTTCTTACAAATCCCCTCCTCACCAAAACGTGACCCCACATCCCCTCAATGAAGTGCCTAACACCAACTCGTACACCACCAGCGACCAGCAGGGTCCTGCAGAGCGGGCTGTCCCCTGCCAACGACCAGCTGCGAATACTTTGGAGGTGGGGGGGGACCCTTGCAAAGACAACCATCTTCCTCACGGGAAGCAAAGCCATGCGAGGCGCCCCAATGACTACCTGCGTTCTGTTCAGTATATTCCCTTTGATGATCCTCGGATACGACATATTAAAATTGCGCCACCAGAAGGTCTGCAGGACAACACTAAATACACTGAAAATGCATGTAGTCCCAGTTCTAGTGCTTTGCAAGAGAGAGATCTTGAAGTACAGTACAACAGTGCCTTTTTGGATGCATCAAACTTGTCCAATTCTGCAAAGGGAGAAAGAACTTCCAACAGCTCCACCCCTAGCAACAGATGGTTGGCACCGTCCACCCGAGATCAGGAAAATTGTGCCTTGCCGGACCAAAGAGACAGTTGTAGCACAACTAATCACAGCCCCCGTAACGAAGCCAGTGCGGAGTACACAAAAGGCAAAATTTCTGTAAGAAATTCACATATGGACAGCACCTGTGAGACTGTTACAAAAGTGAAAAAGTTTGAACCTGGAACTGGGATGCAGAGCAAAAAGAGTTCAAAGAAAAAAATGAATGAAACTATATTTTGTTTGGTCTCTATCCCAGTTAAATCAGAATCCAATCTGCCAGATACAGATAGGAACAACAACATAACCCAGAGCCCTGATAAGAATGGGTTTGATAACAATGGGGCTTTGCAAGAACAAAGTCTCTTAAGTATGTCTTCAACGGACTTGGAGTTACAAGCGCTTACAGGAAGCATGACCAATAAAAATGAGTTACAAAAACAAGAGCTGTGGAGACCAGAAGAGTTCAAACAAATGAATGACCTCAGATTTATTCAGCCTACAAAACACAGAGAGCTCAAATACTCTGGCTCCTGGCCAGGTGATCAGTACAAAGACCAGCAGACACAGACCAGTTTCACCGAAGAACCTAAAAGCCCACAATTTTTCCACGGTACAAAGCCTGGGCAGCCCAATAGTAACAAAATGCTGTTTCCGAAGCTCCTAGGATGTACAGCATCCACAATTGGGTCAAAACAGACAGGGCTTCCTTCTGACGAGAGAAGCTGCAGACAGAGCGCTTACGGTATGAAGGGTCAGATGTACCTCAGCCAGTCTAGCAACAGTGCATTTTCCAGGACTGCCACCTCAGTCCTTCAGGCCCCCTCCCCAAAAGCCCACCAGAGCCAGCCAGTGCCTGCCCAGGAGAGGGAAACTGGCCTTCTTTCCAAGGGAGAGGTAGTTAAGGGAGAAGCAGGCGCTCCCTGCAACAGTAAAGAGCTGTTTGGGCAGTTCCTGTTGAAGCCGGTAAGTCGCCGTCCCTGGGATGCAATAAGTGAGCTAGAAAGTTTTAACAAGGAGCTGCAAGGGCAGGAGGAGAGCACAAGCAGTGAAGAAGATTTGGAAAGTGCTGCGGCTTCTCCGCAGGCAGGTGCCCTCACGCAGAGGAGGGCATCCAGAAATGAGAAGTCAAACCAGGAGCCAAAACACGGTGGGAAAACAGAAACGGATGTGCCAGAGGTGCCTGTATTTAAGTCAGGAAGAGTTAAAAGTAAGTCTGAAAGTTGGAGCGTGGGGACGGAGCATGGCGGCAAGCTGGGCTGCGTTGGCTCTCCAGGCTCCTCGCAGCCAGGAGGGAGCAGTGAAGGAGTCGGGCCAGCAGATGGAAGTCTGATAACAGAAATGAGGACGGGGGAAGCCAAGAGCAGAACAAGCAAGCAGCCAGTTCGTGTGGGCCCTCTCAAGAGAGTTTTGTCCAGTAGCCCAAGCAGTTCGTGTCACAGTAATCCTTTCAATAACCCTGTCTTGCAGGAGATGAGCGAAGACCAAAATTACCTAGACTTTGTTAAACTGAGCAAAGGTGCAACTCCCACAAATGATATGGTGTTAGAGAGAGGCTCAGTAGTATGTTTGTCACTAACAAAGAGGAACCAAGGGCGCTCCGAGCCGGATTTGAGGTCAGTGGGACTTGATGCAGCCCCAGGACCTGGCGCTAACAATTCTGATCACTCTTCAAATGCAAATGCAGTGGAAATCCCTGTGAATGAATCATTGCAGGCAAGAGCTGCAAGAATTTTAGGTATAGATATAGCAGTGGAGTCTCTCCTTCCAGATGACCACGTTGGGCCCCACCCAGGCACTAGCCCTGCAAATGGTGCCCAGGACTTTCAGTCATCAGTGGGGAGCACAGTAAGTGACAAAGAAGGAAAAAAAGATGGTTCTTATGAAGGCAGACGAAAGTGTGGCTGGACAGAGAGTGCTCTCTTTGTTGGAGCAGGAGGACGATCTTTATACCCTGATGAATGCCAGACCACTGCCCAGGAAGCCAGCGCTAAAACACTGGTGACTGAGCAAGTTCTTGAACAACCTGCAAGTCCTAGCCAAGGTGAGGACCAAAACTTGGTTTGCAAGTCAGCTGTGTATCAGCATTCAGAAAAGAGAGTGAGAAGCACCTCGAAAGTGATAGAGACACTCCAAGGCAAGCTCACTTCTCCACCTAGCCGGACTGCCATGGATCGCTTAGTGCGAATGAAAGAAGTTGACTCTGTGTCCCGGATGAGACGTCTGAGCATTAAGAGCGCAGACTCAGGAGAGGAGGTGGATGAGGAGAAGCTGTCGAGGGTACAAGAAGAGAGAGGAAGCAAACTGGCAAGCTCAGGGGCTGTTTCCAAGCGTGTTATCTCTCTCAGTGAAAATGGATATTTAGGTGGAATGGAGAAGAAGAAGATCGACAAAGATTTTTCTTTAGGTAAGACCCTATTATGGGACATCCAAGTGGCTACGGTTTCCTTATGTAATGGGCATGATCAGTTTGCTTATGCCCACATAATGCTGCTCAAATAGTAACAGGCTGTAGGTGGTACTACCCCCATCTGGTTGCCACCCCCTTTGCTCTCCTTGTGGAACAGGTAACATGAGTGTTCTCTGATCCCATTTTAGGACAAGTTACTGTAAAACTCACTTGTGATACTGAAACTCATTCACAGAGATTTGAGTGCTCCCGGAGGTCTTCTCTCTGTCTAATTGTTTCAGGGAATGGCCAGCTTCAAACAGCAGAGTTCAAAGATAGTCACTGTAGTGCCAGTGTTTGGGAACACATGGTGATTTAATCATAGCCTCTCCTTGAATACCCATTTTTTCCCTCTCTAATACTTAAGTAGACACATACTATATCAGAGTTCAGAAGAAACTAAAAATAAAAATCTGATGTTCTTCTGTGAAGCCTCTGGGAAATGGCTGCATTAAGGGGCCTGGAAAGTTCTCTCTCTCATGAATATTTTCCAGATCAGATGTTGAGAATAACTGTTATCCCCAGGACAAATGGAAAGTTGATTTTTTCAGTGAACACCTTTTTTTTTTTTTTTGGTGTTCCTCATCTCTCAAAAGCGTATAAACTTTTGTAGTCCATATGCATCCCCAAAGTAACATGAGCTGTTCTCTCTCCAAAACAGTTTTCATACGGCATTGTGTTGAGCAACAGAAAATCAGCTGTTGCCATAGGTCTGTGTAAAGGGATAAATCTCCCAGGCCACCTATCTAGTCCATTAAATTAATTGGAGTGAGCAAATGTATGGTGTGAAAGTTGTTAAATTAATATTAATCTCCTCCTTCCTTTTTCCATCCTCTCTGTAACAGCTGACACTCTACTGTGAAATCTGCACAGGTTATCCATTAAACCTCATCGATATAAATCTGTTCACAGTTTTCCAGTACAGAGGGACTGAAATTAAATGGAGCATACTTTAAAGTGGATTTATGTATTTCCATCTGAAGAGAAATATTTGTATGAGTTCTATTGGCTCCTGCAGTCTTGCAGCCTTTCCCTTCATGTATTTTTCTGTATCGCACAGCTCTGTGTCTCTTTCTGCTCTGAACTGTATTTCTCTAGGCCAGATTTTCCAAACAGGCTAATTCAGCTCCCTTGTACCCATCAGGTCTAGTATGCCCCACATGCATTTCATATGCTTTCCTCCCTTGGGGTTTCTGCTGGAGTGAAGGAAATAACTGTTGTGGTGACATGACTTCAGGGATGTATCAAAACAGATTGTGTGTGTTTTATTGGAGAGTTATTCTGCAGTAAATTAGGTCTAAATTTATCCCTCTTGCTGACAATGCCAGGCTTGTATTCTGCAGTGTGTTCCCACTGTAGCAGTTCCCTCGCAGACGTAACAGCCCTCCCCACGTCTGGATAGCGTGGATGTCCCGTCCCGCTGTGCACATCCAGTACCGCAGGGTAACACGCGCTCACGCAGGGTGGGAAGGCATCTCCTCCGCTGGCCTCTTCCCATCCAAAGAGACCCTGATTTGTTGAGGGCCACAAGATCTTCACCTTACCTTAACGAGGCAGGACTGAAGATTCATGTTTGTAGAAAGGCTTGATGTTGTGTCTTCCTCTGTTAACCCTCACTCCAACTTGCAGACTAGCTCACCGGTACCATTGAAAGCCAAAATGAGCATTGATCCTGGAAAACTACTGTATTTGTTGCTTTTAAAGAGTAAATATTTCTAAAGGCCATTCTATTTGGAGTGAGGTAGGGTGATGTTAGTCTTATAATTGCAGACCGGGCCCGTCACAGAGGCTAGAGGCCTTAGCAGAAACAGGCTTTCACATGTATAATGCAGCTTGGCAGATGAACAGTCATCTCAGAGTAAGAGCTCTATTGAAACTCAGTGCAAGAAGCTCATCTTACTATGCAAATACTGCCATTAGAAGAACATCTCCAAATGGTCCCAAATGCACTGGATGTCTTTTCTCCACTGCTGTTTGAAGACCGCTTCCATGAGGCTGCTGATCTGGCTTTGTTTCTGTAGAGAGCACTTCAAATAAGCTTAACCAAATGTTGAATAAACATTTCTGTATCAGTGCTAGAACTCCAATGTTTGTCCCCCCAGAAGTGTGACATAGCCTGGCCGTCTGGCCCTTTTGTCTCCTTGGTTTAGGTGCTGAGGGTGTGGGTAAGCTTTCAAGGAATAAACTGAGCCACGCAGAGGCTCCATGTCTTGTGACCTGATTTTCTCCCCCCTGCCACTCAGTGAGCACCTGCAATTTTGTGGGGAGTTCTATTAGCGTGCATGTGCCTGGTCTTAGGAAAATCAGGTTTCTGAAATCCATTCAGAATCCATTTTTATTCTTAGGTCAGCCTTGCAGCAAACAGTTCAGAATTTTTGTATGTTCTAGCAGTTTAAATGGCAAAATATTTACAACTGAAAAAATGTTACTGCTTTAGAGGCATCTTCCCACACCATCAGTGCATTAAGCTTAGAAAGATGCAGTGTTATCCTGGAGTGCACTAGCCCTCAAAAACTTTTTTCCTCTTGATTTTTTTGCATTCATGTGGTGTCTGTTCTTGAAGTTTGGAAATACCAGAAGAGGCTGAATAGTGATAAGCAGTTCTGAAAACATAGGTGTTGCTGGCACAGACTCCCTTCTTGGCTGGCCTAGCAATTTGAGGAGAGTGGGCAAGAGAAGCGATAAAGCATCCTACACCAGGAATCCACCCACTGGGGCCAAATCCAGAAGTTCTTTCTAGCCAGTCCCCCCTTGATGAGTCTGGATGCTGCAGATGGACCACTTGCACACAGGAGTAAAAATTTCCCTCTGAGGATTTTTATGCTTGTTTGAATGAAGACATTCACTCACATCAACATAAAAGTCCTGAGGGTGAACGTTTTACTCCAAAGTGTGATATTTATGTGTGCAACTATTTTCATGCTCAACTGTTTAAACGCGAGTGCTGCGGAGTACAGCCTACGGGAGGGACATTTAAGGTTAGCACAGGTACCCAGGTTGTGTAAAACCAGCAAGTAGCACAGGGTAGCATGGGCTGCAGTGCCAGTTTGTCCAGGCCTCTGTGTACCTACAGACTCCTCCGTAGGTAGCCCTGGTTCCTCCGTGCCATGACCGTGCATCCCAAGGAGCCTAGGGTAAGTCAGACATGTCCATGATGGCACAGGGCAGGCAGATCTCACAAGGCAAAGCCCCTTAATTGCAATCCTATCTCAGAGTCACAAGGGTGAAGAAAAAGGCTCATATCTGCTCACTTCATGGCCAATGTTGGGATAAATCCAATAAAAAAAATTGATAGAAGAGTGTCCTTGGGGCTTCAGGAGAAGAAAAACCAAATGTGGTCTGTCCTGTGAACTGACAACAGGTAGGCTGAAAATTAAGACCAATGTTAGTAAGCTGGTCCAGTGCTTTAGTGAATTATGTTCAAAATGTGAGCTGCAGTTTTGCAGACTGAAGCAAGACAGTCTAACCATAGTTATGCAACGCAGCTGTGCTTTCCCATATTCTGTTGAATTAATCTGAAACCAAGGATTTGCAATCGAATGAAAAGACCCTGATGACTGGATGGCATCATGACTTCTTCAGCCAGCCTTAAACACCCTGCTAGGATGCTTAAAGCATTGACCTGTCCTTAGTGTTCAGTACGAGGGGGGCAAATCTTACATCTTTCTCTCCCTGACAAAGCATCTGAAAACTAGAAGTAATCACTTCAGTGTGCTTGTTCCTACCTACTCAAGGTTTCCCAAATTATATATGCATGCATTTGATCCAAGTTGCTCCCAAATTGCACTGGTGTAAGTACAGAATTTGGGTCAGGAATGTAGTATGTATCTTTAAGGCTGTAAGTCCAGTATTAGCTGCTTCTTTTAAAAAAACTAGGGAAAAGATGTCTCATTTCTGCAGCTAGCAACGTTGAATAGATTTCACAATACATTATTAATAGTGTTTTCTTGTCTTTTTTCAGATACATATGACCCCACCAAAGTTGAAAAGGTGTGAGTTGAACGAAGAGGAGAAT
This sequence comes from Ciconia boyciana, assembly GCF_034638445.1. Classification (NCBI taxonomy): domain Eukaryota; kingdom Metazoa; phylum Chordata; class Aves; order Ciconiiformes; family Ciconiidae; genus Ciconia; species Ciconia boyciana. Next base: position 151,781,612 of record NC_132935.1, read on the forward strand.
AGAGATTTCTGGTCTACTAAGAATGTTTCACTGATTTTTTTTCTGGGTGCTTTTTGTTTGTTTTTTTGTTGTTTGATGCTTGGAAATTGCCTCCATTTGTGGTGTTCATGGTGTACTCATAATGCCTTTACCACTGCCACTAGGAATTAGCTATTCATATCTGAAACTGTTGCGGAGACCACAGTAAAATCTGACTTCTACATTGGAACCATCTGGCTTTGTAGCATTAAGACTTAATACCTACCATTGGCAAAGAGTTTTTATCTGAACTCTATTTCAGTCTTCAGCAGGGATGATGAAATGCATGAAGTGAGGCTTTTGAGCTTTCTCTTTGGTGTAAATGTAAGCGTGGGAGATTAGTGAAATAATTTTTAAAAGAATGTGAATTTATAAGCTAAACTTATAAGTATCTACAGTCTAAACTTTGTTTAACTTAAGGGATTTCTGGGCATAAGTAGAAAGTGCTGCTGCACTACGTGGGGGAAGGAATGCGAGAGAATGGTAGCGAAGACTGATTGTGAAATTATTTCTGACTTCCAGAGTTTGAAGTTACTCGGATTAAATACTTACTTGCCACCTAGAGAGAAGAAAAGCAAAAACCCCAAAGCTTGTAAAAGATGGAAGACTTTTGTAGTACAGTGTACAGAACGTGTAATTATAGTAGCTGGCAACTAGTGTTTCAAACCAATGCAAAGTATACCACTGGCTGTTTTGCACTCAGTATTACCTATTTTTGTTTTGCTGTTTAGAAATTCTTTATATGAAAGAATAGTAGCTGGTTTAAAGTAGCCCATTTTAACAAAGTAACTATATTTCTTGTTACAGAATACTATCTATTTTTCTACGATGTAAACAATTGCTAACAAGTGGCAAGTATAAAGAAGTATTATTATTAATTATTATTATTATTATTATTATATTTTAAGAAGACTTATCCCTCTGAGTGAAGGTGCCCCAAGCAGATTTCACTTGTATATCTTAATGCACACTCCATATTGCCACATACTCAGTAGTCCTACCTTATTTTGTTCTGAAAAGAGCCATCTATGTATGTATGTATGTATGTACTACAGGGTTAATTTCTATTTTTCCACACTCAACCCTTGGATCGTTCTTCTTGGAGCTACTTTCTGAAACACAGCTGAGAACCGTCTGGGCTGGTGTTGCTGCCATTACATTCCAGTGACAGTGATTACCAAAAAGCGGGTTTGGATCTTTGTCCCGGTGTCTCTGAGCAGCTCAGAAAAATACCTGGTTGCTTTCTTTTACTTTGTTCCCTTTTACACATTATGGGTTTGGATTAGGCCAGTGTATAAAAATAAACAAACCTGGGTTTAATTCTTCCCTGAAGTCAACTGGTGTTGCTGGGGAGGAGTTCAGGTGTCTTCTTGATGGCATTTAAATACATGGCTTTAAGTATATTTTCTCTGCACACAGAAATGCATGAATTACAGAGTTTATAATAAAGCCTATGCATTCTGCTCTTTGATACTGAATTAGCCTGCATAGTATCTGTGTCTTTAAAGCCTTTATGTCCACTCCTGTGTGTTTTTTTGTAAGTACCTGTGTACTAACATTCTTCTGATGACTTGTTCATGTACTTCACCGGTGTATTCTACTGGCCTTTTCTGGTTTTTAGCATAATTTTATTTTTTAAAATCTTCTAATTTCTTGAAATATTTTTTCCTAAGTCTGTAATTCGGAAAGAACAACAGGGAAAAACACTCATCCTGTGTTTTGGCAGCAAGAATTTCTTGTCTGTAACACATGATTCTGTTACATATGGACTATTTAAAGCTTGTTTGAAAAGAAAATGTGGTGTATAATTTATTTTATTAACTCTTGTGCATGCTGTGTAGCAATACTTGTTGACAAACTGTTCCCACCACTCTTACTATATCCACCTTTCTTTATCACCATCTAGGACATCTGGGGGCTAGTAAATGCTACAAAACATGTTTCTTCCCCTGCCTCCCCACCCCAATTCTGCCCATAAAAAAACAGTTCTTAAAAAGAATTGCTTCAACTCTTATCATCCCACTTACTAGTAAAGCTGAGGTGCCTGGCAATAACTTTAAAGTTTTAATTTATCCTTGATTTCTGGAGAACTGTAAATTGTCACATACAACCACTCCTGCCACCTTCAGTTCACATCTCTGTGGAGCAAGAGTTTTCTGTGGATTTTATTTTCTTCTGATGGGGAGGGAGTTAACTGATTTTGCAACATGTCTGTTTCATCAGTCAGGTCAAGTAACTACTTTTCCAGTGCTTGTATCTTGTACCCAGACAAGATCTCAAGGAAAAAAAAAAAAAAGAAAAAAGGAAATAAATAGGAAGTAGCAATATTGCGGGGAAGGTTTTATTGGCTAAGAATGAGAAATTAAAACCTAGAAAGTTAGTAAGTTTTGTTTTGCAGTAGTATGAGACTGACCAGTGGGCGAAAGATTAGAGTTAGTACTGCTTTAAAAATGGTGTATTCCTCTAACAACACTGGCTGGTTCATTTCATACTATGATACAGACAACTAAGAAGTACATGGAGTACAGTTTTATGAATGATTGTGGCTCAGTGTTTCTACAGTACCTGTGCCATAATTAAAACGTCAGCTATCGGAATGGGCTGGATGGTACCACAGCTGAACACCTTTCCAGAAGCCTTTTGCCAGTTGCAATCAGCAGTCAACAGACAGCTCCTTTTACACCAGCTGTAGTTAAAAAACCAGTAAATGGTGACTTTCAGTGCCTGTTTCAATGGGTGCGTAAAACTGTCATGGCAACAGCTGTCACTGGTAATGGCAACGGCAGGAGCTCAGGGCTGAGTGGATGGAGAGGAGGATGTGGCAGTCTGTTTCCAGTGCCTCCTGCAATGCGGTCGTGTGGCTGCAGAGCAGCAGTGAAGAACTCTGCATTTATCTTTATTCTCAGGAGGAAGAGCAGAGCTAGAACCTCAGAAATCACCTCGTTACAAGCTGTTGTGTATCCAGCTTGTGCTGTTGCTGTGCAGCTGGGGAAGCTGGGGCTAGTGGACAGGTTATCCAAGTGCTTGGGTGGGAAGATACCTGTTTCACGAGCATTCCCAGAAATTCATGCAAAAACCCCGTGCCTGGATTATACATTTCAAAAATGTTTAATGGGGAGACTGCTCAGGAGATGGATAGCTAAATAGGACCTGCCATCTCCTTCCATTTACCCTGCTAAATCCAGAACGGATAGTCAGCCTAAGGGGTAAGCGACAGTAACAGCACTTGGTGGCAGTGCTAAGGTGCCAGGAAGATAAACAGCTAACCCAAAGTTTCAGGCTCTTATCTTCTGTCCGAGAAAGAAAAGTCGCCCGTGAGCTGCGCGGGCTTCTGCATCGTCCGAGCCCAGCTTCGCTGGCCGATGCGGACAGAGAGCGGCAGCCCCCGGCGCTGCGGCGGGAGGGAGGTGCGGGGCTGCGGCGGGAGGGAGGTGCGGGGCTGCGCGGAGACGCCCGGTTGCGGAGGTGCCAGCGCTCCCTCCTGCGGCTCCCCTGAGCACGACATGGAAGTTTGCTTCCACGAAGAACCGCCGTTTTCGGATCCCACGCCAGCCTCCTTGCTAGGTGCGTTTTGCCCCAGACAGAGGTGTGGTCTGGGAAGAGCTCCTAAGGCTGTGTTTCAGACCCCGCTGCCATCACGGCTAAATGGGGTGGGATGGGGGAGGCAAAGGAGGGAAAGCCCTTGGAATGACTCACGCTCGCTGGTGATTGAAATGCCCAGCGATATGCCTGACTAAGCATCGCTCGAGAAACCTTCCCTAGGCATACGAAGGACTGTTGTATTTCATACCACAGGTTTTATGGCAGGTTAGTCTTCACTGCAAACTATCCTTTATCTTTTGATAAAAAGTTCCGTCCAGTTTCCTTGACTCAGCTCCTGATGTTGGCAGCAAATAATCCATATACTGAAACATCCAATAACTCTTGAAAAAAAATTAAGGACAGCATATGCTTAAAGTGGTCAAATAACAGAACTGATCTGTCACCCTTCGAAAATAACCGGTCCCATCAAGCTTATTTACATGTAAATATTGGAATTTAGTAAAATATTTCTGTTTGTTTAATATCAGAAATCAATATCTAAGGTCAACATTCTGTTGCCTTTGCCACATGGACAGCCAGCTGAATGTTAGCTGTATAGTACTCGACCTTCTCTTTGGGTTAAAATGTTGATATTTTCTTCACTGCCCCTTTTCAAAGGAAAAACTAGTGGAGTGAGTGGGAGAAAAGTAGAAGTGAAATGTTCTTGCATTTTAAGTGGCAGAAGTTCTTGCAAGTGCAAAGTGGGCACTTTTGTCCAGGTTCAAGATCTGATAGAGGCAAGTAAGTATACATGAGGAGTGAATGTTTACTTGGCAGGAGCCATCAGCTCAAAGAAGAGAGACAAAACAGTGTTAAAAGGAATAGAAAGGATTGACAGCTTGTCAGCCTTCTGAATGTTTTCTGTAAAGCTGGCCTTTTGGAGGACATTGGTATTTTCTTGGTTGGGGATCAAATGATCCCCTAATTTCCCTCCACTGGCAATAAACCACGATGCTGCAGTCCTAATTTACTGGAGTGAGATTTAATTACAAGTGGAGTCTACAAAGTTTAAACTTCTATTCTTCTGCATAATCCCAATAAAGGATCAAGCTGAAGATTTCATGAGATGACTATATCATTGAATTAACTAGAAAAGTTGGGAAATTGTGATTTAATTCTCACTCAAACTTGCATGAAAATGTTCACTGCACCTCCCCCTGGGGACTAAATGAAAGCTGTTTACCATCAACTCTATTTTTAAAGAAAAAAATGTTTCAAACAAAGAAAAAGGGAAATCCTGATATCAATAGCAAAGCCCAAAACCGCAATGCTACCTGCCACCCATGCTGAAAAATATGTTTGCAATATGGCCTGCAGAGCTGCACAGCAGGGAGAGGGTGAAGGGAACTTAAGTCAGAACTAACCGACACATGGCTGAGATTAGAAATAAAAATGAAATTTCCCAGCCAAGAGAAACCACAATAACATACAGATTATAAAATGAAGGAGGAACTTTCCACCCTCAGCAGCAGCAATCTCAGCCTTCTTTCGAGCTCTGCACCAGCAGAGAAAATAATCAGAATCATTCCGAAAGCCATTCCTAACCTGGAAGGAAAACAAGGACATATATGTGCTAGACAGTATATCAGTATCCTTGTGCCTTTGTCCTTATACAATGCAGATAATTCTCCACTCTGACTTTCAAGATACTGCGGCCTATCTCCAGAACTAATACTATGGCATTGCCATGGTTTTCTGCTGTAACTAGCCCAAAGTCAGATTTAGAGGGATAAAAGGAGAGGAAATAGGGGTAAGCAATTACAATACTGTTTATATGATATCAGAAGATGAATGTGTTTTAAGAATTTTCTTTGTATTTTTTTCTGCACAATGCAAATACTGTGTTTCTGGGATTACATGTAAACTGGAGGGGTGCTGTTATTCAAGAGGAGACATTCTCCAAATAAAGATTTTGCATGGATACACTCCTCTGTGATGTTGTTGATGTTGTTATCATGGAGCAAAATGGAGCATGTGCTCTGATGTTTGCATTGCCTTCGAGAAAGATAAACGCATTGGTGAAGCGTTAAAAGGCTGCAGTATTCTGCAGGGGACTGCTACTTCAAAACCTGATGTTGTGACTGGCCTGTTACACCATCAGGTACAGAAATTGTGTTTACTTGAAAGAATTACTTTCCACATCTGCACTTTCTCAGATCATCACAGACTGTAGGTCACTCATTTCGAAGTCGTGTTGTGTTTGTTTGCTACCTTTCGGGTATGTTCTGCCTCTGTGCGAGAGTCGATTCCTCCTTTACTGCCTGGCAACCAGCCATCTGCACTGGGTAAACCTACGGTGTCAGAGCATTTTCCACTCCATATGAGTATTTTCCACTCCCTTTGCACAAGTTGATATGGCACTGGGATAGTTTACTTTGGCTACGTTGCAGTAAAGAATGGCATGCTCTGTATCTGTGCTGATAGGACTTCAAGAGAGCTAAGTTTTCAAGTTAATATTAAAAAAAAGTCTTTTTTTTCAGGCAAAAGTGTAGGCTGCTCATGGCTAGAATGTGCAGCTCTGTCTTTTGTCACTGGGTCACAAGCAGGTTAGACCTTACTGTCATGCTCACATATATTGCTATGTAGAAGCAACGGATTCATCCTGGTACTCCTCTCCTGTATCCAACAAACCTGTGGAACAAAAGACCCAACAGATCTGGGCAGGCTGAAGATGGAAATCACTGTGGCAGTTTTGCTCTCCTTTTCTTTCCATCATCCAGCCAATCTGCTCTCACTATACCCTCTCCTTCCCCACCTGTTTGAAGTAGAAAAATCTCTAATCCAGGTTAATCCCATCTTCCACCCAATTTGAGTCTAGAAACCAATTCTTCCTACTTTTTTCTGCCGGTAGGAGAAGGCAGGCATTCAGTTCTTTCCAATTGCTTATGGGTGGGGTTTTTGTTTCTACTCTTCACCTTAGTTTTGGTCCCTGCATCAATACACACATATTGTTCATTACTTTTCCCAGAAGTAGCCACATACATAACAGAACTGGCCTGTGTGCTATCAGCTACAACAGGAGGAAGTCCCCAGAGTGCCTAGGGACCAAATCGTCCTGCTACCCCGAGACCTGATGCTTCAAAGCGAGGGGCTGGCCATGTCTTGGGGAGCCTACACACACAGCCCAGCAGGAAAGGTGAAGGCATGAGGGCAGAGACCTTTCTGCGCTTGCTCCGACCCACCTGCACCCACCCTCTCTGCAAAGAGATGGGCAGCTGTATCAAGGCTGATGCTGGCTGACACTAGCAGGGACCCATCTCTCGCTTTTGCTCTTGGATGTTACCTGGCCAGCACTCCCATGCCATGCTTCAGGCGGTCAAATGTTCTGCTGTCTGCCATCAGACAGGGACAGGGCTGGCCAACATAGTCTATGCTCCCTCCAGACAGATCTGTAGGTGCTCAGGCCCACCCTGGCCTGCAAAGCAAGTCAGCGGGAAACACAGGGGCAGCTAAGGATGAGTGGCTGCCGCTAAGCCCTCACTCAGAAGGTTTCCTGCTAAGTCAACCAGAAACCCTCCCAGCTGCAGGTCTTCCCTTCAGCCCCCTCTCCAGCACTAGTTGGAGAGCCACCAGCTCACTCACCCTTTGCCACACTAGACCACACATGCCTGACCCTTGGCTAATCGTATAAGACCTTTAGCTCTTATCTTACTCTACGCACCTCATCTTCTTTATCTCTCCCACTGACCTCTTACAGCCTTAGAACATGTTTGACCTTTCCTGGGTAACAATGGTATGCCTGCCCAGGTTCAATTGAAGCTGTATTATCTCTCTCTCTCTTCTGCTCTGAATCTTCCCTTTGTTGGGGGAAAGAAAAACAGCCCCCTGGGAGTCCCTTTGCATCATTTATGCCAGCCTGCAGAAGTGCCATACCTCGGGGGGTGATGCAGAAAGGAAGGAAGCCAACTCCCTCCTTTTACCCCTTAAAATTTCTTGTAAAGATAACCGAGACCAAGGCAAATGTTTGCCAAAAACAATAGGAAAAAAGCCCTTAAATCTCTTTGAGGGGATATACTACCGCTCTGCAGCAGTGTACTTCAAGGGCTAGCTGTATCTCGTTTTGCCATTGATTTAACAGCCAGTCCTTGGGAAGTGCTGGGTGGACAAATGTTGCCCTAACTGGGGAGCTTCAGCTCCCCCTCTTACCCCTTCCCTACTCCGTTTAGCCTGCAGAGTATTTAGACTCACTTTCTGTGTACTGCCCCAGGTACAGCCTTTAGCCTCAGTTTCACTATAGTAGCAACAACAGCCAGTAACCTGAAACCCGCTGAAAACAGCATGGTGACCTAGCCAGCTCGCATCATTTGAAGTGGCAGGGTTATGACATTTTGTGGGAAAAAGGCTTGTCATCTGTCCCAGTTTCTCATTATTATTGTAGCATAATGTTTAGAGTATAAAGGAAGTCCTCTGCTCTCCCAGTGGTGGGTCACACTATAAATACCCCAGATGGCACAGGACAAGGAGGGCTGTAAAACTCAGGATGTGGGTCACAGGATGGCTGTCTGCTTTCTGTCTGGGAGCATACGATAATAAACCTTCGCAAAGAACCCTGATAACACCACATGAAAGGAGTACAAACACTGTGGAGGAGATCTTCGGCTGCTGTAAAATGTCACCGCTCTCTTCACTTCGAGATATGCTGCTTTTCTTATTTCCTTCCCTTCTCCGCCTCCTCTTGAGTGCCCAAGGCTGAAAAGTATCCACAAAACTTTTTTTCCTTCTGCATTACTTTTCAGCTCCTTCTCCCTCTCAGTGCACACCTCCACGTTCCTGCAACACCCTCCTTACCCTAAGCAGCTCTCATACAAATCGGTCACTCCAGCCAAAGGTCCCCTGAAGGATATCAGCACCATGCCAAAAATACAGGGCCCTCTCCCCTGCCCCCAAGAATCACAGTCACTGCGGGGAGAGGAGTCAGGACAGTCAAAGAGAGGCCACCAAGCTCCTGGGCCAGATTTTAAACAGAAACATTCCTTATGTAAAAATCATCCTTTATTCCCCTGGAGAAGTGAAAAACAAAATTCATGAGTGTTGTCAACTCTTGCAATAAGGGGATGCTCATGGAGAACATTGTGCCTTTTCTTGCTGTGTACATTTCTTGCATTTTCATTATCAAATTATTATTGGCTATGGTGTTGGTGTTTTAATAACCCCTGGATAATGTTTTTGATAACAGATTTGGAAAGAGGATTTGGGGGAAGTGGGAATAATGAAACAATTGTGAATACATTTCAAACCTTCTGAAATGCTCTTTAAAAACCCCCTTTCTTCCCCCACAAAAGTAATTTTTCTTTTTTTTTTTTATCTGCTTACCCCTCCAGGTTTCCCCAAAAAAAACTTTCACACCACAACCACAAAAGCCTGGTGTGCACACAGCTCAACAGAGTGGAGTATCTATTCCAGCTGAAGTTATAATTCAGTAGTTGGTAAATGTTAGTGACTACATTTATATCTGTACAGTTTTGTTGACTGCTGAGAAATTATACTGCCTTAACTATGTGAGTGAAGCAGTAGAGCTTTGTAATACAGGTCCACATTTCACCCAGACGGGGTTGAAAGGTGTAACTCATGCCTCCTAAGGCAAAGGAGATTTATCTTTTTTATTCTCCTTCCCCCTGAGATAGGAACTGCCCTCTACTGCTGAATCAGCAGGATATGCCCTGTGACACAGACTTCAGCTGGCTGAAGAGCTGTTAATGGGACTGAAAACCATATCCTACCCCAGCCTCCCTCCACGCGGCGTGCGTGGGAGAGGGAGGGAGCCGAGCAAGCAGCACAGGAGAGGGAAGTGGAGACCCCTGATACACACAGCTGTTATCTGTGATAAGCTGCATCCTGTGCCATGCTCCACCTCGCTGCAGCAGGGAAGGCGTTTGAACTCCAGGACCCTTTCTCAGTTCAATCCCTATCTGACAAACACACAGCAGGCAGCTGGAAGAAAAAAGCAAAGTTCAGCCCATCCCCAATGACTCGGTTCCTAAGACTTCTGACCAATTTCCTAAAACTCCACCTTAAGGATTTTTTTTAGGCAGTGTCGGTACATTTGAACCATATAAATAGCTGAAGGAGTTCATAATAACCGTGGAGCAGTGAAGCGAAGAGATGGAGCTGAGAAGGGAAACAAAAAGCTCAATTACATGCAGGCAGGGCAGTAAAAAAGCAAAGCTCCTTTCAGGAGAATCACTTGTTTAAAACAGCTGCAGCTGACCTCTGATCTCCCGTCAGCCCACGAACCTCACTGGAGCGTCGTTGTTGGGTTGCACGTCCCCTTTACAGGCGGTTAGTAACCACTACTCTTGCTCTGACAGTAGGGCTTGACTGTGCTCTTCAGTGGAAACCCCTGGGAAGGCAGCAGCGGACATCCTTCCCCAACGTCCTCCTCAAGGACGCTTCACCCATGAGAGTGTAGACCTTCATCCTCGAGGGTGAAGACATTCGAAGATACAAAAATCACAGCTGCGAAGTATCCTCCCCTTAACTTCAGATTATCTTTCTCAACCACTTGTTCCTCCTTTCAGTGTCCACCCCGTTTTTACACAGCAGGGCACAACAAACGTTCACGGGCCTCAGTGGCCCGTCAGGGAGTTGGCCCTTTCCCCTCCTGTCTGGCCAGCCCGGAGCACCCCTTCAGCAGGGCTTAGAGCTCACTTCTCCATTTCTCCCTCACACAGAGGAGCCAAGCGGAGACGAGGAGCTGCTGTTACCCCTTCCTTGCAAATCCCCTCAGAGGCATGGCCGCTGGGCCACAGCCCCCACACCACCGCAACTCTGCAGAGCCGGCAGTCATTGCCGCCCCGCACAGGGCTGCCACACAGCCCCGATCCCTCCTGAGACGTGCCCGACCATAAGCCAAAGCCTGGGAGGGAACACCAGGGTTTCCCACACCCGGAGCTGCTGCGCTGCTGCTGGGGCAGGTGCCATTTTGTGCCGACGCTGTGTCCAGGGGGCTGCAGGTCTCTCATCTGGAGGATGGCTGCCCTCGGGCTTGCTGCCACAGTTGTTTGTTTGTGTGTTTTCCGCAGAAGAAAGTCCGTCAGTGAAAAATTACTCCGCTTTTTATGTTTTATTGGTGTTCTTTGTGTAAGGGAAAACGTCATGAGAGGAGGCCATAGTTTGTCAAGCCTTTAAGGCTACTGCCCATCCCGTGGCAGCCCCACCCTCCACAGCCTCCTTAGGGGCTCCCCCAGCGTCCCTCAGGATCACGGGGCTTTTTGAGAGAGGGGTAAATACAGGCAAATTCAGGCCTTCCTCGCAGCTTTGCAAAAACCCGCGCCGCAGTCGCTGCCGGGCGCGCTGCCCCAGGCAGGCGGCGGACGGCCGCTCCACGGTTCTTCTCCCGCCCTGCCGCCGCAGCCGCAGCCGCAGCCGCGCCGCGGGGACCGCCCGCTCGCCCTGGGCCGCCCGGGGCCGCCGGCGGCAGCCTCTGCAACAGCGCCACCTGCGGGGCGCGCCGCGGCCCGGCCGGGAGCGGGGCGCGGGGCGCTGCCTGGGGCGGCTCAGCGGCCGTGGGGCCGCCGCGGGCCAGGGATCGCGGGCAGGGCCGAGGAGAAGGGCCCGGCCCCGCGGGGTGCCAGCAGGCCTGAAGCGAGGGTCTTGGAGCACGCGGGGACACCGTGGTCGAGGTGCTGGGGATCAACGCCCCCACAAATCACACCGGTGAGCTGAGGCAGAGGGTGCAGGAGGACTGGTAGTCCTGAGGGTCCCCGGGGAGCTGACCTGGTACCAGCCGAAGGAGAGACCCTGGCCCTGTGGCGGAGCAGGGTGGTCCTTGAAAAGCTGCTGCCAGGCCTGTCATGACCAGCCCGCCCAAGCGGCTCGGCCCCGACAGGCCAGGCTGGCAGGGAGGCCAGTTGTCACCCTGACCCTGCTCATCTTCATCCTGGCCCTGGGGTTACTGAGCAGCATGGGGGACAGGGAAGAGTGCAGTGGGAAGGGGGTTGTTTGCTGGCCGGGCAACTTTTACCGAGGATTAAAGGGGCTTGTGAGACAGCTGAAATGCAAACAGCCTGTGATAGGGCAATAGGATTTAGCAGGAGCGTTCAGGGACAGGTTGGGGTTGGGCGGGAGACAGATGGGATGGGTGGGAGCTGGTGGGCTCCAACTCGTGTTAAACTGGAGCCTGGAAAAGGGGCAGAAAGAGCCAGTGGCAGATGAGGGTGGGGAGGCCGGACATATTAGCTGTGGTGGCTTGCTGCTCTAGCTGGTGCTGTGGCACACTGTTTGTTAGAAGCATTATTTGGCAGACCTGGAAGGAGTAAAAAATTTCAGAAACTCTTCCGCTGGAGCTCCCGCTTCCTTGGATTTTCCTATGAGACATGTATCAATATACCTCAGTCCTGAAACTACTTTTACTGTGACTTTCCTTAGGATAGGCTTACTCAGGAGCATGTACCTGACCTCAGCAGCTCCCTTCAGGTCTGTAGAGGCACTCGTTGCAGCACCAGGCTCAGTGTTTCTCTTCATAGGTGGCCAGTCCATCTACAACCATCAAACAGTTTGCCCTTCTAGCATCCCTGAGACACGTGGGTTCTGCTTTAGCAACTGCCCCAAAGGTGTGGGGATACACAACTACAGAGTATGAGATGATTTCCTAGGACTAGGAAGTGATCATCAAAATGTATGTGAAATTACTCAGTAGTGTCACCACATTCATCAGCTACCACTGACCTTTTAAAACATATGTCTCTACCTCACTGACATCTGCTCTTGGTTCTGAACACACCACCTCTAGACCCACTTTGGCCAAAATAACATCATCAACATTTGACTCTTCAGTAAACCCCTTCAGAGCATCCCGCTTTCTGCCCGTAGCCTTCCCTCCTCCCTGCCTTTGCTGTCTTGCCTGGCTTGTTCTCATTTACATCTTGCACTCTGGCCAAAACCCTCTGTTTTTAATTCCTTCCTCTTTTTAAACTGGGATGCCAGTAATTAGTAATCCGTTTACTCCAACTAATGGCCTATACAGATACAATTTCTCCTACTCCTACCAAATATCAAATTATTTATACAAACTAGGATACTTTTAGCAGGGAAGACTGATACATAATCCAGAATCTCAAAAAAGAATAAAAGCCAATGCGTGGCAACCAGACTCTCTGCTCTGTCTGGTACTTACCCAGATTATGAGGTTCATTTTACATACTCCAGGCTGCTGGGCTCTTCTGGCAAGGGAGAATCTTTGATTTTTAATGAATATTTCAAAAGACCTGGGATTTATTCCAGTGATGGTTCTCATGGAGGCAAAGCACTAAGAGGCTGTTTTCAAAATTGGATTAACCACAGTTTCTTCCCACTTGCCAAACCATAACAGCCAGAGCTCCATAGCCCTTTTCATGCCAGCCATCCTATATCCCAGTCCCAAATATGTAACCCATAATCCCATTTGACTTTGATACCACAACTGAATTGTCTGATCCCAGTCCTGTGGTTTCAGACCCAGCGCAGGCAAATTTGACATTTCACACTTGTATGGAAAATAGCTTGAAGGCAGTAAGTAAAATGAAAGTCTATGGAAGTTGGCTTTGGTTTTGATTGTAGATTGTGTTGAGATGGCTAAAGAATAGCTGGGAAGGGATTAGGCATGTTAGCTTGATGCTGGAGGAGGAAAGCTGTGTCTTGGCATTTGTTTCATGGGGAGCTGGGTCCCAGGATGACTGGGAACACCCACTGAACTGAACAATTAATCGTCCGGTTGCTCTGTAACCTCACCCATCACTTACAGATTTTTCTCAAAGTTTGAAAAAGATGTTGCCAAATTAACCCCATTTTTCCTGAAATCCATCTCAATCCCAAGTTTACCTTAGACTTCCTCCAACCTTTGAACTCAGTGAACCTCTTTTGTGGGGAACGAGACATTTATATTGAAGCATGTCGCAAGATGAGCTAGGAGGAAGAAGGAGGAATATTTCAAGATTGCAGTAGCTTGAAGGTAATTTTTCACCCTGGATTCTGATGTAAACAGGTTCAGTGAACTTGGCAGTGGGCTTTGTGTGCTTTCCATCTTATAAAATGGTGAAGCATTTTGAGATCCGAAGGTAGGAAAAGGTTGTACTAGCACTACATGTTTAGGAGTGTGTTTTCCATTCTTTCTCATCTGTTTTTCTTAAAATGTTTGTTTTTCCAGCTCTCTACACATCTTCTCTTTCTGTCTTAGCTGGGAGATGGGCAGATGCCTTGGTCCATCTCCTCCTCTGTGGTGACACAAAAGGCAGGCAGTGCCATCACATTGCCTGTGCTGTGTCAGCCTCGGCTCGTTACACAGTCCTTAGAATTGCCAGCCCTTTGCAAGTCACGCAACTCAGTATAACATTTTTTACCTATACTGATCCCTTTGGTGTTACAGACTTTAGGGGGGAGATGAAGGCCAAGCACTTCAGATCTGCCTGGGTGGGAAGAAACACATGGCTGTTGTACTCCTTTTGTCTCCTCCTCTCCCCTCACCTTCTAATACTGCCTATGATAAGGCAGCGTATTCATATAAAAGACACTGAAGACGGAGAAAATCCATAGTCATTACAGCAGGACAAAAAAATGAGAAATAAACAGGAAAGGTTTCAAGGCCTGCAAATAGAAACTCCTTCTGTTTCACGTGAGTAATAGATCAGACTCTCCTCTACAGCTCTCCAGAAGCATTTATCTGACTTTTTTCTGAGCTGACTAAAGTCGGAGCACAGGCTGCCCTACAGGGAAATGCCTGCCAGCCACCACCTCTGAACAAACATTTCTCAAACTAAGTCTTATTTCACAAGAAAAGACAAATGCAACATCCAGCCTGATAGGTATCTGCATTTGATAGATACAAAGAGCCAAGCAACTCCCTTCAAGCACTTGGAGCCAGGAGGGGGTGAACGTCTCTCCAGGGACAGCTACCACAAGACCCCCACTTCCTCAAGCACGTTCTCCTGCTCCTGCTGTGGCAAAGGCCAGGTTTAAGTCCGGCAGCTGAGAATCTCACCCTCTGGACAGTTCCCAGCACCTGCAGGCTGCTTCCTGGCCAGGCCAGCTGCTTTCCCCAGTCTCTAAAGGGCACAGATTTCTCTTACACTGTTTTTCTGCACAGATTTATTTGCATAAAATGAATGTTCTTTAAACCCTTGTTCTTCTTTTTTTAAGATCAAAAGCCTAGTGCCCTTCACTGCAGCTGTCTCTGTCTTTTAATGTGTAAGCCAGTATTATTTTTAAGATCTACACAAACCAGCTTCAGGGAGCTCGTCTCCTGCAGTGCAAGAGGCTTTAGGGAAAACATGTATCACTGAAAACTAAATCCAAAAGAATAGAGATGAGCATAAAGCAAAGAACCCGAAACAGCATCTGGGATGATAAATATTCAAGCATATCTATCTCACATTAGGTATCTAAATCAGAACCTTTTCCGAGTCACTGTTTCAGTTCACACATTTTAGCCCTTAGAAAGTAAAAAGTAGGTAAAGAGAGGCAATGCTCACACAGAGACACTCAGCCTCAAACTAATGCTTTTCCTTTCTCTTCCAAACAGGGCTTTCTGCAAATGAACAGTAACATTTTTGAAGAAGCCATCTGTAGGAAGAAAGAAGCTGATTTGCATGAATATTTGTTGTCACCTTGTTGTCACCAGTGATCAATTATAGTCCATGAATTAGTCCTGCAGGTTGTTAGTGTAGAATAAAATCTAGTGATTCAATCTGAAGAGATCAGCTGCTCACATTAACCAAGAGACATGATCACTTTTTGGCTGTGGATTTAGTTCAGTACAACTCTTGGTGTCAGTCTAATCTCAGTGAATGTCTACAGGAAAATGTAGAGGATTTTCTGCAGTCCTTCTAGGTCTTTATAAAACACCAGTCCTTAGCCTATTAGCTTTGAACCCTATGTGGACAAACTCTTATAGATTTTATATCAAGTGCTGTTTTGGAGAGATCTAGCAGCTCTACTTATTATTTGGGTTGAACAGTTTTCCCTGTTATAAGACCCCAGTCTTCCTTTTTTGTGATTTTGCCAAACTTTTAAAAATGTTTGGGCAGGAGATTTTCCATGCCAGACATCCAGCTTGGGCTACTTCCAAGATCCAAGTTAAGGATGAAAAATGCTTTTTTTCTTGTGGCCTGAAATTCTTGAGTGTCCTTTTTTGGGTGGGGAGTGGGATGGGTGATAGTTCTTTCTCCCTCTGGAAAGGGCTTGCAATGTGGCAAAAGAACTGGCTATAGTGCAGAGCATGGAGCAGAAGAACAGCCTTTGAAATACCAGAGCAGTCTTCAAAGTACATTTACAGACTGTGATTTTAGTATCTCACAGAGTCCATCCTCTCTGAGCACACACAGAAGGGAACTGCACATTGCAGCAAGGAAGCGTGGGGATAGGAAGGACAGTACCACCCCAGAAAGCTGGATTGTCCTTGTGCCTCTGTCCCCGGGTGACGCAGGGCACATCATTCAAATAGTCTTTGAAGAGGTAGGCAGTGCCACTGAAAGCCAGTGGGAGCTGTGCTTTGGACAGATGAGGTGCCATGCTTAAAAATCCTGAAAAATCGGGTGAGACACACTTCAAACAGAGCAATCAATTTTCTGGCAAGCTCTGGCTGTCATGATTTATATGGGTGAGTATAGATGGGATCTTCACTCATGGAAATGCTAATCTCACAGACTGTCTTGAAAATAGTAATTGTTTTCTGTGGAGGACAGACAGTACAGTGATGACTGCCACAGGAGGATAACATGGCTGTATCATTCAAAGTGCTAAAATAAAGCGCAATGATCTTATTTCTGGTATTGCCTAGCTTTTGAATACTCATCTTGGCAACCTTTGTATTGTTCATCTAATAGAAGTTTTATGTGCGGTAATATGACTCTGACAGGCTGGAATGCCAATTATTAGGCAGGCTTCTTAATCTCTTTCTAACTTTACAGTTCCAACATGGAAAAAGCCCAGCCCTGAAATTGGGTTGTCAAATATGATTGATCTAAAACTATGGTTTTCAGCCATCATCTGTGGATTGACTCCTGCGGGGATTGTCCAAGTTAACTGCTTGTTGTCAGCCAGCTTGCATTTGAAATGCAGGATCTTCCTCTCCACTACATGGTTCTTTAGAGGTTTGCAAATGAAAAACATGGGTTTGAAGCATCAAGGCTGATTTTCCTGTGTCCTATTGCTGGTGGCTTGCCAGCAGGGTGTGACTGGATCCATATACCTGGGTGTTGCCATGTGATTAGAACAGAATAAACTTCTTGGAATAAAGATTGCATTGGATGATTTATCTTTATTTTTTTTGTGTGTGAATTGACCACAAGCAGATTATGACCATTTAGAACATTTTTGCTTAATCAGAATTACTCAGTGGTCCCTGGTCAAAAGCAATTTAGGAGCAGCCTATAGCTAGTATGCAGTATTTGAACACTGACTGAGTTGACTGAATTCATGACTCATAAGGATGGCTTTGCTCCTTGTTCTCCCATTGGGCAAGTGAAGCTTAGCTTCGGGTTTTGTGCACGATCACTCCCCCTGTACAAGTCCAAAATTGCCCTTTTCTGTGAACATTTCCAAATGTTGCTTAAAAATCTACTGCTTGGCACAAACAATAGACCCTGTCAAATCCAATGTGTGCTCGAACACCTGCAGGGCCTCTGGAAACTAGCTCCTGATTGCTGGAGAAACATGAACAACTTAAATTAAAGGCAGTAAATGCTTCACCTCACACTTCCTTTTTATTAAAATGCCTACAAACTTTTTTGGCCTTTATGATATTCCTATAGTAAGTGAATCACTTGTAAAGATGTGAATGAATGTTTCCAGAAAATGTTTTGTATGCACAAGATCTGGCGAGGGAAAATGCTTGGTTGTGTACAGGACACCTTCTGGAAAAGCTGTGTTGCGTGTAGGTCACTACAGCATATCAGATATTGCAAAAGCAAAATAACTATAACATAGCATCATAAATCAAAACACACAGCAATTTCCCTTGTTCACTACTATAAGTCTGTTAACTCCTGGGTGTTGTGGATTTTGAGCAGCTCCAAAGGGGCTGATACTAAGCTGTGTGTTACTCATTACGTTTGTTAATTACATGATTGCCTTTTATGGATTTTGAGAGACAAAAATTAAAATAAAAATTAGAAGCTTCCACAGTTTTTTGATAAAATAATCTATCTGCTCTTTTAAGAACAGAAACCTAAAGGGTTCAATAAAGGAACGGGATATTTTACTCAATTATTTTGTACTCTAGACATAAAGACCAATAGGGGGCTGTTTTAAGGGGAGGAGGAAGGGGACTAGAAGGGTTTTGGTCTGTCCTCTAGATTTCCACATCTGGATCCACCCATTGTGTTGCTCCTGGCCACTGTAGGTAGCCAGGCTGTTTGTATTCTGCCACACGGGCAACCAGGATCTGAATGTTGCAATTAAATCAGGACCTTAAATCAGGACCTGTGAAGGGACTTCATCTCAATTGGGGCCAGTTACTCTGGCTCCCTTTGTAGTCAATGGAAAGGGGGGGGGGGCAATTGGGGAGCATGGTTTTTTAGGCATCCATTTTAGGATGAGACATGACATGCCCAAGACTCCACTACCCTTATTAACTAGGTGTCTATTTGCTAAACATTATTTATCATGCCATACCCAGATGTCTAGCATGTCTCTTGCACTATAGCTCCCGTAGCCACTTGCGCTATAGCTGCAGCTCCCCCTGCTAACCATGCTGGGCTGTACTTGCAAGTCTGCCTAGAAAGTTGCGCCAAGTATAGAAGACTTCTGCAGGGTCTCAGCACTTAGCTGAGCAGTTCTCCGAGACAGGAGAGGCTACACTTAGGAGGCAGTGAGCTGTGGGAGCTGGGCTCCCCCTGCTACCTTCCACCTCCCCTGGAGCTGCTGGAGCACACAGGACAGTAGCAGGAGCAGAGTGGTGAGCAGAGCACCGCAACAACCCCAGTGCAATGGTGTCTTGCTGTGACATCTCCTGGGACACCAGCAGTTAGGAGGAGATTGCATTCCTTCTCCCCCAGATCCATATCTCCTTTCCATACTAAACTATTCTCACTCCAAGGACCTTGCTCACATGTACTTCTCCCCATAACTCAGAGTTTTTTCTTTCCTCTGTAAATCACATGCATAATGCACTATAGAGCCCCATTTATGAAAACAAGATCTATAACAAAACCCTCTTAACACCAGTAAATCTTCTTTTAATGAATTGGGCCTGTAGCTTCAATTATAAAGCTGGGCTGTGACGGCTGCTGAGTGAGCCATGCCAACAACAACACTAAGGCAGATCACTGTCATAAGGGTGTTAGGAGAGTCTCGGGAAAGGCTTGGACGCTCCCTCTTTCCCTTCAAGCACTTTCACATCTGCACTGCATTATATCCCCGTCCAGATGACTTCGCTGGGATCTCCAGTGTTCTTGGGAGTATTTACATTATCAGAAAAGAAACCACTAATTTATTTGTTCAGTCTTCCACATAAATATACCCATAGCCCAGTGTGAAACAGCTCACATTTATCTGGTTTGCTTTGTTTTCAAATGGACCTTCCCTGGATTTTCAGTTTTACAGTGTGTATAAAGAATTAAACTCTTTAATTAGATTGTAAACCCTCTGGATCATATTTTTACCCTGTTTTTTGTACACTACATACCATCAGAGACTACTCTCCTTCAGCATTATCAGAAATAGATAGAGCCCTTCCAGGTATCCTGTAGCAGCTGGATGGGCCACTTACAGGGAGGGGCAGATCTAGTGGCTCCCACGTGGACAGCTGATGTGGGGAGGCTGAAGATGCCGTTTCTGTCCTCCCCCTTGGGTGGCACATTTGGGCCATCCATAAGACAGCGTGTTGCGGAGCCCAATTTTCCCTTCTCTGGCAGCGAGAAATTGCCAGTGGACACTGAGAGAGGAGATGCTTTTATCCTTGTGGTCTTGGGCACAGAGAAGGGAGCAAAGCACAAAGCAAATGCTCACCCTCAAACCTTCCTGCCCTCCTCTGTGACCAGTGTGATGATAAAGGCACTGGGCTGGAGGGACCCGATTGCCTGCTCCTGCTCTGTGCAGGACCTCAGATTTCCATCTAATGTGGAGACCAGGATGATTTTCACCCATTCTTGTCATATTGACACCAATTACAAGCTTTTCTTGCTGCCTGCATCTTCTGTTGGCCTCACAGAGTAGCTCTCTTGAGTCATCTTGGTGCTGTAGTAAAACTCAGTATTGCAGAGGACCTCTTTGGCTCCATTTTATTTTTAGACAGCCTGTGCTTGTCCTGTTTTCTGTCTTCCTGCAGCAGGCTGAGTCATGTTGATTTAGTGATGGAAGATGCCTTGATGGAGAAATGGGAGAAAGGAATATTAAAACAATAAATTTCACTTACTGGAATGCTTGGCCTAGAGACACCTGGTCCTGTAGACTTTCATCACTGAAAGTGGATGCTGGTCTAAGTAGAGCTAGCGCAGCGTATAGGCACTCTTGTGTACTGCAAGGTGGACTGCAAGGTGGGGTGATGCCTGGATTGATAACACAACCAGACGCCTAGCTTGCTAAAGAGAGATCGCTGAGCCCTGAGGAGAACTACCAAGGTTGTTGTGTGTTGTAGTATCTCCTTCCACTAAGTTATGTGGTTTATTAGAACTGGTAAAGAAGAAAAAGATACTGAAAGTATGAACATTTCCAACACAATCAGCTGAAACTGGGCTTCTACACAATGTTAATGATCCAGCTTTGTTACTGCTTTTGTTTCTGTGAAAGTGCCTGGCTTGGGCAGGGGTTTCAGTTTGGGGAAAATTTGGAGAAATCTGGGGAATATTTCTCTGCAGGTTTTGAGGTTTTCTGCAAAAAAAAATAGGATTTTTTTTTTTTTAAGGATCACATTCAAAAATTGAGAATTTCAAATTGGTTTACTGCAAAGATGTATTTCTATGCATTCCCTTACTTTAATTCAATCCTCCAAAAAATTCTGATGAAAACAGGTACATTCTGCAGAAAATGTCCCTCCTGCTTAGCAATACCCCAATCCCGAATTACACCACAGTCCTGCAGAGCATTGCTTGGCTGGGGAGGGCTGGCCGTGCCTGGCCGTGCACGCAGGTCCTCGCTGGCTGCCGTCTCCGGCTGCTCACACGGCTGGAAGAAAGCCAACAGCGGTGACCTGTGTACGCACCCAAGAGCGGTAGAAAGGCTGCAGATGTTTAAGCTCCTGAAGGGCCACAGCAGTTTGGGGTACGGCAGAGGAGAGGCGTGTGGGTGTGCATTTGGCATGGCCTTCTGGTGACATCCACACGACACCTACGGTGCTTGGCAATTTGAGGATGAATATTTCCCCTGAGAGTTCAGTTTCTGAAAACCAGCTGGGGGCACATCGGTAAGGTCAGGCATTGCTCATGAGTCAAAAATGAGACAGTACTAAAGCTCACTCTTTATCTATATATCAAGCCCTAAATGTTCTGGTCTGGAAAATCATTTTGCTGGTTTAGACTAATCATTAAAGACCCCGGACTTGGGGTCAGCTGCATGACCCAGGAGGGGATTTAAGGGAAGGGTGTGACTGAGAAAGCAAGAGAAAAGCCCCTAGGACTGCAGCCAGTTTTAGTCAGAGGAACTGCTTTGTTATTGTATTACAGCTGCATGGTGTTTTTAACTACAAACCATGCTTCAGACTCGGGCTGAAACGGGCTTGGGTGCCGCAGTGATTCGTACAGCAAAACAATTTACAAATCCCACATGAAGCAGTGTTTGAAAGTCCTTTGAAAGCATTGTTTGGCCAGCAGCAGGGCTCTTTTCAAGCTCCACTCTGGTTGCAACTCTTATTTCTAAAGGTACAGCTATACAAACAAGTGACTGTGGGGATGTGCATTTACATCACATCATGTTTTCCACAGCAAGGTCCCATTCACAGCCTGTGGTAAGTGAAAAGTTGCCTAACCATCAAGGGAAATTTGCTCCAAGGCAAGAGGCTGCCTCTGAGAAGTTGCCATTAGCAGCTACACTGACACTGTAAATCCACACCTCCACTTCATTCAGAGTAATCTCTTTGCGTAGCTGTACCCTGTGTTACTAATACACTTGCTAGAGGTGTGCTTTCATGGCTGCAAGAAGCAGACATGCAGGAGGTACATGCAGAGTGTGCTGGGTATTGGAAATGGATACAGCTACTTGGGCAGCCAACAGGGCAAGAGGAGAGAAGTCCGCTGTAAGTGTCACTTTACAAGCCTATGTATTACAGTGTTATCTGCCTCCTTCATCCATTGCTTGGAAAATTCTGGCTGGTGGGATGTTTTCCAAATGAACCCTAATCTTGACTCTCGCAATCAAAAAGAGGTGGGCTGAATTTGCTGTCTGCTCCATCAGACACAATGCAGTTCTTGGCCACGTCAACAGCGCGTGGAACTAGCGGGGACCTGCTGGAGGCACGCACAGCCTCGCAGGAAAACAGCTCCCGCACTTCTGACGAGCTCCTACAGACAGTGCATGGCCTGGGTTCATGGAAGCCCCCTCTCGTTGTGTGGAGAGGCCACAGACTCAGCATAGACTTCATTTTATGGACTTCATTCATAGATTTCATTTTATCTGTTATCCTCTTTTATAGGAGCAAAAGGGAAACAGTGCATGAATGGACAAGGATTATACTATTAAGTCTACCCATATTCCCCCACAGCTAGGATTTCTGGTGCCTCTAATTCCCTAAATTAGTGATGAGGTTAAATAGTGCCAGAGAAATATGGGCTAAGGTTGGAGCTCCAGCCAGCCAATATCTAGGTAATAATTTAAGATGTATTATTCATGAACACTATTAATGTTCACATTAAGTCATTATAATTCTTTCAGTACCAATGTCCCTGCTTCACATGAGAGGTGTTTAATATTAGCTGCTGTTCAGCCCTTTCCAGCCAAATAAAATCAGTCTTAGTTCATTCTGTCTCGCTTAGATCAACAAACATGGAACATAATGAACTCGCCCTGCTCTGTGACTTATCTTGCCAGGATGGGAAAGGGAACGTACCGCAGCAAAACATTCCCCAGCGCTTTGCTTTGACAGCAAACAGTCCAACTGGGGCAAGGACCATGGCAGCGCCGCAGGGTACTACACCCTCTGGACTCCTCCATCCACTTGTACAGGAGAGCCACCGTGCCTGCCCTCCCCACCACCAGCTGCTTTGGAAGGCAATATGGCAGTGCAGTGGGTCCCGCAGTCAGACTGCTTTCCAGAAGGCTTGAGGAGGGATATTCCCCAGCAGCAGCCTCTCTCCTGCCCTGTGGCCCCGGTGCAAGGCATGGGGTGGCTGCTGGGTTGGACGCTGTGCGAGCAGCCCTGGCGCTGGGCTGGCGACACAGGAGGTCCAGGCTCTGCAGCAAGTAACGGGAAACCGGCTCACCTCTTGAGTGAGTCCCACCCATAATGATGGAGACAGGAAATTTTGGGTATACCCACCCCCATCTCTATTAAGAGTTTGAAAGCAGGGCACTGGGAATGTTTTTGAATCATGAAAGCAATGCCAAGAACAAAACCATAGAATAATGTCAGGTTCTTCTGATTAAATCTAAAATTTTCCCACTATTACTTGAAAATTAGAAGCAGACAAAACTATCCATCATGTTATAGATAACTTGGCTGCAGAAATATGGCATCAGCATATGCTGAAAAGTAAAAGCTAACATGATTAGTAGACTATTAATTCTAGCAGCAGCCTTGCCTGTATGAGATCCATGTGTTTATAAAGCAAGGTCTTTGGAGAAAAGACCAGCTTTTCTGTGTATCTGTAAAGCAGGTGGCACAGGTCTGAGCATTAGGCTAAAAATCTGGTATTGCAAAATTGTCAATGACCTTTGAAAATGTTGGCCTGTCTGAAGAGTTGCCAGAGTCTTGTGCTTCTATTGATCCAAAGCTTGATGATATCCATAAGTTTCATTCCACTGAGCTGGTTAGATTGACTTGGATCCAGCATCCAGATATGTCCATCCAAAAACTAGGTTTTCAAAGCACATTGCAGCTTCTGGAGTTCATAAAAAGTGTGGTTACAGAACTGGTAGTCGGTGCTCTACGTGATGCAGTTTGCATGATAATGCATTGGACACTGGCCCCCCAGGCCTCCCAAGCCTCTATTTTTTTGCAGTTGGTGTTTCCCAGGTGCTTTAACCTAGCAGCTGCAAATACCCTTTCCCCATTTGTGAAGAAAAAAAAAAAAAGACTTGATTAAAGACTGTTAAAGACTTGATACCTGCTAGTATGATTAGCCCCACTGAACTGCAGTGCTTTTCTTTTCCCAGGGAAAATGGAGAAGAAATTGCATCCTGCTGAGTTTTGGCGACGGTTTGGCAGGGGAAGGTCCATAAAGAAAACACTATCAGCAAAGGTCTTGTGAAAAACAAACTTCAACATCACTTGATCCAAATAGTCCCATTAAATCATGTTAAATGTTTTCTATGCATCCATGAAGGGTATGACAGCTGGTGTCTCCGTATCACTGCAGCCTGGGTTAAGTTACAAATTATACACATACCGTCCTCTGCTAGCCTCCTTCTCATGAATCCGGCTTGGCCCTTCCAAATCAATTTGGCTACAGCATTTTCTGGCCTGATCTTTAGTATTTTAACATAAATAATGTGTGTTGCAGTTCATCTGTCCCAGGATTCTCATTGCCTCGGGGGGATCCATTCATGTTCCCTTTCCTGGGAAAGACAGCGATTTCCTCGTGGTGGGTGAAAGCTTGCCACCGCAGCCGCTCTCCGCCGAAATAGCTGTTCCTTGCCCAGGAACACGCTGTGCTGTGCAGCTCCCAGCCATGCCTCGTCTGACCTCCAGAAGTCACCCCATACCACGGCTCAGTCATGGGAACTGTGACAGCCCAGAGCAAACCTGCAGAAGACCAGTAGTCTCTTTCCTAGCTGTGACCTCTCTGTCATTTTGATGTCACCACATTTCATTAATTCCAGCAATTTTTATGTTAAAAATCTTGCTTACAGGTGAAGAGGAAGCTCATATACTAACTGAAACCTTAACAGTAATGCAAGAATCACTGCTAGTCTAGATCTAATTGTTACAGAAAAAGAAAGAATAACAGTGCAGTTAAAATCGTTTCACACACGCTTAATCTCTACCCCTTTTCCTGGCGTCAGGCTCGCCCGTCCCTGCTCCTCCGTGCCCAGAGGCGGATGGTCTCAGCCTGGTGGCGCTGGGGGCGTTGCAGCGAGTCGGGGGCACCTGGAGTGCTTTGCGGGGAGGAGCGTGATGTTCAGGTTGATGGTGTCTCCTTCCTCATCTGGGATCCACTTGGAGTCATTTTCACAAGTTTGCTAACGTGTTTTTTTACACCTTTCTCTTTCTCCACTGGTCTGCAGCTCCATCTTTCAATGGAATTTACTATATGTGGTGCCTTTTACATATGTTGGGTACTACATCCTTGTTCTCTTTTTTACCCTAAAACCAGTTTTGTCCAGCTCCGCTTTTATGGAACTGACTATGGGAGAGATGTTTATAGCTGTGGGATCGCCAGTGCCAGCCTGTGCCCCATCTCTTGTCATCCCATGCCTGTGCTCCTCTGCGCCTCATCCTGTGTCTCCACTTCTCGACGGTTGTTGTAGCAGACCTGCCCTCCTCTACACGACATTATTATATTAGTCATAAATATCTCATTCTGCACAGAAGAACTGCTATCTCTATAAAAGTATGCTTGTACCATGCAAAGATACACAAAAGTAAAACAAATTAGCTTTGTGCACGCGGTCACTTAGAGAACTTGCTGCCACAGCTAAATGAAGCAAAACAAAGTAAAACAAAGCTGCAAGCAGGTCAAGAAAAGTTCAGACCAAGCACAGCCCGAAAGCCCCAGTTCTGAGGCCTTACAAATTCAGTGCAAAGCTTCTGGCCAGCTCCTGAGAGAGGCAGCGCTGTACTACAGGGCTACGGCATTGCACGATGCTCTGCTCAGCTTCACGGGCAATAGCTTTTCCAGTGCCTCACCTAAAAGCCAGACTGCGGGCCTTGGAGCATGCGAGGATGGATGACAGTGAAATGCAAAGGCAATGGCATGCTTCAAGCGTTATACCAGGCTGTGCTTGCCTTTTTGATTAGCTGTTTGAAAGCTGCTAGTGGAGAAGTGCTGTTGTGAGTGATGGAACAGGTATCTCTTGCTTTTTGTCTCTTGAGCTCTTGAGCTTCTGGCCTGTTTTAACAGAGGCAAAGGCTGGGTTTGACAGTCCAGCTGTGTCCCAGCAGGCCTGGGAAGGCGTACCTCCTCCGGCTTACCCTGCTTGCTTCCAGGAGAGAGCAAAGCACTTCACATTTGGCATGGGCAGCTTGTCAAGATTCTTTTATTTTCCCTTTCAGACACATCGTTTCCCAGGTAAATAACTCCTGAGAACTTCTGGCATCCCTGCATTATATGTGTGTCCTTTAAAGAGATATGAGTGGCCACGCCAGCAGGCATCAGGCAAAGCCAGCATCAGGCTGGCTTTCACTGAGTTAGAGTCACGGGGCACTTGGCACTTCTAAGTGCTGTCAGAAAGTCTCTTGCCCTGGCAGTCCTGCTGTAATAAGACACTTAGTGCCACCGAGCGAGGAAAATGCCACTTCTGTTTGCAAAATGGACACACTTCCCTGGGTAATAAATGAAGCAAGTCACTGTCTGTATGGGCTGTGAGTTATCTTCTGCTCCTTGCTCCTTGATTTACTGTGTGTGTGAGCAGCTTAGAACATCGATATTGCAAATTAAATAACAAGCGGATAGGTGATCTTTTGAGTTTGCATCTGGGAAGGAAACAACTTTCAAGCAGAGGTTTCAGCTCTCCTCTTCTCTTCTGTTCAAATCATGGCACGCAGCTGATTAAACAGTGTTTGATCACTGGTTTTTATGCAGCTCTAGTCTGCAAAGTCTGTTCAGGGCTTTTTCTTTTCTCTTTCTCCCTCTTCCTCTCTGTCTCTCTCTTTCGAATAGTTAAATTTTACATCAAAGGCTGGTTGAAGCTTTTAGACTAGTATTACGCCATTTTCGGGTTAAGTGGAAGCTGCCTAAAATCCTGCATAATTACACTGTCTTTGAGTATCTGTTTTCCTCGGCAGCCCTCATGGCACGTGGAATCAGTGTGTCTCTTAGAAGTATCAGGGCGAGGCACAGTTTAGCCAATGAAAATGCCGATTAGAATGGAAAAACATATTGTATGTGTCCCACATGTTTAGCTCTAAAAAAATGTGAAAAATCCTTAGCCTTAACACTCTAAAGATGTCAGATACTTCTCTCAGACGATGTCTTGGGAGCCCTAGTAAACCTCAGCAGGGAGAGGTTATTTTGTTAATGCTCCCCCGATAATTAGATCCACATGCGCGCACGATATACCATGAGCCCTGTCTTACTTGTCAACTTCAGGCCTGTGACAGTGGTTTATGTTGAACTTCAGAGTGTGTGTAAATATAAAATAACACAAAAATATGTTTACTAAATATTGAAGCTACCAAACGAAGCCCCAGAGCTGGGAAAGGCCAGTATCCATGCCCATGCTACCCTCCTGTGCCTCCCTGTGCCACGCCCTGCAGTGGCAGAGCCTCTGCTTGCACAGCCAGGTGCTACATCTCCTGTAGGACCTGTGTCTCGCCCAGGGTACAGCAGGCTACCTTTAATCAACCCACCGCGAATCAAGAGATTGGCTTCATCCCGTTCGTCAGAGGGTAACCCAGTGCCTTGGGTACCGCAGCCTGCTCAGCCTAGGGCAGGGTCAGACCACAGACCCTGCAGCTGGAGCTCAGCAGCAAGTTGCCATCACCCAGGGGAGCTGGTGAGGATGTGTCTGTCCTCCCGCCCTCTCCAGATAGCCCCACCTGCCCCAACAGACCTGGCTCCTTCCTCTGTGTCATCCTTCCATCCTTCCTGTGGGCAGACCCCACTGATCTCTCTCCGTCCTTCACTTCCCATTAGAGGCAGGATGCTGCGTCCCACCCCTTGCCACTCTGTTGGCAAAGGACATTCGGGAGCCCAGGAGGGAGCACGGGGCAGCCCGCAGCTGCTCGGTGCCTGCAGCAGCAGCACGGCCGCTGTGGTGGCACCCGCCTGGGGCAGCCCCCTGCAGCAGCGAAGGGGCCGCGGGGCAGGCTCACTGCTGTGGCACCTCTGGAGCCTGGCAGCTTCTGTGAGAAGTGCAAGTTGTCTGAGACAAGACGGATCCTTAACTGGGGGAATATTCCTGGGAGGGTGTATATCTGCAATGGCAAAGCCAAACTGCTGCTCCAGCACATAGCAGTAGCTAGAGGAGGCTCGTCAGAAAGGCTACAAGGGAGATGATTGTTAATGCTTACAGTGAGCTGAGCAGTGTATATTTTATTTTAGCCTTACTCTTGGAAATGGATGAATTATTTTATACCGCACTCTCCGGGTCACAGGGCCCCTTGCAATGCCAGCACTTTGCTACAGACCATGTCTGAAAGATAAAGGAGGTGAGACCACATCACTACCCTCTGGAGGAAGGGCCCATTTAGCCTTTTGCCTGCCCCCCTGCACCTCGCGCTGTGTGCCCGAAGCCACACGTGTGCCCAGGAGCCCGGCCCGCAGCTCTGGCATCGGTTGGTAGTGAAGAGGCGCATGGGGATGATTTCCACCAGAGGCTTGGCGTGTCAGGGCTCACCTTCCCTTCCCTCGGCCCCAGGGCTGCCGTGGGGACACAGCGTTTATGCATTAGTGCAAGAGGAAGGGATCCTATCCTTTGGAGGAGGAGAGCACTAAAACATAAATAACTGCAGAAAATGAAAATTGCGTTAAGAAAACAAGTCCAAAGGTTTAACCGTTAAAGTGGAAAAATAACATTTCATAAACACGATCTTCCTCATGCTGCATAATACAGCTCTCCGTGTCACGCAGCACAATAATTTCCTGTTCAGCTTCACTTTCTGAGCAAAACCAGAGCTGAAGATTGGCAAGCTCTAACGGGAGCGTCGGGGCTCTGCCTGCAGCCCCAGCCACCGCAGAGGGCCTGGTTTCTGCTGTCCTACTCTCGGCATAAGCCGGTTCAGCCACCGGGTGATCCTCTTGAATCACTTTTTAACCAAGTCAAGACGACTTCTATGGCAACAGCCTTGTTTGTGTGTGAGTAACGAAGGGGATTTCTAGCGAAGTAGTGAAGGGGGAGAGAAGAGAAGACATTTGGCCAAGGCTGCTTGCACAAGTAAAAACCAGATTCCCTCCACATCTTGCTTCAGAGTAAGCCCTATCAACACATAATGACCATTTGCTTTCTCTACAGATTTCTCCTTTTTTTGCCATTGGGACATGGCTGTTTCTTGCTCTGGTAGAAGCCAGCTTGCTCTGCAGACTGAAGTCCCCTTGCATCTGCCTGCTGCTGTGTCTGCAGGGGAGACCCGGCTCCCGCTCAGGGTCTGTCCTCCCTCCGCTGGCGCTTTCCTTCCCCCTCTGCCCCCACAAAGATCTCGCTTTTGCCGGAGGTGCGAGGAGGTTTGTTGATTGTACGTGGCTGATTCCAGATTGTTTTTCCATTTTGACAGAGCTATATTTAGGCTGTCCAGTAACTGCATCCTGGACTTTCTAAAATAAATCAATGCACAAGGCCCTGATTCAGCGGCCGCCTGTGCCGGCACGGAGCCCTGCCTGCCCCCAGCTTGCCTGCAGTCTCCGGAGGCTTTGAACAGCCGCTGGCAGAGATCCGGTTGCAGGTTCAGGGTTTAACAAGTCTCTTCTCCTGCCCCACTCTGCCCTTCTGTCCTGCCTGCCAGCTGCCGACCTGCACTCAGGTTAATACAGCTCTGGAATGAATTCAGCTGAATTACAGATTTGCACCTATGCAGAGAGGCTGTAGCTCCTGGGGTATTTTCCTATTTTAACTATCACTCGATACCCATTTAGATTTGTGAAAAAATAACTGCCCTTCTTTGACCTCTGTAGGAAACAAGTCAAACAAAACAATCTCTTCTATTGCAAGAAGCAGAGTTTGGTCCCAAATCTATATTTTTGTCCCAGGGATCCAGTTATAAACTGAACCAAGGGCAAGGACTGTAATTTTCATAAGTTGTTCTGCAAAAATCAGAGAGCCAGTCACAAGAAATTTTCTCCTTGCTCAACGAAGGCTTTTTTCTTTATTGTGGGCTGGACATTGTGGAGCTAGTTAGAAATTTCAGTCTACAGGACTTAGGCCTGAAGGCTTAAATATGAATTCCCCCGAAGTACAAAGATCTGATTTTGGCCTGCGCCTTTTAGCCGCCGATAGTTGGGTTTTTAGCCACACACTGTCACTGCAATAGAGAACTCACAGCTAGAAGTTTGTTTCACCTCTCTTTTCTGTGAAGACTTTTCTATGTTTCTGTAAGGCTCACTGACGTATTTACCTTACAGACCAGCTAGTGATGCTCCCGGCTTGCAGACACCAGCCGTGGGCTGATGCTAGTAGCATCATTCAGAGGTTTTTGCAGAACTGAATTCCCACTGGGCTGGCAAGGCGGAGTGCCAGCAGCCGGGCTGGCCCCGCAGAGGGTTCGCTGCAGAGCAGAGTGGAGGATCTCCGGTACGAAACTGAGTTTCACACCTAAAATGTCAGCCTTGAAGACAGACACATTTTCCTTTATTTAGAAGCCATTTGAGACAATGTTAGTAATTAATTGACTGTTCAGTTTTTGTGGTTGAGATAGGATTTTTATCAAGCTTTCAGTCAGTCAGCATTGAAATTGAAACATGCAAACCATGTTCAAACCCCCCTCGTCTAGTCCAGCTCTGTGTCTCTTCTCATGCTGAAGTGTAACTGCATTCTCCGTTGACCAGACCTCGTGTAGCCAAACTGTGTGTGCGTGACATTTATAAATAAAAGGTATCATTGCTGTGGTCATGTAGATTTTGAACAGCACACAGCTATTCACTGAGGTGCAAACTTGCCAAAATCAGACAATGGGAACATCCAAAGTTCAAAGGAATGATCAAAGCCTACCAAATTGCAAAATTTCTCATAAATAAAAATGCTGTAGTATATCAGCTGGCGGGAATTCAGTGCCTAATCTGTCCCATCATTGACTGGAGTGATAGGGACACTGCAGTTGGAAAGAAGCCATTCTGGGAAGCTCTCACATCTAGTCTGTAAATTAATTCTTGGAGATTTTCAAGAGTTTTGTCTAATCAGCTTTTTTATTGTTGTTTTCTTTTTAAGAAATCTCGTGACTTCTGCTCCTGTGATCTGGCCTAACCCAAGGGTGAGGGGCTGAGAAGCTTCAAATCAAATCAGATGTGAGCGCTAAATAAATTGGGGTGTTCTTGGCAAGGCTTCTCAGAAACATAGAAACAGATGTAAAAAGAGGCACAGAAGAAACAGCAATGCCTCGGCTGCTCCTAATGAGAGCCCCAGCAGGGAGCTGGTTAACCCTGCTCAGGGGCTTGCAGGCTCTGGGCTAACTGGAGGAGAACCCGAAAAGGCAGTGTCAGCACATGCAAGATTTAAAGTGGCTCTTACCAGCCTTGTGAGCCGCCGCCACACGCTGCTGGTATTGTGCTGTGGCACATATTGCAGCGCCTAGCAAGGCCTCACTGCTTGTCTTGTGAGCTCTTGTGCAGTAACCATGAAATGATCCGTTCAGCCATTTTTGGCAGAGCTTAACTAGAGAACATGCCTGAGAAAATGCACGGACTGTCACTGCCACCAGTGTGGCCTGTGCTGGCGTGAAATTCAAGGTATGTGAAGGATTCAAGAAGAGTCATTTTCCAGTGGTGCCAAGTTTGGGGTCTGTCTTGCTGCACCAGCGGTGGCAGCAAACTCTTTACTGAAAGAAAAAAACCAGAAAATATGTCATAAGACCCTCCTCAGCAGAAAGGTTGCTGCTGCCCTCTGAATACTGGCTGGACAAATTCCCATGCACTTCAAGCGCCTGTGGTTATATTAGTCATGCGATGATGGGAAAATAGTCTGCTCCGGGGGCTAGGCTGGCTGTGGCTGGGGGAGTGGGACGGAGCTGCCTTCACCCAACTGCTCCACCTTTTCCTTCCAGGCCGACACCAAAAAGGGGAGAAACCAGTGACAAAGGTGCATGGCAGCTCAGGTCTGAAAAGTCAGCGGGGCAGATCCATTGCTGAAGCCCTGCTGAGGAGGGCACGAGAGGAATACGTGCACTGGGTATTTTCAAGTACTGAGAAGTGGTATTTTAGCAACTATTTTGAAATGCAAACAAGGAGAGGTTTACTGTGTAACATTTCCTGGGTTTGAGGTAATCTTTGTTACAAAAGCAAGTTGTCACTCGTAGATTTTTTTTCATTCCTGTTTAACCAAACTCCAGATTGCCCACATCTGAAATACTCCTATTTTGTGACTGTCATCGCTAGAAAAATAAAAAGAGAACTCTTGACTGGCACGAAAGCTCTTTCCTTGCCTTTTTTGGTAGAGTGTCCTACTACAATAATTCTGTCGAAACACAAACAAAGGGCACTTTCTAATTGCTAAGCAAAAAGCAAAGCAAAAAGCAAAACAAAAAGCATAAAATATTCAGTGGGGTAACCCTTGCTTTAAAGACCCTTGCTTTTCTGAGCATGGTGTCATGTTCTTGTACTAGTGGTAATGCTCTGCAGCTACTGTGGTGGTGAGGTTTGAAATGCTGATGATATCCAGCAAGCAGGTAGAGAACCAAATAATAATGTAAAAATGATTTTTTTACATGGTAAAAAACCACAAAAAGCTAACCAAAATTTATCCTTATTTTTGCTGAAAACCAGGCATTTGAGTAAGTATATTCTACTGCAGTAACTCAGAGGTGTTGTGGCTCACATGCCTGTTCCACTGCAGGGGTGCAGCTCCCGCGCCGGGCCAAGCCTCGCACAGTGCCCCAGGCACCGCTGCCTCCTGAACCCGAGGGGCTGGGTGGGCTGGGAAGGACCCAGAGGAACAGAAGCATAGGGCTCAATCTAACAACACTTTAGCAGTGGCAAAACTTGAAAGATTCTGGTTTCTTGTAGTTCCTAGGAGTCCAATCGTTCCATATAAAGCCAACACTGTGAGAACTGAGTGGCATTAAAAATACAATATTCCCCGGAGGAATCAGGCTGCCTGGAAAAGTGTTGGCCACCTGTAGGAACAAAAACAACACGCTGCTGCGCTGGTTCTGGGGAAGCACCCGCGTATCTGAAGATACCCCATAGTTAGGA
Source organism: Ciconia boyciana (assembly GCF_034638445.1). Taxonomy (NCBI): domain Eukaryota; kingdom Metazoa; phylum Chordata; class Aves; order Ciconiiformes; family Ciconiidae; genus Ciconia; species Ciconia boyciana. The sequence continues at coordinate 151,814,272 of NC_132935.1, forward strand.
GAGTTTCCGTGCCTCCGTGTTCTTGACCAGAAAGGGCGGGCTGAGCATGGGCATGGTGGACCACAGCGGTATGCAAGGCGAGTCACGAGCTGCAACAACGGCGAGCAGATGGCCAGAGGTAGGTGTTTAGTATATCTGTCTCATGGTTTTACAAAGTGAATTTAAAGTATCTATATAAGGAGCAGCCGAGATACTTCTAATCCATTAAGTTTGACAAGGAACATTACTGGATATCGTATTCTCTCATAGTGGTCTTGCTGGGGTTAGAACCCGTGTTGTAACAGCTATTCCTATTTGTCTTGTTATCCTTGCTAATCACCATTTTACTGCTCTCTTTCCCTTTTTTCCCCTGCATTTCTTTTAGTTAGTACTTGCAGCATCCTGTGGTATTGGGGAGGAAACCTGGACATGAAGTTTCACAGCAGGGAGAAAGGTCACTGTAGCAGTGAGAAGCAGCAAGAAAAGATATGCAACATGTAGCTTATTTCTTGCTCCCTTGCCCTGGGTGTGCTGGTACAAATTATATCTCCTGCTAGACTACAAAAGCTGGAGAGGAAGCACGCTGGATACAAAGGGATTTAGCTAATAGGAATCAAAATGCATTCATATTAATTGCTCAGTCCTCAAATGTGTTAAAAATATCCATATAACAATAACAATCTATTTCATAGCTTATGTATGACTTGATATTTCCAGAGACACTGTTAAGCAACAATTCTTTCTGAAGTCCCTGAGAGCAGAGAACAGCTTGTATGCACACTAAAATGGATAGCTTGAATGCAAATAGACATTAAATTTTCTGGCAGAAGTCCCAAACTCAGATCCAAAACTTGGGGAATTGATGAAGTTATGCATCCTAGCAGAAAGTTAGGGAAAGATTGTCTTCAAGGAAGGCTATATTTGCTTAGACTTGTGGTACTGCAGCCAGGGGGAGCATCTACAGATAGAAAGCAAAAAAATACCAGCACAAAAAATTTGCAGGATATCTGCAGATCTCTGATATCAGCATGTTTTATGAGCGTCCAGAATTGCTCTAAATTTTTCCTTGTCAAAGTGATGTCTCACGCCTGTTGAAAACAGCAAGAAAATAAATTAAAAGTAAGCCAAACTGTACCAAAATTAAATGCATTATGCCAGCTGTACTACAGCATCACAGATGATATATGTTTGAATCTCTGCATAGTTACTATGCATGCATTTAAGCAGTTGGACATGGCATTGACCTTCTTTGCAGAAAAGAAAAAAAAAAGAAAAAGAAAAAAAGAGAAACCATTCCAGATAACGAGATCGCAGAGCAACTTGCTATTTGGAAAATGGTTTCTCACTGAGCTGCCGCGTCTGCAATGGGTTGAGCTAATCCCCGGTCCTAAACACTAGCGGGATTGATCTTGGCTGAACTTTGTGACTCTTGTCTGTCATGCTTAGTGAGAGAGGAGCCAACAGTCCCTAAAATACCCCTTCCCCCCTGCCGCTGGGCAGTTGCCCTCCGTCACTGGCGTGCACTGGCGTGCACTCCTCTGCTCCTTGCGTGCCCAGCTGCTGGTGACAGCGAGAGGAGAGTGCTGGAGACCATGCTGCAGCTCTGCACATCAGAGGACTCCAGTGCTGAAAAGTGACTCAGCCAAATAGTTCAACTCTGGTTGGCCTTAAAAATAAGGTTCAGGGGAAAGTATAAGAGTCCGTTAAAACTTCCAGGCTCGTCAGCATAGACAGCAGTCCAACTGAGCCAAGTTGGTCAAATCAGGGGAATGCAGCATGAAGGTTTGTGTCTCTCTAGCTTGCACGTGCAAAGTGACCAACCCAAACTAAGTCAAAGCAGTTTACAGCCTGCTAAGAGCACAGCACTTAAAAGTTATGCTGGTTTAACTAACGCAGGCCTTTATGCCATAACAAGACTTGCTCTTCTTGAAACATATATTTGAGACCTTGAGAAATACATCTGAGAAACTATACAGTGATAAGAATAAATGTAGGTCTTCTTGGAATAATTGCATAATCTTGTGTGCCCCTTTGAAACATTTAACATCCTTACAACCTTTTCTGTAAAGTTTGTGGAACTTTATGGCCCTCGTTATTAAAGTCGTTGAAGTCATTTTTATCAGGGAGAGGTGGAATCCTTTCTCTGCATCACTTCACACTGAACCTGCATCAACTCTATTTGATTTTATGTTATTCCTTGCGAACATGACCCGAGCCCACTCCAACATCAAATGAGAGAGAAAAGGTCAGAACCATAAATTTTTGACCTTGCTGGGTGAAAGTAGACATTACACTCAAATCCCTGTTACTAATGGTAGCTATACTTCATGGCAGTGCAGGCAGTGCTAAAGGGCACCAGCAACGACATCTTTCATCGCTTGTGCTAAAACACTCTTCACTTACTGCCTCTTGCATGGGGTGCCAGTGAAATGAGATGTAAATGGATCTGTTGACAAACAGGTTAAATGTCAACACCCACGGTGATACGTTGTTAGGAGTAAGGGCACAAGATACTACAGAATTGTTTAAAAGGGGCAAGTGCTGAAGGGCGAGCAAAGTTGTCATCATGGTTATTTGCTGTGTAAGTACCATGGTTTGACTGGTTGGCTCTGGTTCAATACAGCTCTCATCCTAATCTCCCTTTTCTTTCAGGCAGCCTCGCTCCAAACTTTGCTGCTGATCATCCACAACCTTGTTGTTCCCCTGTTAGTGTTGCAATGCAACAGGAGGAGTTAGAGGATGTACACGGAGGCACCGGGCCCTCTTGGGACCCGTGACTGGGGACTAAAATGCCTTTTGCTTGCTGGAGGCAGCTCTGAGGGATGGCCAGAGCTTCGGATAGATGTTAGACATTATGCAACTCAGGGCAGCTATGAGATGTAACACTCCTGTGTGCTCTGACTTGTTTGCTTTAGAGGGAGGCTTTTTAATCGCACTAGTATTTATATTGTTTTGCAATGTTTTTATTATTATTCTGAATCACTATCTGGGGCTTGTGCTAGGCACAACTTAATCAATGCAGTTATTCTCATTTGCTTTTCTACTGTAATAAGCATCTCGAGACCATGGAATTTGCTACTGAGAGAAGCAAACTGAAAACTTCCCTTTCTCTGATGCTGAAATACGCAGTGTTTTTCCTGGGGAAGGAGCCAGAGTGAGTGACTGCTGCCTTGGGCAAAGGAGGAAAGAGGCTACAGAAATATGTTAGGAGCATACACATACAAGGTGGTACTCGTGATTGACTTAGTATCTTCCAGGCAAAATAGTTTATGAGCAGGATAGCAATTAGACAAATGATCCGTTCTTTTTGTAAAGCTGTTATTACTATGTTATGTTTAATATACAGTCATGCCCCCATCTCCCATTAAGGTCTGCTGTCTCGGGTGCTGTGTAAACATGGTAGAGTATATAACGGGCAAGATTAGACTTATTCCAGTCAGGTTTTGATAAATAAATATTTTAATGATATATTTTAATGATGTGAATGGAGGAACTATCCCATGAAAGGATGTTAGTATGAAATAGCCAAAGGGAAAAGCAACTTCTAACGAGATATGAGCAGCTCTGAAATCACAGGGTTTCCCGTCTTAAGCTGATGGATTTGTCACTTCCTCCCTTGGCTCCTTCCCAAATGTAGATGCCAAATGAAACAAAAATAATAACTTCAGATTAAAATCTTCATAGATAATGACAAGAATCAAAAATCTTCATGCAGAACATTAGGAAAGTATCTCCATGAAAATGTAAAGTCCGTATAAAATGTGAGTATGTCTCTTACTAGAAAAAGAAAATATGTTAAATAATAAAAAGAAAGCATGACATGTAAGGTCAGCAGGAAATTCTGTGGAAACACGGCTGGGTTATGTCTCAATCAGCGATCATCTCAGATGTTTCTCACAACTAATCCTGAAATAACTTCTTCTTCAGCTAGAACAATGCAACTTTGAGATGGAAAACCAGGGGAGAAGTGGGAATTCCTGGCACTGAAGAAATAACGATACATATACTTGACAGTTTCTATACTTTGGAATAGATTTCATTTGGTGCAGTAATTAGTGGGAATGCAGTATTATTCTAAAGAGATTTTCAAATATGAGGATCAAATGTTGGTTTGAAAACCAATAATAAATGCTTACATTTTAGCGTTAAACCAAATAAAACTGAAAGAGCAATGGGAAGGATCTAAACTTTGAGGCCATAGGACAGAACCTATCACCTTGCTCCTGGGAAAACCTTTCCTTGCAACATCTTTTCCCTAATGTCAGCTTCAGGCTTTGTTCCTCTATGGCCATGGCTTCTGGCTGTTCTTCCACAGGAGGTGCTGGACTGTGAGTGTGATCCAGAGCAGCGGTTCCTTAATCCTCCATAGAAGAAATAAGCTTCATGGAAATATCCCAGACATGCTGGTGATGAGTCCCACTTGTTATGCTAATGGCAGCTTCCAGTGCCCTGCCTGGCCTGCTCTCCAAGCTCTCTGCATCCCAGTTTGGATGCGTCCTCAAACTCCTCCTGGCTTTCTGCTTCCTTTTGCATTTTCCCCATGTTATTCTTAGGACTCCTTTGTTTTGCTCTCTAACCAGGCAGCTCCATCTGGCTCCTTCTAGTGCTTATTCTGTTTCGTGATGTCCTTGTGTGTCCCTCAAAGAGTGCCATGTAGCAGCATACTCATATTGGACAGCTCACTCTTATTGTCTGCAATAATAAGAAAGGGAGTATATAGCTCTTTTACATGAAATTTCTTGCAGGATTACAAAACTGCCCCCCTGCTGTGGTGCTAAAATGCTCTCACTCTACCTCAGGTTATATATCCCTGGGTGCCCCTCTCACAAATGGCTTCATCCTATATTAAAGGCAGTACCTGGAACCTGGCCATCTATAGGACGATGCTTGAGTGCTCTCTCCTTCAGTATCACATCAGTTTTGCTTCTACCTACTACTGCTTCTCTTTCTCTTTTCTCCATGATTTTGTCCATGCTTTGAGAATGACCTACCTTTCTCTGCCTGTTCATCTCTCCTGTGCCTCCTGGTCAGGTCCTATCTCTTGGCAGTCTGTACAAACCAAGTGAGTCCCTGGCTGGACCTTCTCTCCAGACCTCTGTTGAAGACCACAATCTCTCCCATCTTTCCTGCCTTCTCTTCTGCAAATTCTTGGACGTCTCAGCAGTCATGGGACATCTTTTTCCAGTTCCAGCTATCCATAGCTGCAAACTTAGTAGTTGTCTCTCAAACCCAGTAACAGCAGTAAATATTTATACTGTGTTAGCATCTTAACTGGTATTTAGGCTTTATGGAATTGCTGTACAAACTCAAAGGGAAACAATCTTTGGCCTGACAGCAAAAGCTGCTGAAGGTGGGTTCAGCAGAGTGCCTCAGGGCAGCATGTATCAAGGGGTGCCAGTGCTGTACCACAGAACACGGCCTTTTCAGGTGGGAACTTTAGAAACTTTTGTGTACCATAAATTTACAGTCTGTATTTTGCTCTCCTGTCACTGGGTTGCCATACAAATCCCAGCCAAATAACTCATACTGCATACTAAACATTGGTTAAAGAACACCACACATAACATAAACTTACATAAACTCCTAAGGTTACCAAAGATTTAACTCCTCAGAACAACAATATTTAGCAGCTAAGACCGTAGCATGAACTTCCCCAGGAAATACCTCATCACCTTCTGCCCTCAGTATAAACTCTGCTTCTTTGATGTTACCTTCTCTTGAATGTATAATAACATGTGTGTGTTGTTAGAAGATTCAAATCATTGTATACACTGGAAGAAAGTGTAAAACAAAGCAAGCACATGAGAAGCTAATCCCAGCGGGGACCTCAGGATGGAGACGTGCTCAGGTGTGGTGATGGAGTGTATAAGTTCCAGTGTAGGAAGGACAGAGTAGCTGAGTGGCTTGCCAGGATGGAGAAGCGACTTTGTACTGTTGTGGGAAGGGACCCCACAAGGTCTGACTCTGGGCTCTTGGCTTGACCGGTTTTTGCAATTAAGAAAAGATACTCCATATCTTCCTGCTATAACAGGCACTATTCAAAATAAGACAGTAATAACAAATGCAACAGCGTGTACCACAGCCTAACCCTAAGGTGAGGGTAGAGATAATATTATTCCTGCTGTACTTCTTCATGGTCAGCTGTGGCCAAGTGCAAGGCTCCTTAATGATGACAGTGGTAACTCCAAGACTTGATAAAATTGTCTTTATTGGTGAAGTCAGAGCATGTTATTAGCAAATGTGTATGGATTCTGTGTTCTGCTATAGCACGTTTGTATAGCCTTTTCTGACAGTTAAAGATGTGCTAAGTTTCCTTGACAGAAAACAGACATTTTAATAAAATGGCTGCCATTTAACTAGAAACTCCTGGGCAGAGCTCTATGGGAAACAGTTCCCATGACCTTCAGGGGGGAAGAAATGTTTGTCTTTAATAGGGCTCCATACTGTAAAAAAATCCTTACTCTGCAGCATACAGGCTTTTTTAACACAACCCTAATGATGTAAGTCCTGAGGAACTGCATACGCTGTTTGCGGAAACATATCGCAAATTACACTTGTCTTTACTTTCAGAAAAAGAAATTTTGAAATACTATTTCAGAACATTGAATTTGGAACAGAGTAAGACTGAAGCAGGATCTTCTGTAATGCATCTAATTTCATTACATTACACATTTTAATCCTGAAATGACAATGGCTTATTGATTTACGTACCCCTTTAAGCAGCTGACTGCTAGTCTTGTGTATCTGGGAATTCATACTTCTACTCTACATGGGTTTTGTTTTGGATCATATCTAAGTTCACATTTAATGTATTTATTTTAATTTAAAGCATGTTTTACAAAAGTAGCAAAACCTATAACCCATCTGTCTTTATTCATTGTATTCAGTTCATGCTTAAGGGTCACCAGCCTGAATTAGCTCCTTATTCAGCATTGCTGGATTGTTTATAGGCTGCACATGTCACCGAGCAATTGTAAGGAAAGATTTATTTACGAGCTGCCCTGCCTGGGAGTGCTCCCCAGCGGCAAGACGAGAAGTGAGCAGTGGGAACTGAAGTTGCAAAGGAAGTTACACCATCTGTCTTAAAAGCAAGACACAGGTGAGGGATAAGGAAGGGATGAAAAGAGGCATTCATAAAAAGCTGATTCATCATTAATCTGCTTGCACTCAAACACAGACAACAATAGCTTGTTTTATGATAAGGTGCAGCCCTTCCAAAGCTACATTCCACTTTGGGAGGGAGAGTGTACCATATGCCGTGAACTCAGGGTGAGTGGCTTAATTTCACCGAAGAGCTTGTGTTGACACTCCACTTCTTGTTTGTGGTTGGCACAGAAACGAAACGCATCTTCTGGGGCAAGCAAAAAAGGAGGGAAGCTCTGCAGAGTCCACCTAGAGTGATCGCTCCTGAAGGTTGTTGGCTGGCCGAGCTGGATGGATGGGGCGCACCCCAGCCCTGCTCAAGCCACCTGGATGTGAAATCTGTGCAGCCACCTTAGGCAGTGTTGGCTCACCAAGGGTCCCTGCTCACCCCTTCAGCAGTGTCACTGCTCTCCGTGTCTCCAACTCAGTCCCACAGCCTTGTTTATGTACATGTTGTATGGCCTGTGGTTTTGTGCTGCATGGGTTATACCCATCTTTACATCGAAAAGTTGAGCGGGCTTAAAAAAACCAGCAAATTTCTGTCTCTTTCTTGCACAAGTACAAATAAAAAGAATTTTGGAGTAAAAGTACAGCATCGTCCCTTCTGCCTGGCTCCTCTGGCAAGGGCTTTAGCAAGCAGTATGCATTACCCTGGCATTTGTGGCAACAGCCTTTGGTTTTCTAAAAGCAGCAGCAGCCGTTCTTGCCGTCTCCATGAGCAGGATGGTAGGCTGGGCCCTGGGCACAGCCCCCACCCTGGGGTACTGGCGGGCTGCTGCACCCACGGAGAGGGAGCCCATTGCTCCAACAGAGGCAAACACCTTCACAGCTGCTCTCCTGGCAGAGCAGCATCTGACCATGCTTGAGTCCTAAGGTCCTGGTTCAACCCATCGCTTGTGCCTATGTATAATAAGACTCAAATATGCACATAAGTGCCCAAACTGTAAAGTAAGAGGAGTCCAAGAGGGCTGAAGTTTTTCTTTAGGCTTCTAGCAGCTGCAGAAAGAATTCCCTCTAGAAAAAAAAGGCCTGTATGCTTTTCGCTGAGCCTGCTTTCCAAAGGAAATGAGGCTCACGTGGTTGCACTCTGCCTGTCGGACTCCCTTCCTTTCCTCCAGCCAGTGCCTTTCCAGCTTGTGTGCCAATTCAGCCAGGCTGGAGCAGGATGAGGGTATCAGAGAGGCTCTTCCTCCCCGTCCCATAAGACCTGGGGGCTGCACAAAGGACGGAGACCCAGGTCAGTGCCTGCTCTGGGGGAAAAGCCCCCAGTGAGCGCTCAGCAGTTATCCACTCCATATAGATCGCCTGTTGGCAGATCAGCGCATGATTATCCGTGCAGGTGGACACCTGATATTTATGGCAGAGACCATCTATTTCATTCATAGGTCACGAGAGGGGAAGGGGGAGTTGACTGGACTTCACAGGATGACACCAGGCTGCTCAGCTGCTGATTAAATTGGATTTTCTGTGTTAGAGTTCAACAGGGAGAAAATCCCAGCATTTTAACAGATTTGAATTGCAGAGCAAAGCAAAAACAAAACAGAGGTCTCCATTTTTCATCACGTTTTTCACACTTGAAATGAGAATCATCCAGGCTTGAGGCTTTGCCAGTTAAAACACGATAATATTGCAGACCTTTGTTTTTAGAGAAGGAAGCCAGGTGGGAAAATGGCATGCATGGGATAAAATTTCTGGCTGGGTATGTAAATAGCAAATACTTACCTCATGCACTTGATGACAGGTTTTCTTGCAAAGGTTCAATGAATCCTCTGTGCAGGGAGTTGTCTTGTCACCATGTGAAACATGGGGACGTTTTGGTGTCCCAAGACATCAAAGCCAAAAGCTAAAAGCTGGCAGTATGGACCAGGTACGTGGAGCTATGATGCCACTCACGCAGGCAGTGCAGAGGAAACACAGCCAGCATGACCCAAGACTGGGTCTAAGCACTTCGGGTTACTCAAGTTACCTCTTGTGTAAATTGTTGTCATGATAGTGACTGCTGCGGTAACATCCTTGACCTGTCAAGAGACATGCCCTCAAAGATAGACAAAATAACTTTGCACTGCTGAAAATGAGTGAAGAAACCATTTTGTATGGATGATTAAGAGTAGTAACAATTGTCATTTGGCTTATTGTAGGTATTACCGGAGAGGGTCTTGAAGAGCTATTAGTGAACTGTCATGTTTCACAGACCATGTAGAAGGAACGGAGACCAAAAATTGTCAGCAAATTCTTTCATCTTGTATTTAATTCTTATTTTAAAAGTGTAATGGCAAGACAGAAAAGATTAAAAGTAATATAATTCCATGTATATATTAGCTTTTAAATACCTGAGTTTGCATTTTTATTTCAGCAAACAAAATTTCATACATCAATTCAACCACTTTCATGGAAAAAACATTGAGAAAAGGTTGAAAGTGAATTACCAAGCAGGTTGTGCATGTTTAAGGAGAATTGTACTAGGAAGTGGTCTAAGCTCTATTTTCAGAGTCATATTCTTCAATTTTTTAAAACACATTGAGTTTATTATGCCCTTTCCCTCTTCATATGCAGGAATGGAAAGAATATTTTCCTTGTCTAAACAGGGTGGGACAGAGCTTTACATACAGAGTTTTATGAATTTATTAGAAAAAAACCCATGGACTAAAACTGTCTGTAAGTACCATCTTAAATAAGAAGACCTGAATTATGTATTGAAGGGCAGTAGCAATGTATACTTAAGAGGAAAATGCATCATCTCTAACGGAAATACAGTGCCTCTGACTGCCCCTTTGAACAAAGAATTGTTCCACATTTGCATCTTATTTCCAACCAATACAGGCTGTGGTACCAACCACTGTGCTGCCAAATACGAACCTCCACAGCAGCTACAACAGGTATTTGCTTGCTGACAGCCACAGTGACCCCAGCCTGGATCTGGGGAACACAGGTAGGAAGTGAGGGGCCCGAGGGTGGTCCACAGGGTGGTGGGCTGCAGGGCTGGGGTGAGAGGCATGGTAGAAAGAACAAAATTCAGGAAGAGGGAAGCATAAGAGGATAAGAGGAAATGAAGACCACAGCTCAGAAAAAGGGATCCCATAAGCAGCTAAAGGAAAAAAATACAGAATGCAAAGAAAGTGGAAGAGCAAGAGAAAGTTGGTATATGGGATTGCTGAGTAATGGTCCATGAATGTACCATGAGATGATGCTAACCAGCAGACCATGTGTAATTCAGCCAAGTAGTTGACCTGCATCCAGTAAAGTCTGATATTTCTCCTGGCTCACCCCTAATACGTTGCAAATCGCAATGCCAAGTACCAGTGGTTATCAGCCTATGGCTTACAGAAGCAGGGCTTGTAGAAAGTAACAAAGAAAAGGAAGATTATCATCATCAGTTTCAACTAGCTCGAAGGTTCCTCTCTTCAAAAATATCAGAGCGACTCAAGCCATGAAGAGTTCAAAGACAGTGCAATATATCATATCCAGTGGTGGTGTCATCTGTTCAATGTCAGAGGATGGCTCAGTAGTCTGCTGGATTTTAAGTCAGTAGTAAATACTGATGTGCAATTTCCATGTAGCCAGACACAAGGTTTTCCAATGACCATCTTAACCACAAACTTCAGGAAAGAGCAGAGGCTGCTTCAGAAGTTGCTGCGGTGCCTGTTTTGTCTTGTCAGTCGTCATTCGTCTCTCAGTGCAGGCACTGCAGGAGATTTTGTGCTCACATGTGGTAACAACACCTGGATGATGGTGATGGTGCCAAAGTGAAAGGAGGGTATATATAAGGCACAGTCCACTTACTGGGGTCTATTCCCTTCCAGTTAAAGTCTTTCTGAAACTCACTCAGTAGCCTAACAGCAGCAGATATAGTTGTACTATCCATAATTAGATATGGTTCACTGATATTACTAGCAGCGCACAGTACTGCTGTATAAAAGAAAATTCAGAAACAGTACATTAGTATCTCAGTGACATTCAGATGAACTGTGACATCTTTAAGCCTCTACGATATGAAGGCTCATTACACGCTCTATAGCTACAGCATATCCCCCTCTTCCTTTCTTTGGTCCCAACTCCATTATGTTCTTGTGAATAGCTTCACACAGTGAAGAGCTGAGCTGAACGGAGAGTGCTTTTCTGCTGGCCACTTCATAAAGATACAAGCACAGCTGCAGCTACAGGGCAGAAGAAACCTGACAAACCTTTATCTTATTATTGCTGTAATCTGAATGCTGCCTCTGGATAATAATTATCTCCCTAATATCTTTTTAGCTTGCACTTTAAGTCTTGCTCTAAGCATGTTTGTAAACTTAAAAGGAAACTTTTGAAAAGGTTAAAAAACCCCTTTGATTACACCCTGAGGTGCCAACAGACTGCACAAGAAGATGAGGCACCCAAAGACCAGAGGCCTTGGGCATTTATTACATGCCTTCACATCCCTTTAGGAATCTGCACTTGCCTAAATTCATCCAGATAGTATAAACAAGGACTTTGGAATAAATCTTGTTATGTTTCTAGCCATATCCCTGGGGCTTCGCAGTTGCATGGGAGTCCCAGCACCAAAACCAGAAGATGAGACACAGAGGGCAAGGCAAATAGGGGAGTTCCAGTCAAATTAGACCCCTTCAATCAAGTTATGCTTGAATAGACAGCATTTCCTTTCCCCCCCGCCACCATCTTGCACCTTTCATGGATAAATTTATCCATGGCTTTAAATAAGAGGTCCACATCCCAATTTTCTCACAGGTGTATGTCCCGGCTGCAGTTCACATAGTATATTCCAGAGGCAGCTTTAAATTAGCAAGTAACAGCTCCTGGTTGCAGTGGGATTTCTGGGTATGGAATTCAACACAGAGCCCATACTCCCCAATACTTAACAGGTTCTCTAGATATTCTTCTGGTTTTAGGTTTCTGTAGCAGGAATCCTTCTGCAATAAAATTTGTCCATCACTGAGCAAAACCAGATTCTAGTCAAGACTTAAAGACACTAATAATGGAATAAACACTGATTAGTAAATTGGGGTGCAGGACTCCAGTAGCCATCTCCTTCTTACAAGACCCTCAGCTGCTGGAGGCTACAACCGGGTGCACAGGTAAGTCCTTTTAGAAGGCCCTTGCTTCGTCTTGGTGAGGTTCAGCATCACTAGGGTTTGTCAGAATTAACACAGAATAGGACCTCCACAGTCCTAGATGTCTCAGTGATAGCTTTCCCAATCAAATCACATGTAGAGCGTGTGTGCGAGACTTGCACAGCGGGGTCCCACTGCGCATCATTCTACAGCCATGCCCAGATTCCACCTGTCCGACAAAGCTGGTTCACGCGCTCCACCACTGACCGGCTGCATCTGCAAGGATAGTTCATGAAACAGAAAGGCCTGTGGTGGCAATGCCACAGCCTGGAGTTGTGCTGCCCAGCAGAGACTTTGCTTAAAACCAGCAACCACCTTCTGTTGCTTCAGTAGAGTTGCACAGGCTCCCATCATGTAAAATATTTCCCTCGTGGGATCCAACATGGGAATGCCTCATGTGTCAGAGAGATCACTATTGGTGTGGCTCATAGCCTAGTATGTTCCTGCTGATAATACAGCCCAGGACTAAAGGACATGCTTCATCCTCGTCAAGTCCCCACGCAGCACCTCAGGACGCAGCAAACTTAATCCCTACCACTGCTCTAGCCAGAGAAGACTCTTTCTTCCAAAGAGCAGAACCCTGCTGCTGGTGCTGAGGAGCTGGCCCAAGAGTTGGCCACAGCATTGGGAGCTTGTGTGTCCCTGTGGCTCCTCTCAGCTGCTGTCAGCAGCTCCAGAGCCCTATGAGGAAGGGAGTGAGGCAAGAGCAGGAGCAACAAGACTTGATTTTTCAAAATCCAGGTTAATGTTCAGAGACAGTGGTGAGAAAAAAATAACATAGCAGCTTCCAACTAACTTGCATACTAACTGAATATCATATGGAGCCCATCATGTAGTGACCTTTTTTTTTTTACTCTAGCTGCTCTTCATTGACTAAGAAAGGTCCTCAAAGGTCCATTCAGGGGACTTGTACTTTGATAATGTGCTCTGTTGTGTTTCCCCAAATCCCCTTCCCCCTGTAATCAGACCATCAGTCACTACAAAGGATCAAAATTGCCATGTTTAAATACTATTATCGTTGTGAGAAACTAACATCTGATCAAAGTTTAACAGCGTGAAAGACGTTTCTTGTTTTTGCAGTAAACCTTCATGTCCCTTGTTGTCGATCCAAGTTCATGGAGTTTATTTTCAAAGCAAATCTCTTGTTTTCATTCCACCAGAGAACTGTTATAAAGCCAACTATTGTTACTGTAGAGTATAACTTTATTTTTTTTAGTCTAACTGCTAGAAGCAAATGGTTTTCATCAGGAAAAAGTCATTGTATACAAGCAATGTATAGACAAGTCTTGGACACAACAAGCAGTTAATGGCTTTTAATTAGAGTGAGACAGGACACTCAAGGAGTGACCCAGGGATTACTTGTAGAGGAAGTTTCTCTCATGACTAATAGTGGCTACAAATAAGATGGGGTATTACAATAAAATTCTACTGCTGACAAAAATATTAACAGTAAACGATGACAGAGCTTTCATGTGGGACTAGGAGAGCATCTGGAATATATTAAGACTGTAAAATTTCCCTTTAAGTATGGTTTGCTAAAGTTAAAGCCAGCCACCCAGAAACTATGGCACTCAGAGTAACTCAATATTTTTTTTCATTAAAAATTACTTAAGGAGATTTACATCTTCCCGTGGTTGACATCGTGATGTTCTGCTTGTCCAGACTTTAAGTCCTGAAAATATGTATGTGATGAGAATGAATGGAGAAAAAAATTGTCTCGGATATGTCCTGCTTACGTTCATCTGGGAAAACAACCCCAGTTCCAGGCATCCTTCTGCAATGCAATCAGTCAGATGCTCTTTGCAACCACTCTGTGCAGATACCCACTGCTTATTAATACCACATGTGAAGCTGATGCATTATGTATCTAGAGATGCAATGTAAGCGCCAGATATTGACAGAGATAAACAGGAGAGAAGTGGGGTGTGCTGGGAGATCATTCCAGAAAACAGGAAAGTTTGCTTTAAACAAAAAGGCAGTGTGCTAAAAGAAGGATGAGATTGTAGCAAGGTTCCTGTTTCCCATCCTCCTTTCTCCCTGTTGCCAGTTCTCATGACATCTCTCACTGCAATCTTGTCTTAATTTAGACTGTGAGTTCCTGGAGACAGAAATGATCCTGTAACTTGTATATATTGCATGCAGTACAAGAAGTGCTCTGGTCTCGCCTGGATCCTCAAATGGTGTTTGGGAGGCAGCCGCAGCATACGCAGGGGAGCTGGATGTCTCCGCGGCTGAACTCCAGAGCATGCACAGTGCACAACAGGCAGTGGTCCTGGCAGGGGGCTCAGCCCCGACTCCTGTAAAGCCACACCAGCTGGTCTTGAACCACCAGGAATTAGGAATAACTAGCCCTTGTGTGCAGGCCCCATTTTCAGAGTAAAACCCAGGAGATGACGTTGGCTTTGGCTACATTGGGAGCTCCCAAAAGGCAAGCCAAGGTCTGTAGAACAAACTGAGAGACAAGGGCTGGCTCTGCGTTCCTGCTCTCAGCAAACTGGCCTGCTCCTCAGGGTGGGATTCATCTCACCTCCCAGGAGGCCCCAGGTCATGAATATCCAAGGTAAATGATTTTTCTTCCATTTTTCTTCACTCGCTGGAGTGGGAATGGAAATAGGAAGGACTAGTTGCTCAGCAGTTACCTTCCAGCAGCGGATGTTGAGTAAGACAAAGCTCATCCACTGCGTTCAGAAATCAGCCCTGCCAAAGCGTTTTCCCCCCCTACGTATTGCACCCCGAGGAGCTTCCCGGCTGTTTCTGGAGGAGACTGGCGAGGTGAGTGCAGCAAAGCTCAGCACGTGAAGCACAGGAGGCCTCGCTCCACCATCGGCGTAGCAGTGGTAGGTCGTGGTCCCCGTGGTGAAAGATATGCACAAATATAGAACAGAAAGATGGTCTAGAATAAAAGCCAACTCACTGGGTGGCCTTGGTAAGCATCTGATGTCTCAGTTGAATATTTATGTACTTATTTCCGCTTATGCATGTTTTCCTCAGAATAGGGAAGGGGTTTTACATGTCTTTGCTATAAACCTTCAACCCAAACACTAGTTCTGGGGTAACAACCCATATCCACAGATCAAAGAACTGTGTTAGGAAGAAGAGATGAATCTTCTCTCTCCTTCTCTTCCTACCTCCCTCCAGCTCCCATTTCCTCTTTCTTCTGACCATGTATTTGTGTGGCTGAAACATTCAAAAGTAGCTGTAGAAATAAGATCAAGTTATTCAGAAACTGGAAAGGAGCAACTATTATATCCATTGAGGTCCTTACAGACAGGCAGCACACAGGATCTGAACTCTGATGAGACAGTAACTACTTTTTTGGCATTTAAGAGGGAGTTTTGAAATGCCAGTCTGCAGTGTTAAGAACAAAAACTCTGTACGTGTCTCCCAATGGGGAAATCTGAACCTCTTGATCTACCCCACATCTCATCCTACCAAGAAGTTGGTGAACATTATCAAAAAGACAAAACACAGAAAGAAGGTCTGATCCTGGAAATGTTCTGCAAGGAGGAAACTACAGATATATACTGGCCTCAGCACCAGTCCTTACCACCTGGCCCCGTTTCTGGGCATGGTAGTAAAGGGGTGGTGTGTGTGTGTGCAGGAGACAAAGTAGGGGAGCTGGAATAAGCCGCTAATGTCCTCAAATTTTCCTTCCTATCAGTAAGTCGTTGCTGCTAAAGGCAATGAAGGAAACCTGCCAAATACAACAGCTAAAACCAACACACTGAAAAACATAATATTTAGGGAAAGATGTGTGTGGGGGCCAGCTTGTGCCAGCTGCCAAGTCTGCAACCACAAGAGGCCTGGGGCACAGTGAGGTCTCCAGGAGTGTGCCTGTTGGTGGCCAGGCCCAGGACAACCCCCTGCTC
The DNA here is from genome assembly GCF_034638445.1 of Ciconia boyciana. NCBI lineage: Eukaryota > Metazoa > Chordata > Aves > Ciconiiformes > Ciconiidae > Ciconia > Ciconia boyciana. The sequence goes on from NC_132935.1 coordinate 151,830,371, forward strand.
CAGTGCAGGTATGAGACCATGACCCCACAGCTGATGGACAGTCCCACTGACAGCATGGGCAGTTCAGCTTCCTCCTCCTTCAAACCACTCGCTCTTTGCAAATGGAAATGGAGATAAATACTCATGACAACCCCGGGGTGGGACGCATGGGCTTGGCGAGTGGTGGCTTAGACAAGGGCTGAGATCATCACTCCAGCAGCAGCTCCCAGGGCCTTAGGAAGAGCTCAACATCAGGCTGGAGCAAAATAGGAGCTTAAGGAAATCTTGGACCTACCAGGGTCTCCTGGAGGTCCATCAAAGAGAAACAGGGAAGGAGTTCTCCCTCTCCAACCCAGCCCTGATAGGATTGGTGCAATGCAATTTCCTTGTCTGTGCTTCAAGAGGGATGTGGGGAGGGACCACAGCATGACACAGGGGCAGGAAAAACCTCCTAAGCCTTGAGGAGACAGGATGTGAAATGGGCAGAGATTTCCCTTGCTTTGATGTCTTCCCTGTCCACATACCTGGGGTCTAATTTGGGGCTACATTGAAGCTCTTTTTCCCCATGTCAGGATGATATTGCCTGGCTCCCCTGCCAGGAGATTTTGGCCAGGGAATTGGGTGTCAGTGTTAGTGGGGTGAATCTTGCTCTTTGCTGGTGGCAGTTAGTAGCTCAGTACTCTGAGGATTTGCGTGCTTTCGTCTAATTCATGCCTATGGGCTCGAGTGACAAATACCTAAGCAAAACTTTACTGCTTAAGTGTCTAATCTGCAGGCTGTTTGGTGGTCTTCTGCCCTTAAACTCAATGAAATCCATGGCTTTGGGACTACATGATGTCCCCATCAGCTGTCCTTGGCACTAGGGTCTGCTGAGAAGGCTGAGACCCAAAGCCAGGATGTGCAAAGCCATTAGTGGTTTGGGATGACTAGTGGGGATGTCTTTCAGAAAATGTGAACTTTGGAGCGTGCTAAGCACCTGTTCTCTGGAGTCAGGACTGTTCAGGTGTCAAGAAGAGCAGATGCATATCCAAGGGCTCAGAGTTACTGGCCCCACATTTCATGCGAGCTCGGCAAGGCTCCTGCCCACAGGACAGACTGTTGCTGCACAGCAGCTCCTTTTGGTGAAGGTGGTGCCACAGCAGCAACAGTTCACTGCACCTCAGAAAAAAAATTACCTGCTCGTTTTTGATGGCCATCTCAGTCCAGAGAGTCATAAAACAGCTCTTACTAACTCCACAGCAAGTTCTTCCTAAGAGGTCTCCTGAATTTCTCAGTATCTGAAGGCCCATTTTCCCCACGGGGCTCCTGGGAGCCATTGCAATTGTTCCTGGCCTCGCTTCTCCTTGCAACTTCTATTCTGCACGCAGTCTCACTTGCCTGCTATTCCTGTGTTCATTTTTATCCTCATGCCAGGCTTGAGCTGCAGCTCATTGTAACAATATTTCCTCATAAGGCTGTGCTTAAAAAGTAAGGAGCTTGTATTTGTTGGGGCTGGGTGGTGGCATGTGAGGCTGCACAAAGGAAAACAAATGTTTGAGATGTTTGTGAAGGTGCTGTCATGAAACAAACCAGGGCACTTGGGCCTGACATTGCTACGTTTACTTGTGCTTGGATGTACCAGAGCCTGTTCAGTCTCTCTAACAACCCTCCCCTGGGAAGTTTCCACCACCTCCCTCCCCTCCCTGCCCTCCTGCTGGCTCCGCTTGCTGACAGGGCTGCACTCTTCGGAGAGATGATGGGGAGGCTTGCCCCCACCTTGGAAAGAGTCTGCCCAGCCATTGCCACCTTGCAAAATCAATTTCTTCAGCCCTGTTTGTCACATGGGTGACACGGTTAGGAACACCCTGTGCAGCCACAGCAGGGCTACGTTTGTCCTCCTCCAGAGTGATCCACTCAAACCTCACAGCTTTAAATATTGAAGAGATTTTGTGCTGGCTCCAAGCAATTAAAATATCCATGCAAATGAGGAGACAAATATCCTATTTACTCAGTTCAGGGTGAGCTGTAAAGTGGAAGGACTAAGCCCTGTCTCTCAAGGATCAAGGGGGAGTGGAAGAAGAGGAAGGGGCAATGAATTGGCCACTGCACCTAATTGAGCTTGCTTGCTCCTTGTCCAGCCTGGTTTGGAAGCAGGGCTTAAAACCTGTTTGCTTAGGAGGTTTGTTATAGTTATGGAAGATAACACTGGAGTTATGCTGAGCAGCAGGGCAGAGGCTAAAACAATATTTTATTCTTAAGTTAAAGCACTTTCACAAGGGCAAAATAAGAAGTCTGCTCTGTCTGCGACTTGTGTAACTCCAGTGGGGAGTCAGTCTGCAGGAGCCCATGCCGGGGCGCTCCCCACGCCGGGCCGTGGGGTGGGCACACTGCACCTTTGGGTCACCAAGTCACCCAGGGCACCACACCCCTGGCTCTCCCTGTCCTCTGGAGACCCTGACGATTGCTCTGGGATAAGGAAAGGAAAGGGGATTATTTTAGTGGCCAGCCAATCCTGGGGAAAACAGCTCTGTTAAAAGCCCTCCGAATGTAAGACCTTCTTTCTCCACATATGAAATTTACAGCTGTGAAGCTGTGATTCCTGGAAACATGGTGCCTTCTTGTACAATAATTGTGAGTATGACAACTACTACCCAGGTATTTAGGCAAAGACTTCTTTTGAACTTGGAAATGTCTGCTACTTTTGTGACCAGCTGTGCTCTTCTTTGAAATAAGTTAAAAACTCTCTCAGAGTTTTAGTTTTAGGGTTTGGTATTTCTTAGTTTTGCCTTCTTGTTTTTCCCTTCTAAAACTTCAGTACTAATTCCCCCTGGAAAGAAGACATGCAAAGGAAATACGTTTGGGGAAGAATCATACTCTGAACATGGTAAAGTGAGGTCCCAAGGAGGTGAAGGGACTTGCCCCACGCCCTGTAGGAAGCTTGTCCCACACTGTAGAACCAAAGCGCCTTTCAAACCCCGATCCTTTGTCTTAGTTGCAATTTTCTTGCAAATATTTGGGACTCGGATTTCAAAGTTCAAGCTGGGTTAATCACAAAGAATGCAGCTCTTCCTGCTCTGCATGCAGGGGTGTAAGGTAACAGCGGCTGCCGTGCCCTCCTGGACACCCCATGCATCTGCATGGGTTTCAAGTAACATCTGGTCTTTAAACTCAATATCACACATACAGATTAATGATTACCTGCCTGCTGCCCTGGCTTCCCATCAGTTCCACTTTATTGACTTAGCCCGGGCTCAACAATGGTTTATTAATCTTGCCTTTGTGTATACATAGCAGCCTTATTGTGATTATATACTTCCCCCAGTTTTCTTAACCAAGGTTATTATCTTAAGGCGCTAAGGACTTTGTTAATTTGGGCTGCTGTTAACAGTCTGCAGACTGGAGCCTAGGTGTGATAATTATGAGAGCCGGATCAAGCTCCACGGTGTGGGAAGTTTCCCACGGGGAGAGGTTTGATAACGAGACGCTGTCACATCCCTAGGAGAACACGGGAATGGATCTGGGAGTCTGTCAGGACCTGCAAGGTGCCCGTCCCGTGAGCCACCGGCAGAGACGGTACTGCTGCCGGGCCCTGGCACCCTGGCACAGCGCCTGGGACTGCAGCCCACGGGGTCCTGCCTCTGCTCCGTGCCCAGCAGCAGCCTGCGCAGAGCAGCCGCCCCGTGCGTCGCCCCAGCGCGCCATGCCCCTGCCCTCGCTACTGCTCCGTCCTGCCTGCGTCCCTGCAGAAGGGTGGGCGTGCGGGCAGCTCGGTCGGGGTATGAGGGCAGGGTTTTACCTGTGCGGCAGAGCTACCCACCTGGCTCGAGGTAGCTGACGTGTTTGGGAAAGCTGCTCTGGGCCGTTCCTGAGAGCTCATTCCTGGAAACAGCTAATTCAAAACATTTGTCTGGAGGATGGTTCATGGGATAACCACAAGCATTTGTATCATGGGGCAAATATTTGAGGCGCATCCAGATCAGCTATTACCAATGTTATTGTTTTCAGTCATCTTTCGGAGGAGTCCCTGGAGGGTGGCTGCACTGGGAAACGAGGGGGAGGAGGGCTGGGGCGCAAGGTGCACGCCGGGCTGATGGCTTATCTGCTCTTTCCAGGTGCGATGCCCACTGTGAGCACAGATGCGAGAGCTGGGGACTGTGTGGCAGATCCTCCAAAGGTTTATTTTTTGGGAGGTAGCCTGCATATGAAGAGAAACAAGAGCCTTTTATACAATGTAGGGGGAGTCAAATAGCAGCTGTAAAAACGAGAACCTCCAACAATACAACAAACAGAAAATTACATTTCCCTTCATTGTGTTGAAGGGGCTGAGCTTCCAGCCAGCTGTGGAGGAAATAAGGAGTTTATATTATTGCAATGTCAGTGAGGACCAATGTACAAATTTCCTGTCTGGCTCCCTCTGCAGATTAACAAAACTTCAGCAAAGAATATATTTTCATTTCATTTCATTTTTCTGTTTCTGTGGGGAGAAGATGCACCCCAAGCAGAGCGGTCACAGAAGCTGTGACTGAGAAGGTGCCACAGGAAACTGAGCATGCAGGAGACCAAAAAAAAAGACAGAAATGCCTGTGATGCTGGAGCAACACAGCTCTGCCCCTTACAGCTCGGGGCCCAGACAGAGCTGCAGCTTGCAGGCGTGTGTCGATGTTTGTGGTCTCGCAGATAAGCATATGCCATTTACTCACAAGCCCAAAGTTTTTCCAACGTGCACATTGCCATGCAGAAAATTACCTCCCCCCAGTGTTTGCTTTAAGTTTCAAAGCTTTGACATGCAAACTTAAATTATTAAAAGAAAAATGCTTTATTCTGTCTCAGTGCTTACTTATCCTGTCTGTGTAAGCAGAAAGCATAGTTCATACGTGCCGGAGATTTTTTGGTGTCTCTCTGCGCTCCAGCATGGGGTATTTCAGCCAGCTGTGGGCAGAAACGGACCTCACAAGCCCTTGGCCCTGGGTGATGGCTGGCATCCATGCTGCTTTCCCAGCTGCTTCCAGCATCTCATGACTGACGGCACTGGACAGGGAGAAAGCAAACACACACATTCAGCAAATTGCAAGTCAGGTGTATGTAAAATGAAGCAGTCAATAGGCATTAGCAAACTGCTCAGCACAGTGCATGCTTCCTGAAGCACCATGAGGAACAGGCAGGGGTGCAAGAGGAACCCAGGCCAAGGACCCCGGCATCACGAGCATCACGTTCTCTCTGGTTTTCAGACAATCCTACCACAAATAAAACTGGTATTATCAGCTCCGTCTTCCTGTCCAAAATTACAGCTTCTGGGTTCCTAATTTAAGGGCAGCTCCTGCCTGCCCTTCCCCTGCGTTTGAGGCATGCTGGCTGCTGGGTGTCTGGTCTCACTGTTCTGGAATAAATGGCAGAGCAGTCAGCTACCCTGTTCCCGGGACACTTGGAGGCATTGGGAAGCATTTCAGGCAACAGAGGGAAGAATATTTCAAGCTTCTTCACTTGAGAGAAGGGAAGGAGCATGGAGGAACCTCTGAACAAAAAGAGTTGGATTTCACCTACTGTAAATCTTCATGAATTATGGGCACAACCTAACCCAACTGCTCTCACTTCTGTAACTGGACAGATCCTCTCCCTGCCTGGGCTGTGCTGTGTGTTGTCAGGAGTCCTGTCCCTCTGCTGTTGTGAGCTTGTGCACCTTACTGCTCCTGTGCAATGGCCTTTTCCCTGCACCTCCCAGGGGAGCCCTCGGAGGGGACCCCCAGGGCCACCACTGCGTGGAGGTGATGGCCAGGAGTAGAGGGGACAGGGGGCCAGGCTGAGGGAGATGCTACAGGAGGTGTTGGGATGAGAGTGCATTAGCTAAAAAGCAGTCCCTATGAAAGAGACAGGGATCTGCTTTGGGAATGGCTATGAGGTTTGTCGGCTCCAGGGTCTCCCAAGCTGATTAACTTCTGGTGTGGAGTGGGCTCATTTGTTTACCTTCCCAGGAGATGAAAAACAGAGTGAGATTTTGCAGCACTCAGATTCCCTGAATTTTTTTAAGATTTTGATTAATCATGAGGCATTTTGGCAGCCTCCTCGGATACTCCGTAACCCCTATTTAATCAGTCACCTTCTAAGTGCTTACTCTGTCTGGTCTCAACTGGCATAGCTCAACTGCATGGGGGGACTCGTGGGCCTCAAGGTGCTGGGAGGCAGACGGCTGGCTCCGCTCAGGGTCCATGCCGATATCCACTTGGTTTCTGCAAGGGGAGACCTCATGGCAAATGTCCTTACATGGATGTAGAACATGGAATAACCTTAATTTGCATTCTGTGGTGTCGCGGTTGGCTTGTAGGGCTCAAGGGATAAAAAGATCCAGACTTCATGGACCTGGAGGCCATCACCGTTAAAGCTGGAAAATTATGCCATCAGTATTGCGACTATGAGAAGTTGTGGAAGTGTTGCCAGACAGGTTATGAAAGTGGGGATTCACTGTCCCCTTCAGCTTCCCGAGTGCCTCTGCCATGCCAGGCGAATGGATGGTGGGAGACCCCTGAGCTGGCTTTGTCTCCATTAGCAACTTAGTGCAGATCAGAACGGGGCTTTTGAAGCAAATGTCTCCATGTGCCATGCTTTGACTGGGATCACAGAGGAGTTTTGGAGCATGTGAATTGGATCCCTTTCAAACAAATGGGAATGTACTCCAGCCATGCACTCAACGGCACAGGGGTATTCAGTCCATGGGACCGCATCCAGCTAGAGCAAAGCAAGACCCCCTTGAAAGGCTTAGTGTGTAGGCATGGCCCTCAGCACAAACGCTTTCCACTCTACAGTTTTTCTCCTATTGGGCGACACTGAATAGAGATAATGTTACATAGTCAGTGCTGAATTGGTCAAAAAGATGGATACCTTTTTCTTGTCCCCTCTGCATGGTGGAGCGCTTGTTTAGTGCAAGAAGATGCTGGCTGGTACTTCTTGTTCGTTAGCAAAAAACCTTCCTTGTGTTTTACTGAGATGGCAAAGCTGCTTCACAAACTGCACAGAATGTGCAAACATGATTTGCAGAGGGATTTTTTTTTATACAGAATAGATGCTGTGCTCCATTTTCCCTTCTAAACCTTTCCTTGTCTAAACTAGGAAAATTTAACATTCTTCCTTCCAAAAAGTGAATCCCAGGAATATGCCTAAAGATGTCACTTTACGGGCCTTGGATAATAATATAAGCCACTGATTAGCTGAACAAAGTAAAACCAAGTATGTCTGGAAAATCAGGATGAGCAAAAATTGGCACAAGAATAAAGAAGAGAGCTTCTACAGAAAAAGAAATGTGTCATTTATTTTAACTCTTACAGTGTATCAGCATTAAAAAAATGTACTATTTACTGTTGCTTCCAAGTCCATTTGGGATCACCACATTTGGGAAACACATTTTCCTACCAATCTTCTTTGTGCACCAATTGCCATGGCGGTATAGTCTTCTAATTACCTGTTTACAAAAGTAACTCTCCTTTTTTTTTGCATTGACAGCAAGAAGCTGATGACCATGTTCCTTTCTGATGGTATGGCTTGAAGTCCCTGGCTGACTGGTGTTGTACTTAGATGTTAAACATAGAGTCAAAAGTATGTAGTGGATTGCATCATCTTAAACCTTGAGCACTTCCATGGGAGGATGATATGCACATGGTTGAGGACAAGCAAAGTTCTTGCTGGGAGGTTCAGTAGATGCTGACTGTTTATAGACTTCCAGAACAAGCCCATTAAAACCAGTATCTCAGTAGAATGAACTATCTGTGGAATCATGTTTCTGATACAGTAAATGACAAAGTTTACTGTCATGTATGTTTCAGACAGTGAGTTGAGTATTCAGTGGTTTTGCTGTACATACCAAAGGCAGTCTATGCATTGCACAGGTATTTGCAGATATCAACAGGTTGAGTTTTTCCTTGCCTATCTTTTAATCAGGGACATGGGTCTCCTCTTGAAGTGCAGGTCTTTTTCAGTGAGGCAGCGTTTTTTCAGACAGGTTCTTCTTGCATAAGCTTTTGATATCCTATCATCTTCAGATACCAACTTTCCTATAAAGTGCTAACCTTCCTAATATCCTGACAGTCACTCAAAAATTTTCCCCAGATGTCATAACATAACTTGAATTTCTTTTGCCACCCTGTATACTTCCCAAGTCTTGGGTCACCATTACGGGTCTTGGTTCATTTCTGTAGTTTCTGCTGCTAATAATGTCTTAGAAACGAGTTTCCCAGAGCAAGGTCTGTGCTGGTGCCATGCAAGAACATTTTCCTATCATTTGTTTGGGAATTCTCCAGCAAGTTGTGTGTGCAAGAAAGTCTTCTGCTGTCTTACTTCTCTGTTTCTCTTTCAGGCAGTAAGCAGTCATATCTACACACTAACTGTCATCAGATTTTAGATGTGCTACAATCATTCTTTCTGACAGTGACAAAACAATTTGTCTCTCATTCATCATTACAACTGAGAATAGTAATGATGCAGTCAATGAATGAGCAGCTGAGACAGTTGCAAATTTCATGTTAAATGGCATTTAGTCATAAAAAAGTCATTAAAAGGGTTTGTTCAGATAACCAAACATTCAGTTAACTGCCACGCAGACAGCTTGCAGTGGATGTCCTGGGATCCCTTTTTCCCACAGTTGCTGAGTAGCCAAACAAGTAAAGGACCATTTTCTTTTAAGATTTCCTTCATGGAGGTATTTATTAGTTAAAAAAATATGGGAACATTAACCTCTAACTGGCACCAAACTATTATCCAAGGGAATACTCACATGCTGTCCTCTGTGAACCACTACGTTTATTCTGCAGCTGTCAGAAGTAGGATAGGCATGTGATGTGAAAGATGCTGAAGGGATGGTCACTCATATTTCCAGATCAGACCTGGAGCTGGTCCACACAGATGTGTAGTAAGACTTTGTAGCCAAGAGTCATGTAACTGGCACTGATTTTTCTTGAAGAACTCTCCAGCTGCTGGGACAGACTGTCCACACGTGCATTCAACAACTGCAGTGGAAGAAAATATTCCCCTTGTCTTGTTTGCTGCTGTCTTTGTAGCTTTGTAAAATTTCTAACAAATATTGCAGATCGTTCAGCAATTTTCCAGTGTCCGTCTTCAGATCTGAGAAACATCAAAACTGTGCTAAGCCAGAGCCATTTAAAAACTCCAAGAAGCCAGTGGAAAATCCCTGGTGAGTAACTTTTGTATGTGAATTTTGGTATTTTGATGCTGCCATCTTTCTTCCGCTGCTGGTACACAGCACAGTAGTTGCACTGCCAGGTAAGGGGAAAGAAAGTGGAACCAGTGAGAACAAGAAGTAAGAAATACACTGTTCAGTCCTCTTGCAGCTCCTGCTCTACAAATGCTGCTGTGACCTCTGTTTAAAGGTTGATGATGCTTCTAAATATGCAGCAGCCTAAGTTCCCTTGTGTGTTATACTGTTACTTTCTATCTGAAATGGTGAAATTATATGAGGAGAGAGTAATGATCCTCATGCCTTCAAAGACTGGAAATATCAACTTTAATACACCATTGAAAGTTTGGGACTTCCCTGAAACTTACCTTGAACTAGCTTTAGCTCTTCAGTCCTCAGTTCCCATTTGTATCTTTGTGGGAACTATCACGACAAACCTGCACACCAGAGTGGTTCCGCAACTGATCCTGGTTAACACATCCAATAAAGGAACTGAAAAAAGAGGGGTTTTTTACTCCTTTTTAGACTCTCAGAAGGGTTTGGGCCTTTTTTTTGTGTGAAAGGGAGTAGATCCGTGATTCCTAGATCTGACCACTTCATTAAGAAACTGGAGGTGGGATTTAGCTCATGGATCCAGACACTTGTGCCCACAGGCGATCTAGGTGACTAAGCCTCGTTAGAGTCCTTAGTGATCTAGCCAATACACCAGTGGAGTAGAGAGTCATTTTGACTAGACGCCTACATGTAACTACCAAAGGCTCTCCAACTCCCTTGATGTATTGACCAGATTGCCACTGACAGTATGAGGATCTCAGACACCTTCACCTGTAGTGATCTTTGCTTTTAGGTGTCTGGCTCTGGGGGCTGAATTCCACCCCAAGATTCACAGCCAGATCTTGCTGCCTTTTGTGGGCAGTCACCAAGATGGCCTGGAGGCTGGAGCACACACACTGGCCACCACGTAGCATCTTGAGGCATGAACACCCCATCTTCTCATAGCCCAGATTAGCTGTCCATGTGCATGCTGTCACCCCAACAGACTTGTAGTTACAAGCATCAGGTAGGTCATGCCACAGTGCAAGAGCAAGAATAAAAGCATCAAAATCTGGGCCTCAGGTTGTGGACAGTAACTGCAAAATTCCACTAAGAAAACTGGAAACAAGACATTATCCTTTAAAATTAATAAAATATGTCACCCACGTTAAACAGGCAGCATAATATAGATTTAAATACATCTGATAGACTATAACTAGATGGAAAAATCAATTACATGTTCTACAGAACTGAAATGGAGACCTGGCTGGAAGTCTTCCAGTGGAAAGATTTTTCTTGCAAAGCGCTGACTACAGTTAACTCTCTTGAGTATACTTTTGGCCTTCAATAAAAAAAAATCAACTGAAGAAAAAAATGGAAATATAATTTTAATAACATTGAACATTTTTCTATTTGGATATCATCATTCTTTTTCTATGTATTATAAACTATAACCTCTTCCCAAAAGCTTATTTCAATCAAAGTCTTCATTTCTGTTAGCACAAGATGTTTTAACCATCTTGTATTTTTTCACAATTAGGATTCATTTGCAATACTCATTCTGGAATGAAAGAAACTTCAAAGTTGTAAAATGCTCTCTGCAATGAAAAATCTGACTCCTGGATTAGCTGTTACTTTGCTCCACTTAAATAGCCTTCACTTACTGGCTTGTTCTTTTATTTATATGAGAACATATTTCAGCCTTTGAAAGCAAAGGACAGTTGTTGACTAGGACATTCTTCTCACACCTTACAATATGTCTCTACAGGAATGCAAGCAAATTTTACTTTTTTGATATATACCATGTTCCTACAAATAGTTATATGATAAACGTGTGTCTAAGTAACTCAGATTTATTAAACTTTGCCAGAAGGTTTGAAAAGCTATATTATATTATTTATTGTATTTATATTTAATTTTTCTTTTATTTGTTCATCCTTAAGACTCAGGCTGAAAATTTCCTCAGTCTATATGGAATCCCTAATGAGGAGAAGCAAAAGATTTAAATTTTTTAATCATGTGTCTGGATTTTCTTTTTAATTTATGGGAATAGTAATGAAAAAGTATGCCCCCAGGACATGCACAGAACTTCTCTGACAGTACGTCAACAAGGACTGTATATGTGAGGATAAATAAATGGAGAAAATGACTGCTTGACAGATTCCAGGGGAGGGAAGAAAGAGAAGAAGCCAAGGAGAGCTGGCATTTCCTCAAAGAAGTGATAGTAAGGGCACAAGACAAACCTCCCAATTAGGGTAGTGACTAGTTGGCTAAAACAGTGGCTACGGATGCTAGAGGGAAAGATAAAGAAAGTGGAAACTATATTGTGTGAATCAAGCATAAAGTCTGAAAGAGAGAGGCAAGGCTGAGGCAAGAGAGAGGCAAGAGCAAAACAGGAACATCTCGAAAGGGAGCATGATCATGGTGGCTTTGCAAGTGATGGTGGTCTGCAGCGTTCGGGAGACTAAGTTTGTATGGAGAAGTAGCATCATTAGTAGACAAACTGATATGGCTGACAAAATGCATGAGCTGTTGGACACACAGGTCCTTCCTGAGGAGACAAAGAAAATCACAGCACACATCAAGTAGTAGCTACCAAGAGACATCTAGAGGAAGAGGAAGACATTTGGTAGATAACTCTTGCAGAAAGGAAAAAGCCAAGGAATGCCCTGCTTCACAGCTCAACAAGGTTGCAACTGTTGGCAAAAGACTTAAATTTATTGTATATTTTTTATACCAGTCTTTGCTGCAACAAGTAAGCAGTGTGATCCATATTAGTGAAAAACAGGCAAGACTTTGGCCTTTAATGGTTAACAGAGAGGTTAAGGAGAACTTACGTATTTTAAAAATTGCTATGTCTCACAAGCCTTAGCAAAGGGTCCATCAGGCACAGGCTGAAACAGTTACAGAACCATTGGCTGGGGCTTCCAAGCACTTCTAGAGGGTGGGAGAGGTCTTACAAGCCTGAAAAAAAGAGCAAATGTGGTACCCCTTTAAGGAGGAAGAACAGGGAAATATAGGCCAGCCAGCTTAATTTTAATTCTCTGAAAAATTTTTAATCAATAGCAAGGAAATAAACAGCACTCAGCGTGGATTCATCAAGAACACATTTAGGAAATAAAGCAAATTTTGTCCAGTGGCAGGCTAGCAGGCCTTGTGGGCAAGGGCAAGTGGCTTGACTTGAGCCAGGCACCGACTGCTGCATCTTGCCATCTTCATAAGCGAGGCAAGGAAATGTGGTGTTGATGGAGGGAGTCGACATCCCTGAGAGCAGGCTAGCCAAATATCTGCAGGGAACAGCAAAACTTTTGGAGAACCAGAAAGGGCTAGGGGACCATTGAGGTACCTTCCCCTCTATTTTTCTGTTTCTATGACTTTGTATGCCCATAAATGATTAATATTATTAAATGCTTTTTTCAATTCTGTCCATGTCTTGCCCTGAGTCCCACACTGTTTTACTTGTCTGATACTGAGTTCTCCATCGTGCCTGTTGAATTATATTGTTCTTCTTAGTCCTAAGTGGCATCAAGATCTGACAGCCTCTTTTGTCAGAGGAGTTTCTTTTTTCTTTAAAGTCGTTACATACAATAACACAAGGCAGAGAAAAGGGATTGTTATTTATCCCCACTTTGCAGACAAGAGAAGCCAGACTCCACAGAATCCATAGCAAAGCTGGTATCTGAACCCAAATCTCCTGGATCCCCAGAGAGTATGTTATGTGCACGACTACCCTATTAATCCTGAGGGCAGAACAGGCTGTCATGAACCATTGACGAGCCTCACATCAGTAATTGCCATCTTCTCTCTTTCTCAAGATAAGTGAGTACAGGAGTGATCAGGCTGAGTCTAAATCATGAAAGCCCAGGAAATACTCCTGGGGCTTGAACAGCCCAATGAATCCAAAGTTTAGATCTCAGCATCACAAGCTAATGAGCCTTTCAAAGCTCCCATCAGGTTGTCTGGAGCCACTCCCCAGCCACAGATTTCATTCTCTCTATACACTCTGAAAAATGTAGTCTGTTTAATATTCTACCCACAACTTGGCTTGAGGCTACTTGAAGCTATTGTTTGGGGTTTTTTTCCGGTCTGTTAATTATACCTACAATTGGAAAACTACCATTTCTGATGTACAGCTACATGTGATGCATCCCCAAGCCAAATCACATATGATCTCAGGCTGGAAAGCTAGCAGCTAGCAGACAAATGCAGCAAGAACTGAACTCTGGAGGTATCCCCTGAGCACGTGCAGGCAGCAGCCAAGACAAAATGAGAGAATGCCAGAAGGACAGATCCTGAAGCGCTTGCTCAGTTTTTATGGCAATCCTTTACTAAGGCAAAACTCTCATTGGTTTTAGGCACGTGAAGGCTTTGGAGCTTGGATTTGCAGTGCTTATAGGCAGGCGACTGTGAATCCAGAAGCCCCCCTGAGGGAAGATCCCTTCCGTGCTACCTATTTACAACAGAGATGCTAATACCAGGCTGTGCTGCTTCTTGCCCCACCGCATGACGCACAGCACCCTGCCCCAGGTGTAGGTGAGAGTCCCTGGGGTAGCCGGGACCGCAACAGCACAGGCACCTCCGATAGCCCAGCGCTGCCCGCGTAAAGCGGCGCAGGGGCTCGGAGAGGTGAGAGGTCCTCGCGGCAGACACCAAGGCACAGGGAGACCCGGCTCACACGGGAGAGCTGTCCCCGCAGGCGGCAGGGGTCTGCTTGCAAGGGCTGCCTGCCTCTGCAAATTCAAATTAAAATGCAAGCATGGCTCCCAAAGGCAGTGCAGAGTCTTGATCGCCTGCCCTTCGTGGACCCCGCATGTACAACAGCCTGCGGTGACAGGGAATTTTCACTCAGTGCTTCCCCATGATGCCACGGCAATGGATCAAGTGAAGGCCACCACCATTGCAGGTCCTTGGTAGTCATGCTTCACTGTGGTCGGGTGGACCAGAGGAGAGGAAAAGGGCATGGACTCAGAGCTGGCCACGAGGTAAAGGGCAGGCCACCTCCAAGAATTCCCTCTGAATTCATGCATTTTCCTGGGAAACCACTGGATTTGGCCACCAAGGCCTTTCCATGGGAGAGAGAGGTAAACAGCCGTGTCTCTCCTCCAAGTGACAACCAGCCAGCACAAACCACAAGGATGCTTGTGAACCTTTCTCTTGCAGCCCACACCGGGAGGAACAGCTCAGGCCTAAACAGTTATGACTTTTAGTGAACGCAATAAGAAACCAGAACGGAATAAAAACTAACCAGAATGGAATAAAAAATATTTTCATTTTGCAAAGTCTGAGGTGAACATTTTTTTACGTTTTTCACAATTTGTGGAATGTTTTCAAAGTATTTCAACTTTCTGGTAGTTTAGCTTTGAGTTTCTTATTTGCTGCCAAATATAATAAACTAAGTGATGGCCACAGGGTAGCACTTTTCCCTGTTTTTTCACTTTTCCCTTTGTTACTCTAAGCTTTCAAGACATCATAAAAATGTGGAAGTTCTGAAAATTTAGAGAGTGGCAGAAGGAAAATGGAAAGAAAAGTGACGAGTGGGGAGAAGAACAGAGGTTACTCAAGAAAAAAAGATCCACAGGTTCTGATCTGGCAAATGGGCCTTTCCTCAGAAATCTGAACAGACGGAATGGAGGTGGGAGGGCCACCCTCACTCACTTTGTGTAGCCTCTGACTCCGCTGGCAGATGCACTGTACAGAGGCGTACAATGATTTTGCACCACAACGTTTGTGCTTTAATTACAAGTGCATTTCATGCTATGCTTTGAAGAAGTCTGAGGCAACTTAATTTGGCCAATTACTCTGAGATCAGGGCCGATGAAGCCCCTTCTATAAACATTCCAGAGCCAGTGCAATCCATTTCCTCCTTTGCACAAATAAACCTCTCTTCTCCGAAAAATTTTGAACACAGAAAGAAAAATTGGCTAGAACAAGTCCCTTGGTAGAATGGCTGCTTTCTACAGTTACCCGAAAGAAGGTGTTTTACAAGCAAAACTGTAAAGTCATATAAAACAACACTCCAGCCCCAAAAACAAAACAAGAGGTGTGCTGGCTTGCTGCTTGTGCCATGGCAAATCCACGTGGAGGGGAAGCCCAGCGATGGCTGGACAGCAGCAGCCAGCACGGTGGCGGTGCCATTCTGGGTGGTCCCCGGTGGGTTTGGGGACCGAGGCTGGACAGGCACTGCTGGAGGGCTCGTGGGGGACTGGACAGCCCAGTAGTGCAAAGCCATTTTTCCAATTTGGCAGCTGTGATGAGGCTCAGGCTCAGGTCCAGCTGCATACTTCGGTAGTAAATTTGCAAATATAACATAGGAATACAGAATTTAAAAAAAATATTTTAGATTTTTCTTGCCTCCTTTAATGAATTACCTAACAGAATGTTTTGTTTGTAGAAAATAATAGAAACTTGACCACTGCTTTATATTAAAAACTGGTCATTCCCTTGTCGCTCTTGCGTGATGCAGGATGGAGTCCACCATGACCTGGCAAACAGCAAGAGAAGGGGAAGAGGAAAGACATGATGAAGGGGTCAGCATATTTGAGCATTTGCCTCTTACCAAATTAATCTGGACCAGCAGCGTTGCTGGGGAATAAAATAATGTAAGAGAATTTACAGGGCAACATCTGTTTCAATGTCAGAATTCATTAGTGAGGAAAAGGGGAACACAGGTACACCAGGGGGATTTGGAAAATCTGAGATTACAAGCAAATGTGTCATTCAATGTCCATTATTTTCTGTTTCTTGCAACTTTGCTCAACAGATCAAAAGAATTTGAGTCCAGCTAAAGAGTGTATGCGAGGCTTAAAAGTATTATGGTACTCATTATCCTTCATGCAATCTTCTTTAATGATTTGTTCTGTGGCCATATACAGGATCACAAATGCAATAAAAGTGGGAAATATTGAGTTAAAGCAACAGTCTGGCATGGTGATTTCATCTATACAATAAACAAATGTCAATGCAGAGCTATAAATAATCTTTTTATCGTAATCTTGAATTGATCCGATACCAGATGTATACACACTTCATGAAAATTCCTTAGCTTTGAAGAAAGAGGACAATAATCTGTAATATAAAGTTGGGTATTTTTATATGTGTGCTTCTCATGGGTAATATATGTTACATGCAAGAGGGGACAGGGCCCTTGTCTTTCCTGCAAACAACGCCTATATCTCTGTGCCAAGCATGACATGCTCCTGTGAGCATGGAGGCTAAAAGAATCACTCTGGGCTGGTAAAGATCTCCCCAATAGCAGGCAGGTCCTTAGAGGCATAGAAAAATCTTTATAAAGAACATTTCATTTACTGTATGAGAGACATCTGTTCTAGTTTACACAAGGAAACTCCCAGGTTCAAAATGCTAACTGTCCCCCAGCACACCTGAGCTTTCCCTCTGTATGATGCAGAGTGAAGCACGTTGTTGTGAAACATCACATAAACTTATATCCACACTGAAATAGCCATCGTGGGCAGCTAAATCTGTTCTTTTGTTCAGGGCCTCTTTTTAATTCTGTTTCTATGAGATCTTTCTGTCCAACAGAAGCTTTTACATTATAACAATTGTGTTTAAAAAAAAAAAGAATTCCCATTGCATCAGTTGAGCAGTGTCTTGGGGCTGGCTCAAGCCGATGAGAATCTTTCCATTGACGTCATTAAGCTTTTATTCAGGCTCTTAATCTGCAATCAATCAACCCTTAATATTATTCCACGCAGAACTCCATGCCTTCTTTTGGTGATAGAAAAAAATGAGACCAAATGCTTGTCCCAGCTACCAGTGCTGGCAAAATTGCCTGGGTCATGATTACATTTTCAGTGAGCCTCAGTCAGGAGTTACCCTAACGCACACTTTTTGCCATTTCTCCCTTATGTACGTTCCTCTAGCTTCATGTGTTGGCTTTTGTGCTACACTGGACTGTCCCAGCTGATCTAAGCTGGGGAGCCCAGTCCTGCAGCATCCCAAGTGCTGCCGGGGACAGGCCACCTGAGCCATGGGCTGGCTCCATGGGCAAGCAGTGCGTCCCAGAAGCAGGCTCTGGGATGTTAAATTGTCCCGCGGTAGCATCAGGTATTTACTAACAGTGCGGAGAACCTGCATGAGATTATTAGGAAAAAAAAGACATAAACCCTAATCTTCCTTGCCCTCTCCCAGCATTGTGTGAGGTACATCTCATTAACCTTTCCATCTCCGATGGCGACAGCCACGGCTGCAGTTCCCCGTGGGGCAGTGACTCCGCACAGGCTGCCACGATGGGGAACATCTGTCTAGGAGCTCTGATGATAGGGACCTTCTCCCTTGTTATGCTCTGGGCATCTTTCTGGTATTCCTTTATCATATGCCTTCTGTTAAAGGAAAGGGAACAGCTGCCCAGCTCTGCCCCTGCAGGGGCGGTTGCACAGGGCTTATACACAGCTCATAAATGTCGTCCCCCCACGCAGGACTACGGTGTAGCTGTAACAACAGCAGTGAAACAAGTTTTCTCATTTAGCAGCAGAAAAGAAAAGGCAAAAAGGAGAAACCAAAAAGTAGGGCAATACCAGAGGTGTCCGAAATGTGGTCTGGGTACACTGGACATCCAGAGGTCACCTGGAAGAGGGGTGACAGAAGGGAAGGCTGCACACCAGAAAGAAGGTCAAACACAGGCAATGTGGAAACGTGCACAACAGTGACCACAGAGATGCCAGCGACTGCAAGGTCACGGGTGGGAACAGTGGCCTGCTGCTTCCTGTTGCCGCTACGTGTCTGTAACACATTTGGAAATCATTCAACAAAGCCTTGGCCATACTTGCTTCAGTGCTTAGGTGCCCCTGAAAGAATAAAAATTAACCAGCAATCCCATGAGGTCAGAGAACTGGCAAGAATGGTTTTAACTGTAGACTTTAAAGGGCAGGGCGTTCAACATTGATCTTGGGGCTTAGGACAGCAGAACTATAGGTACCCACTTAGACCTGAAGGTGCCAGAGTCTGTGACCAGTGACTAAGCTGGAGGCCAAAGGGGCAGATTTAGAGGAATACAGAGCACCCAGATCCAGACTGCAGGTCCAGAGAGTGTCCACCTATCTAAAGTAGATGAGGAGCAGAGCAGGCACCACTTCAGGTCTCTCAAGCCTTGGTCCCACATTTTATTCACGCTGACTCCCTCATTCATGCCATGGACTGAGGCGCAAAGTGTGCAGATTTGGGACAGGAAAGGAAAGGAAATTATCACAGGACACAGAGATACAGGGCTCAGGGCTGGTCTGCCCTGAGCAGATGGCAGCTTTCTCTCAAACCAGTGAGCAAACACTGCCCAGCACTGGTGGTGTGGACTTGAGAGGCAGGAGTGCCCCAAAGGCTGAACTGGGGGTCAGGGAGGAAGGGGAGGAGCAGCTAAGCTCAGAAGCATGCTTAAACTGCTGACACTTCTAGGTGAGGGTTAAGATGGTCTGGGCTCTCACACAGGTGGCTTTTTTTTTCTAGGCAGTGTATGAGAAACAGGCCATGGGTCTGTCCAGCCCTTCACTGGGGAGAAGTGCTGCAGGCACTCAGAAGTAAATACCAGTTCTTTCTGTTCGGAGAAGAACCTTGCTGTATGAGTAGCTTTGTTACAGTGCTAAAGATTACATACTGGCAACCTAAGACTTAATTTGTGGCGAAGCCATAAATTAAATTATTCTCATCTCTCATCGTTCATCATTTCTGGGAAGATATAAGCAGATACAAGTCACAACTAGAAAATGAGGAGTAATTGATGGAGCAGCCAGAGGGCTTTGTTGTAGCCACATTCATTTTGTGCTTGTGAATTATGCCAACAATAGCAAATATATTTACACACATTAGTAGCACATTCAAGATAATCTCTTGGTGTGTAAAGTATGTGCAGGTACTCTGATGCTATATATTCTGCAGTGATATGCTGTATCAACAACACGCATCTCTGTTTCTGAATTACTGCTGAATATTCCAGGTGCTCTATAAGACTGAAAGCCTTTGCACTATAAATCACAGGAGAGCAATAATTTTAGCCTTTCACAATGAGAAAGCTTGTTCTGGAAAACCTTTCCCTCTCGAAGGCCCCCTCTTGACTTTGGGTGGTTTGGGCTTGCAGGTCTCCCTCCTAAGCTAGAATTTACAGATAGAAACTGAAAAACAGATCTATATCTTCAATATTTACCACAGGTGTGAATATAATATAGCAGTAAGGTAACAGGGCAGTGAGACCTTCCCTTATGTGGCTTATGGCCACAGAAAATTAAAAAGTTTAAACTGAGGAGGGACAAAATATGTTATGTGCAGAATTGTTTCTTGTTCAGTATTGCTACTCCTTGGCTGCAGGGGACCTGCTAACAGCCCAGCTGCTGCCACAAGGGTCCTGCCATTTCAGGTGTCCATAGAGACTTACCATCTGGACATGCAGGAAATGCAAATGTCAGTTCACAAGGCACAATTTGCTTGCTCTCAGCACTGCGGGAAAAAAGCCTGGAAAATATGAAATTAATGTAATTAATGACGCACAGAAATTAAGAGAAAAAAGGATCCAAAGTAAGTTATTGTACACAATACCATGATTTCTAAATCAAATTGATTGGGTCTGACTGACCAGCCTGTATTCAGAGGTGTGTCAGTCCTACAGCCAGAGAGGCCAGTCTTTCTCCAGTATTGTAAAATTATTAAAAATGGATGATACCCTGAATTTGCAGCCTAATAATGCAGCTTGGCCAACTTCTGTTGAATGAATTTTCTAAGTAAACAGCTGAAAAGTGGTGCTGATTGCGTTGGAGCTCGAACCCCTCTGCTCAGGCCATGCAAACCAGAGCTCCATCAGAGAAGAAGGAGAGGGACCACAATCCCTGCCTGGGAAATGCAGAAGGGCTGCGATGGACGGCCAGGCAGCCCGGCATGGGAGGAAGGCTGCTTTGCCCACCCTGAGCCTGCCGCCCTCGATAGGTCTGCCCCGGTTTGCATTAGCAAGCAGCAGTTGCTGGAGTCGGCTGAATCACGCAAAAGCTTTTGAGGAAAATCGTGTTTGCAGCTCTGCAGACAACTGCTTTGTTTCTGACTCACTGACTAACTGGAAAAGGAAGAAGAAAAAACTAATCATCCATCTGGGTCAAACGACGGAGGAGGATTAAGAAGCAGTGCCTAGGGCCCCGAGGTACCTCGACAAGCATTTCCACAGAGGGGATTAGCACAGCCAGGCTCATGAGCTGAGTTTCCAGCTGATTTGCTTCCTCCCATCCCTGGACCCCCGGGTAGGGACACCTGCAGAAAGCTCCCGGAGCTCCACGGCCAAGCGCCGGCTCTCCAGCTCCTGGCGGGGCTTCTGCCTCTGGGCGAAGGAGCCCACCAGCCTGGGGCAAGCTGCAACTCGCCTTGAGCCAAAACTGGTGGCAGGAAGGGGGACAGGCTCTTTAACTGTTACTGTCCAGCCTTCTGTTCCCAGCCACCAGAAGGTAAATTAAGGAGGATTGGGGTTGTGCTGTTATTCTTCTGGATAAATGCTACTGATGTCTGGGTAGCCTCGGCTGGCAGTGCTTTTGGATTTCTATTCTTATATTTGTATATTTTAAGCTCAAGAAAAGCAGCTGAGGCCACAGGCTAGGTACTTTCAGCAAATCCCAGGGAGAAAAAAAGCCAACAAAACTATCTAATAAAAGTTCCCTTAGAAGGCAGCTATCTCAGCGCGCCTGCTGCCCGCCTCCAGCATGCTGGCACTGGGCGATGCTCGGCAAGGAGTGGTGCGTTGGGATTGGGATCGGCACTGCTCCCACGGGGCGGACTTCTGCAAAAGGAGATGGAAAAGCAGGGCCAGACCTGAAAAGCCATGCTACTCCTGCAGCGTCCGCAACCGGAGGCCGCTTGCTGACCCCCACCGAGCTGTGTCTGAGATGAGTTCTTGGTTTCGCCTCTGCAGGCACCGTGTTTCACAAAGGCACGCTATAAACTCGGCGCGCATGTCAGCGTGGCCTGAAGGCAACCAGCAGGGAAACAACCCCACGTCTGTTTTTTTCACTCTTTCTAAATATATGGGCAGTGACAGGTGTAAAATTACACCAATGAGGCAATAATTCAGACCTGTTTGAGTGCCAATTATGTGTCTTTTTACAACATTGGGCCTCTGCCTGAACACATCGTTTAAGAGAAAAATATGTTGTAAAAGTGTATTCATTCAAAAGAATGCTATAAAAAATGATTCTTAATATTGGTCTCACTTGTTTAATCTTCAGTCTTTTTCTCTGCTCCTCCCCTGCTCTGGGATAAATGAGCTCTGGATGGCCTGTGTTGCGTGCACAATCTTGTAGATTTAGCGAATAGGCCATCGAAAATAAATATACATAAATCTTAGCCATGTATGGTCTCCAGCCAGGGAAAATGGCTTACAAAACCCAGAAAGATGACCACCCGTTAAAAAAATGCTGGACACTATTATTTTGATGGCAGGGACTCACGTTACACAGCGTATGGCACAGTTTACAGAAGAGGAATCTGCTAATTTAACAGGGCTGCTTGGCAAGCAGAGCAGCTCGCCTCCTGGGCCACATGGTCAGGCTGGATTATGCCCTGGTGCCAGTGGTTGCCACTAGAAGTAAGAGTTTAGCCTGGGCTTTGTGATTTGGTTAATAATGACTAAAAATTAGTTGGAGATGGTGGGAACCTGCCTCTAAAACATATAAGTATGGATACTGTCCTTTGCTAACAGGAATGGTTTATGTATGAATTCATTTGCCCACTTCATGAGTGGAACCACTGCCTGCTGTAAAGGCTGGGAGACTTCTGTGGCCGACCAACAAACCCCTTCAGTGGAAGAAGGCTCAAAGTAGATAGGCAAGGATGATGTGCTCATGAAACTCAGAAAAGGATGTAGGAAGTGACCACAGCTGTTGTAAAGGAAGCTGAACTTATCTCAACACAAAGGGGACTGGAGAGTGGCCTTTGTTCTAGATAAACAGCTGTATCAGTTGAGTGGGTCAACTGGTTGTGTAAATGGCCTTCCCTAAAATAATCGATAGGGAGTATTATCTTCCTTAGCCAGCCAGACCAGCATGGGGGAAGTGTATTTGTGGCTCAGCCCAACCCAGAGTCTAAAAATTAACCAACCAACAAAATGAACCCTGAAGGGAGCAACAGGCTTGAGCTGCCTTCAGCCGGTAATGGGAATCATGTTTGTATTGCGATCCAAATATATGTTGCAATTGCTATGTTGTGTTTGCATTGTGATTTCAGCATGTTGCTGCATCGCTCTGTGAAATCAGAATCCCATGCAGATACCTACAAATAAGTAAATTTGATATTCAACATCAAACCCTCCTCATGGGGAGCATGTAAAAGAACCTGGTCAGAGGGTATTGGGCTCTGACAACTTCATGCCTTATCCTCATCAGCAGACAGGCTTAGGAATCGATTTCCTAAGCCCTTTGGAGCACGTTACTCCTGTCAGTGATTGCACATTCTCTGTAGTGGTTATCACACTTGGTGTCTCTGCAGCTTCCAGTATTTCCCTGTAATTTCCCAAACTGCAGACGATTAAGGGAACTAATGTGAGACCCCAATTTCTTTGCAAACTTCCCAAAGCATCACACAAGCCTCTAGAAACCTTCTTGCCTTCATGCCCTCAAGTTTCTCCCCAGGCTTTTCTCCTCCATTTCCTTATCCCTCAGGTCACTCACACTCAGGTATTGGGACTCAGATGAGCAGAAAAATTGTGTGTTTATTATTTGTCCATGTTCTGTGCAGCTGAAGGGGGAAGGCTGAGCCCTTGTTCTTGAACAGAAACATGCAGGATGATTCAAAGCATTCCCCATGCTTTTATTTACATATTTATAATTATATTACACACTATAAAAATATCTTCTATATAATGTGCTATTATAATAATATAATAATGTCTTTAAGTAATTTTTATTATTACATATAATTGTATATTTTTATATTTAAATATGTATGTTTATCTTTCTCAGCCAACCAATAGAAACACTAGACTAGAACCCAGAAGCCCTAAAATAGTTGAAATGTATCAAACGTACATGGAAGTGCTTTGTCTTGTGGCACAGTCATATTTATAAGAAACCATTTCACACATACAGTTATGCTGCTGATAGACATAGTTTTCTTTTGCTGACACTGTATTCCTCAGTCTGTGGAAGCTGTTTCTTTCCTTACAAGCCCCGTTTTAATAACACTTCAAGCCATTTAAAAATCTGCACTGCAAACACAGTCAAGGGGTGTACAGCAGGGCAGAAATTAGGGCGAGAAGAAAGCAGGCAAGTCTGGGGCTTGTACAGATGTTTCTGTGCACAGCTACACGTACTGCTGTGATTAAGAGGTACCCCTTTTGGTAAAGGAGCTGCAAAGCAAGACTCCAGGGTTACACATTCCCATGTACGGGAGAAAATGCACATTTGTTAACATAAAGAAATAACCTGCACCAAGCTTCAGACACATATTCCCTGGGTTGCTAGCTTGAGCTAGCTCCTTTTAAACTAAGGTGTCTTGCTGTAGGATTTTTGCATGTGAATTCATGACAAAGCCCGAGGTACCCCTCCACTTTGACCTTTTCAATATCCTCCTAGCCTGGGGCCACCTTTACCTTTTCTTAATTTACTCCCAAAGCCCCAGTTCAGAGCAATCTCATTTCAACCGGGGTTAACAAGATGCTTCCTGAAGTCTCGGGGTCATTTCAGAGCATCATCACAACCCTTCCTTCCCTGCCACCACCATTACCAAAGACTAAGCTGGAAGTTTATCTTTTTAGACCAATTCACATTTCAAACTCAGATCAGTGAAAACAACAAGGCTAAAACAGATTCAGTGGAGCAATCAAGTGGTGAAAGAGGCTGCTCTTCCCCACGGGAGGAACCTGCCTGTGAGGGTCATTTGCTCTCCCAGGCGTTGCAGAGAGAGGTGGGGGGAGAGCCGGGGGGCTCCTGAGTTTGGGACATTTACGGTTCTTAGGACTCCAGCGGGTTCAGATGTAGCAAATTGTTGGACAGTGGTATTGAGCATGTTTTAGAAACCGAAATAAATACAGCCAGCATAATGGTCCAGTGGTTCTGAGGCAGTCAGCAATTAATGGCCCTCTGGGGGAAAGCCTGTGGCTAATTGGTTTATAAAACTGATCAAACTGGAAGCAACATCAAAAACCAGATTAGGAGAAGGAAGCAAAGTGCACTTGTGAAAGGAGATTTTAATTACTATAAGAGGGCAGCAAAAAGACTGCAATAGCTGCTTGTCTTACCTGTCTGCCTTGAAAAGGCCAAATCCTGCAAATACATTGCCACAGACATATTCTGTAGGATGCCCTGGCATCTGCTTGGATCTATTTGCTGGATACCCCATGAAATAATTATGTGCTTCGGGTCCGTAGAGAATACTGCATTGGAGGCAGTACAAACTCTGAGGAAAAATGCTTTTTATTCAAAAGCATTTGGCTTGTTAGTGAGATTGGGCCAGCAGATGGTAGATACCAGCTTGTAATACAGTATAATGCAGTTTGCTGAAAAAAATTTAGCATAATTTAATATGAGGGCAAGGAACCAATCACCCAGAGCAATGAGCAGGGAAGGGATTGAGAGTATTATGGAAAAATCATTGAAACCATGAGGCCAGTGCACAGCTGCAGTAATAAAGTCTTTCATAAAGTAGAAGGGACTATAAGAGAGGAGGACTTAGTGTAGACGGAATTAGTCAGAGCCCCATCTGCTCTAAGCCCCACACCATGTAAGGGGGCTGTTAATGGCTCAGGGGGGTACAGGGCAGCTCAGGGGGAGGGCATCAATTTTACTACCAGGTTTACATGGAGGAGGTGACCTTCATGGAGGTTCCAGCATCCCGCAGGATGCTCTCCTACAGCAGGGAGGGAAGTAGGCACAGAGCTGAACCCAGGTTTGTAACTGTTAGGTCTTCAAGCCCTTACATAGACAAAATTTCTTGTATTTTTCATGTGTTTTCTGTTTGTTTAGCTCTAAATAAGGCCCAAGTAGATATTTCACTATTTGTGTGACCAGCATGCAACTCTGGACAATCCCCGGTGCCCTGATGCTGAGCAAGCATCATACGGAGGCACACCAGGTAGCCAACACCCATGAAAGCTTCCCACCATCCTTTTCTGAAACCTACCTGCCCCCAAGAAACCTTTCCAGAGAAAACAATCATATTCCTCAAATTCCACAAAACCTGGGGTAGATTTCTCCAGAAAAATATGGGAAAATCTCTGAATTATTTAATACGATTATTCTGATTTTTTTTGCAAAGTTCTTTCTCAAACGACCACGATTTTCTGATTTGTTAAGCAGAAAGATTCATTTTAGATTTGAAAGTCAAGCTGAGGTTCCCCTCCCTGTGTCTCATTCCCAGCCCCAAACAGCTTGCAGACCAGGCTACGCTGTGTTACCCCTGCATGGTGCATGTCGTTGTACCCCGGCCCTCAGCACCAGGGACTGTCTTTGTCTTCCATGGGATTGCAGAGTGATGAATGAGCTCAGAATCTGACTGAGCAGGTATTCATGAAGTTTAATACTGTCTTTGGCCAGCCCTAGTGACGACCACTTGATAGCTGAAGAAACAATTACATTCCACAAGAAACCATATAATTAAACCTACAGGAACCTCCACATCAAACACAAGTATGTGTCACTACCCCAGATGAAAGTGCACAAGAGGCATAGAAGGGGGAGAGCTTTTACTGCCTCTCCGTTTACAAAGGCTTATGTGTTTGAGAAAGAGGCCAAGCAGCCAAGGCGAGCTAAGAGAGAAGATGTAAAAGAAGCCCTTGAAACAAAACCACCCCAATAGTGCAACATAAAAAGCTATGCGAGAAAGAAAGGGTGTCTGACTGGGTTAGAGGTGTAAGAAAAGAGATTATCCCCTTTTGTCTGATTTTTCCTGTGATTTGTGACCAGTGCATACCCTTAGTGCATTAATAGAGGTGCATCACAAGAAATACCTTCCTCATCATTGCTTTTTCTTTTAAAGAAAATAGTCCACCATTCCTTCATTTGGCTAAAAGCTTAGGGTCAAAAGGGAAGGGCAGTACTGCTGCTGCCTGAGATGCAGGAGTGCAACTCAGCCTCTGCACCATCAACACGAAAAAGGAGCATGTGAAAAAACTTCTTGCCATAGAAGTCACTAGACCGGTTGTGCTGGTTTTGGCTGAGAGAGATAGAGTTAATTTTCATCATAGTAGCTAGTATGGGGCTATGTTTTCCATTTGTCCTGGAAACAGTGCTAATATAACACAGAGATGTTTTAGTTGTTGCTGAGCAGTGCTTACACAGAGTAGGCTGGGGGTGCACGAGAAGTTGGGAGGGGACACGGCTGGGACAGCTGACCCCAACTGACCAAAGGGACATTCCATACCATATGACGACATGCTCAGCATAGAAAGCTGGGGAAGGAGAAGGAAGGGGGGGACATTCAGAGTGATGGCGTCTGTCTTCCCAAGTAACCATTACACGAGATGGAGCCCTGCTTTCCTGGAGATGGCTGAACACCTGCCTGCCCATGGGAAGTAGTGAATGTATTCCTTGCCTTGCTTTGCTTGCATGCGCGGCTTTTGCTTTCCCTGTTAAACTGTCTTTATCTCAACCCATGAGTTTTCTCACTTTTACTCTCCCAATTCTCTCCCCCATCCCACCACAGGGGGAGTGAGCAAGCGGCTGCATGGGGCTTAGTTGCTGGCTGGGGTCAAACCGCGACACCGGTATTCTGATTTCACACATGGAATATATCTGCTAAGGAAGCAGATGCCAATTTTATACAGTCAATCTTTAGAGTAAAACCACACTTTAAATAATGAGGGAGTAGGGAAGTGCATCAAAGGTTGGAATGAAACTTCACGTTACCATGAATAAAGGCTAGCAGTGCTCTGGATGCCTTCAGAGCTGAATCTGTGTGATTTTCTCATAAATAAGTTAAGTGAGCACAATGGAGTTGTGCACACATTAATTCACTTCCCACAAATAGAGAAACATGAGGCATCCCTAACCCTCCCACTCTCCTGGACCCAGGCCCAGTTACCCAAGCACATATGCTGGTTGTGTGTCGAACGGCACAATCTCAGAGCCACTCTGAGCCAAACTCCCCATCTTGGCCCACGTGCTCAGCACCCCTAGTAACCTTGAGCCCACTGCATCCCCTGCGGCACGATGGCCACCACAACAAGCTTGAGCCCAACTCGCTGGCTCCCAGAAGGGCTGGCTGGGAGTGTCCATGGCAGTACCTACCAGACCTGAAAGGGACAATTCAGCTGTCCTCAAACCACTTCAGAGCTAGGTTTTCCATGTGCTGAAGGTCGGGGTCCCAGTTTGCCCAGCAATGTGGTCTCCCCTCTCTTGTCTATCTTCACTTCAGGCTTGATCAGCACCAGGGTTACAGCATCGAGTTGAATGACTGTGTTTTCACCAGCGCTGTGCTCTGTCCCCGTGTCCCTGGGACATCCTAGAGCATATTCCACATCTCTTCGGGCGGCAGAAGTGAAGCCACGTTATGGGTCTGCAGCCACGGGGTGAGGGTCCTGTCGTGGAGGAGCGCTGGGGACGGTGCCGTGGGAAGGCTGGATGCACTAGCCTGCTCCCCGAGCACTTTGGCTTCACACCCCCTTCCAGGCAAGCTAGACCTAGCAGAAAATGGAATTCACTTTGTGTGAGCAAGATTTGCCTCAGGAGAGGGGAGAGGCTAGGGATAGAGTGGACCAGAAATTATGATCAAAACTGTGAGCCAACCTGGAGCCAAACAATTTTAACTGGAGACATTCTGAGCTAGAAAATACAGCCCTAACGTATGCTCAGTTGCAGCTGCCCCAACTTTGTTATTACTAGCATCCCAAAATGGGAAGTGAGACAGCATAAGTGACCTCTTTCCCTGTGATTTTGTGATGACCACAAGATAATACTTTTACTCTTATATTTCTACATTATGCTCTACTAGTGACTTCTCCTAAAATAATGAAACAATAACAACCACATTTAAGGAATTTTAAAATATGGTTTGTTTTTAAACTGTATTTTTAAAAAAAAATACTTTTTCCAGGTGGATTTATTCTGACTTCCCCTTCCACAGATAATTTTGAAAACAGCTGTTTTTATTCCTGTTCAGAATGCTCATTTTTAAACACCCATATTTCCTGCAAAACAGGAATGCGAGGTTTGAAGAGCTGAGCTCTGAGTGACAGCCCAGGCTTTGCTGTGGTGGAACATCCCTTCTCTGTAGCCTTGCTCAAGACCTCCAGGACAGCAAAGGGAAGGCATCAGCCACGAGAGCTCCATGGAGTCAAATCTTTCTTGTCTCTGCATAGCTTTTCTCTGTCCTGTTCCCCGTATCAGCAGCAGCACACACAGAGCATACACATGGGCTGCTTGGCCATTGCAGTAGGTAGCGCGCAAACCCAAGCTAGAAGGAGAGTCCAGCCCGGGCAGAGAGTACACTGCTCACTGGTACTGCCTGGGCTGCGTCCGAGTCCTCTTTACATACGCACGTGCACCTGGATGGTACAAATTGCCACTGTTAGTACAGACCCTCATCTGGAGCAGGATCACACCTTCTCCAGTTAAAGTCCCAGATAGGATTCAAGTCATGCAGGCTGGAAACAGCATTCTTCGTGAAGTTGCCGGACCAGAGCAGCTACACCTTTGCCTCGTCCCCCCAGCCCACCGCCCCCAGCACTCTGTTTCTACCCTGCCCCTCAGACAGAGGGGTACCGAAGAGGTAGGAGGAGGGCTGGCTGTCACTGTAGGACTGGGGAGTAGCACCACAGCTACAAAAACCTCCTCTGGGCCTTCTGACCATGTAATCTGCGGTTTGCCTTTCGTACACCCAGGAGCGCAGAGGGGTTCAGGCATGGGTGAAGGATCTAGTTTAGACATCTGCATGCCGGAGGGATGCCTCCCTTCCCACCTCGTGTTTTCTGAGTATATAGTGGGTCTTCTCTCCTCATTAACTCTGGGAGAAATCCTTGGGTGCCACCACCAAAGCTCATTACAGCTGCCAGAGGCGACAGAAGCGGTGGTGTGGTGAGCAGTTAGAGCAGTTGAGCTCCGTTCTGCCTCCAAGACATCATCATGTCCTGATCAGATACCCGACAACAATGTGCGGCTCAAAGAGATCACTGCAGAACTGGCAGCCCCTAAGGGGTTTTTATTTTATCAATGTACTTTTGGATAATTACCCCAAACAATTTTAAATGAGGCTAAGAAAAATACCTCCGCCCTTTATTTTAACTGCAGCTGCTAATTTGTAGCAGTTCTTGAAACAATGGATCCTTGTGCGCTGTAAGAAACTTTGATCTGGCGTGGGTCCTTTCCTGAGGAGGCTCCAGGAAGAAAGAAGCCCAGCTCGTTCCAGGACAAAACAAAAAGCTATGTTCTTAAATGCTCAGCATTACATTTAGACTCATTTTGAAGCATCTGCATAATCCAAGTACAGATCAAAGCCTGGATGCCTGAAAATATTCCCCTGACGATGAATGTAGGATTACGGCAACTCCATACATCACACGACAGGTGGTGGGATACCGAAGGATCGCATTTCTGGAGCCACTCAGGATGCGTGCCAGGAGGAATTTCACACATGAAACAGATCAAGCAAAAGCGGTCTTGAGCTCCGCTTTGAGCGATGTAGAAACCTCTCGGTCCTCACCTGGCCGCTGCTGCAGGCCAGCGCTGGAAGGGCCTCCGGAGCCAGGAGCTGGGCTCTCGGGCTGTGCTGCGCAGGCAGGGACCTGGCTCTGGATCAAAGCTTCCTGGGCTCATCCGGGGAAAGCACTTGAGTCAAGGAGCCCTCAGGTACAACCCATATGGAGCTTATCTTGGGGCTCTCTGCTGGCTGATCTGCAAGTTACAACAGTTCAGGTAATTAAATTGTTTCTTGCCAGTGAATTATAGATTCCTTTAGGCTCCTGCTGTTAGCGATGAGAAAGATAGTGGTTACTGTTAATGGAGCCAAAGTCGGTAACGAGCTGCCCTCTAAGGAATGTTCCACTTCAGGGGCAGATTTTTTAGGGAATGTTCAAAATAGAAAGATTTTCTTTATGTGGGACAGAAATTCCAGTGCCATCATAGTACCTATAACAATACATCCATATATACATACATTCATGCACATGCATAAAAAGAAATATTTATATAGATGTATATATAATGTATATACTTAGAAATATTTGCAGTTATTTATATAAGGCTTTTCCCACTAGGCTAGTTCAGTCCAAAAGATATCTCGGGTAATGCTCTTTGCATTGCATTTGCTTTAGCTTTCGCAAAAAAAGGATGAAAAGATAATTTTCTTTAAAATTTTAACATGTTTTGGAGGCTTGTTTAATGTGCCTTTTGTGGTCCACCCAAGTTGCTGGGAATGGGATTCTGTCAGTGCAGGGTGCTGAAGGGCACTGTCCTCATCAGTCACAATCCCAGCACGCTGCCCTGGAGAAGCATGTATAAGCATTGTACTGCGTAAGCATAAACCCGTAAACCCCAAAAGATTTAGTGGGATCTTCCCCCGTCATGATTACATACTCCTTCATCGTGTGCTGTAAACACAAATGCAATCTATTTACTTTACCTAATTCTTATCAAGGAGTTTGCAGTTTGCAGTGAAACTGTGACCACTGCATGTAGAAATCTTGGACAAAGAAATTCTCTTTCCCAGAAAACACACAAACAAAAGTCTATGTCCTCCTTTATTTTGATGCAACGGCTCTGCCTGGCAGCTAACCTCCCACACTCAGCTGTCATCGGAAAACATAGTCGGGAAGCAACACTGGTGTGTACCTGGACCCGCTTGGGAAGCATTTCTGAATGCTACTCGCTAGACATAACTATCGCCAGGTGACTAAATGCAGATTTAGGGACCCACGCTTAAAAACTGGCCTTGGGACTGCATGTTACTTCAGTTAGAAACAAAAAGCTGGTGTCATTAAAAAGACATTAAAAAGAAGGATGTTCACAAATAAAATAACACCCTTCAATAAACGAGGAAAGAGTGTTGGCTCCCGGCCAGCTGCACTCACTCTGAAGCAATTTCAAGATAATGGCTCATTCATTAAGAAGCATTGCTCAACAGCAATGCAGCAAGGGTGATGTGCGGGAGTCAGAATCCCCTTTGTGCCGCGGCTGGGGTCTGGGAACAACCTGCCATCCCCCCACAGAGTGCTGCCAGCTGCCGTCCCCTTGATCAAGGCAGAGCAGAGGGTACGGTACAACCTCACAGTATTTTGAGATGCAATGCCCCTACTAGTCAGGCCTAGAAACCTGCAGCCTAAACAGCCATGCTTTTTTAATGTAAGATGAACCAAAGTGATTTTCAGAGGGGTCTGCACAGAACTCATTTTGACTGCATTTTGCACTGCCTGTGATTTTCTGCTTTGTATTTTTGGATAGAAATTTTTCATACTAGGACAATATCCAAGAGACTGATTTATTTGTAAAACTTCGTACAAATGATTAAATACTAGATAAACACAATTATCTCTCAACTAGCTTATAAATAGATGCCTCAGTTACTGCACTGCATTCCAGGCCCCAGGGACATGGATCTCATTAGACAGCCTTAACCAGATGATATGGACAACCTTATTAGGAAAGGGCATTGCCATGGGCCTGCTTGTGATTTCACTTCAGTTCACTTCAGTTGAAGGACTTTTTCACAACTTATTCTTGAGGAATAGTTGCCAAAAAGAATAGTTTTAGGATGTACTTGAAAGAGAAAAAGAATGAGAGAGAGAGAGAAAGAGGGAGGGAGGGAGGGAGGAAGGAAGGGAAGGAAAGAGAATTATTACGTATTCACCTTTTATTTCCATATGTAATTGACGAGCAACAAATTTAACCACACAAATGTCATTGGATCAGATTTTGGGAAACAGAGCCCTACCTAACATCAGTCACATTGGGGCATCTTCTGATCCTATCACAATTAGCAAGTAGCAATGCTTTGCTACTTAGCAGAAATGGAGACTAGCCCTCATAGAGGGAAGCATGGACTTCCCCACTTTGGGGGAGTTTCAGAAGCTAGGAAGACCATGTCTGCCTGTAGGTTCGTTCAACAAAGTATGAACTATTTCTGTTGTTTTGAAATATTTCTCCTGCTTTTGCACCCGAAGGCCACAGCCAGGCCTGAAGCTCCTTTTTTGAGAAGAGCTGCACAAACAAAGATAAGAACAGGCCTAATTTTGTGCCAAAATGATCTGCGGCAACAAACTGGGGCATGGTTACAGCCATATTTATTGGCATTCCAGCACCATGACTCACGTGGAATTAGCTCTCGAAGCAGAACAATGTGGGCTGAAGAGGTTTACACTTGAGGGATAAACAAAAGACATGGATTGAGAATCCAACCTGCAAGTTATCAAATTTAGGAGAGAATTGGTGCAGGAAAACTTTGTTAGTTATTAGGCTTTTTCTTTTTTTTTCTTCTTCCTTCCCCAGCGTTGAGGGTGAGGTTTTTGATCGGTGATGCTAACCTTTAAAGAGTTAAGAGTGATGCTAACCTTCAAGAGTTAAATGGGTAACAGCAGTTTACCCAGCCTTGGTGCAAGCCAGGTGAGTGTACTTCTTTTTTTAACTTGCCACTAAGTCAAAGTGCAAATATTCAATGACTAAAATGAGACAAAGGATTAGGCCATGAATTAGGGTTTATCCTAGAGGATTTTTTCAGGGTTTTAGTGAAAGCCCGCTACCAAATTCACAAAATCCTCCAAGCTCGTATGAACTCTGAGCATGGGGCTGCTTGCCTTATAGGGGCAGTTGATTAAAACCCAGGTTTTCATGCAAGAAAGCTTCTGGCCCCCCTATTTTATCATTAGAGTTCATTTAAAGTCTCGGGAGCGGATGCTGCCTTTTGAGAGTCCTACAATAACTTCCCACATTTCCTTGAGTTTGCATTCCCAGGCATTGTATCCTCCATCTCCATTCACCTCCTACCAACTGGAAGCTACTGGCAAGTTTATATAAATGTAGTCACTGTTTTACATGCAGCCTGCTTCATGTCTTCAGGATTCAGCTCATTTCAGTTAAACGATGCTAGAAACTGGTGGCTTGCTGTGCTGCTAATGGGGCAGAGCTCCAGTTAGCTGCTGGTGCAAGTGCAGAACAAACCAGTGTCCTGTGAAATGTGCAGCTGGATGCCAGTGACACCCAAAACATGCTGGAGACAGAGCAGATGTCTGTGAGTGGCAGGAGGAGCAGTAAGGCCAGAAATCTGGATCAGGCCTTAGAGCAGATGCTCCAAGGGCCACAGCCCAAGGGTCTGTCTGGGCAGGATGGATAAAAGAACAGCTCAGAGAAGAGCCAGAGCTGGGACTGTGGCAGCGTGAGCGATGGCCTCTCTGTTTTGTTGTTACAGGGTGAAGTGCCGCATTAATATAGTTGCTGTGGAGGTACAACGTTATGTACTGCCCTCTTTGTAACTCTATCACACTGGGAGATCGTTACAGCATAAGACAGAACAACATTATCCCAAGCAGCCTGAATTATAAATCCCAAAGGCTGTATTACACTAAAAAATCCCTGGGTGAAGGCAAGAGTTGGTCTCTTTGCCTTACCTAGGCAGGGGACATCAGCCTCCTAGCTCAGCATCTCATTAATTTTTGTGCAGCTGTCTTTCTGCTTCTGCCCAACTCCCCACTGGTGGCTGATGCTTCAAAATATTTAATGCAGGAGAAACTCAAGGCATTTGATCAGAATCTGGAGTAAAGCAAAATTCCTGTCACCTTGCTTGTAATTTGCCAGTCCTTTCCACTCCCAGACTGGCTGGTGAATTAGTAGGTGTTGAAAAATCTCCTCCTCACAAAGAAATGATCTAGCAGTGGAAGATCTGCCACCGGTAGAGCAGGTGCTGCTTTTCCAGATGTGCACTTCCACCCTAAATTAATTTAAATTCACTTTTGGAACCAGTTCTTGATCTGACTGTCCTAAATATCCTGGTGTCCCCCCAGAATTTCTTAATCTTTACAAAGGCACTGAAACTTAAATGCCTATGATATCGTGCCTGTGGGATAACAGCAGCTTCTGTACAGGTAATGGGCAGGAGCAGAAAGGTGGCTACAAACCACCTTTGCCATCTTCGCTAATCATTTTAGATCAGTTCTCAGCCTAGCTTGGCTATGTTTGACTCTGTGCTAGCTTGTGAGAGCAAAATAGTTTGCCAGCTGTGACTCCAAGTGTAGTTCATGAAATAACTTATAAACAGTGAGCTTACAGTGAACGTACACAAGACACAGGGGGGCTTGCCACAGTGGCAAAGCATAGAAAATGCCTTGAAGAGCTGAGAAGAAGTAATATGGCTCTACTGTAGCCAAGCCATGCTCCCCAGAGCATGTACGTAGGCAAGGGTGGACAGTTATGCTGTTGCTACTGAGCAGTAGGTATTTCTGGCTTTGTGGTGTCCTCAGACATGATTCTCTAAAGGCTACAGTAGCATCTAAAGGTTGGACATTATTGTTGCAGAATTTGTGAGAAGGACTAAGAACATGAGAAGGGGCATTTTTTTTTCTTCTTCCGTCTTCAGGAATATATTGGCTGAAAGAGGTAAGTGGGAAGAGCATACAAGTAAGGCTGATGTCTGTTTTAAGACAGATGCAAGCTATGAAGGAGCAAACAAACTCTAACGGTTACAGTGAAAACATTTAAAACCAAATTTAACCTGAATGTTTCTCTTTTATCAAATACATGGAGAGACTTCAGTCAGCCACAAGCAGTGGCAGCAACTAAGAGAGCTACCCCATCCAGAAGACATACCCCAGGATCTGCCAGTGTCATCAGCTGAGGACATTTCTAGAGAAGGACCCTGTTTTGGAGGTAGACTGTAACTACCTGAAATGCTCTCATCAGTAAGTTTTTAGGTGTTTCTTACACTTCCCATTTCCTCCTGTGACCAGGACCACAAAGGCCTAAATATCCCAAGAAAAGCTGGTTTTGCAGGGTTTTTGGCCACTGCCAGAAGTCAGAGAGCTGGAAATTTTTATGTGAGAGAATGTTTTACTGGTTTCTCATCTGCTGAAATATAGGGTATACGTAAATGGCAAATAAACATTAGCTTTCAGGTACTTGACTGAACCCAGACTCTGAAAACTATGAAGACCACCCAAACCTTCTTCTGACTATTCATTTTCTCTTGAGGGGGGAGCATGCAGAGAATAGAGGCATGGCCCCAAAAATGGATGCAACTGACACTACTTTCAAGCCTCACACTCTTTTACAATGCCCTTTGAAGAACACTTAAAATAGTTCTCCAGTGCTTTGGTTCATCTGGGTAGGTTAGAAACCAAGACAGTTCAAAACATTCCTTCCTGTTCTGTTTCTAATAACTTGTACTTTGGAATAACAAATAATTCAGTGCGGTGATTAGGTAATCTATGGAATCAGCATATCATTGCATCTTTGTTTGAACCATGACTGGGGAAACAAACCTTCATGGGCCAGGCCATCAGCCAGCTACCTGGCTTTAGGAAGAAACTTGCCTTGCACAGGCTAACCTTAGACTATCTACTTACAAGGTTACTTTCACATTTTTCTGAAACATCTGGTATTAACCACTGTCAAAGAAGAAACGAAATACGATGAATCATTGATGAAATGTGGAAAATACAACGCGATTAAGGTGCAAATGTTTCCCATGCTAGCTTAGTTTTGTGACACTTTTAATATTGAAAAACTCTCAAAAGTTCTGCAAAGGTCCTTCTCTTTACACAATTGTCTTCTCCAAAAGAGACACAAGGCCAAAACAGGTCCTGCCTGAGCCGAGTGCTGACCCTGCTTGTTGTGCCAGCAAGATGCTCTTTTTCCTCCTGTCTCTGGTTCTCAATCTATCATTTTCCTCAGGCCAATACTAGCTATGACAGCAGAATGAGGACAAGGATTCGATCTTCTGAGAACACATCTAGAAACTAAAATCTCCAGCTTTCTATTCTCTGACTTGATTTGCCACATCACCTTGTGAAATCATTCAGGGAGAGGTTCTCACCTGAGTTAGGCTGGTAAGAGTGTGGGGATGGCATTTCCATTCAAGCTTTTCCGACCAGTTTACAGCCTCTCTGTGGATGTGATTTCATATATGAAAAATAAGTTAACCTAACAGGAATTTTATGGGGATTGAGTAACAAGGCCTGGTTATTTACAGAACAACCACAGGTAGGAGGTAAAACAAGGAATTGAAACCTCTTGCCCAGGCTCATGTAATGTGGCAGTGGCAGAGAGATGGGAATAAGCCAGGTCTCCCAAATTCAAGGTTAGTGCACAGCCCTATTTCCAGATTTCCAGAACATGTCTGTGAGTTAATGAACCTGCTAGCTGTTTGTGCATTTCCATCATCTTAGCTCTCTGTCTTGATACTTTCTGCTGTGTTAAAATAGCTTGACAGCTTGACAGCCCCAGTCTTGAAGCCGGAAACCAAGTGAAGCCAGTGATTGTGAGCATTAGACAAATCTTAAAATGCTTCCCTATCATTACACAGAAAGGGAGCTGCCACTCACTGCTCAGGCAGTTCTGCCATATACATGGATACAAATGACCAGTGCCATTGTACAAAGGTGTCATCTAATATATCTTCGTCTACAAGGTGCAGGCTTGAGATAGCTGCCTAGCAGAGCAATAGATGCACCATTCCTGACAAAATATATGCACATGTATGGACAAAAGAATGTATTTGCCTAAAAAACTGATGCCAGACTGTCTAATTGCCTTGGAGGCAAGGCTCTTAAAATCAGCAGAAATTCCAGTTGTACCTGGATGCGTAGTGAAAATACGAAGGAATCACAAGACCCCCATCTGGGGTTAAAAACTCTCTGAAGAAGCTGGCTGGGCATAATGTGGACTTGCTGAGGTACTCTGCCTGGAGGGCAAAGTCTGGGACAGACAAAAACCCTGACTGCAGGTGTGTCAAGCGGGAGGTGGTGTTAGGGAGTTCTTGGCGGATGGCTTTCATCCAGGTATACCAGGAGGGATGTATGGAGGTGTCTCTAGGGCACTTCTCAGCTCTGTGCCTAGCTTACTAAGGAAAACCTTGGGCTAGAACCCCTAGGCTTTCCTACAGGGAATCTGCTGTACTGTTTCAGGAAAGAAAAATATAAACTGTTATTCCGTCTTTGGCAAAAGCGAGGAACTCCATTGTCAGGGCTGAGCAAGCTTCTGCCTTGCTTATAGTCTACAGGCTTACTTTTTGTTATGGTTCAACTCCAGCCAAAGCACACCTGAGACTCTCTATTACTGTAATTAATATTATAGGAATGCCCCAAGCAGAAATTAGGTCCCCACTGAATGGTATGCTGCCCAAATGCATGCAAAGATAGAGTTCCTGGCCTTAATAACTTGCAAGTTGAAAGGACAAACAATGGTCAAGTTTGTGGGATATAATAGCAGAGACAAATTGAGGGAGGGGGTGATGATAGATGCATGGCTTGTTACCTCCATTTCTTTCTGACTCATTTGCTTTACTTATATTACATAAACCTGGATTCAGGGGATGTCATGGGGAAAATATTGCTGAAATAGGAGACGAGAGGGACTATTGGAATAGGAGGAAAGGTGGGGGCAATTCGAGCCTGTTGGTGAGCTCAGGACCCTGACTGAAATACGGGGAGAGGGAAAACAAAGGAGCAAAAGACGCGCAAGAGGAAAAGCTGAGTTCACTCATCCAACAGCAACAGAGCAGGAAAGTGATTCAGCTTCTCTTTCTTCTAAGAGCTCTTTACTTAAAACAATGCTGGGTACCAGCCTTTCCAGTTTCCTTCTTTGCACAGTTGCTAGAAGGGATCTATGTTGGCTCTTCTCCTGGCCTGCGAAAAGAACCAGCCAGGGAACTGTGCAGCTTGTCTCCTCTGAGCAGCCTCGGCACAGCCTTGAACCACACTAGCCCTGAAAGTGCTGTAGTAGCTGGCACAGACCCTTTTGGTGAAGACCCTCACAGAAAATCAAGCAATCTCATTACCTTTGGGCAGAGAAGCCAGGCCTTTCTCTAACCCAAAAGCCAAGCCAGTCTGAGTAAGCCCAAAGCTTTTCAGTAGGGAAAAAAAAGAGAGAACCAGAGGGTCAAAGTCTTCTACCTACCCAGTTCATTAACTACCTATCTCAAGACCTGCTGTCAGCTTTCCAGGCCTCAGAGCTCCTGCTGTCCCAAAGCCACAAGCGCTGCTGGCTCTCTTCTTCCCATGACCAACTCATTGCTCTACTGCCTAATACTTTAAACATATCAGGAAAAGCATACATGGTGCTAACATTGCAACTGTTGTTTGTGTGCACGATCACTGCCTGGGTAAGACGTATCTATCCTTCTCCAGGGACAACAATCCACTGCAAACCATCTTCAGCGAAAGTATCCTTTACATCTGATTCCTTTTCTCACCCTCCTCTAATTTCAAGGTATCCTTTCATGCTGAACAGGTGGCAAGCATCATTTGTTACTTTGCTCGGTACATCACTTTTGTGTAGTAAAGTTCATTTACATGAGTCCATATGCTTTCCTTCACTAAGTGGCTATGAGATATTTCTAGTGTCTTCCCAGAACACAGCTCAGCTGAGTGTCTGATGCTCCAAATCAACATTTTAGTTTTGAAACTGTTTAGCAGTGTCCCCTTATAATTACGAGATTTATTTGGTGGCTGTCACCATGATAAACAGTGCTTTACAAGACTTAGTGTGAATACAAACCACATGAATAGCTTCCTAGTTTTATCAGGGTTTTATTGACAAATGGTTTCCAGAGCTTGTTTCTGACCCTCGTCTCATAGCAAACAATGGTGCCTCCTTAAGCCAAAGTTTACCCTACATTAAGGTTTGTCTGTAGCTACAAATCTAAAATAGGCAGATAAAAAATAGAAATGAGCTAATTTGCCAGTGTTTCTGTATGCAAACTTTCCTCTCCTTTGAAGTAAATCCACAGGTATTTAATGATACTGGCTTCCAGAGAACACAAGTATTCCCCAGATAATTACCCTTTGGAAACTTCTGCAGTAACTCTTTTTTAAAACAAAACAGGCAGAGTGGCAAGGCTAATGGGAGAAAGAAAGAAAGAAAGAAAGATCAAAAATGTTACCAGCTTGACAGCAAGGAACTAACAGAATCATGCAGGAAGAGCCTTGAGGCTCTTTTTCCAAATAAATTAAGCGGCTGGAGCCATAGTTGCTTTGTCTTTTTCTTGGGCCTGGGTCATGTAAATGTGAAATGTTTGGGACATAATGGACATCTTGCACGCATGCACTTCAGTAGCATAATACATAGGTAGTAGGGCACATACTAACCATAACTATGCTTGCTGCACGCTCACCAGAACAGGAGAAAAGTCCTGCCTTGGCACCCTGCACACAGGGGGAATTTCTGGGCACTAGCAGCCCAGCTAGCTACGTATATATGCCTACATATGTGGTTCTAAAATATAATAACAATTGATGTTATTATAATTTCTATAATATATTATTTTATAATAGTATGTATCTTAATAATTTATATTATATATTGGGTTTGCTTTCCGGGCTTAAGTCCAGAAATCCTGGAAATGTAGTCAGACTAAGCCACTACTAAGCCAGCTCGATTAAGAGGTTGTTGACTTCCTCCTTGTGCCCGTTGCCCCAGTAGTTACACCTGGTCTAAATGGATGGGAAAGGACTCTTTCCCACTAGTCCCTAAATGGGCAGGAATCCTGTGACACAACTAATCAACCCCACTTCCTTCGATAAACACGTCAAATCCTGCTACGTATGAAAAACAACCCCATACCTGGCAGAGGTTCTCTTCTCCCGTGCAGCTGGTGTTGCAGTTGGTGGTGTCACTGATTACGAGGATGAGATAAAAATACATCAGCTACAGGAAGCGTATTGGCACAGGGTCAGCCTCAGAGCACGGCTGAAGCTTTCGGGGTTGGGGAAGTTGCTCAGCCCTTCCTCCCAGAAGCAAAACAGCGACCAGCAGGCAGCTGAGACTGCCAGTCCCCAGCTGTCCCTCAAACATGAACACCCATCCCTGGACTCTCTGGAAAAAGTGGTTAACTTTGTCCCCACTGCAGGGAGGGGGTGAAGCATTTAGAGAAGGAAACCAGCAGGCACTCGGCACTGACCGCAAGCCTGTGCAGGGCTACTGAGCTCAGCTGACTCGCTCCCCGCTGGCAGCCTGTGCTCGTGGCCAGGCGGAGAGCACAAATTGGCCGCTGACCCATTTGCAGAAGGGCCGGTGGAAAGAGCGGGCACTCACCCCAGCTCTCAGGACAGTGCTTACTCCTCCCTTCAATTCACAACTTACTTCATTTCGGATTGACACTAACGCTGGGGCTTAGTCTATATACTAGAACTATAGAAAATAGTTCCCATGAACATGGAAGTAGGACTGGGCACAGAGGATGCTCTCTGGTTTGAACGTGCGGTTAAGGAGCCTTTGGGGAGAGAAATCTGCCAGTCTACATCGGTGCTGTTCTACTGAAACCAAAGAGGAATTGGTATTTTAATTCCAGTCATGCCTTCCATACCTTATGTTAACTCTTAATATTTTCTGGCACAAAGAGGTTCAGTGCCCTAATTTTGATCACACTGTCATTGCTTTTCCCTGGCACGGCTCCAGAAATGTATGTGTAATTTTTAACCCTAGGTACACACTCATTACTATTTTTGGATTTTAAACAGTTTTAGATAGGAAATACATTCTCCCTCCACCTTTAAAAAGGAGTTAGGAACTTGCTTGTACTACCTGCCTGGGGGATATCTGGATGGAATATGAGTCTTACGTCTCTTGAAACAATGTCTTCTTTTGATATGGTTGCTAAATCTGGTTCTTTTCCTTGTTAAATTGGCTGCCTTGATGGAGTCATCCACTCTTCCACAGACCAGATGACTACAAAAGCTGGTTACATTTTTCAAGCGGTTCTCTTTTGGGATGATCAGGTTACAGCAAATGTATTGGCAATTACACAAATAAAAGTGTATTTTAACTTCAAGGGCTTGGAATTTTTTAAGGTAGCAATTCTAAGAAATTGCAGAAAATGTGAAAATTAGAACATATATTAGTAGAGGCCCACTATGATGGTTAAGAGGCTGGAGTGCATGACTTACAAGAAGAGGCTGAGGCAACTGAGTTCGAGAAGAGAAGGCCAGAAGTGGGGATCTAATCTCTGTCTAACTACCTATTGGGTAGTTGTAGAGAAGATGGAGGCACGTTCTTCTTAGAGGTCAGCAGCCAAAGAGGCAGTAGAGACAAACCGCAAGAAGGAAATTCTCATTAGGAAAAAAATTCCTTGAGGGCAGCCAAACACCAGAACAAGTTGTCCAAAGGGCTTGCAGAAACGTCATCCTTGCAGATACTCAAAACTGAACTGGACAAGACCCTGAGCAACCTGATCTAATATTGAAGTTAGTCCTGTTTTAAGCAGGGGATTAGACTGGATGACTTCCAGAAGCTCTTTCTAACCTGAATTGTGCTTTGATTCTATGAAAAATATTGTAACTAGTTGCCAAATCAGACACAAGGTGACAGGTATACCACACCTTGCACAAGGAAAAAGAAACTAAATTAGTTTTCCTTATATCAAGAAGTAGTTCTGCCATTATAGGAATATAGCCTACAAATTTTGTATTTACTGTGAAGTTATTTTATCTTCACTGGTTGTATCTGGGATGCCGTACGTGACAGCCTATGTCTGAGGCTCCTGAGGTCCAGCAGCTTCCCAGTGAAGCCAAGATCTTTGCTAAATTCTTGTTACCAAATACCAGAATAATTTTTCAGCTCTGTATCACACTGGTTACAGAGGATGCTCCTGAAGGATGTGTTTTTGTTTGCCTTTTATTCTGGAATGAAAGATCATTCTAGATCTCCATTTAATCAATCATAGAAGCCACAAGGCTGGAAATTCACTAGGCTGTTTCTGTTCAGACTTCCAGTGATATGTCTGGTGAGGTGAACATTTTGCTTGCATACGCGCAGAAACGGTGACTGCCTCCACGAAGGAAATGGGCAGAATACTAGACACCTTCTTGATTAGCAGAGTAAAGGGTAACTCTGTGACACACCCTGCACCTACGATAAAAGAGATATAATTGGGGATGAAGTAACAGAACTCCAATCTTCATCGACATGGAGAATTAAATACTATATGATATTTTCTCTCTCTCTGGGGCATGCTTCAGAAGTAGGGTTGGACCAAATATGCAGAATAATTCAGGTTTGAACTGACAAGTAATCACAAATTTAAGAGTTCAATATGTGAAGTGATTTCAAACCTACTCCAAAAAAGACAGGTTTGGGAGGGGTGGGGGTTTTTTTGGGAAAATATTTATCTGGAGCCAAATCTGAGTTAAGCATTTTGTCTAACTCCATAGTTATAGTCAACTCAGAGAAACAGGCATGTCTGGATGTCAATTCACTTTATTAAAAGATATGTATTTAAGACTGTGATGCTTACAGCTGGTCAAATGAATGCCACTCAAAAGGTTTTTGTTCCAGCATGTTCAAAATTAAGTATTTACTTTGGAAATAAGGAAAATATTTTGACTTTTTTTTCTTATAAAAGAGGGTTATTGCTTTAAACAAGAAAGTGTTTTGATAATAATTACAAAATTAAAGTTAGCTCTATTTCAGGGCAAAAAAAGAACCTCAAATAATTATTTTGCAGTTTTTTGTTTTTCTCTACAA
Source organism: Ciconia boyciana (assembly GCF_034638445.1). Lineage (NCBI taxonomy): Eukaryota > Metazoa > Chordata > Aves > Ciconiiformes > Ciconiidae > Ciconia > Ciconia boyciana. The sequence goes on from NC_132935.1 coordinate 151,873,106, forward strand.
AACAGAAAAACTTGACCTCACTGATTTCCATTCTACAGGTCCAGTACCACACATAGTGTGGTAGGGTTGAGTCAGTATTTACAAAGCAAAACAAAAAACCCCTCTTAAGTAGCAAATATGGTTGTTAATAAGCTGACGAATGTGATTTGTTAATTAGTAGTATCATTAATCTGTTGCCTTATTTAGCATTTCCTCCAAATGCCTGTGGTTATGAATGTTTCATACATTTTAGGAAAGTGATTATCCTCTTGAAACAGAATATGCTACAGTTTGGTATTTTTATTCCCTGATTTATGATTCTATTTTAAATTTAAGAGTCATCCAGTCAGGGAAAAACAATACTTGAAAGTACAAACACACAACATGGATAAAGGCGCTGAAATGCACTGTTTCAAGCTGTTTCAAAGAGCCAAAGGACTGAAAATTATTTGTGCAAGGTATTCCACAAAGAAAGTACGCAAAAAGCAAAACTAAAAACATTAAAAAGCTCAATTCAGACTTTTTCTCTCTCCAAAAATAATGGTAAATCCATAACAAACAGTTCAGCCAGCTCTAGACTCAACTGGATTCTGATCCAGTCATTATTTTGGTACTTGAAATCAAAAGGGATTTGATGGGAATGTATGATAGATTATTTTCTGCACATTTTTAATTGGGTGACTTCTTCTCTTAAAGGGTTCCTAATTTTTCACACATGTCTCCAAACATCCTCTGCCAATATTAAATTCTGCTCAGATGGATTTTCTGTTAGAGAAAAATTTGGCAGTTAGAACTCTTTGGCCGTAATCCAGTAAATCCAGATGGGAGGAGCCAGCAAATGGAAATGTTTTATGTGGATAACATGTTACTTCTCTGTGCATCCAGATTTACACATTCTTGGAATAAATAAAGCCATGAACTTTCTTTTGGTTCCTTTTTGACTTACAAAAAAAAGCTACAGTAGCACAGAACCTTCTTGCTAATCTTTGCAGTCTTCTCTGGTCTTCAGCCTACCAGAAGTTACCTGGCTGTATTTACTATTGCCTACACCCCTCTCTCCCTGTAAGTCCATTTTACTGTATACAACCTGACCAAGGCTTTTTTAGAAATTAAAAGTGATTTGGTCAGATGGCTTGAATTATCCATAGTCTTCTTAGGCAGGATCAATCTTATTAAGTAGGTGAATGCCTTAGGATATTATATCCTCTTTAGATATTCCCTCTTTTAATCTTCTGAAAAGGGATTTGAGAGAAAGAGAGAGCAAGCATTTGTTAAATTTACTTGAAAAATAAGTCTCAGACTTTGGGTGAATAAATTAGAGACACTTAGTTCAGAAAGAGAACTGGGATTTCCAAGTTTGTGGATGAATATTTAAGTATGCCAATAATGAGCAGTTGAAATAGTACAGTTGAGCAAAGCAAGGCAGCTTTAAAAGGCCCCATATAGTTACATTCAGATTTCATGATTTTGAGTTATTATTTTTCCACAGATTTAAACAAAGTCAATCTTCTTATTACAGTCTGCTGCAAAAAGTGACTAGAAGAATGGCTGGTACCATACCACTGATGTCTCCTTCATATAACAATGTCAGCGGGCAGACATAGGTTTATCGCTAGAAAGCTCCCGTATATAAGTAGAACTAGTTCTGCTGCAGAGACAATTGCATGTATACTTGAGTTATTGAGGACATGTTCATTACAAAAATCTGCATAAGTTATTTCTTCTCTCAAGTTTGTTTTTTTTTCCCCTTACTTTTTTGTCTCTCCTGCAAGTTTGGGTTTATTGGGGTAATTACAGAGATTAACCACCACTCCCCATTCTAAAGGCTCCACAGACAGGGCTATGGCAGAACTGGAACTTCTGTTTCACAGGAAATTCCAACATTTTGAAACATATCCAGGTTTGGAGGGGAAAAAAATTAGAGAATTTGTAAAGTCCTGTAAAACAAAATGTTCCCAAAAAGTCATGTCAATAGAAATATATAATTTTGTTAAAATAATTAAAAAAAAAATCCATTTAGGTTTTTGTTTGTTTGTCTGTTCGTTTGTTTTTTAAAGAATAAGAGCTCTTCTGAAAGAGGAGTAATACCATTCCAAAACCTTTGCAATGAGCCTTAACCAAATTTCCTTTTACTAAGTATGAATATTTCTAATATGAAATATCCACCTTGACATATTCCCACTGATGAATCAGCATTTTCAAAATGGAAAACACTAATTTAGAAAATGTTTGCCCAGCACTAGGAATAGATTGGGGAGCTGCTTCAGAGTATTCCTTGGTTACTATTTTCTACTAAATTTTACTTTAAAATACCATAAATCTTATATAAGTGTTCTCCTCATCTTATACTTAGTATACTTGGCATGTAAGCTAGCAGTGCAGTCACCTGAGGGTCACCTGTCTCTATGGGACTGGAAAGAAGTCTGCCCTGGAATCACCTCCTGGGCTCCAACCAGAACATCTTCACCTGAGATGCTCTTAGCAGCAGGCTAAGTTCAGATGTTAACAAAGGAGCAGGAGATACGACAACAGTGGATGTCTGAAGAACAAACTTACACAGTCATTGTCCCCATAAATGAGATGTTTATCTACACACTTTCTCTCGCCTTTGGCATTATTTCCACTGGGAAAAAATAACGTGGTAACCCTGCAGAAGTACTCTCATTATGGGCGTTCAGTCTCTCCTAGGTTATCTGAACTTTCCCCCTTCATGCTTCTGTATTTGATGATCTGTATACATGCAGCACCGTGAACCCCATCCATTCATAGATGCCAGCACTGTCGAGAAGTAGTATTATTCAGTGTTTTCCTCACTGCTTCTAGTGTAAAATATAATATTTGATGGCTGTTCCATGGCTCAGTTGTGAAGTAATGAAATATAATTATACTCACATCAGATTGAGGAGGGTTATTTGCTTTAGTGAGAATGACTGAGAAGAATATAGGGAGTTGGACCTGGGTGTAAAGATAGCTGATAATTATGCTTAGTAGAAAACCAGAGGAGCACAGGATGAAGGTCTAACCCTAATGTAAGAGGATGCAGTTGCCAATAAAGTGAGCTAAACCTGCTCAAGCCAGGCCAAACCTGCGAACCTACAAGCAATCCCACCCCAATGTGTTCATTATATAGACCTGTGCAGCACATTTCATGTTCCGTGACTTGTGATGTAGTTGTTGCAGGTACTGGCTTTTTTAATTGGTTTTGGACAGGCTCCAAGATCATGGATTTATAGATTATTTGAACACACTGAGAAATTTTAATTGGCTAAAATGTAAACATTTCGCATTTAATGAAAGATAGCTTTAGAGCCTGATTTTCCACTGCCTTGTACCTCATGTAGCCATTAATTCACAGTAGGAGAAAGGTCTCAAAGTGCAGATTGGCAGCTCACTGCTCATGACCTTCCCATGACATTAAGCCCACGAGCTTTTAAAAACCTTTAGCTGTGTGACTGGTTCTGCTCTGGCTCTTCCCTACTGTCACAGTAACATGATGGGGTTCAGAGTTGATGCAAGTGGTCTGCAAGGATTTTCCCAAGCATAGGTGCTTCCTTGCTCATCTCCCACTTCAGTGCCCAGACTTGGGAGTATATCAATGAAGAGATATTTGTTGCCAGATCCTGCTGTATTCCAGCTTTTTTCCCCCAGCTATTATAGCACTTGGTAGGACCTCAAATAGCTGAAGAAAATGAGAAGCAAAACCGGAGCTTAAAGTACCAACATCTTTTGCCACAAACCTCTATCAATCACAGCTTGTGAGCTGTGAGCTCACTCCTCAGCATAAATCTAGCAAATCATTTCAGCATATGCTTAACTTAAAATCTCCAAGTATAACTATTTTATTCTAAGTATTACTACTGTATTATTTGAGAGTTCTCAAGTACTTCACTGATATGTTCAACTGGGGCCTAAATAAACAAATAAAATAGAAAGCAGAAAAGAGTTTGTCCTTGATTTGAGGTGCTTTCACTCACTGTTGGTTTGGAGAATGTATTTTATCACTAAATAATTTCTGATCTTTGCAAAATGACCATTGTTATGGAAATTACTCCTTGACACAGCATCAGAGCTGGGATTACTATGTTTTCATGTTTTGCTGTTGCTTACCACCAGACACAAATCTTTGGCAACAATATCTTCAGGGCTGGGGAAATGTGTGTGTGAAATTGTGTCAGCATTGCAAATGAACTTACAAGCATGTCTTTTAAAACAATTTTTGTACCTTCTGCCTTACTGCCTACAACATAGTGGCAATATTCTGGATTGCTTTGGAAATGTGCGCAGTGGTTCTCACACGAACTGTATATATTCGGAGACTGAGTTTTCAGCTGAATGACACCCTGACCTCCATTTTTGTGGTTGTGAGTTGTACCTGATGGCCCACGCTGTGTTTTCTATCTAATCTTGCTATCTGAGTCACGTTGTAGACAACCAGTGAATATATGAGCATTAGCAAAATCAGTTTATACTGAAGACAGTATTTCCATTACATGACACATTGACACTGATCATGTTTTTCATATGAAAGATCACAATACGATCATGCAACAAAGAATAACTGCTAGCTCACCAAACAACTTGTTGTATCACTTCGTACTAAACAAGAACTTGTTTCATAAAATCTGTCTTTCTATTAAATTCCTGCCTTGAAAGTTTTATTTAGACCTAAAAGAGGTTGGGGGGTTTCATGAGGAGACAAAACATCTCTGTTTAGTCTTTTTGTTCCTTCATGAATTCAGTTTGCTGAAAAAGCTCTGAGTTGTACAGAGTGTTACTTGTTTAAATTAGTGCTTTCCTATTCAAATAACCTTATTCTATTTCTCTGAAAAGTTGCTTTAGGCAAGCCAAAAAATGGGATCTTTATTTCACACAAGTGAGATGTGAACACACTGGCTTGGAGGAGGATGGGTTCCATGTAGCTCTATTGACGACAAACATGGCGAGTGAGACTGCAAATATTTTCATTCTTGTGGACAGAAGTCACTCTAAGCTCCAGCATCACCTTCTACAGTCTAACATCCTTTGATGTGGATTGCCTATAGCAAGTGTCTTCACTTCGTTGTTTTCTGTTTTGTTTTGGTTTGTGTTTTTTTTTTTCCCCTAGCCCCTCTCATATCTGTTTTTAACACATTAGTGTAAGAGGGAAAATAAATAATGGCAAAGCTATTAAACTGCAGGATCCTAGTGAAAGACTGCAAGAAACTCAGACTTTTCCTGGGAGTGCTAACATGATTCATACTGTATGTTTGTATGACATGGGCAGCTATAAGACTTGGGAGGGATTATTTTAAAAAGGTTGTGCTTTTCACATATCTTTCAGTATTTGCAATTGTGGGTCTTCACAGGAAGTCTGTGTTTAAGCACAAGAGCGCTCCAGACAAATTATTATTGCTAGTGGATCACTCAGGACCATCCATTTCTATTTCCTAGCTTCAACCGCAATGACTCTAGCTGCAGCTCAAGAGACCAAGACACAGCTTCATGCGCAGAATATTACTGGATCTTTGAGTAGTGGCCAGAGCTAGCCCATGAAGGCAATGGGTCATGGATTTCAGATTCAGTGAGGTGCAATGAAAAAAAGAAAATTTAAAAACTTTCACAGTTGTGATTTTTCCAAGGTGTTTTGTTTCATGCTTAAATTTATTTAACAGTTTTGCAGCTCTTTTAAAAATTAAGCCAAATATAAAATTGACCTGCCACTTCCAAATCCAAAGTCAAAACTTTTCACTCAAAAACATCAAACATTTAATGTTTCTGATTCTTCCCCTCCTATTTTTGCAGCTGAAACAATTAAGAAAATTAGACTGATGTTCCCAAATACTCTTGTCCCCTTGAATGCAACTTGTTTAATGACTTGACTATGTAAAATAAAATCCTTGTTACTCCAAAGTAGTGCAAAGAAATCCTTTCTCTAAAACCAAGAAGTTCTGCAGCAAAAGGACTCCCAGTGGGCAGACTGCTCTCTTACTATCCCATACAAGCAATCAAATGTTGCACACACTGAAGTAGTTAAAGCTCTAACTGTAGATGTTTGCAAGGAAACACCTTGCTTTCATACAAGGCTTCCATAAAGGCTAATGTATGTTACGACTTTGTGAGTGAACTGCTGAAAGTACTTGTATTTTTATTTGCATTATTATTTATAACTTGAGTACTCCCTCGCAGTGTTGGAAACACAACACTCATGCAGAACACCACCTCTGTGGAAACAAAGTTGGAAGGGCATATGGACAAAACAATAAACTGGTAAGCTCAATTACACAAGTGCAAGGACTTAAAACAAGGACTGGAACATGCAGGGTTTTCCATGTGGGAAGAGCCCTCCATGTGAATGGACTGACACTGATTTTGCTCCATCTCTTTTTTACATGTGTCTTTCCAGAAAGCAACAACAGACTACAAACTCATGCCACAGTTACATAGCCCGCCGAGCCCTGGAAGGCTGAGGAATTCCTTTTATACCCCTTGCATATACCTCTATTTCAAAGCTGTTAACATTATAGATGATAGTCTTAATTGTGCCACAGTCACAGCACAGGTAAATGACTGTACCACTGCCTGCACAGAAGATGTGTACCTTTCTGAAGTCACTGAGATGCACTTGAGTGCAGTCCAGTATTGTCAAGGGAAGGCGGTACTTCTGGAATATCAACATTAAGTTCCTTTTAGACTCTACAGACTGTGAATATTTGATGCCAATAACTCTCTAAATTCTTATGAACAGCAAACTGGGATTGCTAATGGTGATATTTCTTGTCATTATGGAATTATTATTTTTGTTCCTCTTGCATGTTTACTGTTTCAGATTTTAATATCTGCTGTGAGAACGTTAGATAGTACTGGAAGCCAAAGTTGAGGAATGGAGTTCAAAATCCCACATATTATTACTAGAAGCACTATTTATTTTAATAACTATGAACACCATGTGAGGACTGTTACACCAAATAATGTGAAGAAAACTCTGTGGCAGACAGGCCCACTGCCTTTGCTGAAATCCATACGGCAGTGCCAGCTACTTTCTGAAGGATATTTACCAAGGCTTTCAACTTTTTCTTGATGTTCTTCAGATGCCGTCAGTAGCTGAAAGCTTCATTCAGTGTGACCCTGTGCTCCAACATTCCACTGAGTTCAGTGGTTTGGATGCAACCTCAGCTGACCAACTACAACAGTCTTGCTGAATTTTATGCACTGATCCCAAACAAAAATAAGTTTTTTCCAGGTAACAGTGTCTCATCATTGACAGACATGCAAACAAGTAAATAAAAAGTCAGTTGATTTGCACCCAAGAAATATCCAGTAGAAATCTATGAGCATGTGCAGAATAAAACATAACTGTAACTCCAGCATGTCAAAGTATCAGATGTACAGTGCATAAATTATATAGTTAATCTGACTTTGCACAGTAAGTGGGTTTACTATGGGTTGTGCAGTTCATCTGGGCAACATATGCTCAGAAGGTCTAACACTGTGGAAGTACTGCATACTTTGTGGAGCTGATCTGCAATGCACAGTGAATGTGTCTAGGATTTCCAGATATCCAGCAGCCCAGGCAGAGTTGCTATTCTGGTAAGGCTGTTCCAGACAATTGTCAGCATTCTCAAATTCTGCCCCAACAGAATTACCAGGAACAAAAAAAGGACATGTCTGGTGAAAGCCAGATGTATGATAGGTAAGAAAAATACAAAATAAATGCCATTCCTATATATTACACTTTTATTATTGACCTTACACCAGTGCCTCAGACTGCTAAGTCATCTCCTCAAGACCTATGAGACATATATTTATAGATGAAAGTATCAAAGCATACAGAAATAACACAATAACCTAAAGTGTTAAATAAATGTCAAATAAAGTTAAATAAAAAGCCAAATTAAAAAACCCCAGACTTAAATAACATAGAACTCTAGTTCTACATATAGTTCCTAAGCAGAAATACCTGATACCATTGTCAGATCAGGGACAATGGGCTGAATAACCTAGGCTAAACCACTCTAATGTGTGTGATTCCCATGCACTTAACCTGAAGAAGTGTACATTCACTGGATACTTGAGAACCGAATTTGTTCTGCATACCGCTGTGTCCATTCCTTTTTCAATATTCTTTCTCCTCCAGACCTGGAGTTCCTCACTCCAGTTGTGAGTAAGAAGTTCCTGAGAAGTTAGGTGAGCATGGTAAAGCAGGTCACTTGAAGACAACATGTTCTGGGCCAATAACCCCATTCATTCACCCGGGATTCCTTTTCCTTCAGACACTGTCTAGTGTTACTGTGCTTGGTATTGATTGCCAGGGCACTTGACATTTGCTTGCTGTTGTGTGATGAAAGCAGCTAATTGGAATGCTTCCTCTGAGGAAATCCATTTACATATACAGACTCCTTTGTACCTGTGCATACGTAGGTGATATGTTCTGAAACCTACATAAGGAAAACTCACAATATGCTGTTTAGGTGTAGCATAAATGTAACTAACTGTTCTTGCTTTGCTAAACATTCACTCATAACTTGCAATTCAGTTCCATCACCTGAAATAAAATACTTGAGATAACTGTAAACTAAATGTCAGCCCTCTTTCTTGTCAGAGAAGACACCTTTTCATTCAGCAGATTAAACAATTTCTCTTACTTGAAAAATATTTTTTTCTGGAAAACTGCCAGGGAGTTGGGTTTTTAAAGCAGTCTTAGAGAAATTCAATAGAAAATAATATGGAGTGATTCAAATGGAAAGGACTGAACAGTGGAATATAAATCCTGATATAAGACTGCAGATGTTTTAAATACAAAGATTTTTAATCCCAATATTCATCCATGTTATACCAATGATATTAACAAGCAGAATGAGAGACCTGCAGTAAAGTACAAAAAGTATATTTCTATACTGTGCATGAAATTGAAAACAAATCATATGCTACAGCATAGTTTCTTCAAACATCTTTCTCCAAAGCCAACTGCTTCATGGTAATATAATTTAGGTGATGAGCATGCTTGGATAAATGCCATGTGGGCCACAAACTATCTACTCCACCAAAAGAAACTGCTGTCCCAACTTATCCCAGCTTCCTTTGCACCCCCCATTTTCATTTTTTCCACTGCAGTAATTGCAATAGCACTGACATGAGTCAGGACTTACTCCAAAATTGTCCATAGCTCCTTTTAGAAAATACATAGGGGTATATACTGAAAGTATCTCCTGACAAGCAGGATATCTTTTGGGGATTATGTTGCTGTCCCCTCTCTCCACCTGCCCTTTCTCTTCCCTATATTTTTTGTTGCTTATGAGACGGATGGTTATTATCAGTTTATTATACTGTTTTTCCACAGACTTTCTCAAATGTCAAGTGAATCTGATCTGGAGTTCAGGCCCATAATTACACTGGACCAACTCCAGGAACTCGTAAATAAATCGGTGGTGGCTGCAATGGCTGCCAGAGCTCTGTCATTCTGCTCTTCTGAGGGTGGACAGAGGCTTTGGCTCTTTTCTAAAATTCTACACTTGCCCCAGAGTTTTTCACACCTTCTTTTAAAAGACCCTAGGCTTCCTCACTCTAGTTTGGCATAGTCTTACACAGGAACAGAAAGCTACTAGCCTGCCACATTGTTGAATACGTTCATTTAGAAAAGCAGCTCAAATGTAGATTGTTACTTTTTTCCTGCTTTCTCCATATGTGGAAGCCTCGCAGGAACAGACATATTTCTGTCTCTGCTCTGGCCTCTTTGTTGACATTAATAGTTTACACTGGGCTCTACAGTGAGGCACATCTTTGTGATAGTGTATTGACTGTGCTGAGCTACAGAGGTCAGTTCCAAAGCTTGGCAAGGAAGTCCCTTAAGTGTAGAGATGCCTGGATTGAAGATGATGGATTTAAAAGAAACAGGCACAACATTCATTCACAGACCTGGTTTCCTGAAGTCTGATAAGTTTACTAGTAAATTTAGATGTTCCTTTCAAGCCTGTTTCTAATCATATCAACACATATACAGTGCAGCATCTGGTTACAGAATGGAATCTCCACCCAGTGCAGGCTTGAACTTAAAACAATGCTACAGATGTTTATCTTCTGATACCCTCAACACTTTTTTCCTGAAAAACTTCAAATAAACTACTTGAGCGCATCATGAGAGCTGATTCAGGATATGTAACCATTCAGAAACTGGTTCCTTTCCTTCAGCCTCATCTGCAGTTAGAACTAGTCCCCATGTCAGCCATCGAATGGTGCAGACAGCAGTGTAGATCACAACTTGCACAACTTTATCTACAGTGGGTTTGTACCAGAAGCTAAAATAATTCCTGAAATCAGAGCTAATCCTGAGTGCAGACAAGGCCTCAGACTGCCAACTAGTTCCAAATGTTTTTAAGATGTGAATACTTGCATGCTGCCAATGAGACTGAGATGACCAATTCTTTTCACACAGGTCACTCAAAGGCAAGCAAACAGTATTTCATCGGTGCTAACCTCGTTCATGTTCATACCAGTCACATAAAGGTGAAAGTTGCTGGACTCCTTTATAATAGGTTGAGTCATTGTGTCTTCGGCAGAGCACTTTTCAAAACAAAACAAGATACTTCATGGAGTGAAAAACACTGAATTCTTTGCAAAAGAATGTCATTTCTTTCCTATATCCCCCCCCAGGGAGCCCCATTGTTTAAATAAGCATTTGCTTGTGCCCCAAAGTACAGATGTTTTTGACTCCCATCATAAATCAAACATGCTTGTGTCTAACACATTAAAAAAGTGGAGAAAATCATCTTTTTAACTGACATGGATTAAGATGGTTGGTCTGACCCAAATTATACTTCTTTAATAATCATAATTCTTTCCTGGTTCTTCTGGGAACAAAAGATTCAACATCATTGTGCCTCCCCCTCCTCCCTTGGAATTCAAATCAATCTTTCACTCCTTTTTAAATGTAAATTTGAAATAATCGTGTATCTGGATCATGGATTAAGTTTGCAGGAGAAAAGTCTCTGGCAGAAGATGGAAGGGACTGTGCCTAAAGCTAAATCCAGACAAATCAGTTCTGAACTAGGGTGAAAACAGAGTTCTTGTTAAATGGGTTGCAGGTTTTCAGTTGTAAAAGTTCCGTCAAGAAACCATTCTGATATTTGAAAACAAGTAAGGACAGCATCATGTCAATCACAACAAAAGCAAATTTAACATTTCAATTCTTCTCCCCTTCACTCAGACAATTCTCTCAGGCCTGTGTTACAGGGCATTTTTCACAGGATCAGAATTCCACCTCTAAACCTTGACAATTCTAATGAGAAGGTGCTGCCTCTTTTTTTCCTTAAGGAAAGGGAAGGCCTTTGATTGATAGTTTCAAATAAGGGTGTTGGACAGGACAAATTGTGTTGAAAGGCAGCAGGATAAACCATATTTTCAAGGTCACTTTTTAATCCAAGATTTTTAACCTTACTATGGTTTATGTTTGACCTCCTTTCCATGCTAGCTTTCCTCCTTCTCTCCCTCAATCAGACTGGAAGGACACATCTATGCTTTCTATCTGATGTGGGTTTCATGTATCTGCACAAAGTAATTCATAACCACCAGACAAAAGGCATGTGCCCACACCACATCATTATCCTGCAATTAAGAAACTTCTGCCTGCCACAAAGCTATAAAGCCCAGCAATGTTTCAAGCTAAGCCCTCAATGTTCAGTTCTGAACTTATCTAGAGCACAAAGCTGCAGACAAAGATACTTTGTAGTGTGCCTTGTGAAATACTTGTTGGGTGTCAATTTGAAAGTTTTTAGGTTTGCCTCATCTTAGCATGTTTCCACACCTTAAGATTTCCTCCTGTTTCTCTGCACAGACTTCATGCAGATTTGGAGGAGAAGATAGCTCTGCTCTTGCATATGCAACTGAACAGAACAGAAGCCATCTATTTTGCTCAGTTCCATGTGTTCTCTACCTAAGTTCTCAGGTTTAACATATTCTTCAAATTATTCCCCCTTTGGTAATTCTTTATGTGGTATGTGCTGTGGTCATGTTTCAAGTTGCTTTGTAAGATCTGATCAAGTGAAGCAGGGCTTGAATTCTCCACGTAATTCGCTTAGAAAAATGTTTGTCTAAAGTAAAAGATTAAAGTGAGAAGAAGATAAAAGAAAGGACGATTCTACCTTCTGGGCTGCTTAATATCAGAAAATTTGAATGCTCTGTTTCCCTTTTACTGAGTGGACAAATACCTCTGCTGCACCACTGAGATGAAGTCTACAACATCATAATCGTATTTCCTCCATCTTCCTAATGATGCCTTGATTTTAAACAAGTGCATCTGAGAAAAAAAAGGTTTCTCCCTTTAAATAAAAAATGGTGATGACTTTCTGCTTCCCCCAGCTTCTACTCCATGTGGTTGCAGTAGTAGGGAAAAAGCAGGACATTCATTGAATTGTTCCTTTAGACAGCCTTCTCCCCAAGGGCTTCCCAGGCCCTGCTCCAGCCCAGCAGGAGCAAACTCTGCAATTTGGTCGAGATAGCCTGGAAAGGTTGTGCGAGTCAATAAAGAGAACAAAGTCCTATGTCTCTGAGTGTACGCTACAGAGAAACACTGCCCAGAAATATTGCTAATGCAGGAGCCATCCATACTTAGGCTAACGCATGAGTAATGCTGTTGAGCCCTGCCTAGCTCCTTTGCTTGCACTGCAGCTCTCTCCTTTAAATAAATAATTAACAATTCTTTGCGCCAGCCATGATGAAAGGGACCCAAAAAACTCCCGCCACACTTCAACACGTTGGCCAGAGCGGCCGGTGTGGCTTGATGAGGTGGAAGGCCCAGGTTCAGGTCCCGGGTACCCTCACACCGGTGCGATAGATGGCTCCCGAGCCAGCGGCACGATGCCTCCTCACGCTCCCCGGCTGGCAGGGCTGGGAGCCTGACGCCCCTCCGCCACTGACTCGACCTCCAAGGTATGGATGCGCTGGGACACCGTGCCTCGGCGCCGCCGCCCCACGGCGTCCACCTGCGGTATCCCCCACCCCCCGTGGGGCTTGCTCGGGGAAAGGCGCCCCGAGGCCGGCGCGGATGGCGTCTGAGGCAGGGCCCAACGCTTCCCTCAGGCCTCTGCCGAGTTCTGGCCCCGCATGGCTGCCAGCTGCAACCCGGCGGGACGAGGACGAGCTGGTGCCGCTGCGTTACCTTCAGGGCTTCACCCCGGCGCCGGCGGCCGTCACCTCTGCCAGGGGCTCCCGGCAGGTGGCTCCGCCCGGGCGAAACGCGCCTCTCATGCCGCTGCCAGGGCGGGCCACCCGCGCCGGCCCGGCTCCGCGCCCCGGCTCCGCGCCCCGCCGCCACGCCTCGCCCCCCGCCACGCCGGGCGCGGCCCCTTTAAGGAGTGGAGCAGCGCCTCCAGGAGGCGCGCGGAAGCGGGGCGAGCCGGGCGGGGGGCGCGGGGGCGGGGCCGGGGCCGGCGCGAGGGGCGCGCCCCGCCCCGCCCCGTCCCGTCCCGCGTGGGGCCGTGTAGCGCCGCGCGGGCGTTGGTCCCGCCAGGGCGTGCGGCCGGGGCCGGGCAGCCCGCTCCCCGCAGCCCGCTCCCCGCCGGGGCGCTGAGGCGAGGGGCGCTGCCCCGCCCCGCCCCGCCTCGCAGGCCGCCCCCCGCGGCGAGGGGCCGCGCCGCTTCCCCCGCCCCACTCCGCCCCGCCGGCCGGACGGAGGGACGGACGGACGGACGGAGGCCGCCGGAGGCTGTGGCTGTCCCCGAGCCGCCGGCTGTGAGGTGAGTGGCGGCCGCGCTCGCCGCCCCTTCCCCGCGGGAGGGAACACCCGCGCGGGGCCGGGGCGGGCGCTGCCCCCGGGGCACGGCCTCTGCCTTTGAGGAGACGCCGCGGGCTCCTCGCTCGTCCGGGGAGTGGGTTTCCGTCGCGAAGGTGCTGCACGAAACTTCCCCGCTTCCTCCCTCCTCCCCTCCCGCCCGCGGCCGGGCTGTCACTCCGGCTTTGGGCTTTCTCCTCAGCGCAGCAACATGTGGAGGATGAAGGGGCTTGCGCCGTGCTTGCGGTCCCCGCCGCGGTTTCCCGCACGGGCTGCGGGAGCACCTGCTGTCGGGCCAAGCCCGGAGGCCGAGCGGCAGCAAGCGCCGGCCGGCGCCGCGGCCCTCCTCCTCCGACCCGGGGGTGGCGGGCGGCCGGGCGCGCTGCGGGGAGCGCCCGGGTACGGCAGCGGGTGCTGTGCGGGGACATCGGCGGAGCTGGCGGGAGCAGTGAGCTGGAGGCGCGGCAGAGGGTGCTCTCCCATTGCCGCGCTCGGCGCAAGGGCCGCTTTGCAGCGGGGCTGAGAAATTTTTGAAGGAGTTTTGTCTCTTCTTTCAGCTGGAAAAAAAAGGCATCACCATGAGCAGCAGCAGCGTGCACTTGTGGTAAAAAGAAAGACTTTATGATGCTGGTTGGTTACAGCACAGTGGGGTACTGGGAAAGGCTGACAAAGTCAACAGGGTACTTGTTTACTGATGCACGGAACCTCTTTGTCCCAAAGCCCAACAGCTCTGTTGGGAAGGCTGAGTACTTACCTTCCCTGGCTTAAATGGGTCAGCAGTGGGATTGCAGCTTACACTGACTTGTTGTCCGAACTCCAGAAAACAATGATACGTTTAGAAAGGGGGGAAACAATGAAGTATTGTGATTAATAGGAAAAAAAATGAGTAGGGTATGCTGATAGTTACGAGTGCAGTGCTTGTAGGGTTTTACATAGAGCATGGACACCCAATGCTACAGAGCTGGCTACTTAGTGACATCTTGGGATCCATTTTACTAATAATGCTTCTTAAAGTCTGCCACGCGATCGTGGCTTATGACTCTCTTAAGAGAGACTTAAGTGGTCTTGCAAAGACTGAGTGTACTCGAGTTTGTTACTTGGCAGGGGGCAGCAGCATCAGGCCTGGGAAGCAAATAGGAAGTGAAAATTATTCATTTAGTTTTGGTATTGTCCTGGGTCTTCAACAGTTGTTGGTGTCATCATAGACTGATCCTAGCTCAGAGAGCATCTCGTGTGCTGAAAGACAGTACTCTTATCCTGGTAGATACGTAGTTCTTCTGGGTCTGCAAACAGTCCCTCTGATAGCTTATGGAAAATGTTCTGAACTAGTCTGGTTATTTTTATCATGGCAAGTGTGTTTCTCTAAGAGTAAACCAAACTATATCGTACTGAAAAATGTTCTCAGCCTGTAATTATCTTAATCTCTTGTGTTCAAAATGAAAACAAAAGCCACTTGAAAATGGAAACCTCTCTTGACTGATTCACGTGGCTAATGAGGTTTATGACAACAGAACTGTGTGGAGTGTTACTACGTTGAGGTGTCATGGCGTCTGACCCGAAAGTGCAGCTCAAGATGAGGATGTGCTGTCCTCTGGCTCTGTGTGCTGCCCTGTGTAACCAATGCTGGTAGAGATCCAGCCTGTGTTTTCAGAGAAACAGTCCTGGTTTCTTGATGGTCTGCATCAAGCTTCCATGAGACAGAGGTGCCTGTTGTGGAGACAAGAGGAAGGAATGGTGGTAATGTGCACAGCTCTTGAAACAGGCCTGACAGCTGTTCCTGCCACAAGAAATTCATCCCTGGTGGGATGTTCAGAGGCTTGATGTGTGTCCTGGGTTAAACCACGACAATGTGTCATCTTGTTTTCCTGTGCCTCTTGACGCCTCAATAAAAGGGTGTTGGCCTGGTCCTTAAATGCATCTGGCCGTAGGTAACAGCGTGGTGAGATGCACTAGAGTAGTTTGTTCTTTTTCAGTTCTGCTTTGCTTACCTGTCTGAAGACTTTGTTGGATGTTATTGTATTGTGAGACACATTCCAAATTTTTCGTTGCTATGCTGATAGGAAATATGCTTCAGCTTTCACTTTAAAGGATTTGAGTGTTAATTAAAAGACTTAAAGAGCTGTATCCTGGCATGGGTGTGCGTGCCTGTAAGTTTATCTGGCCATGATATCATTATTAACCTCTCTGATACAGGCAGGACCAAAGTGTCTGTCCTGTGTAGAAACTTCTGAAATCGCCATAGGAAAATCATGGGCTTTTCAGCAGTAAAGTTCCGAACAAAATTCTTGTCTTCAGGTGAGTGTTAGCTCCTGTTAGGTGCAGCCTGACTGTATTCCCCTGGGGGAATCATTTCACACTCTTTGTTTCCCTAGAAAATTTATAGTTCCCAACTGCACTGCTCAGTTCTTTGTGTACGCAAACTATGCTGACTCACATGCTGAACTGTTGCAGCCTTGCTCCATGTAAACACAAGCACACTTCTAAAATATTTAATTTGTAATGTCCTCTGTGGAGAGCTATCCCACAGCTCCTGGTATAATTCCCAGAAGCAGCACATTCTGGGGTACTGGGAGTTTCAAAGGCCATTGGTGCCCGGCAGGATAACTGTCTGAACTAGTTTAGTGTAGTTTATCCTGGCACTGGGACAGTTCAAACTGAACAGGTATTTAATCTTGCTTAAAGCAAGTCTGCTTTGAACAATACTTGGTATGTGTATAAACGATTTAGAGCCTGTTGGGACATGGCTGTCAGGAGATCTACATGGTAGGGAAATCTTTGTTATGGCAAGTAAACTTTGGTGTAGATGTACCTCCTAACAATTTAAAAAAAAAACCAACAACTTACCTGTGTGCAGTTATAGTAAAATCAGGAATCAAGCTATTAAAGATTTGTTTTCTTAGTTCCTCTGTGGCGAGTAACAGCAGTAATTGTTTTGTGAAAGAGCTGAGTTTATCTCCACATGTAAAATGCTTGTTAAAAACAACTTCTCAGAAAGATGAAAACTCACCCTCCCATTCATGCACACAATACCCTGATAGGTCTTTTAATTGAAAATAAACTACAATATATGATTTGACTACAAAGAAGGGAAGTGGAACCAAAGAATTATTTCCAAGTACACTTATTCTGTCTGTACCTGGTAAGTCCAGCATTGGAATTTTAAGATAAATACTTTCTCCTTTAAAGCAGTAATTAGTTTAGTGGAGACTAATTGATGAGGAACTAGAGTTCCATGGTGTTTTGTGGGTTTTTTATTTGGTTTTGGATTTGTTTAATTTATTATGGTTATCTTGGTTGAAAGAGTAATCCATTATGGTAAATATGGAGAGTAATTTGGGAGAGGTTCAGTGCAGCTTACGGGTGATCCAGATCATTCACATCTCACTTGCTCGTGTAGGTTGACTGTCAGTGTATTGCCTGTAATTGTTAAAAATCATCTGTTTACTGAACTGTGCTAAGCTTCGCTGATGTCAACTCATTCCAACATCCTGCACTTGTTTCAAGTGCATTCTTGAATTCTTGAATCTCCATTCTTTCTTTTTTTGAGAACAAGACTTTAGAGACACTGAAGTAGTAGGATGTGCTCAAAGCTGGATAAATCTGAGTAGAACTGGTTCAAAACTCTGGAGAAAAAGCTCCTGGTGCAGGTGGGGCTCTAGAGCTCATACTGAGGTCCCTTGGGGATATAAACCATCACTCCCTCTGCCACAGCATGGCAGCACTTGCAGCTGCTCCTAGCAAGTGCAGTGTCAGTGCCGCTGGAAGAGCAAATCTGTGCTCTTACCTTTACAGATGGTAGGATTTGAAGGTAGCACTCCTGTTACTGCTTCGCCTGCAGGAAGGGCACTTAGCATAACAGCATTTTGGTACCAGAAGCATCTTTTCTGGAAGTGTGATTTAAGGCTCTGCTTATTTTCCTTCTTTATTCAGTATGTATATTCCATTTACATGGGGAATTTCTTAGAAATATGGCTTAATTCACAAATGAATTTCACTAGAAAGTCTTCATCAGAAGTCTGAAATTGAAGTGTACAGATGTGGCATTTTGTTGCTTAGGTGTGTTGAGAGAGGTGCTTGCCAATGGGACAGAGTCCCATTAATTACAAGACAGAATCTTATAGCCTGTATTTCAAAATCCTCCTTTCTGTGATGGCTATTAGTGGCATTTTTCTTTGTAAAAGTGAAGGACGTTAAAAACTGTGCCTGCATCTGTTATTGTTGCTATGACAGCTGTCTTTGTCCAGTTTTAACTATCATATTCTGAGTAGCGCTCAGCTGGGATTGTGACATTAATGGTTATGTGCAGAGGAAGTAGAAGAGGAAATCTTTCAATGCTGTCTCCTTCTCTCAGTCCAAAAATGTTTCTTTTGAGTTCTACTATTTTTAATCAAGATGCAGTGGGTTGAAACATTCCATTACTAACTCTGTTTTGGTGCCTAGCATAATTAGGAGTGGCATGGTTACGGTACAAAGTATTAGCCAGTTTGTTAGCACTATTTAATCATGGTTTGTCTTGAGCAAGACAGATGGTACCACTGATACTGTGCTTCTGAGCCTTGAAAATTGGGGAAGATCACTTGAAATAAGGTGATGCAATTTTTGTGCAAGGTCATGTACAAAATTGTGTTGTCTTCAGATGGCAATTGTGAAACAAGCAAGTGCTCCTTGCAACATGCTGTCAGTCATTGCATAAACAGCAGCAAATAAGGACTATTCCTCTGTCTAGGTGTAAGCAGTGGGACGTATTGTCTTCAGGTGCCAACTTTTACACCAATGTGCAACACTAGTGTAAAAAAAGCTGTAAAATAGTTCATGTTTATTCAAACCCTCTAGCACACTGAACACCTTTCTCTAAAGTGGATAGCTAACTTCTGTGTAGTCAGTGTCTATATTAAGAGTTTGTATATGTCTGTCTTACTGACGCTAACTGGAAAATACTGTCACGAGAGAAGTTTTCTAATATGTTAGATGGCAACCTGTTGGTCTGAATAACGCATTGTTGGAAACTGTTGGTGGTAAAGTAGCAGCAGTTTGGAAAGCTCTGTGACCCTAATCCAGACCTGTTTTAAAGGGTAACTTCTTATACAGTATCTTGTACGGTTTAGTCCAGTTGGAGGGCCAGCTGTCTATTTTGGAAATCAGACTGCTGCCTTTTAAGATGAAAGCCATATTTTTGCGAATATGAACTCTTTTGTATCTGCTTGCTGTTCCTTTGCTGAGGGAAGGAGCAGCTGTAGTGCATTCGCCAGACCTGCATTTGGCTGTTGCTGCCATTGTGTTGTGTGTAAACACGGACCATTATTTTGGATCACATAGCAGCCTGTTCAAAAGGGTCTCACATTCCCCAGCTGTTCCGCAACTTTTCCATCTCTGAGCTTGCCAGCTGCTTAATACAAGCAACTGTAGCTGCATTTGTTTCTCTGGTGTTAAGTATTAGTGGAGATAAAATTGACTTCTTGTTAAATGCGAGGTGCTGCAAGACCCTCTCCTGCTTCTAATGGACTTAAAACAAAAGTAGACTGTTCTTACTGTATCAAAGTTGTCAGAAGTTTTCTTTGCCACTAGTTGGACAGACTGCATAAAAATCTTATTTTCTTAGATTTGGCACAAATATGAAATACAATTGTGTTTACATACATATGTACATCCACAGCCTGTGGTAGTAACTAATCTAAAAGAACTGGGGTATGAAAAGGTGCCCCTTAAAGCCATGTCAACAGCTCTTTTGTTTCCCCACTTCTCTGAACAATGTTCAGTTTAACAAGGCATCCTTTGCTCTCTTGTCAGCCCACACTTTCATTTACCGATTCTTAAACGAGTTTTATTTCAGTGGCAGTACTGATCAGATCGGATGTTGAGTAAAGAAAAGGGGCTCTGAAATGCCTTGTATCTGCAGTGAGTGCTCAGTTCAGGTGAGGGACCATAGGCTGAGCCCTGCTTTCTGGATTTTTCCATCCAGCCTGCTGCCCCTGCCATAAAACGGATAGGAAACGTCCAGAAAACGTTTTGTGTGTCTGAAATCCTCTTTTCTGCAGAAGTGAATCCATAACTGTCTCCCAGGACATACAGAAGTTAAAAGGCAGACTATCTTTGTATGGTGAACTTCAGTGAAAGTTTTGAACAGAGTAAATTCAAGCACCTTTGGAAAAGGGAAATAATTCTGTTAATGACTGAAGTTATTGTTCTAAACACTTAACCTGTTCTACAATGTCAGTTTGAAACTTTGGGTGAGAAGGAGCATATACTTTGTTACTGCAAGAGATTGTTAAAGATAGTGATAAAGCTAAGTTTTCAGAGGCTTGAGCTGGTTTCATTAACTAGTATTCCATACTCCCATACGAGGGGATAAATCAGGCATTTTCTTGAAAACATATTTAATGCAGTTTGTAGTTGAAGAATGTAAATTTGAATTTTCCTGGCTGTGTTAATTATTTCATGGTGAAGGAGACTAGAAGGGAACTCTTGCTGTTGATAGCAGAAAAGGCTGCCTCCGCCCCAGGCTCCTAGTTACCCATTGTAACTGGACTGAAAACCCAGGAACGGGGACGGGGACAGGAAATTTTCAGGTGACTGCAGATATATTTTAGATATATTTCTTTTTTCCTACCCTTTTTTTTTTTCCTTTCACCAGGCCTGCTCTATCCTACCTGGTTGGAGCTTTCGTGTTCATGTTAAACATCACTACTACCTAAATTATGCTAATGAGAGGATGACTCTGGCTTAATAATAGAGCATTGCCCTGTAAAAACAAAACAAAACCATAAAAAGAAGTCTCTTGATTTAAGGTAGCATATTTCAGGATCTGTTTTTTGTATCTCCAAATAGCTTAGAGTTTGAAATTTTTCCATTCTAATGCTAGTGTCTTAAAAGAAGTTGAAACACTGTCTTTGGCTAGATGCTTGCTCTTGTCTTCTGGAAAATTACTCTTTCAGATTCAGTGTTGGAGTACTAAATCAGTATTTGCCTGAAATCATAGCAGAAATACAGGCTTATTGTTTGAAATGATCATATTAGATACATAGTTACATTAGCTGAGCAAAGGCATGGATTTTAGCTTAAAATGTGTAGTTAATACAGAAAATGTAGGAATGAATGTGTATTCTGGATTTAATAACTACATGTTTGGAATGGTTCTTCAGAAAACAGGTAATAAGGTTTCTCATCCAGAACAGCAGACTGTCCATGCTTCAAAAATAGAGGAAGACAACTGAGTGTGATACTGAGGGCAGGGAAAGATGAGTGGCAAATGGAAGAGGAACATCTATCACAGAGAAGGTTATGGAGCACTTTTTTTTTTAAGTGCTGATGATTAATTCATAAAACCATTTTGAGTGAGTCTAGGGAATGGACATAGAGGAGATTGGGAGGAGTGGAATTTGAGAAGTATGAAAATAGGAGGTGTTGGTTTGTCTTCACTTGAGCAGAGGAGGAAGACTATCTGATTAATAAGAGGTGTTCAATTATTAAAGGCTTGAGGAGAAACAAATATTTATTTCTTGTGGAAGGTGGTGGGAAGTCAAGTGATAAGACTTTAAATGGCAGTAAATTGCTAAACATGTTTAAAAGCAATGGGGAAAAAAGAAGGGGTTACCCCCTCACCCACCTCCAAAAACTGTTCTTAACTAAGCTGGTGGAAGTTCTGGAAAGGCCTAAAAATAGAGCATTGGAGAAAGCTTTTTGTTAGGGTTTTTCTTCCTTTCTTTTAAATGAAAGGTTCTGCCAATGTTGTTAACTTGGCTTAAATTTGCTCCATCCCCTACAGGGGAAAATATTTATTTTAAAGTTTCCTCTAAACTTAAATTGGCTTCCCAGCCAATTTAAAGACATGTCTGTCTATGTAATGCCTTCCAACTCCAGGAAAGCTGACAACTGTAAGGCTTAGCGGAGGAGGAGAAGGAAACCTTGTGGATTGCACAGGAGAGTAGCATTTCCAACAGCAGGGAAATTGCTGTTCTGAAAATGTAACTTGAATTAATCCCTTCAACCTTTGTTTCCTTTTGCTGTTGTTAATGATTTCCTTTGCACAGCTAGTGGTAAGTGCTGCTTTACCTACCTCACTTCACTGACTTCCACTGCTCTCTGAAACTAAAAATTACATACAGTATGTGTTAATTTAAAGACAGAAATAGAACAGTGGCAGGTAGAGCTGCTTCCCCAAGCTGCAGGTTGATGTGTGATGCGAGTTGTCATCTCTAACTTTAGGAATTTAAGTTGTTTCTCTCCAGGGTGGTCATTGCAGCTCTTACCGTGGGTTGTCCTGCACACTGACAAGCGTGGGTGCCTGTTACCTCACAGGCTGTGCAGATCATGACTCTGCCCTGTATATAGCTGATTAGCCATGTGTACGGCACCCCAGAGCCTACTTACACGCAATTGTCTCCGTCACTGGAAAAATTCAAGGGTTTGAAAGAAGCTCACTTAAGCAAAATTTGCAATAATGAACGAAATTACAAAAAGAAAACAAAGTATATTTACTGAGGTAATATCGATCAGTAAGGCTTAGGCTGCTGTTGTTAGGGTTGTCTGTTACAGTTACTTGTGTTCTGGATGCTTTGCCTTGTTTGTGTGCTGCATGTGAGACTGCGCTCTCATCTGTAATTAGCGTTTAGGTGTTAACTGCTAAAAAGTAGCTGTTTCTTCTTTTGCCGTCTTATTCGAGGAGACTACTTAGCTTATGTATTTCTGATTAGATCACACTGTTGGCTTTAGGCTTAAATTACTTTAGTTAGAGTATTCTGTCATTTGTGGTTTAAAGCATATACTGTGACAAATACCACTTCAAAGGAGTTTGTACAAAACTTGACCCTTGCAAAGCTCAGAGAGTAAAGACTCCCCAGAACTCTATAAACACCCTGACCGTGGGATTGCACCAAACCTCTCCTGGATGCTCTCCCCAGTGCCTGTCCTCTTCCTTCCTGTTATATTGTAGAGTGCCAATAGTTGACAGACAAAGGATTTGTTTTTTCTTAAATACACTTGTTTGTCTTGTCTCCATAATATTTGGTGCATGCCTGACTTTACAACTTGCATGCAAATGCCTATTTTTGTATTGTTTTTGTGGGTTGGCAAGAAGGTCATTCTGGCTTCCTACTGCAAGCAAAAGCCTGGAGTATGGAAATAAGTTGTTTATATGGATTCCTGGTATGGAATGCAAGTTTAATTCTTCTAGCTTGAAATTAAATTACATGGAATAAAATTAACTTTGAATTTAAGTGGCACTGAACCCAGCTAAACAACTTTCTAGGACTTAACATTAATAAAAACTAACTATAGGATAACTAACTACTGCTAGGTATGCATTTCAGGTTCTTAAAACTTGTGGTTTAAGAGGGGAATGCTCAGCTAATACTTCTGTAATAAACTTCATGTCTGAAATGCACTGTGTAGCATACCCTGCTGGGATAGTACAGCCACAGACAACTTGAAGGGATTTGTGTGGGCAGGGAGATGGCAGATGAAACATTCCAGGTGAGATACAAATTTCCATTCCCTGGTTTGGGAACCTAATCTGCCTTCCAGTATGGAGCTGCAAAAAAGAAGTTACCAGTGATTTTGTTTCATCTGACCTACTATTGGAGTCTTGACCTAGTAGCCTTTTAAAAGAAATCTTTAAAGCAGTATTTGGTTGGACATGCTCTTTCTGGGCTCCCAAGAGGTGCTTGCCAGCAATGAGCTGCTGAAATCAAAAGCAAACCCCCAAAAGGCCCATATATGTGTGTGAAGTAAGGAAGCTGAGGACCAGAGTGGTTTTGTGCTGAACTTCAGCCTGGCTGAAAGATCTTTCCAAATGCAATAAAGGGAGGGAACACCTTAAATACTGTCTTCGAGAATTATGATTACTTGTGAAATTCCTAGAGTAACATACAAATGTACTTTTATGATGCAATAGTAGATAGTGTCTTTCCAATAAAACAAATGCTGCTTCATAAAATCTTTTTTATGCAAAGACTGACATGAGAACTTACAGTCATGCCAGTCTCTGCTGAAACAAAGCAAGTAATCTTGGTGTTACAGAGGTTAGCTTCTTAAGGAAGCCCTGAAAAAAACTTTTTCCCTGAACAAGTTGGTATGAATTGGCATTCTTTCTTGCACAGGAAACCACAAATTCTTATTGTGGAAAACTTCTAACTCTTGTAAAACAGTCATTAGTTTTGTGTATTGAAGTTGTTCAGAATGTTCTAGTTTTTTTGGTGTGGCCCCTAGAGAGCTGCTGTAAGAAACGCTACTCTTTTGATAAACAGAAGATCACTTGCTCAAATGTTTCCAGTCACTTGTATTCACTGTGTGTACTACTGGGGCTTGGATACTTGCAAATACCTACAAGCCTAGACCATCTTTATTCCTCAATTATTTACCCCCTCAAGTCTCTAAGTATGACAGTTGTAGCAACTGAACATGATCCCTGTATTAAATACAGCAATGTGTTTGATGAGTTGCTTTGTTAGGGTTTCTGAAACCGGTGTACTTGAAATTGCCTGTGGTGGTGGGGTAGCTCCTGGATCAGCGCCACACAGTGTGCACACACACATACATACATATGTGTGCTGTCCGCACTCCCTGGCAACGCTTGGCCAACACTTGTGTGCAATGTCAATGTGACTTGCATACCACTAGTCTGTGATACATGGACTACAGGCTGGGAGCTTCAGGTTCAGGTGACTTGAAAAATTCCTTGTAACACTTCACTGAGACTATACTGAGCATCCCTCTTTTTCTTTATGCTGGCCTCTTTCTTTATGACCTGGTCTTCTACCGCCCCCCCCCCCCCAATTCCTATTCTGGATTTCAAATGATCAGTTTTTCAGGCTTCACCTTAGGTAAACCTCTCTTTCTTAACTGAGAGGTTAATCTTAATTAAGGACAATGAAAGGTTAATCAAATTAACGAGAGCATCCTTAATTTGTTCCTTTCAAATACACTATCAAGTGTATATCTCAAATTACACAGCACATTCTTTCTTCTTTCATTAAAAAGAAAAACAAGAAGAACAATGGGTGGAGATGTAGCAAATTACCTAAGCTAGCAGTGATAAAAGTGATTTTTTGGTTGGTTTTTTTTTTTGGTCTTTGCAGAGCAAGCTACTTGTTTGAAACAGATTTCACATCATCTTCATTAATGTTTTATACTTTCTACTATTTTGGAGTGTTAGCTGGGCTCTCAAGTACTGGAACGTTACTGCTGCTATTTAAGGCAGGACATCTGTCATGATGTGTCTAGAGTCTGATTTCCCTAAGCCTGAACAATTCTTGCCTTTATACTCTACCTATGTAGCTGTTGCTCTTTCTGCAACCTAAAAATACTGCAAATAAGTAAAGCTACAGAGAGGTTAAACAACTCTGAAAGTGTGTGATTTCTGAGAGCAGGAACTTGCCAGTAGCTATGTCTTGTGTTGTCTGGACAATGCTTTGGCAGAGTTTTAAGAATTTGCTAAACTAGGCCAAATTAACTTTCCTTTCTGGTCAGGCATAACTTGCTGTACTGGAAGGGTGTGCACAAAATAAATTCATGCTTCTCACAAACGGTGTTAACACTGTCTCACACTGCACACACCAAGGCTTCTGGGATCCAGCTCTAGCAACATCCTGTTGGTGTGCTACCCTCGGCTTGCTGCCTTGCTTCTGGCGAGCATGCTTGGCTTGCATACCGACTTCCTTGGGCTTTGGGACTTTTCCCTTGCGGTAGCCTCAGTGTTGGCTGCCCTCTCAGTCGTGTTTTGTGTCCCAACAGCTGTTCAGTTTGCACACTTTTATTGTAAATGCTATTTACAGTATTATTACAGT
Organism: Ciconia boyciana; assembly: GCF_034638445.1. NCBI lineage: Eukaryota > Metazoa > Chordata > Aves > Ciconiiformes > Ciconiidae > Ciconia > Ciconia boyciana. Next base: position 151,898,606 of record NC_132935.1, read on the forward strand.
ATTATTGAATATTCCCAGCACAGGATAGTGAGGTTACTCTGTGGAGCCTCAGAACTCATTTCTAGAAGGGGCAGACTTTGCGGGGTAATCTAGAGAAATGATTTCCCTTCTCCCACTGAAACCCTACTCTGAAAACTTTGTTTTAGAGACAATTTTAATGAGCTTTGAAACCTGCATTACAGTTTTCAGGCCAACTCTTTACGTGTGTGTGGCTTTGCAATAATACCATTTTGGGGGTGAATTTTATAAATCTAACAGCTCCCTACTCCTCCCATTTCCCTCTTTCCTTCCTGCTCCCAGCTGTATGCCTGTGCTGATTATTCTGGGATGGCTCGAGTCCACTCCTTCAACTTTGTAAGCTGCTTTATCTCAGGTCTTGGTTTCTGGGTCAGCACATCAGTGTTCTGCTGTGTTAGTGAGGCAAGGAAGCTCTCAGACCTCCAGTGCACGTGGGAGCTGGTGCAGTGGGGATCAGCCCAGCTGGGAGTGGGGACAGACATGGAAGTGAGGGCTGGTGGCACAAGGCCCCTTGGTCAGCTGCTGGCTTTAGAGCCTTGGTCTTCACACTGGTGGGGCAAGGTGGATCAGAGTCAGGCTGGAGAAAAAAAATATGTGCTCTTCACAGTTCACTTCATCTAACATGGATCCATGTATGAACATGGGTTTTTCCATCACACCTTTCAGCTGTGATTTGACAAATTAAAAGCTTTCAAGTGGAACACTGAAGTAGTATTTATTTGAAGCTTAAAATGCTGGAATTGGAATTTTTTTTTCTTTGTGTTTGTGGCTCCTTTTCCATACTATTTTTTAAGAAGTTGTTTGTTTAAAGGAAACTTTACACTTTTCAGGGAAAATCACAGCTGGGAAAGACGAGAAACTATTGCAGTTGTATAGTGTTTGGCTCTGTTGGGTTGTAACTGTGTATGACTGTTGTTAATCTAAAACTGCAGATCCTTGTTCATCAGGTGGTAAAGATGCTATGAGAGCATCTAGCATCTTCTAGAGACAGCATGAGCTGCTGTATTTTGGAGTTACAGTAGTCATGGTGACAGCATGTCTCTTCTGTACTGGTGGAGTAAATGGAACGGGGAAGAAATGCTAGGGAGGAAGGAGATTTGAAATAACTATATTCAGGTCAATACAAACAGCATAGGAAGTTTTGGGAAGCTTTGTTAATCTCGGGCTGAGTACTTAAAAGTTTACTAGAGAGTAATATGTGCTATTGAACCTGATGGCTTTGGCTTGTGATCATCAGTGAAGGCCTGCTTTTTCACCTAGTTTTGCAATTGGGCATTTACTATGGCACAAAGGAGACAAGTGTCTTGTTTGAGTTAGCGGAATACAAGTGTCGGGTTGGAAACATTCCCAGCAATGATCTGATTCCTAGCCTTTTCTGTAACTGCTCAATAGTGCCACCAATGCATATTTGGCAACAAAAGAGTTATGACAATCTGCATAAACTCCAGGATTTTTGGATGTCTCAAAACCACTTGAATATAGGGTAAAAGCTGGTCATTTCTAAACACTGGCTGAAACAAAGTAATTGGATTTAACAGGACAGCTTGGTGGATTGTCACTTCCAAGTGTGCTGGCTTCCTAGGAACTGCCAGCTGAGTTTTGCTAAACTATTGCTTCTGCCTGCTGACTTTGTGGCATCACAGGTGCGGCTCAGTAAGTTGACTGCCAGTGAGTGGCCCTGCACACCTACCTCACAGTACAGGAGTCTTGTCTCCTAAGACATCATCTTCCAGACCAAAATCTCCAGATTATTGCTAGGCTTTGTTTACAAAGGACACCTGAGCGAGCTCTGTTGACTGCTGCAGGTGTTGAATTGCCTCAAGTGTTTGAGAGAAGGCTGTGCTGTACTATCAGTACCTTCTCCAGGATAATTCATGTATACATTTTTGACCAAAATAAAAAAGGCTCTATCTTCTTTCACATCTTTACAAAACTTTTGCTCCTTATAGAGTAAATTGACGTATTTGAGTTGAAGCAAAAAAAACCCAACCAACAAGGCTATTTGATTTCTCACTTCATTCTGGCAGTAGGTGCACATCCACTGTGCAAAGGGGAGACTCATGGTTGTGTTAAGCTCCAGATGTGGGAGGTTGTTCTGCATTACAGGTGAATGAAATCAATTTCAGAGCCACCTGGCAATGAGGAGAGTGCGACTACTTGACTGCCTTGAACTTTACTTGTATAAACAAACCTCAGTCACAGGTTTCATTTTGAGGAGTGTCCTGAAAAGATTCTCATTAATTTTTTTACATGATTGTTTGGTGATCTTATTGTCCAAGATGTTACATAATTCAGATCTGAGGTTTAGACTCAAAGTTAAGGTAATACCTCCATAGCAAAGTCCATGTTGTTCAGAGATGTTCCAGTGTTAATTGTTAACAGAGGTGCCCTCACTGCACAGCTGAGCTGCACGATTTGTTAGCTGAGCACTGCTTACAGCACTTTAGTTGTTCAATTGCTATTTCTGGTGTTTCATAGCACCAACATGTTTAACTTAATAGATGTGACATGGAAGACTGTTATCCTGAAATGTGCTGCTACAACTCAGTTGGGACTGTTTGGATTATGCTCACAAATATTACTTTATATTTTATGGAGATTTAATTGCACCATCTATTTGATTCATTCTATTTAAATAGTGTGCTCGAATTAAAGGAAGGGGAAGAAACCAAACTTACTTTGATCTGATATTATTTGGTTGTTCTGAGCACAAGAGCTGATGATATTTGGCTGTTCATGGCAACCTGAGTATTGTGTTTTGGTTTTTTGTAATCCTCTTAATAGCTTCTGTATTGAGTGCTGTTGTTTAGAACGAGCATGTATTTCTGTGTGCACCTGAGTCACAAGAATCACTCTTACGTTCCCATTGTCTTAGGCATTTGAGAGTCTTGCTTCATCTTGTCTACTGCCTTCGCCTCATTTCTGTTTCTCGTATGGCACTCTCCATTTCCAAAACCTTGGGGAGGGGTTTTTGACTAGAGCTCTTGCTTTCATGTATAAGTAAGTCTTCAGTCTTGTTCCATAATTGCTCAGTGAAGAGAGCTATCTCAGTTGTTGCTGAGGAAGCCAAGGTGCTTTGAGGCATTGCAGATCAGAAGATGATTATAGTTCTGTAAGTGTTCCTCCGTTCCCCAGTGTAACATAATGTTGTCACTAACAGATTGAGCATTTTTGAAAATTCACATAGGTGAACAAAGTGCAATAGGCTACGTGAATCCAATATGTCCCTAATTACGTTGTTTTGTTAGGAAAAATATATTTTTTAAACTTTAGGAATTCTTACATTTATTGAATTTATTTTTAATGAAATTAATTTCATTAACAAGGGTGATGTTTTCAGTCATGCTGTCACAAGATGCGTAAGCCCAGGAGATAAATCTAAACACAGGGAATGTGTCTTGAATACATTGCTAAATGATGATCTGAATAGGCCAGTGCATGACCTAGTGGTTAATGACCATGCAGCATTAGTCATGTCCTTCTGCCTTGTCTGAGAGAACTAAATGTTTAATATTCCTTCCATTTCTTAATCTGGCCTTTCTGGAGACTGTAATTAGTTGTGACTGTTATCTTTGGTAGGATATTCAACTGTTTCTATTTTGGATTTTATGGTCTGTTTCTGTCATTAGTCTGTTCTTGGGTGTTTGGGGGCTTTTCTTTGGTTTTTTTGGCTGTGTGTTCCTCCCTAACTTGCTACGAACACTTCATGGCTAGACACTTAGGCCACGTCCAGTTGATCCACATAGTCCCAACAGCCAAGATGTCTTGCATTCTGTTGGAGTTGGATGAATTGCTTGTGCATTTTAGGATGATGCATAATAATCTGACCAGGAGAGATGACTGTGGAAAAAAGAAGAGGAGAACAGGATTCTGAATTAGGTGACCTCTTGCTAGCTTTAGGGAAAGAGCTGCTGGAAAGCAGGGATGCTTTTAAGGGACTGCTTTTCTATTATGGGTCTTTCAAGAGCTGCACAGCTTTAATTCTCATTTGAAACTTTTGGAATTACTTTATCCAGATACACAAAGCAATTTTGCCGTTGCTGTGCTGACCCACTGAAAGATGCTGTTTTGGTGCAGAGTTGTAGTAATTGCTAGTCTAGCTTGGGCAGGAAGTGGCCAATGTATCACTATTATCTCTGCCAACCCCAAATTTGATTCCTCCTTTGTAGAGATGTAAAAGAAGCATTTGCTAACACTCCTGTGCAAAGCAGATCTTACGGTATAAATGAATGTAACTGAAGATCAGAGCTACCTGCCAGATTTTATAGTGTGTGATACGTGATGGATCACATGGAGACCAATTTAATGGAAACTTGGTCTATTGTACTGCTGAAGACTTTGAAATCAACCCTAATTGCCCGATTCAAGTGAGAAGGCTTTTATTCAGCAAAGACTTTAAAAGCAGTTTGTCCTTCCCTTCCTCTCCCACTTTTTATTCATATAGGACATTCCTGGACTTACCACTTCTACCTTGGCTGGCCAAGCACTTGCAGTTGCCGACCACTCTAGCACTTCTACCTTTGCCTGACCTCCACCAAATCTTCTCCTTTAGCCATATCTGCAGTATCTTTCTTTTCTCGCCAAAAGAAAGCATGCATGTCTTATTTGTATTCCATTTTTTGGTTTGTGCACCATTTAATAATTTTGCTAGAGTGGGGCAGCGGTGTGAGTTTGGAAGGAGGGCATGAGTTATGTGAATGACATTGTCTCAACAAATTTTGTCTCTACAGGTAAAGGCCCAATGAGGATGAAAAACAAAAAAAGCTCTTGCAGACTGATTTGAAAAACTTGATGTTCAAAATTGGACAATTACTACATGTAGAACTGTCTTTTTAAAGATATCTCTCTCTCTCTCTTTTTTTTTTTTAAAAATTCTTGAAGTGTAGAAACGGACACCTGTCTCTTCTATCCATTTTGTCAGTGCTGGCAAGTTCCAAACTGCAAGTATTGCTGGTGATGAGCTGGAATTCCAGCAGTGACACTGCCGTCGGCTCCCTTGCTACCTGCCACTTTCTGTGCTTGATTCAGCAAGTCTGTTCCTCTGCAGTCCCGTGGTAAACAGTTATAACTGCCACTCCTCAGCATATGAGAAGTTCAGCATCTTTAAAGCCGTTAATAAGTTATGCTACTAATGGCTTTGGACTAACTAAATTAAATGGAAACTGAGCAGTTCCTCACTTAAAATGTGCTCAAGATCTTGTTTGTAAACACTCTTAGAGCTGAGTGATGCATCTGATTTTCAGTATTTCTCTTATATTTAAGTGCTGAGGGAGACAGTAAAGTATCAAAATTGATGAAAGCAGATGAAAGCTGATTTGTTTTGGAGAAAGGGAATGCACTCTGGCTTGAAGGAATGATTCTCTAGACCTTAGTGCTTGGTATTAACAATGAAACTTCATGTACTTTGAATGCCATACACTTAAGTTACAATAAGGGGGCAGCAAAGTGAGTCGGAGAAGTGAGAGAAACTAGGCAAATCAAATAAAAGTTAACTTGTGGTAATGAAGTCTTGAATGTATGGGGTTTTTTGAAGAGGTGGTTAAGAACTGTAATCTGCAGCATAATCGAATGTGTCTTCTGAAGGAAAAAACTGCTATTGTTATGAAATCGGAACATGCAAATGTCGCTGAGCCTGAAGGAATGTTTAAAAAAATTCATTTTGAGAACTTGGAAGACAATCTAATGAGCATATGTGGAAATCTGTTCCATAGGACTTACTAGTTGGCAGAAGTCATTGGTTTACATGCTGGTAAAATATCTCTTTCATAAGTGTTGCTACTCGACAAGCCTAAGAACATTATAATTTGGTTTTGCAGCCCTTTCAGAAGATGTCCTAAATAACTGGTGCCCCTGCCAAAGGAGCTAAGAGAGACACTGTAATGGAACCACCTCTGATGTCACCTTTTAGTTGTATAGGAGCTTATTAAATAGTGAAACCTTTAAATCTAAGATCATATTTTATTTTTGCTAAGATTGGCATTTATTTAATTACAGGTGTGCTCTGTTTCTAGGGGTTTTATGAGAAAATTTTGGAAGTTGAAAATGTTCTTGCTCAGATACACAGTTGAGCATGGCAATTTACTGCAAGTCTCATTAGACATCAGTGTTTGCCTGTGTTAGGATATGAGTTCAAGATGTACTAGTGTGACTTGAATCAATGGCAGCTGGTTTACAAATATAAAAGGAATCTTCTGTTTGCCAGGTGTATCTTAGTCAAAGTTGCTGAAGTTATTTGAATGTACAGTCAGTAAAACCCGTACACAGGGTCCTGTGTAGAATTTAGACTATTTGTCACTGGGATACCCACATTCATACTGTCTAAAGCATGTGGCAATCGCTGCACTTTACTTTTTTAAATTGTGTTTGGGGGATTAACTAGTTTATGCAGCTACTACTTGGCTTTTATTTTGGTATATCTAATTGATACGTAAAAGATGAGGAAGGAATTCAAGCTGAAGCATAAGGAATGAGTGTGCCTAAGAGAGCTCAAGCAACGTGATTTGCACTCTGAACTTGTGACTGAAGCTCTAACTATAGTACATGTTTCTGGCCACTGTTCCTGTCCTGGGGCACTCTGTCAGAAGAGATTCCCACCCCTGTTACTTGCACACTCACACATGCCAGAGGTAAGTTTCAGTAAGAATGTACATTGCAAATATGCACAGTCCTGATTTATAACTGAGGGCTGGCTGAGCAGAGCTGTGCAAGTGCAGGTTAGAAGTCACTCAGATAACATAAATCCAGAACACCTGGGTCTGCCAGTTGGCTGATACATGAAGTGGGTGTTTTACAGCACATACTCTCTAAACTGTGAGGAAGAGATTGAAAACAATAGTTGATTCCTAGACTTGCTGTAAACCCAGTTTTAATCTGTTTGTATTGTGCTGTTGATAGTTTTTTTTTTTTAGCCTGTAGTTAGGGAAATTCCCTTGAACTTAGATGAAATTCAAAGCTGATGCAAATAGTTACTTTTTGCATTCATGGAGGTTCTTACCCTTCCACATTCAGCATAGCGGGTTGCCTAGCTGAGAGGGAATTGCCTTTCTATGATGTGTCTAGCTTTTCAGAAGCTTGTTACCAGCCTAAAAAAGCCACTTCACTCTCAGTCATTTAAAGTGAAGCATGGCAGTCTAAAATTCAATTAAAAAAAGAAATCAAATTTACCCTTTATGTTGTAGCCCTTTGTGTATGTTTCAGAAAATGCACTTACTTGCTGCTGGCTAACTGGCAAACTGAACATCTGCCCTAAGCATGTAGGTTATGAATTTGCATGGAGTTGGGGAAAAGCAAGAGGGCACATCTCTGTTCAGCGCAGGACTGAGCTGGTGTCTCTGCACTGCATTTTCTCAAGTGTCTGAAACAGGGAGGTCTGCTTTTGTTCAGATGTCTTCCCTAGCAGTGAGGCGGGAGGAGAGGAGTGCCGACTGAGCTTGCCGGCAATGATAAGGCCTCCAGGTGGTGATCACAGTAAACATGCAGTGAGAATCACAGCCCAGCTTTCCCAGGAGTTACATGAGGCAAGGATGTACTTCTGTCACTTGTTCTGTTGGAAGCTTCTTGCCGCTAGCAGCTAAATGACATGCAAAGCAATCAGACTATGGCTCTTCCAGCATTACTGGTGTTCTGGCTTATGGTACTTGCTTCCTTTTTCAAAGCTGAATTTGTCAGCATAGGCAGACTACTTCACTCTGAAAATGTAAAATCTTATCACAAGTGCTTCTTGTGTTGTAATAAACATACATAACTTTTCTCTACAACAAGAGCTGCATATCATGCTTGCTTTTTTTCCCCCACTGTTCATTCAATAGCCTGCCAAACAGCATAGATATCTTCTGAACAGATTTATGCAAAACTGGCAAATTGAGTGGTAATGACGTTGCTTCCATTAAATTCAGACTGTTGTCTTCTACATACAGTATTCACGGCTGTATTACTGACTAACAAGGCTGTTATTGGCTACAATGAAGTACACCACAAAATTGCTCTGATCTTAGACTTAAGCTATAATTTGAGACAGCTACCTTAAAACAAAAGAACCTAAGTCCATAAATAAACCGTAAGCAACATAAACTTTTTAATAGCAGAGACAGTTAGCAAGGAATTATGCAAATCCCACAGGACTAGATAATCTCTACCGTAATTATGTAGTCCACTCTGTTAAACGAGAAGCCGCTGCCCGAGCATTCATACACCATCCAGGGAGTCACACACACACCACCCGAGACTTTAGCTGCTCGGACCCAAGTCCCTTCGCAGTGGGCAGCTCCACGGAGCTGATGGATGCCCCTTTTCAACTCCTCGCTCACACAGACACTCACTCTCAGGCACTTCCTCTCCCCTCTGGCTCGTCCCTAGGTTTCCCGAAGCAGAGTCTCAGATACATCGTACGCCAGACGAATTTATTGGTACAGCGGTGAAAACAGCTCGAGCTGGGTGCCTCTGGAGAGGGACCCAGAACAAAGAAATCCCTGGGCAATTATACCCTTACAATCTAAATTCCCCACCCCTCAGGAGACAGTCCAGACCAATAGTAGTATTTGGGTCTGGGGTCTTCCTGTTCTTCATTGGGCCCTTTCATTGTCTCACAGAATCACAGAATCATATAGGTTGGAAAAAACCTTTAAGATCATCGAGTCCAACCGTAAACCTAACACTACCAAGACCACCACTATACCATGTCCCTAAGCACCTCATCCAAACAGCTTTTAAATACCTCCAGGGATGGTGACTCAGCCACTTCCCTGGGCAGCCTCTTCCAATGCTTCATAACCCTTTCAGTGAAGTAAAATTTCCTTATATCCAGTCTAAACCTCCCCTGGTGCAACTTCAGGCCATTTCCTCTCATCCTATCACTTGTTACCTGGGAGAAGAGACCGACCCCCACCTCTCTACAACCTCCTTTCAGGTAGTTGTAGAGAGCGATAAGGTCTCCCCTCAGCCTCCTTTTCTCCAGGCTAAACAGCCCCAGTTCCCCCAGCCGCTCCTCATCAGACTTGTGCTCCAGACCCTTCACCAGCTTCGTTGCCCTTCTCTGGACACGCTCCAGCCCCTCAATGTCTCTCTTGTAGTGAGGGGCCCAAAACTGAACACAGTATTTGAGGTGCGGCCTCACCAGTGCCGAGTACAGGGGCATGATCACTTCCCTAGTCCTGCTGGCCACACTATTTTTGATACAAGCCAGGATGCCATTGTCTTTCTTGGCCACCTGGGCACACTGTTGGCTCATATTCAGGCGGCTGTCAGCCAGCACCCCCAGGTCCTTCTCGGCCAGGCAGCTTTCCAGCCACTCTTTCCCAAGCCTGTAGCATTGCATGGGGTTGTTGTGACCCAAGTGCAGGACCCAGCGCTTGTCCTTGTTAAACCTCATACAATTGACCTTGGCCCATTGATCCAGCCTGTCCAGGTCCCTCTGTAGAGCCTTCCTACCCTCAAGCAGATCAACACTGCTGCCCAACTTGGTGTCATCTGCAAACTTACTGAGGGTGCACTCGATCCCTTCATCCAGATAATTGATAAAGATATTAAACTGAACTGTCCCCAGCACAGAGCCCTGGGGGACACCACTTGTGACCGGCCGCCAACTGGAGTAAACTCCATTCACCACCACTCTTTGGGCCCGGCCATCCAGCCAGTTCTTTACCCAGCAAAGAGTACACCCATCCAAGCCATGAGCAGCCAGTTTCTCCAGGAGAATGCTGTGGGAGACAGTGTCAAAGGCTTTTCTGAAGTCTAGATAGACAACATCCACAGCCTTTCCCTCATCCACTAGGCGGGTCACCTTGTCGTAGAAGGAGATCAGGTTGGTCAAGCAGGACCTGCCTTTCCTGAACCCATGCTGGCTGGGCTTGATCCCTTGGTTATTCTCTACATGCCATGTGATAGCACTCAGGATGATCTGCTCCATCAGCTTCCCTGGTACCGAGGTCAGGCTGACAGGCCTGTAGTTCCCCGGGTTCTCCTTCTGGCCCTTCTTGAAGATGGGTGTCATATTCGCTAATCTCCAGTCAAATGGGACCTCCCCAGTTAGCCAGGACTGCTGGTAAATGATGGAAAGGGGCTTGGTGAGCACATCTGCCAGTTCCTTCAGTACTCTTGGGTGGATCTCATCAGGCCCCATAGACTTGTGAGTGTCTAAGTGGTGCAGCAGGTCACTAACCATTTCCCCCTGGATTATGGGGGCTCCATTCTGGTCCCCGTCCCTATCTTCTGACTCAGTGGGCTGGGTACCCAGAGAACAATTGGCCCTGCTATTAAAGACTGAGGCAAAGAAGGCATTAAGTACCTCAGCCTTTTCCTCATCCTTGGTCACTGTGTTCCCTCCCCCATCTACTAGGGGCTGGAGATTCTCCGTAGTTCTCCTTTTGCCGCTAATGTATTTGAAGAAGTATTTTTTGTTGTCTTTTACAGCAGCAGCCAGATTGAGCTCTAGCTCAGCTTTGGCCCTTCTAATTTTCTCCCTGCACAGCCTCGCTACACCTTTGTAGTCCTCCTGAGTTGCCTGCCCCTTCTTCCAGAGGTCATAGACTCTCCTCTTTTTCCTGAGTTCGAGCCAGAGCTCTCTAGTCAGCCAGGCCGGTCTTCTTCCCTGCCAGCTCGTCTTTCAGCACCTGGGGACAGCCCGCTCTTGTGCCTTTAGGACTTTCTCCTTAAAGAATGCCCAGCCTTCCTGGACTCCTTTGCCCTTTAGGGCTGCCTCCCAGGGGACTCTGTCGACCAGTCTCCTAAACAGGCCGAAGTCTGCCCTCCAGAAGTCTAAGGTGGTAGTTTTGCTGACCCCCCTCGCCTCTTCTCCATGTATCAAAAACTATCATTTCGTGGTGACTCTGCCCAAGATGGCCTCCAACCATCACATGGCTCACAAGTCCTTCTCTGTTCGTGAACAAGAGGTCCAGCGGGGCACCTTCCCTAGTTGGCTCACTCACCAGCTGTGTCAGGAATTTATCTGCCACACGCTCCAGGAACCTCCTAGACTGTTTCCTCTCTGCTGTATTGTATTTCCAGCAGACATCCGGCAGGTTGAAGTCCCCCACAAGAACAAGGGCTAGCGATCGTGAGGCTTCTCCCAGCTGCTTATAGAATAGTTCGTCAATCTCCTCATCCTGGTTGGGTGGTCTATAACAGAATCCCACCACAATATCTGCCTTGTTGGCCTTCCCCCTGATTCTTACCCATAGACACTCCACCCTATCGTCACCATCATCGAGCTCTAAACTGTCCAGACACTCCCTAACGTATAGGGCTACCCCACCACCTCTCCTGCCTCGCCTATCCCTCCTGAAGAGTTTATAGCCATCCATTGCCGCACTCCAGTTGTGCGAGTCATCCCACCACGTTTCCGTGATGGCAACCATATCATAGTTTTCCTGATGTACAATGGCTTCCAACTCCTCCTGCTTGCTGCCCATGCTGCATGCATTGGTGTAGAGGCACTTCAGCTGGGCTGTCGTCCGTGTTTCCTTCATAGAAGAACACCCCTTGTGTGCTTTGAGGTGTTTCACTGGTGTTTCCCTCTTGGCTCCTATTGCCTCAGTATCCCCTAGCTCAACTCTGTTCGACTTCGGCTGTGCCCCAGCGTACCCTGCACATCTCAGAGACACAGGCTGAGTGCCCTCGCTGGCACCCGCTCCCTCTAACCGTGGCACGTCGTCCCTCAGCTTCCCTCGGGCAAGCCTGCTATTATCCCCCTTCCCCTTCGAGTCTAGTTTAAAGCTCTGTCAATGAGCCCCGCAAGTTCCTGAGCAAAGATTCTCTTTCCCCTTTGAGAAAGATGAATCCCATCAGACGCCAGCAAACCCGGTGCTGTGTAGGCCATCCCATTGTCAAAAAACCCAAATCTGTGGCGATGACACCAGCCATGGAGACATGAGTTGATAGATTGGGTGTCTCTGTTCCTTCTAGTGTCACTGCCCACAACTGGAAGGAGAGAGGAGAAAATAACCTGTGCTCCAGAGTCCCTTACTAGCCGTCCCAAGGCCCTGAAGTCTCTTTTGATTGCCCTAGGACTTCGTGTTGCAGCTTCATCGCCCCCCACATGGAAGAGCAGTAGGAGGTAATAGTCCGAGGGCCGTACCAGGCTAGGGAGTATCCTAGTGATGTCCTTCACCCGGGCCCCAGGGAGGCAGCAGACTTCCCTAAGAGGAGGGTCCGTCCGGCATATCGGACCCTTGGTTCCCCTCAGAAGGGAGTTGCCCACAACTATAACCCGTCTTCTCTTCCTTGTGGAGGTGGTGTTAATACGAGAGGTCCGTTCTTCTGACCTGGGCAACACCTCTGGTGTAGATAGACTGTCGTCCCCATCCTCCATTGACTGGCCTTCCACCTCCAGGGCCTCATACCTGTTGCACAGAGGCACCTGGGGAGGCAAGGTGGGCAGGGAGGGCCTTCGCCTGCCGCCACGAGCATGGACTCGCCTCCATTCACTCTCCTCCTTTGAGCTGCTGCCTTCAGCCCGGTGGGGGGGATACAGGATCCCCTTGATCGTGGGTTCTTACTGGTGGCTGCTGCTGCTCCTGTTCCTGTCTCAGGGGGGGCAGAGCATGGCACCACCAGTCGATCTCTTTCTCAGCCTCCCTGATGCTCCTGATGTCTCTAGGTGGGCCGATTCTTCTCTTATCTCTAAGATCGCAGCTTCTGCTAAGGTTGAAGCCTCCTTATCTTTCTGCTTTGTACTGGTTTCGGGGGCCATCCTTCATGTAGCCAAATAAAAGTTCAGTGCACAGTTGGTGGATCTAGGTGAAAGTTCTTGCGGCCTAAGGCTTCAGCAAGCCTCGATGCTAATGCTAAAGTGACTACTACAACAACTAAGTGAGTAAAATTTCCAAAGCTTAGCTCATGAAGAAGACCGGATTGTTTGTGATGTGATTTCATAAAACAAACAAGGAGACTAAAGGCTCCAGAGGCTACTTAAGGTTTTGCAGATTGGTTAATGGCTACTACTTAATTGTTTAAAGTATGTGTGAGGAGATAGAGGGCAGTTGTAGAAAGTCTAAGAAATAAATTTACCGTTAGATATGTGCTAAATTTCTTTACCAATATAGCTGTGTTTCCAAAAGGTTGCTTTTATAATCTTCTGTTCAAAATAGCCTTTAAATGTTGAATGAGGTTTTTGCTACTTATTCTGCTAGATAATATATGTTGCTAAATATTTTCTGTCTGCTGTATTCTAATCATACTAATGAAGTGAACATTTGCTGCGGCATTTCTGGTTCTGCTTTGGTACTATTAACACACACCTGTTCTGATCCCATACATCCTGTCTAATTCAGCCACCTAAGACAGCTGTGCCAATAGAAGAACTGGGAAGAAAACAACACTTGCAGCAGTCTAGAAAAAAATGCTCCCCAGAACATGGGTGTTGGAGGAGAGATAGCTGAGAAGAAGTGTCCAGCCATGGAGTTGGTGGGTTTCCTAACAGATTGTCTTTCCTGGCCTTTGAGGTAGCCAGCCCCAAACAGCAACAGAGGTACAGGCACTGCACTGAAGCTCATAGGAAGCTGTAGCTTCTCTTTGGTGTGCGTTAAGAATGGATTTGGCCTCCTCCCTTTCTTGAAAGAGGAGAAATGAGATTCAGCTTTCAGGACATCTTATCTAGGAAACCTCCTGAAGACCCTGTCTTGCCTTTTCCCTGTTTATGGCTAAGTGCTATCTAATCAAGATAAAGCAGCATGCATACTTCTGATACAGGAATTTGCACTTGTTCAGATAAATTTGCTGTGTGATGCCCCACACCCAAATACAGAAGGAATTACAGGAACAGCAGCAAATGGTGATCTTGTTGAGCATGCAGACTTGTAGAAAGGAAGGCACCTTCTGTGCCTGTTCCCTCTTACCTCTCTTGTGCTGGAGTTTCCTGCAAAACACAGGCTTGTTCTGGAGTCTCCTGCCTCAGCATGGATTCCTCTGTAATCTTTATTTCACTTCAGTAAGTCTCTTACTCAAAGTCCCTAGAGAACTTAGAAATTTGGGTGATGGGAGCCCCAGACTTGTCCAAAATGGGTATTCTGTGGAAAAAACTCCCTTCCTTAGGCGTATAATCTAAAAAATTGCTCCAGTGAGTTAACATGAATCTCAGTGGCTTTTTAACCTTAAGTTATTCATCCTCACCAGACCCCTGTGAAATGGGAGAGTTCTCTTCATCTTGAATGACAGACTGGGAGCCAGATTATGGGAGCTAGCTACCATGTTCTCACCCACATGTACCAGCTTCCCCCTTTGCACCCTTCTGCTTTTCTGACCCTGTACTGAGTCATCTGTGTTTAATGTGTAAGGAAGCAATTAAATTGTTTTTATGGTTGCTGGTCTGAAATGAGTCAGTGCAGGGTCAAACATGTTGTGGAGCAGGGAAGGGACAGACTCACGCAGCCAGGGAGAGGAGTGGGAATCTGGCAGCCAGCAGCTAGCTAAGATTGCCATGAAGCCACAGACCAACCCCAGTGACTTCTCCAAGGTCACACAAACTTCTGTCAGCAAGAAATTGAAACCATCGCTCTCCTGTTATAGGGTGCTGACCACAGATCTGTCACATGCAATAACTGGTAGGAAGTGGCTTTAGATTTATTCTACTTGAATTTATTGTTTGCTTGCAAATACTGATATATGAATTAATAGATGCTTTCTAGTGTATGCCAAAATCCAAACGTACTGAGCTGGTCATAACTGTAGATCTTCACGTGTAAGCTGGATGCATTTAATGAGGAATACATAGTTAACTTCAGGTAACTTCCCCTTAGAAATGTGATTGTTGGATAGACAGTGATCTGTCAACTACAGCGCATTTATGTTTAAGGGCTACTGCCTCTTTAAAAAGATAGCTCAGGAATTAGTGTCTGAAACAAATCCTTATGTGGTATTATATTGCCAACTGGGTAAAAAATCGCTCAGTATGCAATTGCCTGATAACTCACACAATCTGCAGCATGACACTTTATCAATGGCCTAGTGCAAAATTTAGAATGGAGTATTTCACTAACCCTGGACACACCAATTTCCTAACAGATACAGCATTTTGAGCTATGTTCCTTATCATTAAGGCAGTGCTGAATGTAAGAGTCTGAGGGCAGAGCTTAGGTCATGTATTCTGGCATCAGTTTCTGTGCCTTATTTTTGTTTGGATTCATTTGGGAAGGAATAAACTAGGAAACTTCTTTGAATGAAGAGTTGAGAACTCTGTGGTGGTTATGAAGCTGTCTGGTTCACTCTTGTGTTTTTATAGTCTTTAGAAAAAGGGCTGTCCAAAAAAATTCTGGACATGATTATATGTAACATATGTGCATTTTCTTAACACAATACACTACAGTTAATTCAATTTGAAGGGCTTTCTCCTAGCTCTGGCAAATTTTGTCAAGCTACCATTTGACTTAATTTCTGGGTATTTTTCTTTACTCTTATTTCTTGAAACCAAAGAAAGCTTGTTGCAGTTTAAAAAAAAAAAAAAAGACAATATTGGAGAAATCTGTCTCCAGCAATCTAATATATTGTCTGATGTTCTTCTAGGAACAAATGCATCATGTGGATTTTTATTTAGGAGGATTTTTAGATTTTTAATGGTTGGGTGTTAGCCACAAGGTTCATGTGACATGACAAATGTGGAACATCTGTGTACTGATGTACATCACTGTTCTAAAAGTCATTCCCACCACCACATGCATTGAATTAATGTCGTGGTTTAACCCCAGCCGGCAACTAAGCATCACACAGCTGCTTGCTCACTCCCCCCCCAGTGGGATGGGGGAGAGAATCAGAAGAGCAAAGGTGAGAAAACTCGTGGGTTGAAATTAAGACAGTCTAGTAGGTAAAGCAAAAGCCACGCGCACAAGCAAAGCAAACCAAGGAATTAATTCACTCCTTCCCATCGGCAGGTAGGTGTTCAGCCATCTCCAGGAAAGCAGGGCTCCATCATGCGTAACCATTACTTGGGAAGACAGACGCCATCACTCCGAATGTCCCCCCCTTCCTCCTTCTTCCCCCAGCTTTATGTGCTGAACATGACATATCCCTTTGGTCAGTTGGGGTCAGCTGTCCTGGCTGTGTCCCCTTGCAACTTCTTGTGCAGCCCCAGCCTACTGGCTGGTGGGGTGGGGTGAGAAGCAGAAAAGGCCTTGACTCTGTGTAAGCACTGCTCAGCAGCAACTAAAACATCTGTGTTATCAACCCTGTTTTCAGCACAAATCCAAAACATAGCCCCATACTAGCTACTATGAAGAAAACTAACTCTATCTCAGCCAAGACCAGCACAATTAAATACAAGAATTTAGGGAAAAAATAGTTGGAAGAACACATTCTGTCAAATACAATGGCAAGGATCTGTTGTGCAAGCTGTCAGAGCTCACTCACATACTTCTCCATGCACTTCTTATTCAGAGGTCTGTCTGATGTGCTCTATGCATTAACTGTTGCCCTCTTTGGACTGGGAGAGTGGTGCTATGCGTTCCTAGTCAGTGGCAAACTATTTTCTGGATAGAAATTACAGTTTAGCATAAGGGATTTCTCAATATAGTTCCTTGTCTGAGTGATGTATGGGCTGTATGTGAGGTATGTAGCTGGCTGAGTTGGCATACTTGAATTGGAACTGAAGTGTGTCTGAGTGGCTTTGACCAGGATCTCTCATATTAAAACATGAATCTTATTCATAACTCTGCCTGAAATGACCTTACTTAGTGACCGATATCCTTGTAAATCCTGAGTGCTACTGTTTGACTCCATGCTGTAATTGGAGTGGGAGTTTTTAGCTATAAAATGACTGTAGCGTAGAAAAGAAAAGCAATTCTTATAGGTAGGATATGACCTTTAGTGTTCTGGACCAGTAGCTAGCAATCCCGTTTCTTCTAGACTGCTTACCAAATGGCATGAAGGTGCTGTACTTCATTATGGCTTGTATACTTGGTGCTATCACCTTGGTCTGACAAGAGATGCTGCCAGGTTTAGATTGCAGAATAAAGTACATCCAAAAAGCAGACTTCAGGAGGCAGGTCACAGCTTATGTTGAGGTGGAATTCATTGTTGGGGTGGCAAGAAGCTCACTGCTATGCAGAAAGCAAGTGTGGTAGATACTAATAGTTGTCTTCCTAATGACTTGCATGTATTTCAGAAGTGGTCTGAAACTTTAGATGTTTAGGTTTGAACATATCATTAAGTAGTTGGCTTTGGTTTTTTTTTAGTAATGCAAAGCTATTCTTTCAGATGTTGTCACTACAAATAAGGATTTATTGAATTGTGGTACTCACAGCTAGAAACCAGTCTTAAAAACTCAGTCCTTACTTTCCACATTATCTTCACAGGCTCGAATCTGGGAGCGCAAACGCAAAGGATCTCCTTTAGTTGATCTGAACTCAGTTTCAAACAGCTATCTCTGAAATGATTTCTGAATAATTCCTTCATACATTGAAATTATGATGGCTGTTTTCATGCTGTGGTTAACTCTCTTTGAACTTAATATTTCTGAAGCTTTTAAAATCTTGTTCAGAAGAGATTTCAGTTTATAAGAGCTTCTACTCTAGAGTGAATGTGAAAGCTCTTGTTCCAACGTAGCTGCATACGCCTGCATTTCGGAGGCAGTGTGTACAGACATTGGAAAGCTTGGACCCTTTGAAAATGTCACTCATTGAGAAACAGCTTCTGAATGATGCCCTGCTTTTAAGGAACTGCAAGAAATGGTCTGAAGTAAAGGGAACTTCTCTGGTATTTGTTGTCCAGAGTCAGGTGCTTAGGACAGGTGCTTAGGGAGTGGACAGAAGTGGTATACAAGCCCTAAATTATTTGGGCATCCATTTTAATTGTCCTGTTCAGCAATGCTGTCTTCAAATTTGCTATGCTTTCATTAAATAGTTTCTATCATAAAACTATAGTTAGCTCATAACAAAATTGCAGATTCTTTAATCATTAAAGTGTGTGTGGTGAATGTCTTTGGGTTTTAAGTTGATAGTTTTGAAACTAACTTAATTTTTTTTCTTCTTCTTTTCAAAAGCTGTTGGTCAAAACCAACCAGCGACACTCTCACCCCAGCCTGCCTGGGCTCTCTAAGAGGCCACCCCCCCAGCTGACCATGTGAGCCCTGTGTCTCTAGTGAGTGAGGACCCCTGAGGATTATTATATCCCATTTCCAGCAGACTTCTTGTCTTGAGTGCTGGCTACAGTAAGTACGTCTGAGTCAGCAGCTCTGTCCACGTGCCCTCTGAAAGTCTGATACAGAACCCGGGCTGATCTAATTGTGATCTGTCCAGTACAAGACTTGCCCAAGCTGAGCGTTTCTATTTGAAATGGTTTTTAACTGAGCTTTGAAAAACTGTGGTTATGAAACAATTCTGTACATCCAGAATGTTTAGATGTTAAACTAAGCTGGTGTTCAAAGTAGTTAAATGCAGCTTTGATGTAAATTACTTCATGTAAACACAGCAGTAGCTTCACATCTTTAGAACAATTTCAGTTTTGTAGCTTCTTTTACCTATGCTCCAGTTTTGTTAAACAACTGAGAGTAATCCGTCAAGGCCCTTCTGACTTCAGTCTGTTTTACTGCAAGAAAATGTCATTCAGAGTACTGGAAAAATAATTCAATAATGTTTTCTAAGGCTTTGAAGAGACTTCTGATGTCTTGAGTCTTTATTACACTAGAGGTCAGTGTATGATGGGAGCTTCTGTGAGGTGGTATAGAGTTTCTTGCAGAATCCTATTTCATCAAATTTGAAACCAGATTCTAAGAGAAACTGTAGCCTACTACTGTGGAAAAAACTTCACGTTAACATGTCTTATGACTTTCTTGGCTAAAGGGCTTTTTTGAGCTTCCTGCTTTTAATTCTCCTTGCTTAAGGAGTATTTGGCAAG
Organism: Ciconia boyciana; assembly: GCF_034638445.1. NCBI lineage: Eukaryota > Metazoa > Chordata > Aves > Ciconiiformes > Ciconiidae > Ciconia > Ciconia boyciana. The sequence continues at coordinate 151,917,440 of NC_132935.1, forward strand.
TATCAGTAACAGCACTGTAATGTGGTAAGCATGAATATGCTCACTCAATTGTTCCAACGTGCACCTCAAACATTCATCTTGCATTGCAATAACGTGACTTTTTGGTTCAGATATATTTCTATATGCCATGCTACTTATAGGAGTCATCCTTAACTTGTGCGCTGTACTTATTAAGAGCATGGTGGGAGAATTGCACGTGCACCTATTATTCTTCGTGTAGCTCTCAACTTTCTGGGCGCTGAGCTGATAACTTTCAGGTGAATGGCTTCACTTTTGGGTGTTGCGGGAAGCATAGTCAGGCATGATTCTATCATGATACTTGTAGAGATTGTCTCCTCAGCAGGTGGTCTTCAGTTCTCCAGGAAAGTAATTTCTTTAAACATCTGGAATGTGCAAAAGCAGATTGTTTCTGAAAACGTCGTTGGGCGGGGGACTAGAGCAGATGGTCAAACCATGACAGTGTTATGTGAGGTCAAATGGGAGAAAAATGCACTGAAGGAGAGTCCTGCTGACTGGAGCAGATTACATCACAAATGACAATTCAAGAAAGATGGTGGAATAGGAAAAAATAACAGCAAGGTAGATTTGAGCTCTTGAATGTGTTTTCTAAGAGAACTGGCTACAAACCAGTATCTGTTTGTATCCTGTTACTCTTGTGTAGGGTTCTTCCAAAACACCTGAAAAACAAGAAAAATAAGAACACGGGATGTTAAGAGTTTACAGGGTAGCACCAATATAGAGGGTAAGTGCAGGCATAGAGCTGAATTTTGCTGTTCTTAAGTGATTTTTCTGAGTGTTCAAAAGAGACCTGGACCAATGAAAGTCTTTGTGGCCTTTCTTTTTGGTGGGGTGGAAGGGGGAGAAGACACTGTAAAAGCATAACTAGCAGTCTGAAAATCTCCTTTGCACTTGGCTGCTGCCCAGTATGTTTTGTTACATGCCTCTGGAGCATTAAGAAGGATGACAACTCAGCTGAGATAGTGTGAAGGAGGTGTTAGGCTCTGGTTTAATTAAACTCTCTGTGAGGATTCCTGGCTTCACAGGAAAGTTGTTGCACTCCTCTACCTCTTCCCCAGGTTTTTCCAGGTTGCATTTTTTTTATTCTTTGTAAGAAATTAAGATGTACAAGGCTTTGCAGAATGGGGCCTTATCAAAACATCGCTAAGTTTTGTGGTGTCAGGCTTCATTGGGTTGGGTTTGAAGAGCCTGAGAAGAAGATGGCTTGGCAGAACTGATGTGATATAAGTCATTAAGCAATAAATAAAACATCCTAAAAATTTCTTTCCTTTTCCTGTCCTTTTGACATTGGAGGGATGCAACCTTAATTTGTTTCAGTGAAACTCTTCAAAGTCTGTTCTGCATCTAAGTGCTCCAGAACTATGAGGCTTATCTTAAAGAGAAGCTGTTGTAGCTGTCCTGTAGCCAGCCTAGCAAATAACCTGATGGGACACTGCAGATTCTTGCAGAGCAAATAACCTGATGGCACACTGCAGATTCTTGCAGAGCAGCTATATTTCTGTCTGCTGTGCACATAGTGCCAGTCTTTCCTGGCTCACGTTTCAGGTGATAAATTAGTCCAAATATTGATGTTATCTGCATCCAGAAGAATCTTTGTCTAGAAAAACTAGAAGTTTCATTATTATTCTGGGTCAAAAATGATGAATTTTTGTGGCTAAGCAGAAGCAATTACCCACTAGCCCTTCTTTCTAGTTCATAATATCAAGTATCCAAATAATATTTTGATGTCTGTCTTTTCTTCATGATGTACTGACTGATTCCAGGATCCATCTATTGTGTAATAAAGCAGAGTCCATCAAAAAGGCAAAAGTTAATATTTGGAGTGTCTTTTCCTGCCTTTGTTCTAAACTCTCAAAATGTGGGAGTTATCAGATATATGGTTCAAGTGGCTTGCCAGACACTTCTCAGATGAACTGGAAAGAAAGTGCAAAAATTGCAGCCAAGGTCAGTCTCTAAAAGGTTGGAATTCGATTGCCAGTTCTCGCATCTTGATTTCAATCTCAAATGTTCCCTGGTAGGTGCTCTGTATTTCTTAGGCCTTGTGTTGGTCTCATCGTGTGTTCTTGCCAAAACTTCCTGTAAGACTTCTGACACTAACAAGGATGTGTAGAATATAGTGACATAGGCAAATATAAAAACAAAACCAAATAAACAAAAACAAACCACCAACTCTGTCAAGATAGTTCAACTCACACCAGATATTCAAGGTTCCTTTAAAAGTATAGACTTTGACAGGCTTCAGAGCTACAGGCCTTCAAAACTGCAGCGCTGCAGTCTTTTCTCTCTTATTCCAACACACAAATGTAGCATTTGCTGAATCAGAAGAAATAATGAAATATGCTAGGGGAATAGTGGCAGTGCACACCAGGTTTAATGCATGCTGTGCATTAGAAATGTCACCTCTACCCACCTCACAGTGGTTTCCAGGAAACCCGTGAAGTAGTTGACTGTGTAGTAGTGTAGTAGTGCTCGAGCTGGATTTCAAATCCTTGGCTTTTCTGTCTTTTTAAAATGTTAATACGTAAAAAGGAAGAAGGTAGGAACAGTAGAAGTATTCAGACAACCCTAAGGCTAGGTAGCAAGTAGGAATTCAGTAACTGTGACTATGTGATGGTGGAGGAACTAGTTTATCTTTCTTCCAACCACCCCTTGCCAACCACCTTTTCTCTTCAACTTTTCTACCAGCCTGAAGTGAATCCCCACTCATTTACCCTTCCAAAGTGCAGGAATGCCCATTTGAGGTGAACGAAAGTTGGAAATGGGAAAACAATAGCATGTGGTTTACCATATTCTGGGAACTTTAGGCTAGTTTGCTGCCCAAAATACAAAGATAAATGTGGATAGACCATAAAAACTGGCTTAAAATGTGTGAGCAGCTGCATAACATTAGGGAGAAGACTGAATTGCTGCCTTATCTGTTCCCATGGACTCTAAGGTAGTCTATGTTTGAGGGTTTGTTTGTCTTCTAAAATCAGAATTTTTCCCAACTCGGGCAAAATTCCTGTCTTGGCTTTCTTTCTGTCTTTTCAATGAATTATTTTTGTTTTGACCTCTTCTCTAGATGCTGTTATTAGTGTCTGACATGTTCAGCAGCTGCAGTGGGAGCAGAGCAGTGACCTGACTGCTCTTTAACAGTTGTTGCTCTGGTCACTTATGATATCATGACTTCATTTTGTGCCTCTTAATAGATTAAAAAAGGAAGTTTAATAAAGCAGCAGTGAAAGTGAAAGAAGTATATTTGGTACCTAAAAATATATGTAGGTGAGCTGAACCTCACCCCACAAAAGTAAAAATGTTGTTTTAGCTGCCAGCTATATTACAGGAGGGAGACAATAATCTGTTCAACAGCACAGACTGTTTCATGGAGTCCAAGTCCGCATTGGAGACCTCTTCACTGCTCTGTGGAAAGAAACAACTGCATTGGTGGTACAGAATAGAGTAACAAGCCTGGAGGAGCAGTTTATTGTGAGTTTTTATGAGTTCAGGGGATTGGCATCCTTAAGGACAACATGGTGCTGGGATAATTCAGCTAGTTTGAAACAACCTAACTTGGATACTGCATCAACGTGAATCTCCACATGGGCTAAATCACCCTGTGGGAAAGCAATTAGTGTTACAGGAAGAGCCAGAGATGTTTTGTATTTGCCAAAGATGAAAATAAAAGCAGTTGTGGTTCAAGATGTGGGTGTCAAAAATCAGGCCATGTGGCAGGTGTTGCCTGCAGAGCTGGACTTGCTTGATAGGTCAAGTGCTCTCCACTGGGAGAGGTCTCGGCTCTGTCTCCTGGTTGCTGTGGTTCTAGGAAGAGAGCTGACTCTTCCAGTTGCATCCACGGATGTTTAAACTTAAAGATTTTGAAGGTAATAGTCTTTTGGTAGATGCTGCTGTTTTGTTGTTGTCTTCAGTGCTTCTTGACCTTATTGAAAGGTGTAATACAGACTACTTTCTGTGAGGTGGTTAAGTGAAAGCTTGGCATTTCCAGAGAAATTGGTAGTTCAAGAATGTGTCTCATGTTAAAGGTTCAGACTCTAGTAACTGAAGGGTAAAGTTCCTTGGGGTTCCCAGCCAACTTGCAAGACCTCTCTTTCTATATGAAAATAGCTACAGTGCATCAATAGCTGGGCTTTGAAAAGTGCTGTTGCTTGTGGTGATGATCTTGTCTATATGAATGGGCAAAGTAGCAATATACTCTAAACTGCTTCATTCCCTGTAGTCAGTCAAGTCATCCCCTTTGTGCAACTGCCTGGTAGTTCTGAAGTTGTTGTTTTCATACCCTGTCATGTGCATTTGTGGTTCTTACCTATACTTTTTAATGTTTATTTCTTGTAGGAGGAGGACTGCCTTTTGGATTGTGAGCCACTTGGACATGGTGATGCAGGTCTGCCTAGAGGGTCAGGTTTGGATGGTTGGGATTTAAGGTGAGCCTGTGCTTAAAAATGGATGCAGATGGGAACCAAGAACTATGTTTTTCTTCTTTTTTTTCTGTAGTTGCTTGTATCAAACATTTAAAGAAGAATCTGTGTGTGCCTCCTAGTACATATGTAGCATTAATAAAATGCAGTGGTATAATAGTTAAGATCCCAGAGTAGCCTTTAGGACCTTCAGAAAAGCTGGATGGTATGTAAATACCTAGGAGATGCTAATGCTGCTTTAAGAAATGTTACTCCAGATGAAAGTGACAATAACAATTCCCAAAACTTCATCTCAGTATGCACTGAGAGGCAGCAGGCAGCTGAGATGGATCCCCTGTTCCAGCCTTTCTATCATTCCCTCTTCCAATCATTGTATAATAAAATAGCTTCAGCCATTCTAGACTATGGACAATTCCTTCAAATGTAACATTTTAATTAATTACATATCTGTAGTCTACCTTTCATGTTGCCCACTCTTCATTTTGCAGCTTTTGGTGATACATTTGCAGTTTAGTTTTGATTCAGGTTTTTTCAGTTCTTGGCTATGGGAAAGCATTTCCCTAAGCAAACACAAACCAAGACCAAAAGGGACCTTTTTTTGTGTGTAAGTTTGTGTAGCAGGTTCTGTCAGCCCCATAAAGGCAGAGCTCCCATAACTTGTGTAGTGCATGGGATTAATCTTGCTCTTGGAGAATTGTGTAATGTTTGTGAGTAGAGAGATGTGATTTCTGGGACATGATCAAGAAGATCTCACTGGTTTGTATCAGCAAAATAATATATAGATGATGTATCTCTTAACTTTCCTAAAACAGAACTGTCTAATGTCTAATTCTGGCCATGCTGCCTGGAAAGAACTGTCATCCTACTAGTTCTCTTGCCCCATGTAGCCTATGCTTTTTCTTGGAGGTATGGTAGGCACTATTTCAGTTGTTGCTCCAAAATTATGCAAGAACTGTTTTCCTTGCAACTTGCCATAGCTTCTGAAGGCTGGGGGAACACAGTGTGAAGAGTGGAAGTTTGAATAAAAGCTTATTTTGCTGGTTTTAACATCTTATTTAAGAAAAAAAAATAAAGTGGGGACTGGGGACAGTGCTTACTCTTACATGTGCTTGGGAGCTTGAAAAGTTGGAAGCGCTTGCAGTAGAAAAGTGAAACCTAACCTTGAATGATGGAAGAAAATTGGTGATCTCTGGAGGTCATGACCTAGCTTTCTACTCTGTTGGTGGAGTTGCATCTGGGTAAGACTGTCCAGTTGACTTCAGAGGCTGGGAAATGTGCGGGGCACCATCAGATGAGTCACTTACACTCTCGTTTCATATCATGCCAGTAGACACAGTTTATGAACAGGTATTTTGGTTTTATTAATTTACAGTGTGTTGGCTTTGCTAGCTGCATACCATTTATCATTTACGATCTGTATTGTGTAACTTCCACAAAAGACAGCAAAGCCAAGGCTTCATGTGCAAGTTCATGTGCTGTCTTGCTGGACACTTTAGCAGCCCTGCATATATATGAAGAAACATGCAGTGTTCCTTCTAATACTGTTTTTTTTTTAATTACAGAAATTTCAGCCAACTCTTGCTGTCTAGTGTAGCTTGCAAAACAGTAAATTGTTTCATTTCTGCTGTCTAGGTTAGAATTGAAATAGTGGTGATGCCTGGTTTTTATAAATCCCCTGTCAGTGCAGCAGCATCCTTCAGGTTAATGTCACATGTTAAACACCTGTGCTATGTTCTCTAACCTAGCTGGAAACTTCATCCTCTCCCTTCTGAGGATGAAGGCAAAAACATTTATTTCCTGTTTATTTTCTCAGATGTCAGTAAGACTGTTCCCCCCACTATGGTTTCAGTTCAGCTACCTTTCTGAACACTTTGTAAGCTGAATTATTAATGTTTGCACCATTCTAAAATAATGCCATGCAGTACCTCACAATCTCTTGCTGACCCAGAGATTACTTTTTTTGCTGTTTTGAGAACAGCTTGCTTGAACTTTTGCACTTTATTGCTACAGAACAGTAGTACTAGACTTCTTGCAAAAGCCAAGCTTACACGGAATGTCATCCTGTTGAAAGCGGTTTGCTCTTATACAACATATGATAGTGCTTTTGCTAAAATGTGTGTGTTAGGCGTAGTACCTGTTGTGCCTAGTGTTCTCTGGCAATACTACTCATGCTCAGTTTGCCTGAGGATGGAAGTGTTTAGTGTTGGATTAGCCTGGCGTCTTGTGCAGATATTCGAGGTCCTCAGTTGTGCTTATAAGTGTACCAGTTCTTCACCTTCTACCTTGTTGATAAGGACTGGTCTTTTGCTATTTTCTCCATGCAGTTCCTCTCAGGCTTTGAGACTGCACTACTTGAAGGCATACTCAAAACTTTGATTTTGGTTGTCATGGATTTTTTTTGTCTGTTTGTTTAGAGCATTGTGGAATTTTTAGTAAAGATGTTGCCAGGTGAAAAAGGGTGGGATAGGGAGAGTGCAAAAGCATCATCCTTACTGCTGCATCTCTCTTCAAATTGATAATTAGTGGTAAGAAAGGAAACTATGCCTGATGTCACTCCCAGAAGTTTAACATGCATCTCTGCACATGGCCTGGGCTGTTGCCAAATGTCCTTAGCTGTTTGTTATGGTCAACAAAACAGCATCCTGGCTATTTGAGAGTTGTAAACTTTGGATGGAACCACTAATCCATCCGGTCTGACATCCGTGCTGGCACTGTGTGCTTCTTTCTGTAGTAAGGCTTTTGAGGAGCAGCCTGTCCACCTAGGTGGGTCATTTCTTCCTAATTTCCATTCAGTGAAAGATTTCAGATTTGTTTCTAGGATCTGTATTACTTATGCCTCTTTCCAAAGCTTTTATTGCAGTGTCCTACTGAAAATGTCAGAAATTTTCATCGTTAGGAATATTTTGTTTCCCCCAAACTGTAATGACTCAAGAGTGTTGGTGGGAAGCCCTGCAAAGCAAGAGAAGGCCAAGAAATCTGAGAAGTGATGACTCAGTTGTACTGCTTTTGCTAATTTCTTTGAATTGTGGATTCTAACTTCATTAGTGCTCTACAAACCTTGGTATTTGAGACTTGCAACTGATACCTTTTCTAAAAACAGAGGAGAGGCGGAGAGGGAGCACTCTGTTTATTTCAACAACCACAAGCAACACTTCCAAAATACACTTGTGGTTGTATCGCAGAGTTATGAATCTTAGGTTATCTAGCAGTGACTAACATGGTGAGACAGTAGCCTAATACGTCTATGCTTTATTTAGAAAAGGTAATTCTTATTGGAGACAAGGAACACCAGTGTTTCATTCACTGTGTTTGCTGAATCCCTAAGTACAGATATCAAGTCTGTTGGCAGTTCATGCTGCAAGATACAGAAACTTGCCTTTCAGGGTCTGACTGCAAGTTCTTAAGGATTTTGCAGTACAGAAAGAAACAAACTCCTCTCCCCCTCCCCCTTCTCTCCTTCCAAATGCACTTTTTAGGCTGTCCTATGGTTTGATCATAGTTAACAGAGAGTTGTGATATCTCTTGATCAGACAGATTTTTTTACTTACATTGTGGTGAATTTTTTTAACACTGTGTTATCTCACTGGAGCAGTGGTTCACAAATAGATTGTCACAGCTTTCTAAATTCTTCAGGCAGAGCCTAGATTATACCAGTCGTTACATTTAGAGAACCCTACAGGTTAAGAAAAAAATGACTTTTTCCTCACTGCAGAGTTTAACCTGTAGAGTCCGGCTGTGCATCTTCAGTAAGACAGCAATCTTTTGCTCTTCTGCCTATTTAAAAACAAAATGGAAGAGCAAATCCTCCCTGGCAAACTGGGAAATCCTCGGGTTTGGGGGTATATACAGTTTGCATTGAAGATAAGCTGGGTTGGAGGGCATAGGCTTTGACACAAAATGTGTGGCTTTATTCCCATAGACAGACAGTGCAGCCAAACTGGGGATTACTGAAGTCTGTGGGACTGTCCTCCCTGACTTGCCACCTTCTCATCGATTCAGAGCACAGGGAATTGTTTGGCCCTGTGGCAATAACACCAACTGTAATACGCATCTGATAGTGAAAGGATGAACAGTTTGTTGTCCTAGAAAGACAAAAAGTGTTTGTGTTGTTCTTCTTTTCCCCTTTTTTTTTTTGTAAGATAAATAAAAAATCCTCTGTGGGTCATTTTAGGCTCTCACAGAAACTTGAATATGCTACGTGAGTGTGGTTCCCTAGCTGAGCCAATAGGGATGGCCAGGCACAGGCAACACTGTTATCCCACGGGAGGGAGGAGGGGTGAATGAGCGGAGATATAAGCTGAAACAAAGCCATGCTGTCCTTCTGAGTCATTCGCATACACTGGATGGGTAAGGCTTCCTGCTTCCTGGGACACAGAAGTGGGGTCATGATTCTAACAATGGATGCTAGTAAGTCACTTTTTATTCAATTTGTCTGTCTTTTTTTCCTGGGAAGTCTCTCCTCCCCTCCACCCCCCTCCAGCTGAAAAGATGATATCTGTAAACTGGGAAGCTGAATTGTTAAATAAGTACATGCTTACTCCAGACTTTCCAAGCTGTGTGCACTTTACTGTGTGTTACACTGGTGTTATTTCTTGACTGTTACTTGTTGAAGCGCATATCCTCTCTTGCAGTGCAAGACCTTGGTATCAAAAGTGTGTCTGTTAATTTGTACTTCTGTCTTAACTGGGACAGAACCTGTGGTCTGAGAAGTGCATGATATCTCACACTCTTTGATAAGAGAGGTGATAGTCTCTGGAAGATATATGCTAGATCTTATGCTTGCTGTAAAGAGCTAGTGGTGAACTAATGTATTGGCTGTGGCATCCTCTACTCTGTTTACAGAAATTTTGTATTGGGGAGGAAGAGGGAGAAACTGCTGCATTTCTGTTCTAGTCAATTCTGCTTTGTGTGTTCATAGCCAAGGAAGTCTGTGTGAAAAGAGCACACAGAGGATATTTTTTTTCAAATTAGGTGTGAAAGTGAAATCTTTAACATAGTTCCCTGTGTGATAGGGAGAATGAATGCAAACAGTAAGAAGTAGAGTGGTTTCTATAAAAGAAACAAGCAGTCCCAGTCCTGCTCCTTGAGAGGGGGTGTGTTTCCATGTCATAATTCGCATCCTTCAAATTCCACAGTAATAAAAAGACCTTGGATTTTAAATGGTTACGGATAGGGCATAAAGCACCAGTGGTTGTGCTTTGGCAGCACAGTCACGGCTGCTCTTTCACTTACCAGTTGCAAGCATGCCTGCTGCATTTTTAAGAGCTCTGTTGAACTTTTGTCAGCAGTTGGTTCAGCTACTTTTTTTCACTGCAGTGCAGAAGCATAATGTGACAAGTTCTACAAGCCATGTTCAAAGTGATAAACTTACTTGGACAGATCTTGCTGGTCTGTTTTATCTACTTGTCACATGTTCAGTTTATTCCATGCTAATGAAAAGCTCACTGTCCACTGTGCATCTGAATTGATTAGGTTAGGCATTTGCTACGGCCTAAAGAGAAAACTCTCTGTGCCTTCTTCCAGCTCTTTGACTTCTCTGAGACTTCCAGAAGGTGACTCAGCTGGGTTCTTCATGCACAATTTAGAGGAGATAGCAAACCACTTCATTTAATGCACCCACACTTAATTGAAGTTGCTTTGTCATCATCTGTGTAGGCAAGATTGAAACCAGTGACTCTTTTTGTGTTCAATGTATGTTACATGCTTTGCAAATCAGTTAAAATCCAGGCCCTCTAATGGAGATGATAAAATTTAATGCAACCTCAGAGAGAAGTAGAATGGCATATGGCTGACAGTTTTTCATGACACGGAAGATGATGATTTTTGTATTTTGACCCTTGCATTAGAGTTCTTTCTAGAGGAGCCAAATTTCAGGCCCTTCTTAAAGGAGTTTGAATACTGGGAATTAGCAATTCCCTTCTCTCTCTGCTTGTACGAGAAGGACTGATGCCTAGATGGTAGATGTCATGCTCAGTATTATATGAGGATGCCCTGGCAATATTCAGGATTTACATGCTCGCGGGAGATACGGATCCAGGCTTTGTCCACAAGACACTTCTTCCCCTTTGAAGCACCAGTTCCTGTACTGCACTAGAGTAATTTATCTCTTTGTTTTGGAAAGACTATGGAGACGTTAATAATATATGGTTTTAAAAAAATCTTTTATTTGCGTAAGCTTACTTGCGTTGGTTTCTTTGCACTGTGAGGTGAACCATAAAGATAATGCTGCTCACTTGTGTTTCACTGGATCCAAACCTGTATCTTTTTCCAGAACACTGTTGCTGCATTAGTTTCTCAGGAATTGCTGTGCTCTAGTAGTCCTAGTGGTAGTTTTCAGAGTTATGTTGACTTGTATGGTTAGTAAACATACATTTTGGAAGCTCCCAGTTCCTTAAGAATTCTTAAATTATTCTCAGCTTCTTTGTGGGAAAATGGCTCTAACTACCTGAAAGGAAACTTTGTAATACAAGGATTTATAACAGTGAGTTCTAGTACTTCTCAAGTGTATTTAAGTTACAGAAAAAATATGCAAGCAATTCAGTGCCTTATGCCTTAATCTGGGACACAGTTTATCTGCTTGGTTTTGCCCACCTTTTAAAGCTGAGTTTGCTGTTCTTGTAACTGTTTGCTTATTTCAAATTCTATGCTTGCATTACAGGTCAGGGCTGATAATTTTTTTTGTATGGGCATCAAATTCTTGAGCTGTTTTTTAACCAAACAAAACTTCTGTTCCTTAAGATAATTCTAAGAATACTTGTCCACTTGTTTCAATTTTTATTAAATGCATTTTGTTCTGCTGCATTTGTCTTTGCAGCTTTTCATTTCTCGCAGGAGCAGGACTAAAAGTTTTCGATGGGGGGAGTAAAAAGGAGAGCTGCAAGATAGAGTTGACAGTATAATTGGATTTGAAGCAGCTACAGGCTGGGACTCTTGCAACAGCTGATTTGATCCTTCTGAGTTTCAAGAGCTATTTATGGTAGATTAGCTGTATCAAAGCTCTACTGTTCCAACCATAAAAGGTTGGTCCTATGTGAAGTTGCCACACTGCATTTGGCTTAGTCCTCCGAGGTTGGAGAGCCTATAGCTTTTTATGTGGATAAATCCAGTGATGGATGGAAATACTAAAGGCAGATCGAGGCATAACATTGTTGAGGACTTCAGATGGCAGCGAACTCTTAAAAGGAGATTTTCACTAATAAATTTTTTGCTCTAACGTTTGGAATCAGCACTTGGATATAGCTCCTGCATATTTACTGCATTTGGTGAACGCATGCTTTTAGGAAAGCACTGTTCTAAATTTATCTGACTTATCTGAATCATCTTGACTGCACATGTACTTGCCAGCCTTGCATGTTGATATTTGGTAACTTTTGTGAAGTTAGTTTTCTGTTTTTCTAGCGAGTGAGCGTTAGGTCCTTTGGAAACGAATCTGAGCTGAAGTGAGAAACTTCTCTAAAACAAGAATTATGAAATTCCTGTCTAAAGAGAGCTTCAGGCGTTATCAGTAACTATTTTGAGAAGACTTAGACCCCTTCTGCTGCATGTGTACCTTCTTTCTTTCCTCCCTTGTGTAAAGGCAGACAAGTGGACTTTTTACAGGATTCTGAAGTAAGTAACACCTCATTCGGAGAGCTTGCACGAAGTCGCTCGAGCCAGTTGTTTGAGAATATTTGCGGCTTTGTCAGGTTGAAATGTGAGTGGGTTTATTCCAGCCTGTGCATGCCAGTCATTCAGCCTTCCTTAAGGCATTTTGTGTTTTTATTCTTGTGGTTTTGCTTAGAGGATGAGTTCATTCTGCTATGAATGGAAAGTCCTCTCGCTGGTTGGTTTGTGTGTGAGGTGTATCTCTTTTCATTTTCTGTTTTAATACCTTAACCTTAGCCACAGTACTACAAGGAGCTAGAAGAATACTTCTATAAAAACAAAATTTTTCAGTAGTAATTTTCTCTTGTGTTTAAGAAGTTCTATAAACACATGTGAATACTGTTGCATTGGATAACTCTGTTGTATTTTGAAACTTGGAGTGTTCTGAAGAAAGCTTCCTCCAACTTTCCATTCTCTTATTTTTAAACATTACCAGGACACCACAGGTGAAAGGTACTGGCACTGTTTTACCTTCCTCTCCTGCAGCAGTATCAGCTGTTAAAGGGGGGGAGCATAAGGGGCAGGGGGGGCGGGAAGAGGAGATTCCTTGCTTCAAGGATGTTCCAGGTGTTGTATTTTAATCTCCAGAAACACAAGAATAGTGAGTGTCCTTGCCAAGGAAATAAATTTTCTGGTTTTCAGTTTCCCTTTCAGGAACTAGCAATTTAAGGCCATCCTCCATTTTCTTTGGATTACAAATCTGTATTTCTCCATCAAATGGATCTAGAATTTTTATTCTGAATTGTATAAACCTGTGTTTTAGCCTAGACAATACCAGAAGACAGAACATGTCTGGAGTGTTACTGTTTAAGAACTACTTTATCAGTTTAGGGATAGAAATATTTTATTGGAATAAAAAATCCCATATATTTAATCTTTCTTACACAGACCTTGTTAGCGATACATTTAAATACTCATCTCTATCAGCATATTTTATAGGAGATTGAATCCTTCTACCTGCAGAGGCAGTGAGAGTTCGGAAGAATCTGCCTGATCAATATCCTCCTTCAGATAGCCTGTTAATTTTTGTCTTGGATTAACAGATGTGTACTTCAGTTTGATACCTGACTTTAAAATGTTTTTACATTGCTGCCAGTAAAATGAATATTTTTAATAGGCATCCTTTTTTATATGATCTGATTGTTTTTCTTTGCTACTTGCATTTTAAAAAGCAAGTTGACAAAAATTGCTCTACCATTTTAGCATTCCTGCATTGTGCTCCTGTAAACCTGTTAGAAGATGTCAATGCCTTATAAGCCTTAAAACAGACCACAAAGACATCAGACATGGAAGTTAGATACCCCAGAGTCTGCACAAGAGCAGGAAGACACTGTTAGAGCTCTTAACTCGAGTTTCAGGCTCAAATTCGCTAAGGATGTAATGCAGGAAACATTTTGATTGATGAGAAGTAACAATATCAGCTCCCCTTTGTGCAGCAGATGCTTAAACTTGTTGGAACAGGTAAACTTTCGTCCCTGCTGTCTGGGGAATTAGTCAATTTAAGCGTTAATTCTACTTCTTTCAGTGCTGTTTTGTTTTGATTGCATTGCTAAATAACACTCTCAGCAAAAATTTCCAGTGGGAAGGAGTATTTCAGATTTCTAGGAGCTTTATTCAGAAGGGCTATAGCTTTGTACTTGGCATTCTTTGCTAAATTCCATGTATTTTATAGTTTATATGGGATAAAGGTAGCGGGAACAGGCAAGCAGTTTTAATCTAGCTATGCCATTTTTACTTTTTTTTATAGAGAAGAGAGATTACCCTACATCTGTACACAGAGCTCCCCAAAACTATCTAGTTGAGGAAATGGTAGTACACATTTCCTTTTCACAGCGAGTCAAGGTAGACTCGGAGGTGGTGGAGTTGAGCTGTTTGTGACCAAGATGTTTCCAGACAGGTCAGAGGAGTCTTTTGCCAGTTTTCTGTGTGGAAAGGGTTTGTGCGTTATCCTGCATACATCGTAACACATTATGAGCCGAGGTTTCTCTCTTGTTTAGATTTATGTTGATGAAGTGGTTTGAAAGCTTTATGTAGTCTTAGTACATTTGTTTATGCAAAACATTATTAAGAATGTGTAGAATTTGTGGTTTGTGGGTCTGGTTTTTTTAAATGCAACATTGTCATTTTCCTTGCTTAGAACGTGTTCACAAGATTGGCTCTTGTCTATGAAGCCTTTAATGTAATGAACATAGGTGAAAATTGCACAAGCTTATTTAGTTTAAATTGCCATTGTTTGAGTTCGTGTTTGTTCCCCAATGTGTTGGCTGTTGTGCATGGCAATTTCACTACAATTTTAAAGAGGCAAAACCTCTGGAATAGTTTGCAGTAACAGGGTGGGTGGCTGAGATTATTCACTTTGCAAAGGCATCATGGTTGGCAGTGTGTTTTCTTGCTGAATGTACAGGCTTCTGTTTCTTCACAGAGAAGCCTCCATTTGGCATAATGAAGGGGAATAAGTGAGCTCTCAAAGGAAGCAGTATGCATAATGGTCTCACCTTATTAATTCACTGGTTTTGCTACTTTCCCAACTAGGCACTTTAGATTTAACAGACACATTGGAAGGTCATGATTTTTAATGACCAAAACATGTCCTAGTTGGAATCTGCCTTAAGCAGATAAGAATGCATTGGGTAACTGGTGATAAAAATGCTTCTGATGTCACTTACTCACGTGGTGGTGTGTTGAAGGGAGTCTTTCAGTAGAGAGGGTACAGCAATTATGCATTAAGTCTTTGCTGGTTTATTTGGATTTAGTTGATGGGATGGTCTGTCCTTGCTCTAATGATGCCAGTTTTCAGAGTTTAAGAAAAAAAAATAATCTGTAAAGTCAGATTTCAAAGACCCAGATTAAAATAATTCAGATTTCCAGGCATGTCTCTCTTCAGGTATACAAAAAAGCATCATGATGAACTTGGACATGAAGCATCATGTGTCGTAATAACTAAGGCCAGATACGTTTCTAAAACAACTTAAGGCTCCATCAGACGGTTACGCAGGAAGTGCGTAATTTCCCCACAGAACTGAGCCAAAACGCCAAAAGCTGTGCTGCTGTTACTAGTGGTCTGTTACAAAGGAACTGGATTCAGGTGTTAGATGAGAGATTGCGTGCCAAAGTACTATGAGAAGTTAATAATACTTCCATAGACTTAATGACTGCCAAATGTGCTCCTCATGGCTTATACCTGTAAAACTCTTGGGAGTCAGCAAAGACCTGCAGGATTTCATTCTTGCTCCATCATATCAGTCTTAGATTTAGGCAAAATTACTGTCTATTCCCTAAAATAAAACAAAGCTAGCACTGTCTCCTATTATCTTGATGTGGAAGGAGGGAGGAGCGTGGATCAGTCTTTCAGAACAGTTGCACCACATGATCTAGGGAATATGCAAGTTGCATGTGCTTCACATGTGACTTTTTCAATCTTGCCCTTTCTGACAAGAAGCCCAGTTAAGCCTCAGAGACAGCTAGAATAACTATTTAACTCTTAGAAAATAATTGCCCCAACTGTTTATATTAGAGTGAAAAATGGACAGTATTTCAATGTCATTTTCCGTTAAGTGCCAACTAGTCCCAAAAACAAGGTGAGATCCTACTGGAAGCAACGTTTCAGGCAGCTGTTGGCACTCCAGTGGTGACTAGGGGTTGGTAATGCTAACCCTGTAGCCACAAGTTAGGTCTGGGAGTTGAGAGACCTCGGTTCGCTTGGCTTTGGTGTCAGTCATCATAACACCTGCCTGCCTTCAGTTTCCAATTAAAAAAACTTGCCTGATTTGTTAACACAGACAACTGGAGCTGAACAACTGAGGCGGTTGTTGCTCCAGCAGCACTGAATTTCACTTTTTCTTCCACTTCATCATGAAGACAAGTAGCTATTTTTTGCAGTGAGCAAAGCTAACCTTGAATGTTATATTTCTTATTGTAGTCAAACCGTCCAGAGCATGTAACTCATTTGAAAGAAACAGACTCAACGATTCAATGTTGGTAATTCTAAGCAATATGGTAAACTCTTCAAGTTGAGGGAAACGAAGCTTACTGCATGCCTTAAAAACCCTAACTCAAGTTAGTTTATACTAAAACTACTTCAAACAAAAAACATAAGCCAAATCCCTGAGTGAATTGTACAAGCTGACTTTGAAAACATAGCTCAACCTTCATCCTTCATTCTGATCAGATAGTAAGGGCCGTCTTTGCAAGCAAGGAGTCTTTACATTCATAGCTGGAGATTGTGTTTCAGAATGAGAAACTTAATTTTATAACTGTAAAATGAACTCAAGTCTTTAAAGGCTGCATTACAGTTACAGGTTTAAATACCAAATTCTCAGGTTGAGGTTTCTCATGTTTTCTTACTTCCATTTCTTATTAAATTATCAGTGGGGAAACATTAGTAGAAAAAACCTATACCTTATAAAATAGCACAGCTCTACATAATAAAATATTCTGATTATCAGTACACAGATGTCTAAAGGTATGCTACAGATGTAATTGTGGCAGGTGCAATTTCGATATTGCCAAAATGCATTTGTCAGTTTATACGTGCAAATATTGGAGTTACGGATGTTTTAACAATTGCTTTGTTAGTATTTGGGATAGGGTGAGTCCTGCCACTCAGCCATTTAAAACTGAACTGAGCAATTAACACAAAAATGTTCTTGTACCTCTGCAAAAAATCAAGAACATTGCACTTTCAGTCAACCGTAACCAACTGTACTGAGAATGAACAAAACCATTAGAAGGTTTTTTTGTAGTCAGTTCTGCTTATATAGTAATCATCTAACATTGTGCTTCAGCTGGTTAGAGTTATTTTGTACCTGAAACACTAGTGAATCAGAACGCTTCTGGAAGAAATGTATTCTGTTTGCAAAAATTGTTTGTATTTGGTGTGTGGACAACTTTGATACTTTTTCCTTGTTGAAATTTATAGAAAGGATAAGGGTCTTTTGGCTTATTCAGAGCAAGAAAGACTAAATGAACTAACCATTAGCATGTAGGAAATCTGCACCAAGTCTTCGTCTAGCTGCTGATTGCCATGTGTATTTAAAGAGTGACGTGTCCAGCCGGAGATCTCACAGAGATGGAAATGGGATATTTAAGCTGTAGAAAACTTGGTTAGGTTAGATTCTTTGAAAGAGTAGCAAAGAATTGGTTGTCTTGAAGTATCTCAGAGCTCAAGAGAAGAGATTTGATGATCACGTGCTCACATGTAGCATATTGTGCCAGATAAGAGAGAGAAATGTTCAGCTCAGAGGAACTCTGGTAACTTAAAGAGTTGTGAAGTTAAAAAAGCACCCATACGTGCAAATGGTTTGCATTTCTCTTCTGACCAGAGGCTGGAAGCCTTTGCTGATCAGTCATTAGATGAAGTCACAACCCTTTATGTGTAAGGGTTCTGTTTAGGTGGGCATAGGAAAAATGATCCATCCTGGCACTTACTCAGAGCCATAAAGGCTTAGTTTTTCCAGCATTAATCATGTTTCTGGCTATTTGGATTATGTATATTTGCTGGCTATAAGGATTCGTAATGGTTGAGTCAAAGGAGAAAACACAGCATCAACATACTTCAGTCCAACATTTTGTTCTCTGAGCTGGTAATGTGTGTCAGACGTATTCACTAGGAGGATTTATAGCAATTACTAATTGCAGAAAAACAACATCATCGGTAAGACGTTGTGTTCTTCATAGCTGCCCTGCTTTGAACAAGGGAGGTCAACAGCAGCCTTGCTGTTCACTTGCTTGTAGGCTGGGGTTTAGGGCTGTCTTGAAGTGGGTTCAGGTTTCAGGCTGGTGAGTTTCAAATTCAGGTCTCCCCATTTCTTTTGGAAATACCTAGGCAATTCGGACACCATTTGATGAGGCCAGTCACATTCTTTCCTACTTCTGTCAGGAATTATGGTTGTTGTCCACCTATGGTAGACACTCAAGCACACCTACTGGGTCATGTTCCTGCAAATGTTTAAGGCTAGGGATACCAAGTTCTTCTGACTGCTTTAGGCAGCTGATGGTTTGGATTGGCAGATGGGAATAGTGGAAGTGGCAACCTCGCTTTAAAATACCAGTTTAGGAATCCCTCCCACTCACCCCCCTGTTCCCAGTTTGCTCCTGAACCACTCTCTCCATGTGTGTCCGTTGACTACATGGCCGCACAGATCAGGGAACTGCTCTGTCTGAGAACTTTTTTCCCCTTCCTCTCTAGCCCCATGGGTTCCCCAGTCCTGCTCACCATGGCTATGCCAGCACGGGTGCTGATTCAGTGGGGGTGGGAGGAGTCGGGGTTAGGAAAGAGCTGCTCAGTGTGGGAGTGAGAATGAAGGACAGGTGAGTAGGGAACACTGTGGTGGCTCTGGTTAGATGGCAGGAGAAGGGACAAAAACTGTGGGCCCTATGAGCTGTGAGGTACCTCAGTGCTTTGCATTGTTTTCACCACATCAGGTGGAATGTCAGTAGCTAAATGATTGCAACTTGAGGTCTATCATACTGTGTTCATGATAGCCTCAGTTTGCTTGATTTAGAGACCATGGTAAGGCAGATAGGACAATGTTTTGTGTGAGTGTTGTACTAATATTCTTATGCCAAAGAGAACTTGTCTCTTATTTTAAGACACCATATTGATTCTTGGACCAAGCCTACTGCTGTTTCTTCTAGCCCAGTGTTGAAATTGCCTAGTTGTCTACTTGCCTTTGCCCTACGCTTCTGACAGAGCATCGTGGGGCCTTAAGTCTGAACAGTCTTCTACTTAAAATTAGTTCATTCTGTACCTTTCATTTGAGATTTAAGTAAACTTTTGTCTTGAATTACAAAGGCTTATATACTGCCTGTGCTGGATTGTTTGACTTAAGTAAAAATAGGTGTAAGTAAAGCTAGGGTGTAATTTTGAAGTGCAGCTACGAAAGACTTATGTTTGATATCACAGAAACTTTGCAGCTTGATTGAAGCCAGCACAGAAGTAGCTCGTTTCTAGTGAAACATTAAACAGATGAGTATTTCTGAATTAAACCTAGGGCCAGTAATTGAGTAGACTTTTATGAGTGACTTGCAATTGCCTGTGATGATGCAAGACGGAATGCAGACAATGCAATGTCATGACAACACAACTCCGTGGAAGTTAATTGTCAGGAAAAAAAGTGACTCCACACATATTCCTCTCAGCAAACACTTAAGATAAATCAAGAACTATTAGGCTTAGTTGCCCTGGCTTGTCTTCCTGGCATCACAAGCAGCCTTCCACAGCAGGCCACTTGCTCCACAAGACTTTGGAGAGACAGAGAGAGGAGAGAAAGCAGGACTTGAGAGAGATCAAGGATTAGGGACCAGGCTTTGAGACTGAAACCTAGACCTGGTTTCAAGGAGAACCAAGGGAAGTACTTAGAGAAGAGGAGCTCTGTCATGCTTTTGTTTTTACTGTCTTGATTGGATAAATGGGCTAGTTTAAACAGGATCTCCGGGTCACCTCTCTGCTGGGAACAGACAGGGTTGATATGCTGGGATAATAGTCTAAGATTTAATCTGAGTATTGCATCATGGGATTACACCCTAGGAGGCGTAAATGACTCGTTCTCAACATGACTTCACTTACATGTTGTGTACCCTGACAGTGTCTCATTTGGTACCTTGGGATATTTTACTCCTTATTCATATCTTTGATTCAGTGGCTGTGAGACGCAACCTGCTGCTTGACTTCAGAGTTTAACAAATTATTTGAGTTGAAATGAACTCTGGATTGATTAACACTTCTGAATTGCTTCTCTTTTGTGACATGTGACAATTAGTTGAATTACCAAGTAGTTTTCTGGTGTTTGCATTGCTTCCACAAACCTGGATTTTTGTGTTGAACACTATTTCCCTATTAGCAGGGGAGCAAAACTTAAGTGTGGCCCTTGCATATTCCAAGGCTGGTGGGCTGAAACCTAATTATAAAAGCTGATGGAGCTGAGATGTGCCCTTCTGCCTACAAAGGGATGCTTTACTGCAGCTCCCACTGAGCAGACGTCTGAATCTTCCTGACCCAGAGGAGTAGTTTTGTCAGTTCACTGGGGGTTAAGTATATTCAGTACAGTACAGTAAAAAACAGTGTAGTTGGTGGTACTGTTCCCATGGCCATCAAGCTGTACTCACTGTGGGTGGTCTAGCAAGGCAGACAAGCTCTAAACGCTTGGAAATATTTACATAATTCAGGACCCTGACCAACATGGCTGTATATCCTACAAGAGTATCGGGTGCCAAAAAAAATTGGGCATTCAGCTTTACCTAGCCTATCGCGTTTTTCCTTGTAGCTAAAAGTACTTCCTACAACCACCTGCCAAGTGTTGTAGCTGTTTAGCTTTAAGGGTTGACAGGTACCCAAACCTGGTTTTGTTGAAGACTAGAGATTTAGCTTGCAAGCCACTAAAAATAAATAAATAAATGGGGGCAGGAGTGTGGAGAGGAGGGAGTAGAGTTTTGCAGTGCAGACTTGGTGCTGGGGTTTTTTTTTCCTCCTTTTGGAGCTCTTAAAAAAGCAAAAATTTAGGTTTTAGCTCAGGTGTTCTTGAAGTAAATGATTTTAACCTTCTGTTGTTGTTAATAATAATAATAATAATAATAATAATAATAATAATAATAAACCCATTCTGCTTCTAAAGGAGATCTCTTATAAGTGAAAGGTCCCCCTTCCCCTTCCACCACAAAGGAGCTATCCCTGTTAGGGCAAACAGGCAGCTTGTGACTTTGACAATAGGTCTTTGTGTTCTGAAGATGTAGCATAAATTATTCCCTCCCCTCCCCAAAGAAGGCTGGGAAAGAAAAACAAGGCCAAATAGCCTGGTTTCTCCACAGAAGCAAACCAGAAATACTGTAATTTAACCACAGTGACTCTGTGCCTGCTGTACCCTGAGCAGTGTCAAGGACTGCCTGTAGTACAAAAGCTTTTCACCAGGTTTTGGTAAGAATTTACCATTCTATTCCGAAACACACTCTCTGGCCAAAGCTGTGGCCTGGGAGGAAACATCAACTGAAAAATTGCAAGTGATGATGTTTTGTAAAGCCATTTTATTTATGGTACTCAGACTTTCTGGACTGGCCAATAGGCCATTGTATCAGTCACAATTTTAGCCTTTCCCTTTTTAAAACAGGATCATGATTACATCCTTCAGGACTTCTGACCTTTCTTCTTCACTGTCTGAGTTGCTGGTCTCCAATTCCCGCCCCCCCCCCCCCCCCTTCCCTTCAAGGATTATACCCTTTTTTATTACTTAAGTTATTCTTTATCTGCATTTCTCCTACCCTTTTCCCCTGCTAACTTTGAGTAGTCTACAGGCTCCATTTGGAGGCACCTTTAAATACTGCATTTGCCAAATGGTACTGTTGGAAATGACTCTCCCAAATTGAGAGGTTTTCATTGCTTTGTAAATATTTGGAGTAGAAACAGAAAGCAGAAACTTTGAATGCTCCTTTATGACAGATCAAACGTCTTACCATGTTTGTTCTGAAGTGGTGGTGGTGGTGAGAGGAAGAATAACATAATTGCATTAGTTGTTCTACAGTAAGGTTTGACGATGCCTTCAGAAAGATCTATTTAAATTCATTTTGTTAGGAAATGACAAAAGTAGTTCTGAGCTTTCTTGAGCTGCCTCTCTGCTGACAAAGGAGAAGCATAGCCAAGGAATAGATGACAGAAACGACAAATACTATTTGGCTTCTAGTTTTGTTTTCCAGTTTGCATGAATATTAGGAGGCAGCTTCTACATAACTGACTAAAAATACACCTGGCTTAATACATTTAATGTATCCTTAAATTTCACATGCTTCACAAACTGTGCTCTTAACATTTGTTGCATGATTCAGGTTCTTCAGGGTGTTTGATTTACCTGCACTATGAACTTTTAGTGAGCTCTCCTTTCAGAACTGGAGATGCTTTATATCTGGGGATGGTTGGGTCACATGTCTGTGAAACACAGTAATGGCCAAGCCAGTGGTTTAAAACTGCAGCACTGTCACAGTTCTGAAAAAAATAAACAACTGTCAAACAAATTATACATTTTCGTACAGCAGAACTGTTTATGCCTCTTGGTAATGGAATAATGCGTCACAAACTTTATTTAGCTATTGCAGTGTGCCAGTTTCATCTGACTTGTAGCACTTGCTGAAGCAAACTGTGTGAAATAGTTGTCTGTACACATCTCATAAACCCCTTGTGGTTTGGGCAACTGTTCTCTCGCATAGGAGCAACCTTTGAAGGGCTGGTTGTTGCGTGCTTGGCTTTTAATTCCAGTGGCATATAGGAGGAGAGAAACAGGAGGAGATAAGGGAGAAACAGGTTTTATAGCCTAGAACCCATGAGTCTTGTGAAGAAGCATCATGTCCATTGGAGGGATTAATAGGCATCCTTAGCAGTAGCACTTGGATGTCTGCTGTGTCTGTTAATCTCTATAAAGCACCCAGGATGGCTGGACCAACTGCAGGCTTGATGCACTTTCTGACAGCATAAAATTGGCTTGTAATAAATATGCTACAGAAGCAGCAGGAATAATGGAACCTATTTGGGAACTGACATGCCATTGGGTTTTCATAAGTCCCTGGAAGTGTAATGCTGGCAAATGAATATTCATAAACCAGGCTATTAAAATTTTAAGAGAACCTTAAGGGGGTGATGATGTCAGACTCCAGAGTTAATTATAGAGATGGTAAAATTCTTGGCTAACTAGGCTGAACATGCTCTCACAATAGTTTTTACACAGTACAACAATCAGAGGGAGCCACAGCATTGGATGTAGGTTCTGACTCTCTTAATATATTCCCTGAACTGAAAGTCTACCAGTGTAGAGAAGAGGAAGTATTTACATCCAGCTACTGTGGAAATAAATCCGCTTCAAGTAGTTGAGTTGCTAATAATTTCTTTTGTGCTTATTTTTGTTACTGAATTGGTCACAATGTCTGGTTTGCTTGCTTGCCATAAAGTGCCCTGCTGGGCTGGGAAGCATGTGGTGGCTCTCTTGAAAATTGCCCGTTGTTAAATGTGATCTGTAGCGTTCACTAGACTTATTACAGGGGATACTAATACTACAGTAACTTTACTTACTCAAGGTAGCGATCAGTTTTAAGGATTGTTGCTTTGTTTTAAGAGACTGTATTCCTCTCAAAAGAGTTATGAAAAATATCTGATTTCTATTTTGTAGGATAGCAGTATTTTTTAATGCTTTCAGAATTGCTGAGGGGTTGGGAGGGAGCTACAGAGGTCACAGTTCTAGTCCCACCTGGCAGAAACGAATTGAAAAATCTCTTAACTTTCGTTGGTGGTCAGTATACTCTTATTTTTCTTATTGCATTTTTTCACAGTATTGACTGAAACTTTAGAAGAAATGCCAAAGCAAATCCCTCATACATGTCGTTGTAGTGCTACAATGGCCAAAAACCCTGAACAGGATTCTAGCTACCCTGGAATCAGGGTAAAGTCCTAAATTTTAGGACCTTACTGAAATTAATGTTACTGTTCCACTTCAAGTAATACATGCTTCCTTTCTTAAATAGAAAGGGTGAAAAGGAAGAAGATGTTACTGTGTTTCTTGAATCAAGATCTGTAACACAGGACCCTTTTAACAGCACAGCCCGTAGGAGAAAGAGGAACAAAATAATATTTGGAATTTTTTTTAGATGTGGTGTAAAGTTAAAATCTAAACCAAACCAAACTAGTATTTTGTTTTGGTCAAGGAACTGAAACAGCTGATCACCCTCTTTCTTTTGCCAGAGCAAGGAACAGTAAACACTATAAACATAGATGAAGCAGTTCTTAAATCCCAGCAAAAAGCCCGAAAACAACTGCGAATCTCAAAACATGCTAAACTGGATTCTGAAGGTTTGGGAGGATTTAGAAAATCGTTCCAACTTGTTTTGAAATTGAAATCCTTCTTCTTAAAGATGCAACTCTACAGCAGCCGTAACTCTAATAGAGATGCTATGTGGCCATACAAATGCAAAAAGTCTTAAATTTTGAAATATACTTTATCAGAAATAATGCTCCCAAGAGCTCTCACCAGCTGGGGGAGTGCAACAGGAAATCGCTAATGTCTAGTGAGACATGCTGCAATTTTGAGAGAAGGAAAATCACTTATTAACCTCAGCTTTCAGCAGCCCTTGTTGCAGGGTGACTAAAGAAGCAGTGTCTGCTTTTGGGTGTAAAACACAGGCTGCCTTTTTGACAGAGGCCTTTGGAGTCCTCTAAGAGGAAAACATATTTATCACTTACCTAATCTTGCAGTTTGCATGATTAAGTAAGCATGAATACTTCCACACTTACTGCTCAGTCTTGAGTCCTCTTATTACAAAGGGACTTGTGCCACAGAAACTGTCTTTCCCCAACCCACCTTTTCCCTTTTATAAGCTTTAAGCTTACCAAAGATACTTTAACTGTGTGGCCTCTCTACATGAGATCAGGCAGGAAAAATAAAAATACATATTTGCAAAACATGTTTCATGATGGAAAACAAAGTTCAGGACTGTTCTGGATGAGAGCCTTTTGAATGTAACTTGCAGGCAGGCAAAGTTGTGTTGCTTGCATCCGTGCAGGAGACAGCAAGGCTACTTGCCACAGAGGAGGAACTGAACAGACGCCAAATCTTCATCACAAGTCTGTCTTCTGAGAAGAAACGCCTTGTTTGTTTGAAGTCCAGGCTTTTCTTTAGCAAATTAAGTTTTTTAGTAGGTATTTCCTCTTCTTTCTCCCATAATTGCCTCATTGTTATGTTGCTATTGTACTTGGTTTTCTTGTCTGAATTGTTCAGACTTTCTAGATGGGGAATCTGCATTTTCATGCAGATGCAGACCGTGTCTGGTTCAAGAGATTCTTTGGGTATCCTCCCAAGGTGAGCAGTATCCACAGGCCTAAGGACTGATATAATCAAATCAACCATCCATCAAAGGATGGCTGCAAATGGTTTCTGTCATCGCAGACGGGTGTTTCTGTGATCACTGTGGTCTAGAAAGGTTGGAAGTGAGAGACTGCCTTGGTGGTGATGGTCTACCTGGCACCAGTGCTAGGCATCTGCAATGAAGTGGATATTTTTTCCTTAGCTCAACAGCACTGAGCCAGTACTCCAGGAGGAGCATAGGGGATAATCCAAGCTAAAGACAGTACAGAATGTGAACTTTAACTTCTGGGAAAAAAAAATCTTTCTGAGGAAGATGAAAGTACCTTTAAAGAGATACCTCCTCTTTCTGTTTTGCTTTAATACCTTTTTGTATGGTTCTTGTATCTGACCTTGGCAATATCTGAGAGGAAGAAGATGGGGAAGAAAACCTGAGTGGAACTTGATCAAGTCTTTTTTTCCAAAAGAAAAAAAAATGCTGAAGATATGGTGACTTTCCTAGCTGAGAGCATTTCTTGGTGTGAGAGAAAGCAGGCTGGAGAAAGGAAATGCAAACAGATCCTGATGTTGCACTTGAGGTCAGGTTATAACTTAAAATTCCTGGGGTCTCCTCTTCTCACTTGGTCTCCTCTGCTGCTAATGTTCCTCAGACTTCTGGGAGATAGGCTGGCCTCAAGGTTTAGTTCCGTTTATTTTTGTCAAAGTGGGCTGGTCAGTGGCTGTGTAAAAATAGTCTCTCTTCCCTGTCTGTGGGAAGAAGGCGGATGTGATCTCAAGGAGCCATCTTGCAGGTATTGCAGTGAACAGATGAGCACTAACGCCAATGTGTGAGCTGCACCTCACTCCCTCATTTTGGTACATTGAAGGTGCCCAATGTGAAACTTTATGTCCAGTCATTTGTCAGCACTTCAGTTAGCTCCCCGTCCCCCTCTCATTCATAACCAGTGCTGCCTGTGCGTTTCATGTGACTGTGCCTTATCTGGAGCCAGTATTTGCTTTCAAGAGCAAATACGCTGCAATCCTGAAGATAGCACTGTGATACAGGCAATAAGTGTCCTAAAGAGTATAGTTGTGTGAGCTTCAAGCTTTGCAGGATTTATATGGAGCTCTGGTCCCTGCCTAAAAGCAGATACTAGAATTCTCCTCTTCCTTTTAATGATTAATAAGCAATTACAGAGGGGTTTTTTTGTTTGTTTGCCTTTTCAAACCGTAAACTCCACATTTGCTTTTTGTACAGGGACAGTTAGAGGAGCATATGGCTGTATTGCTTGTGCAGAGCTGCCAGTCATTTTGCCAAGTTGTTGTTCGTTTGCATGAGCCGCGCAGCATTTATGAAAAAGCCCTGCCCTGCCTGCTCCGGCATTGTTTCCAAATAAAGGCATGTCTGAAAGGGGAGTTAAGCCTCCAACTGCCGGACCTTAAAAAAAAGGACCTTTTACCCATGGATTGAAAAGAGGTGATTTATCTACAACAAACTGTTCCTTCCCCATCCCCCCCTTCCCTTTCTGAAATTAAGTTTAAAAGTTGCTTTTAAATTTAAATATGCAAACTGGTTGTTTTACAGTCATGCTCTGTAGCAGACAGTTTAGGAACCTAACCATCAGCCCTGGAGTCACCTCAAATTTATTAAAATGTCCAATCGATATATATTTTTTTTACATTTAGAGCAGTTTAAACAGAAAATGCTCATGTTCCTGGAAGGTATTTAATAAGTGAGCCTTTCCTTGCATATAAACTCTCATCTATGTGATGAGTGGAGGAGCTGAACGGCTACCTTTGTATAATGCAAGGTAGTGTTTTGGGTGACATTGGTTTTTATTATTTCTTAAGCCAGAAGTACTCTTTATCTGGGCTTAATACAAGTTTGAAGTGACATAATGGTGTTTTGCTGCATATGATCTAAGGACACAGCTAACATGAGGTTGTTAGGAAGAGGTAATTTATTAGACCAGCTGGTATGGGGGGAAAAAATGAGACAAGCTTGCAGGCACACCAGCACTTCATCAGGTCTGAAATAGAAGCAGCAGATTTCAAGGTTAAACAGAAGTTACGAAAAACTACTCAGTTTAATCAGACATGCGTTGAACTATCAAAGAAGAACTTGCTGGTATGATATTCCTTCAGTGGAGGGGGGAGGGTGAGAAGATAGTTGTTTTACTGGAGAAAGAAATAAGGAGTTTACAGCCTGTTAAACAGGGAGAGGCTATAAAACCAGTACCTGATGAGCCCATGGCTGTTCTCTGTATCTCGGGGAATTAGGAAATTTTAGTTCTTTGTTGTCTTTTTGGAAGTTTTTATTTTTGTAGAATTTTGGGGGGGAGTCAAGATTGCAAGATCAGTCATTTGTGGACAAATAGAGTCGGGTTTCTCTAAAGGAACTTTATTAGGCAAGTTTCAGGCAGTCTTTGTCAACTGGTTTCCATCCTTAGCCTACACTGCTAACTTAAGCTACCTAGTAGTCAGTTCGTAGTTGTAAAGGTAATGGCAGAAAGAAAAAAAAACGCTCTATTGTTTTTGGTTTTGTTTTTTTTTTTAAAAAGCGCAAAGTATTTACTTCCAAAATCAGATCAAATCTATTTTAACAAGAAGCCCTGAATGCTAGTGTTTTTTTTTTCTAATCTATTATTTTCCTCAAGCAGAAACCAAATTCAGAGTTGAAGTTATTAAAAAAAACAATTTCAAGGCTTTGCAGAATGACAGATGCTTTACTTGTGCTGCTAACAGAGTTGGCAATGTGCTGGTTTGAAGCTTTGAATTAGGATGTCTTACCAACGTGGTTTCAGTACACATCTGATGATGCACTGTCAATGTATATTGGACTATACACTGTGAAGAGCAGAAGAAAACTATTTGGTGCTCTTTTTCTAAAGCTTTTCACTATTTTTCAGTAGTGCTGTATCCTAAAGTGATTAATATTATACTTAAAGCAATGACAGATTAAACATGTTAAAGTAGAAGTCATTATGTTCTAACTTGCTCATCTGACTTCTTAGTTCTTTTTAATGGGCTGTCTGTACAAATGCCCTCTAAATTAACCTCTGTATATATTAACAGTTACTTTTAAAGTTATGGTATCTGGCTTTATCATGTAAAACTGACTTTCAATATCAATTATAATACTTAAAACGAGTGATGCTGTTTGACTGGTGTCAGGGGTCTCAGGAACCAGCCTGTTCTTTTTTTGAGTCCCACTGCCACAGGTTAAGAGGGCAGAGCTGTTTACTCAGCTGTGTCCTGTTAGTACCAGGGGCTGGATAGGTAACCTGGCATTTAACCCAAGCGCTGGGTAGGTGGAGGAGGTCAGAAAAGCTTAATCTAGTTTAGATAAATTACTTGCCAGGAAAAGGGTGTAGCTGTGCTAGCATTTGTCTTTCTCTGCCAGAAGACAGCTTCTTCCAACCTGCTGAAACAATTTGAAAAAAGTTGTCATGTATTGGGAGCGGTTTAACAGCAAGCAGGATATACTGAGGGAGAGACCGCAGCATCTTTTATGATCCTTGATGTTGTAGGATATGGCATATCTGTGTCTCGGCTTCCTTGAAGGCAGTTTTACAGAAACTTTCAAAGATTAAGGTATGTTAAAATATCCCTTTCACGTGGTGCTTCAGTCATGTAAGTCTTCAGTCACATGGCTAGCACTGGAGCCAAGGTTTTTGTGTTTTGCTCTCAAATTTTTCAAGAAATTACCTGTAATTAGTTACGAATGCCCTCCACCACTACCACTTTAGTAGTAGTACCACTGCTTTAGTAACCTGTTTTATGGGTCTCAGGAGATTTCCTGAAAACCTAAGCTGGATACCAAGTCACCCTAAGACTGGTCTTGAGGCATTAGATGGCTTGAGTATGGCCTCTGTGTAGCAAGTTCACAGGGATGCTAATATTAGAAGCTAAAATTAATATATTGTTTTAATATTTGACCAAAAAGGAGTAGCAGCACTAGTAATTCAAATAATTTTTGATGTGGAACAAATTACGGAAAAACTGTAATCTAACTGGAGCTTAATGGAGTGTGGTGGCTCAGTTTTAACAGATATGGGCTTTGTTTGTATATTGGCTGTGCATTGTATAAGTAGCTTTTATTTGTGGCAGAGGTAGCTAGCATGCTCTATAATGTTGGAATAACAGTATTTATAGGACTACATCCTGATGCATTAATACTACCAGTGCTTGGAAAGCGAGAGAATAAACTGGCGTAACACTTGATGGGATTAAAAATGGTGAGGGGAAAAAAAAGGTATTTGTAGCAATTCCAGTAGATGGAGATGGTTATAACTATATATTATTCTGACATAATGGGACCCAAAATCTGTTCTGAGTTCTTCTTACCATCTTATTTTCCAAACCCTGTCTCTTAGTAAGGGGAAGTGAGAATCCTGCTGCAGTCTCTAAACTTGAAAACTGAAGTATACTGTATGGAGCCCACACTCATTTTTTTTTTTTTCTTCACAATCTAAGGTACTAAGGGGGAAAAAAAAAAGTCTATGATCAGGAGCAGTTAAGCCTTTAGATAAGGAAATAGAAAGAAAACGTAAGTTTTATTGTGGGGGCGAGGGGGGCATAAATTTATTACGGTACTTAATGTGTGTTACTGGATGTTCCTGTTAAGATGTTTGCCGCAAAGTAGTGAACGTGGAACACCCTCAGTAGCATGCTTCACCCATTAGAAAAAAAGCAGCACAACTAACAGTTTATCACTAACACAGAGAAACAACTGCTTGACTTCTTAAATAAAACAAGGCAGTGGTCTACACTGATGTAGATTTCTGGCATTCCTGGTGCTGATTCACTTTGGCATCCCTTTGTCTCCTCCTTTCTCTTCCCTGTCTTTCTATGTTTGGAAGTCACTTTTCAAGGTTACTTACCAAGCTGCCTGCCTTCTGCTTTTCTTTGCTTCCCAATTACAGGACAAACAGATAAGATAGGTGAATCTCTTTCAATGGAGAATTATGTGTTTATTCTAACAAAAAATTTTCTTCCAGTTAATAGATGAAAAAAATCTTTAAAAAAATCCCAACCAACCAAACTTTTTTCCTGTGAACCCTTTGTAAAATCCAGTTTCTGTGCAGATGGTTTTTACACACCCTCAGACCATTAAAATATCAGAAACTGGATGCTCTCGCACTGTTCCTCATAATGACTTGCAAGAAATACAGATAATTCTTGGCAAACAAAAAGCTCCCAAAAAAGCAACTAGCTGAGAACTTAGGTATGCCAAACTGTTTAATAGAATACTCACACACACACACATATATATATACTCTTGAGGGAAGAAAGTGAGAATTTGACTATAAAATTATGCTTTCCAAGTGAAATCCCTGTATAGTGTCCTGTCTAGGAGCAATCTTCTAGTTTTGTTCAGCCTTCATTAAATAGCATGCTAGTGCTCTGGATCTCCTTGGATAGGATTTTGTTGTTTTACTGTATATTGTGAGCTAATGGAACTCCTGGACTTACTCCAGTCCGTGCTGTCTTGACATCTAGACTTTGGGTATAAGCTGCTGCTGATGGTTTCAAACTTCTTGGGAAACGAAAATAAAGAGCTGAAGAAAATGCTGCAGCTTTTCACAGTGATCTCATGCACAGCCACATGCTGTCAGGATGTTTAAGTTTCTTGTACCGAGTTTTAATGCAGGCATACTTTCCATGGGAGTTTAAAATACTGCTGTAGTTTGACTTAAAGCCATTGGCAAGCAATACACTTACAAGATAGTCTAAATGTCTTGAATTGTAG
The DNA here is from genome assembly GCF_034638445.1 of Ciconia boyciana. Lineage (NCBI taxonomy): Eukaryota > Metazoa > Chordata > Aves > Ciconiiformes > Ciconiidae > Ciconia > Ciconia boyciana. Next base: position 151,948,075 of record NC_132935.1, read on the forward strand.
CCTTGACTCAGCTTTTTTTCTGTTTACCTGACTATTTAAGAACTTGATTTTTTTAAGTCAAAGCAAGACATGTGTGTGCTGAAGTGCAATAAAAATTGTTAAATCATTTATTTAAAGAAGCTGCTGAATCACCTAGCTCTTCTACTGCTTTATTTTATTCAGTTTTTCCATTAGCACTTATAAAAATCAGTTCAGGTATAGAAAGGCAGTGAAGAAAACAAGCATCTTGGACTTCAAAATCTTTTGTGTGGAGTATTGATGTAGAACTTAATGTGTCCGTAGTGCTGGTGTGCCGAAATAAAGTTCCCAAATGGCTCCTGGAGGCTCCCTGCTGTAGGAAGAAGGACTATTTTCATGCCATAAGAATACCTTTCTGCAGACTCTGAGCAGGGCGCTGTGCTGACAAGAAATTAGGTGCATTTAAGTGAATTTCTTGTGTACCTGTCCCGTACATGCTCTGTTAAGGTGCTGAAGCTCATGTACAACTGCTGTTTATTGCTTGTCGGTCCAGCTGTGGCTGTGAGGATGATGGGGCATTTTAACAATGAAGCTGCTCAGGCTCCATGCACCCCAAAATTCCCTAAGGCTTGTGACATCTCATTGCTCCTGAGAATTGCAAGGTCCTTAATTTGGAGAGAGCGTGGCGTGGGTGGCGAGGGGCAAGTTCTGCAGCAAGACTTCTCCATTTCCCTGCTGGGTTTTGCAGCCCCTCCTGAGCTCTGTCCTCCTGCAGCAGCTGAACATATTGCTGCCTCGTCTGAGCTAGCTGAACATTTAGCTCAGCACTAGACTGCATTCCCACGTGACAGGCCCCTAGTGACTGAGGATTTTGTAGCATCAGCTGGCACAGGACTGTGTCCCACTGTCTCCTGTCTGGCTAAGAAGCGTTGTACTGTGCATCTCTGTGATTTTGATGATAATGCACTATTCCTCAGCAGTGGTTTTGCCACCCTTTTAGACAAATACTACTGTAGGTATGTTTTCAAAACCTGGGTTGTAAGGCCTGCCTTGCAAGGACCTAGTCCATCATCCTTTCTGTAACAGGTTGTTAGTGTATTACTATAATAACCAATGGCCATCAAGACATCTATGGAGTCCTTCATTCTTTCCAACTCTAATTTGTTCAAGCTGCCTCTCTTTTCTGTCTTTTCAGGGATGTCTCTTTTTTTTCCCATTACACACGCTCATTGCCTCTGTCCAAACAGCACAGCATTCCTTTGATGCTATGCCTGGAACAAACAAGTTGACTGATGAAGGGAATTTACCTGCAAAAGAAAAGTATCCAAGACTATCAGCATGCTTACACTGTCACCCTCCGGTTGTTGGCCTGCTCTGTAGTGTGCTGCTGAAGTTAAGCTTTGTGTGCTCCGGGTTGGTTCAGCTCTCATGAATGCACATCCTTAGTTTCCCATGTGCAGATCTCGCCTAGTAAAGGGGAGAGTAAGTATCAAGTCTGCTAAATTGGAGAGCCCTTTACTGAAACCTCCTGGAGAAGGAAAACAAAACCCTGCTCAAGAAGGTGGCCTGGTTTGGGGAGGGGGTGGAGTGGGCAAAGAGAGCCCCTGGGGTGGGACTGGGTCTCTAATGGGAGAGTCTGCAGTGGGAGCTGGAGAAGAGCCAGGGGAGAAGTGGAAGTAGATTTGAAAACACTGAAGAATACAAGTGCGGTGGGATTACCCATAGGATGGGGTGCAGGAGGAAGGTGGAGGTATGCAGAAGGCAGCAGAGATAAAATCAGAACAGAGGGACTGGCAAGGCTGAGAGCTAGGAGACTAAAAGGAGTAGAGCTGGGAATGGCAGTTCTAGTCTCAGGCAGATGCGTGGACTTTGGGGCAAGTACAGGTGAGCTCCTCCCATGTGGCCGTAAAAGCTGCGGTGTGGCAGAGTACTCCTTCCCAGCCACCACACAGGCATCTAGGTTGCACCAGCCTTGGGGACTGTCCTCTGTACGTTCCCGAGGTGGGTCAGGGAGTCTGGTCTGTAGCAAACCTCTCAGCTTCCCAAGCAACTGCCCTTGTCCGTTCATTTGTAGACTTTTTTTCTCTGCTGTCTACATTTCATTTGAACAAAGTTACAATGTTTTGCTTTTGAGCTTGAACTGACCATCTGTACGCCAGGGGAAGAACACCTCCCTGTGACCTCCCCTGAAACCCCATCTGTCTTCTCAGTGAATGTGTGCCTGCAGCACCTAATTGTTGATTACATGGTAGATGTGTTTCCTCTCGTGTGACGGAGGGCTAGGGTGGCAGTTGGCTCCTAAGGTCACTGGAGGAAGTGCCCTGTTTGGGGGAGTGTGTGCGGAAAAAATTATTCAGCCTTGATTTACAGTAGAGGTCTTATGTGAGCCATTACTCTGTTCTTTCAGCATCACCTTTTGATATGCATAGATTTTGCTGAAATTACTTTTCTACCCTGTTCTTGAAGAATTCAGTGAGAACTTTACTCTCTAGCTCTGCACCAGTCAGGTATAACTGAATACAATAACTGTGCTTTGTCCTGAGCAGTGAAAAAGCCATGCTTCTTCATGAGGGTGACTTCTCTACCACTGAGGTGTCCTTTTCCATTTAAGATATTCAGAATACAGATTAAAAAATGTTAATTCTTTTTTCATTTTTTTTCTACCTTTAGCACAGTGGAGGAGATACTGCTGTATTTCTAAACTGTCCCAAAAATTGCTTCCTGAAGCCTGTCTTTTGGAATTCTTAATGTCTGTGAGCAAAGATAGAAAATAGGAGTATCAGAATGGAGAAAAGTCAGCAGTTACTTTACCTCCCATTTAAAATTAAAACTGCAAAAGCGTAAAAGCATTTGAAAGTGTTTGCTAGCGTGCAGTTACACAAATGGTCCTAAGTTAACTGGTGTCAAATAAGCAGTCAACTGTGTGAGGGTGTCACTGTTTTTTCTGGATGTGCCTGACTTTATTGAGATTCTCCTTTTTAACCAAAAGGAGAGACAGTGTTGCCCCTGGTACTTTGAGTTTGTCAGTGTGTGTTCAGAGAGACTAGAAACGACTGGGTGGACCCATTTCCTCTAACAAGTATTGCAAGCCCGATAGGTTTTCTCTCGTCCCAGTCTGGATGTCTGTGAAGTGTGACTGACTTCCACAGTTCAGGGCTATTCTGACTTCTTTCTAAAACTCTGTTAATGGGTCTAATGCACGTGCACCAGTCCATCTTATTCCTAGCGTGTTGTTTAGTTTCCTACAGCATTCATTATTGATATTCGATAGTCGTAAGAGCATACTGTGCTGGTGATCTAAGCAAATTGGACACAAAGTGATTTAGCTTATTTTAGGACTACTTGTGTGTAATTGTGTCTGACTGGCCCTTTTTTTGAATGTGTGTGCCCCATTTCTTTGTATTAGTGAAGCATATATTGGGTGAGAATAGACTTTCAGCAGAAAATCAGCAGTTCTGAGCCAAGGTCTGTGTGTGCATCTGGGCACAGCTTCAGCCCAAAATGATAATGGCTAAGCTTACAAACTGTCAGCATGATTCCCAGCTGCATTTTTTAACATGCACTATTTAAAGAGTGAGTTGGCAATATATGTTATTGCTTTTAATTATAATAGTGTGAACCCCGGGTTCATTGCAGGAACAGGACATAACTGTGGCAGTTTGGTTTCTTTCAGTGGGATGATAATCATGGCTTAGTCTTATTCCCTGCATGTTAGAGATCTTTCTAGCTGTGAGAATCATTTGGTAAATACATTGTTACATCTGGTAGTACTAGGTAGGTATTTAAGCCTTACAGGTTGGTGTCATTTTTCTAGTAGTAAGGAGCTGTGATATGGAGTTTACAGAATGCAAGAACTAAAAGTTTCCAGGGCAATGGGCAGGATCCTCAGTTTGCTCTCCAGTGCCCTCCCATAGACCTGTGCTCTTTGTGCCTGTCCCTGCTGACTGGGGACAGTCAGTCTCTGCCAGCCCTCCAGCAGCACGCTCGCTGGAGATGCTTCATTCAAGGCAGCAAAGTGCTTAGAAGATTGGATGCCAGTTTTAGAAATATCAGGGTACAAATAACATCTTAACTGTCCTGGTATTTTACTGTTCAGTGCCGGACATGGGGGGAATGAAGGACAGAAATGCACTGTTTGTACTGACCTGTAGGGAAAAAGCCACTCTGAACGGCCCCTTGGAGGGGGCTCACAGCAGCGCTGCGGGAGGAGGTGACCTGTGCTGCTCTCCTCTGTCTGCCGGCTCGAACCTCAGACTGGTCTCGTGGCTTTCCTTGCAGACTCTGTGCTGGGAAAGGGGATAGGATGGTGTCCAAATCTAGCATCTTGAAATTACGTTGGAGAGGTATAAAGGAAAAACTAGTCTGAATCACAAGAGAGGCAGCGAGCAGCAGAAGCAGGGTTGTTTTTTTTTTTGCCAGATAGCTATTTTAGGGAGAGCAAATCATTACTTTTGAAGCCATCTGTCTGAATTGCAGTGAATCTCACCATAACTGATCAAGAGTGTTCAATAATTAAATAGTAGTGTTCAAATGAATATCTGTACCTTGCTTTCATCTAGTTCACTTGGTTCTGGTGTTTGACAAGTACCTGTCTGCTGTCTTGGAGCTATGAAGGTGGCTGTTTATACCCGCACTGCTGGCCTACTTTCAAGCAATTCATGCAGTGAGAAACCTGATTATTTTTTCAGTCTAGTGGTCCTAAAGTGTGCTGTGGTGAAAACTGCACCTGAACTCGCTGCAGTTTCACGCTGCCTGTGGTAAAACTGAAGTACGTCTTCCTTAGCTGTGAGCTGTTGGCTGAGCTTAACCTCTTGCGTAGGAGCAACGAGAGCTCCTGACCAGCACTGATCTGCTGAGATTCCCGTGGCTCTGGAAGTGCAGGGGTGGCAGAGCAGTGGCACAGCTGTTGAGGAGGGCTGGCTGAGCCCCCTCCGCCTGCCGAAGGGGTAGGTAGGCTCCAGCCGCTGCTGCACTGCTGGCTTGCAAGGTAAACACTGGGTGACCTATAAGCCAGCCAGTCAACTCGCGCCTGGCCTTATTAGGCAAGCTGCGGCGGCAGCGTCTGGGGACAGAACGTGCTGGATGGCGGTGGAGAGTGCGCAGCCTAGAACGGATCCAGCCCAGACCCCGGGAGATACGACCCAGTACTGCGGCGCGGACAGCGTGCTGCCAGCGAGCTGCTGCTATCTGAGTGCAGCTGTTGGAGACTGAACTCTGCTTGGCAAATATCAGGAATTATGCTAGAGATGGCTTTAAAAAAATAAAATCCTTTTGCGTAAATGTTAATAATTGTAGTTCTCTTTCCTGACGTAGTTTTCATGTGCTTGGTTATAACCTTAGGACGTCAGTTCACGCTGTCATTCCGTATACTGGAACACTTTGCAGTGGCCTTTGCTAAGAAGTGCGTTTTCATTGCTTGTGCTGCCTGCTTTGAGACACACCTGAACTAAGAGGAATTAATTTTTTTTTTTTGTATGATGTCAAGACTTGTTTCTTCTCTCTTCTTGTGCAGTTTTATACCCTTTATTGGAAGACTGTTTGTTACTGGCTAGAGCAATGATCCTGCTCCCAGGAGAAGGGGAATATTGGCACCCACTGCCCATGTGCAGACCAGGACTTGACTAGGTTGCTTCATACCCACCTCGTAAAAACTGACTTTCACATGGAAGAAGGCTTTAAAAAAAAAAAAAAGTCTGTGTGTTTTTCCTTTAGTAAAATACCTATAGATTTAGACAAGTACAGTACAGGCAGGTGCTGTGCAAGCCTTCCTGGGCAGCTCTGGGAAGGCTCTTCAGATCTGACTTGTGATTAACTTGCTTTTAGTGATTGGTACCCTCTTGAGCACTGGGCATGTTTGTGATTTTTTGCAGGGGCCTTGAGAGTGTATGATGGCAATGAAGAGAAAAGGCCATGGCTGCTATGAATTTAAACCTGCTCTCTAGAGAACAGGCTCCAGAACTGCAGCATCACTGTGCTAACCAGATTTTCTTTCCTTGTTAATTTTTGCTTAGCCATGCTGGATGCAAATTAAGCCTGTGCTTTGACGACATTTTCAGTGACAGTACTTGTAGTTGAGCTCTCCTACCTTGACCATCAGCTCTTGAATAAAGCACATGCTTTTTCTTTATTTCTTTTTCTAAATATTTAATTTTCTGAGAAAGCATTGCAACATGCTATAAACAGGATGGGAGCTGGGGTCATGGATTTGTTGTCTGCAATGTTGCTGCCTGCCTAAAGCTTGAAAATGACAGTTATATTTCAAGGTAAGTATCCAGGGATATGATGTGGCCTGCAAAATGTCACATCACAGTGGTAAACAAAATTGATGTTTTCCTTAGATGACTATCACGAAGAGCCAAAGAACTTTGTTATAAATTCTTCCTTGTGGTATGCATACCTCTCTCTGCTCCCTTATTGGGCTTTTACACGCATGCAGAGATAACAGTGTAGAGGTGTTCAAGAGCAGCCAGGAGAAAACTCAGTAGTGTGGCTCTGCTTTTTGTGTCACTTAACTGCATGAGGCCACTTGCCAATCCAGGCAAGGAGACAGCCTTGTGCTGGTTGTATTGCACTCTGGCGGAAAGTTTTCTGGAGACTGAAGATACTAGAAGTGTCAGAAGATGGTGAAATCTGTCCTAGAAACCCTGGCCACTTGCTTGGAGGACAGGAATTTTGCAGTCTCTCCCAACAGCAGTTTAAGCCCTCAGTCATTGCAGCAGCAAAGCTCTCATTCACTGCAGTAGTAAAGAAGAAGCTGCTGCTTGTGTCATGACTTCAGTGAAGGATGTCCACAGAGCTGTGGCTAACCCTGTGCCTTCACAATCTGAACTGCAGCTGCCTTACAGCAAGCCATGGTACGAAATGCTCTCAGATATTGTTTTGCTAGGTAAAAACCCATGTCTCCTCAAAGTCCTTGGGCTGTTTAATAATTTAAATTATATGTATTGCTGGGACAGGAATTCCTGCCTTGTCCCTCGTTTCCAGCCATTTGCTCAGTCCATGCCTAACCCTGGCCTTGTGCACACCTGACATCTTCTGGTACAGTTTCAGGCCCACAGACAAAGAGCTCTGACTCAATTCATGTAATGTGCCTCACTGGTATATCTGATTACCACATGTGAGATGGGTGCGTGGCCTTTGAACTTCCTTTAAGGAGCTAGTCTATACTCATCTTACTCCTAAAGAGGAAAACCTTGAAGATCTTTAATTATGCTACAGTCTTTCTGTACAGTTTTGTCAACAGTGATATGGGATGTAGGAATGTCAGGGGACATTACCTTCATGTTCCTTATTCTGAAAATGTATTGCAAGATTGAAAGGTACTAAAATCTCCTAAGGAGTGCTAAAATTAATGACTTGAGTGAGATGTCATCAAATCTGATGTAGTAATCCAGAGACTGAAACATTTTTTAGAGTATGCGTAGAAAAATACCTGTTATTCTCCCTTTTCCCAGACCACATGAGTAAATATTCAGTACAAAATGACCATCCATATTCTTTTAATGCATGTCTTGTCCTAAAAAACTTAGTCCCCTTTATGACACTTACTAATCAGCTTTTTTCATCTCTTTGCACGTGACCTGTTTTAAAGTACACCACACAGGTGACACAGTGCTGAAGTTTATCTGGAGACTTGTCCAAAACATAATCAGTAGCCAAAAAGCAGAAATGTTCTTGCTAGGGTCATTATTCAAAAACTGTTGCACAGTGGGGGCAGGGGGGGCGGCAGGGGGAGCAAAGTGGAAAGGATTAAACTTGCTTCCCACTACAGGGATGATACCATGTCAGGAAACTTTATTCTAGTTTAAAAGTCCATACAAATGGCCTCCATTTAGGAAATGAGAATATTACTTGCCCATGTACATGGGGTTTGCATGGAGAAGAGAAAACTGACTGGCATCGCCAACCCAGAATACATCCTGTGTTTGCAAGCTAGGATGCTTGAACATGATTTGAGACGATAACTTTCTGTTAAGTGATTATGCTACTGAAGTAATCTTCTGTTAGATTTTTGACCTGTCCTTTAGCTTTGGGCTAAATTATTTCTTGAACACCTTGGCAGAAATTGCTGGAGAAGGGGAAATAAGAAAAGGGAGGCTCTTCTAGTGCCTTGCCACTTACCTTCGGAAACACATGCCAAAAACTGACAGGGTGGCTTGGGGAAGGCGAGTAGCCTGGAGCCTGGGAGGGGAGGTCTGATGGAGGGATGGAAGAGAGTGGTCTGGTTTAGCCCTCTCTTCTGACCTTCATTCCTGCGATCATCCACAGCATCTCAGGTCTTGGCACAGCTCACTTTGATTTGCTATTCCAAGGGCGCTCTCCTTATCCAGAAGAGCAGCGCTGGAATAAAATTCATGAGCTCCTTTACACCTCTACCCATGAAGTGTGGATGAAAATATGATTTCATCATCTTGTTTATACAGATCATCTCAGTTTTCCATGCTGGTCAGATTCCTGTTTACCTAACTAGCATATTTGCTGAAAGTTTCTTTCCAGTCACTGTGGGTACTCTTTCCTCTGCCTTTTTTTTTTTTTTTTTTAGGCTTTCTTCCAATGCTGTCATGGGCTTCTTTGATTTTTTTGTTTTTATGCTAACTGCAAGTCACAACAAAGTATCTAGTTCTCCTTATCACAGAGGAACACTTCTAAATATAGTTCATAAGCGATCAAAACTCAGAAAGGAAAAAAGATTTGATTTTGGTGGGACCTGATTCATAACTCTTCAGTGCTTTGGGGTTGGCAGCCCTGTAAGTTGGGAACAGTTTTGCAAGCTGTTTAAACTCCAGCTTTGATTACAGTGATTAGTTTTGCCAGACAAAAGGAAGATAGTTTCCTTCTCTTCCTGTGGGAAGCTTCAGAACAACATTTAGTTGCCAGCTGGTCTTTCATGAGCAGTCTCAGATTTGAAACGTATGCATGCTTAACCTCTAGCTCTTTGCCCAGATGACTGCAAACGTAACTTCCAGCTGGGCTGCCCCGCTTTGTAACGGCTGAACTGTTGTTCTCTCTTTGTTTGCTTATGTTGGAGGCTGCTAATGCTCAAGAATTAATGATGGCAGAGGAGGACAAGAACATTACTACCGATTTGTAACACAGCCTTGATAACATAGTTTGGCTGAGCATACTTCTGGGTCCTGAGGACTGAATCTCTTTGAAGGACAAAATACTCTTCCTCCTTCCCTCATCAAGTATTTGGAGATGGATTTCTTTTCTTCTGGGAAAGACTTGCTTTTAAACCTACTGTTTTCAAACAAGCAGCAAAAAGCTAAATCTAAGACTTCTTTTTGTTATACCATTGCTTGACCCTGCTGACTTGCTGTTTTTACCAAGGTGTCTTCTCCACTGCCAAAGCTGGTTAAGAGACAGCACAGAGACCTGTCGTGCAATACATGATCCCTTTTTGATGGAAAGGAGGGAGGGAAGTTGTCAGTTACCTATAGTTATATCTTCCCAATGATCTGTGTGAAGTGCATAGGATTGGTGTAATACCCTAAGGCTCCAGCATCTCTTGGCATTAAGAGTTTTAATATTGAAAGCAGTGTTGGCACATACCCCTCATCTTGAAGTGAAGCTGAACAAACTCTGGGGTCAAAGATTCTGCACAGTAGCACAGTTTCAGTATGAACAGCAGTGACATTAATGTGAATTCATAGATGCCCAGAGCAATGACTGGTGATCACCTTCCAACCTAACATGAAGACAGCTTGAAGCCAAACTCTAGATTATGGGTGGGTTTTTTTGTGAAGACCTTGATACAGATGTTCCTTTTATTGGATATTTTACTTTCCTCTATAATAATTCTGTTTGGTCCCATGGGATGGCCCCTGTATTCTTGACCTGTCAGCCGTAAATAGTAGGGAAAGGAGTCCTACTTGCACCAAAACCTATCACAAGTATTCCTTCCCAGGTGGTAGCCAGAGCTGTTGGAGAAATTGGCTTCTTACTGTGTTCTGTGAATAGAATTTGAACAGCACAAGCAGGAACCCATTTAAAATATACACATTTGTGAAAGGCACTCTAGAGTTTTTCCTGTGGCTCTGTGTGCTTTACCTTCTGCACCTTGTTCACTAGAAGGATGCTGAGGACAATGTTTGAGATTATGTACAGCAGAGGAATGTGGGAGCCTGTCCCCTCCCTCCACAAATACAAACACACCTCTCCTTCTCTGTCTTATGGGACATCACCAGACAAGGGGATGACAATCGAGCTGAGCTCACCTACTTTGTTAGCCAGAAGGGCTGATCCCTTTCCTGATCGTAAGATCGTGTGCCTTTTTCTTTGTTCTAGCACCTCCTGAAAAGCATACCCAGCAAAAATAAAAGGGAATGTTTACTATCAAATTAGTCATCTGACTGGGTCACTAGCGGAGCAGTACCAAGCAGAGGTCCTGCATAGAGAAACAGGTAGGACTGTCTGTTTTGGCAGCTGTGAGCTATTGCATCAGCTCAGCTGTCAAGCCTAACTTCTCCTTCAACCTTGCTAAAGACTGTAGCCATGAGATTTATCAAATGAGTGTTATTTATCTTAGGAGATACAGTTTAGGAGAAGCAGTTCCCTTACTGTGTACCAGATGAGCTACAGGTGCTTAAAAATGCTCCAGGTAATAATACCTCTATTCACAAGATCAAGTAAGCAGTCTTCACACAAGCAGGGTTCAGAAAGAAGGGACCTGTACAGAACTGGGTGTCTCTCTTATTGATATACCCACACAGACACTGGTCCAGGTTGTCCCCATTAGCTGTTACCAGCACCTTCTTTTTTATTTCGGTGCTGTCACATTTTTGTGTTTTGAGCACACCTGCACTTACGTCTAGGCCATAAAATGAATTTTCAGGTTAATGTCAAGTTTGGACCAGTGTCGACAGATTCCATTTTTTGTTACTGCTTTTGTATTTACTAGGCTCGAATACAGGTAGGCCGTCACAGCTGGTCAAGAGGGCACAGCAGTGTTTGGTTTGTGTTCTGTGGTAGTGCTGTGAAGTGGTTAGAATTAAACATGAGAGCCAGTAAGGTTACAGGCAAACAAAAAATGTGGTATGTACCATCAGATATTTCTGAACAGAGGATATTACTTGGTGAATCAGAGGCTTCAATGCCATGTTCCGCGTGTTGGGTGACTCTTGTTCCAGGGTGCTCTGTACTGTTGAAAGGTCAGCTAATAAAAGGTGCTTTGGTTAAGGTGACTCTAACATTATTCGTGTTTAAAAATAAATAAATGAATACAAATAGCAGGGGCGTTAGACAAGATGGAGCACATATTCTTCTATCCATTGCAAGAACTTGCTAGCATGAAAAGCAGTCTTTTGATGACCTAGACAGGCTAAATACAACTTCATGGTGAGCCAACAGAAATTAATAGGTTTTTGATAGATTATATTTTTCACTTGTGGTTAAGCAGTCTCTTTCACAGCATTGTTGCTTATATTTTGCCTATACATAGAGGTTCCCAGCATGGATCAGGGTCCTGTTGTACCAGGTATCATAAAAACAGGTAAGAAAACTCAAGAACTTCAGTCTTCTGTTTCTAGGCTACCTTTTCATGGTCCTGACAACCCCAGCCTTGTGGTGAGTTTTCTACTGATACTAGTTGAAGTCTTTCTGAAGGGAAGAAGTCTGTTGGAGGGAAGGTAGTAGGCAGTTACTGCCTTTGGTTGGACGGGGTTAAGTACGTGGACCTGTTTCAGTGACATATTTAATGCTTCTGTGGGTGTGTGTGTGTGTTAGATGATCAGGTAGTTCAGTGTGGAAGACTGAGCCAAGGTTATTGCACAAATACTACCAGACTTTCAAAATGAACTATAAAGGGTTCCAACTCTTCAATCCAAAATCCATCAAACCTGTTTAATAAAAAAATCTCGTAGCTAGACAGTACTTTTGTGCAATTTTACACCTTCTGTCTCAGATTAAAATATTTGGAGCTGTGGTGTCTGTTCTTAAATCCCCACCCCCACCTGTAATTTTGCTCATATGTTATCCATAAATCTTGTCTGTTATAAATGTTCCAACTAATAGTTAGGCAAAACGTTTAGCATAATGATATGATTAACAGAGTCCATTTTTTTGGCAGCCTGGATGCTGTTTTTCTTAAGCAAGCATTGCAGTTTATCCTGATTAGAGATAGGAAGGAATTATTCCTCTTGGAGGGTTTTTTTTTTTTTTTGGTGGGGTTTTTTAATGTGTGTGGTGGGTTTTTTGTCTTTTTTGTTGTTGTTGTTAATATGAGGATTTAGGGGTTCTGCATTCATTTTGCAGGAATATAATGTGTGATTTGGCTGCATCTTTGAAGTGGTAATATTATAAATCTCCCAATCACCATTGTCCAATCTGTTTTAGCATTCATGTGCCTAATTTCTGTTTGTAATCTGATTACTGGCTTGAGCTGCTCCAGCTTGCAGCCTATTGCTATGCATTTACTGTACTCCCTGGGACGCGATAGCCTGACAGCTCCGGTCCTGTGCTATGAAAAATCTCTACACGATATTGCTAAGACAGGCCTAGGGCTGTGGCTGGTTGAGAATTAGCTGCTATTGTAGTTTCTCTTTGCCGAAGCCTTTGTTCGTGCAACCATGTTCAGAAATCCTTGGATCTCCAGCTATTTGGGAAATGTTAAATACTCTGAGGAGCAAGGTAAGAGTTCCAAGTAGATAGAAGAAAATGCAGTTCATTTGTGTGTGTTTAATCTCTCTCGTATATATGTATGCATGTGTAAATATTGTTTGACTGGATCTTCTGCAGCTACATTAGCTACTTTAGCAATCAGTATGCAGTTAGTCACCTACGCTATTTCATTATTTCCTAAAGGACACTTTTGAAAGATCCGATTAGATGGATCTTTTAATTAGCTTAGCTTGCCACTGACTTAGGGCCTTTAGATATACTAAGTAATACTGGAAGGTTGCATATACTTTTTTTTTTTTTAAATTCAGCATTTAAAATTTCCTATGTATTAAACTATGGATAGTGGTTTTATCCAGTAGTTTGTACTTAAGAGGGAGGGAGACTAGACTGAACAAATGGTTAAACTTGTGAGCAAGTTTGATTTATACTTCAGTAAACATACTCTTAATTTTAAATACAAATATTTAAAATTGTTTTAATGTGGTTATGAGCATGTTTAGAATTCTTCGGTGAAAGAAGGACAAAATGCTGTTGCAAAGATTTTCCTTCTGTGTATCAGGTATTGTGAGGGTGGGGTTTTTTTTCTTTAAATTAACCATTGAATTAAGACTGTGTTTAAACTGATGTTTCTCCTGTGGGCATATTTATTTTCTTTTGAAGCGGAGTTGTTTTACTTTTTCTCCTGTGTTTGTATTTAATTTTAAGACTTCCATATTGTAGTAAGTAAGTTTTATTGGACTTTAATCCTCCCACATGAGGTTTAATTTGAACAGGAGGAAATGCATAAAATATCAAAACTGTGTAACAGAATATAATTGTCTGGTTGGGTTTTCTGTGTTTGTGGAGAGGGAAGAGAGGAGCTCCCCCTGTGAAATACAGCCAAGTTTTAAGATGTTTTTGAGGCATTATAGATGTGGTATGTATGAATGTTACTGAATGTATTTAATGGGTAGCAAGAGTCAGACCGGCTTGCGTGCCCCCTCTTAGCAGCCCTTCTCCCAGCAAAGCAATGAAAGCTACTTTCTTCTGCTCTCATATCCCCTCTCCAGTTTTGGCTAGAGTAGGGAGAATTTCTCTGTGGTCTACTTGTGGTTTTCATGGTGGACAGCTGGTTTAGTGCCAAAAACTATAGGATGGGTTATATCCCGTTAGAACGGCTATAAATTTAAGATATGCCTGGTTCTGATTAGCTAAGCTGATACTGAGCTGGGCTTTTCAAATTACTGCATACTCTTCTCACAGTAATGTAAATCTGGCCTTTTTAGAGGATACTTACGGCATGGAGTGTTCTTTTTAATGTTGTAGGGTAAAATATAATGATTTATATACCAGTCATACTGCTTTTCTTACAATGCTCTGTTTTGGTCTAACAAGATGTTTCCGTGTAATCTGTGTGCTTTATTCCCCATTTACTTGGGAAGAGAAAACGAATGTTAACAAAAACAGGAAAAAGTTGCATATTAAAGTTGAAGAATGCTATTAGCAAAGCTGCTTGAAATCTGCAGTGACTTGTGGCAGATGCCTAAAAAATGCCTTTTTGCACATTTTAAGCCTCTTTATCAAGCTGTTAAAATGGTCTTTTTTTCTTTTAATTTTTTTTTAAAATGTGTTTACGTGGAGAGATGGCAGAAAGAAGTGGAAGAGCAGAGGAGGGTGAAAAGTTTTGAAAAGCATAGACAAAAGATACATTCTCTAAATTACAACCCATGTTGTCAGCTATAATAAGTTTCATTAAACCCTTTCTGCAAAAATCAGAAACATCCTACCTAGATTTTAAAATATTTTGTATAAGCAAAAAATATTTTTTGCCAGTTAATTCTTCTTTGAAATAGCTAAGTCTCAGTTCTGAGGCAGAGTAAAAGGGATGTTGCTGCTTTTGAAACATTCTAAAGTCCAGGTTCTGTAATATTCAGGTCTATCTTTGAAAAATAAAATGAACACTGCATCAGCGACCAATTGCTTATTAATTTAGGGTCTTGGGGTTGTTGACAATACAGATGGGATGGAAGGCAATTTTCCCATTGGGAATAAATTATTAGTGGCTTCATGTGTTTTTCAACAGCAGTCACAGACCAGGTGCTCCCCTGCTCCCTGGCTAGCAGTTCTCCAAGGTCTCTTAGTAGCATCCTCATTGCTGAATGGAGGCAGTGGGTACTTGGAACACTGGTCTCCCTTGCCACTGGTCATTGTTTAGACCTTCTGATGATACTCTTGACTGCAGAAATGAAAAAGTTAAATCTGGGGGGAGAGAGGGGAGATTGCCCATTGCTTCTTACAGTTCACAAAGGTTTGGGAACTAGTGTCTTTGTAATACATATTTTTTAATATAAGGCTGCATCTGACACAGTTTTGCTCTCAGTGTAAACATGTGTTCCTCTCTGAAAGTAAGCATGTTCTAAGGCTATTCAGAAAAAAATGGGACCTTCCAAACAGTAGACAACCTTCAGAAATATTTCTGTCATGGATGGTGTAATACTGTTGTTGCAACAGATCTTCAGCTGGGCATCTCTGACTTCTGCAGTGAATATGCAGTTTTTATAGTACCGCTAGGCTGCAGCCAAAAAGGCTCTTGCTGCTTGCAGCATTTCTCATTTGCAGAGTGCTTCATAAACATGTCAACCACCCATTTTATAAACTGGGAAACTGAGTCAAGGAGTTTAAATGATAGCCCCAGGCTGCAGTGCTACACCATGAATACTGGAATTAGAACATGGCAGTTCCATAAAGTGTTGACACTTTACTGTTTACACAACACTTTATGTTTACTGTCTGTACTCATTTTTGCAAGGCTTTGGTTTATCACCATCTTGGACATGACAGCTGATGCTCCTTTGACTAGAGGGAAGGCCTTTGTACAGTCTTTTCCAGTGGAAAAGGACTATGATTGGAGACTATAACCTAGTTTCCTAGAAGTTCCCTGTTTATTAAAGCATCTTCACTATGTTGTGGTGTTTTTTTCATTTCACAGATTTTGACAAAGAAAACTCAATCAGATTTAAACCTTCACGATTGCTCCAAAGGAAGAGAGCGTTAAGGTAAGGTCAAGTTTTTATTGCCCAGTGATGATGACTGGTTGCACAATTGTAACTTGGAGTCATTGCTTGAATCTACATTTATTCTTTTGTCAGGGAAAATGATTATTGGTCCTCTCGCAGGACCAAGCCTTGGTATAAAGCACATGCTCTGGGCAGGTATTGAAAACACCAGCTGCCTCCTAAGTAATGTGAAAATGTATAGCTGGCATTGCTAAGAGAAGAGTCCCACTCTGCACTGAGCCTCCTGCCACTGCAATGCCAATTTTTCCTTGCATGGCACAGTCACAGTACAGACATTTAGCAAACCAGCTTGGAAAACTGATCTGTCTGAAAAATAAGGTGGCTGAAGTGGGTGAATTAATTATACAACCATGCAGAGAGCTTTGTCAGCACATGGGAGGGGGACACCGCAGAGATGAATAGAGAGGCGACGTTGCTGCTTCCTTGCAGGGCCATGCTGCCTCATGCCTGTAATCTTAGGGCACGGTTTCACAAGGCTGAGTAAGGGGGTATAGTTCACAGTTAAGCAAGGTGGCAGGTCTCATTCCCTCTCTCTCCCATCCTCACTCTAGCTGCTTTTTGATGTCCACCTTTGTGCTTGCTGGACTCATTCATAATGGCGCAGAGAGGAGGTCAGGGAGTTGGGAACTGACTCTTGCCCCAGCAACCAGCTGTTTTGTTGGCTCAGCTGCACAGGAATCCACCAGCCTTAGGCACCTAGGATGATGTTTGCAAGCATCTTTGCAGTCAATGCACACCTTCTGGAGCGCACCTGATTCCCTGCCGCGTTGTTTCTTAGGTACTGTAGAGAGATGGAGGGAATAGGTGTACAAGACTCATTGTGTTATGGAAGGCAGGTAGGGGAAAGTAGAAATGAGAGTAGTAGAGAGGGATGTGACTGTAGAATGGACCTTTTATGTAAGAGTCCAGGGAAGGAAATTCTCCTGGAGGCAGAGAAAGAGAAGAAGAACGGATGCCAACCACCTAGCTGGCAGGTATACAAGTGGATTTTCATGCATGTGTTTCAATCACAAAATCTCAGTATATCCCATAGCTTTAATCCAGATGGCAGGTCAGTGTTACCAGTGGCATTTGGATCAAACTTCTGCTTGCTTTTGGGCATGTAACTAGGTTAGTGGGACAGCTATTTAGAAACTGTATGCTGCTGCTGCAGCAGCAGATGAAGTTTTCAGCCTGGAATCCCTGATGTATAGAAGGAGCCCACACTTACTTTGGAAGTTGCAAGAGCGGTATAACTAAGACTGACAAATACTCTACTAATGCCACATTATGCATTATTTTTAAAGAAAAACTATTGAGGTTGGGAAATATTGTTGCCTGTGTTTTAATAGGAAACATACGAATTCCTGAACATTGGAGAGTATAATGAGTTTGTTGGGAACCTGAGCCCAAATCACACACAAATCCTGTGCAAAACAAACTTGTGGGACCTCATGCTGTTGATTGCATTTCATGAACTATGATCACAGGCTATGTTTCAGGCAAGCAAAGGAGAAGTTCCTCCTTCAGTATCCAGATTTAACAGGGACTTTAAGAAGAAAGAATTCTTGCAAACTTCTAATTTTTTTTTTTTTCTTTTAGAGAAACCCAAGTATGCCTTAAATTATTTTAATAATGAATGTGCATAGCCTAGCTGTTAAGTGCAGAAACTCCTGGTGCTGCTGCTCGTAACCGGCACCTAGATTTATAGCATGATTTGAGAAATTAAGTAAAGGTGAATACATGTAGTTGTGGTACTTCTAGAACAGGGCTGTGGATGAGTTTGAAGGTACAATATACTTGGCAATCCAAGTCTGTCTGACTCTGCTTAAGCAACTAAATTGTGGCTGCAACTGCTCCTTTAGCAGAGAAACTAATAATAAAGCGGGGAGACATCTGGATAGATCCCTTTGAGGAAAAAGGGATGGCTTGATGAGGAATTACTTATGAGCATATTTTTTTAAAACCCTTATGAGTAGTATCCCGTAATTGTTTTGTTTTGGTTTTTACTATTTGGAATTACTTCAAGATCATTCCGACTCCGTTTTGATTCCTAATGAATGTTCTTATTGAATACTGTGACATATCCTAAATATGCCTACTCATTTTTAGAACTAATTTTATATATGTATCTATAAATACCCAATTGTTTGGCTTGACTGTATCATCTTCAGAGCAGTGCTTCAGATGTAGTGATGAAGCAATGTAATTGATACATCAGTTTAAAACATTTTGTGTTTCTAATGTGCAAATATTTAAAACAAGCAATGCCACCTGCAGCTTTGCAAGAGAGAGCAAAAATGCTTCTGAAGAGGAAAAACTCTTCCATTGTGGATAAAATAGTCAGTATATGAAAATAGTTAATCGTTTAAAAATAAACAAGTAAATAAAAGTTGATAGTCTGTCCAGAGGGAAATGGAAAATGAGGCCATAAGGGAACCTGTGAAGGGGCTTTCACAAAGCAGACAACCTTTGATGCCATGTAGCCCAGTGAGGGTTAAAATTATGACGTTTGTGGTTATTAAAAGAATTTTAATGAAATCTGCCAGTGAGCAAATGTTGGAAGCCACCCTCAGTACAGAGGAGGAGGGAGCTCACATACCGGAAGAACTGGATGACCTTGAGGAGTAATAGAAAAGGGATGTAATGTAATAATACTAAGTGCACTGTTGTGCATTGGGGGCTGATAAATTTTTCTGTCACTTGCAACTGATGAAAGCAAAGCCTTGGCATATTGGTTTCTCATGCGGGATTGAGCAACCAATATAGTGTAGTTATAAAAAGGCAAATGTGTCGTAGATCCCGGCATTCATCTGGCTAGCCATATAATAATGCTTTCTCTATTAAAATTCCAATTTTTATAAGACACAGCTAAGACCCAGGTCTGGAATGAAGACTGTTCAATTCTGGACACCGTATACAAAAAAGATTACTTAAAACTGGAAGAGGTAGAGAGCATTTTTACAGATAATCAATGAAACTGATAGCCTGCCTTGAGGAAGCTGAGTAGATGTGGAAAACTATTACGAAAAATAAGTAAGGTAACCAACAACACTGGCATGAGAACAAATTGATGGAAACCCAGTGAAAGACATTTAGACTAGGTTTAGAGGGTCTCTGGCTTCAGAGACCCTGGAACTCCCTGGAGTTTGGAGGAAGGGGCAGGAGTGAACCTAACTAGTTTACAGTATTTAAAAGTTTGTTGAGGATCCACAAGCAGTCCAATAATACAGTTCTTTTTAGAACCAGCAGGCTAGTGCCAGTCCTGATTCTGCATTATTTTACCCTTGGCAATTCGTGTGGAACTGAGGCATAGTTGTGGATGTTAGTGCACAGTTAATTTAAACAAGGATTTTGCTTTATAAGTGAATGCTTTTCTGTACAGAGTCCCATGTATATGGAAACTTAAGGTGCTGCATTGTCACAAGCATTACGGAAGCAATTGGAGATGCTGCTAAATAAAGCCCAGGTATTCAAAAGTCATGAGCTGGGTCCCTCAGCACTTTTTGAGACAAGTCTTCAGGAATCAAATTGATTTGACAAAATACATTTTGGTTTTGATTTATAGCCTTAGACCACTATTATTCACATTTTTCAAACTCATCCTCAGCCAAAACGAGTAGAAACTGATTTCAAATGGAAACTGGGAGTCTCTCCACCTAAGGGTTCACCAGAAGCTTTGTTTATAAGAAAATAACATATTGTGAGGCTAATAAGAATCACGAGTGTTTGCAATGTGGGGTTAGGCATATAGAAACATGCAGTTAACTGTCTGAGTCTCTGCCCAGTCTCAGATGACACACACACCTATTTGCTCGTGGCTGCTGTGTGCTATTTTTTAATTTTGGTTTTTGTTTAGTTCCATTAAAGTGTTTTCACCCTGTAAGGATACACAGTTTTCTGTAATAGACAGCTTATTGCAGCTCTTCATCTTCTATTTGCTGTTTTCTCTAGTGGCTAACATTGCTTTTCTTGGCAGTACCTGGAATAATTTCTGTAAGTGCAGTTGTTGGAGACGACTTGCAGCACGTGGCGTGGTGCCTGAATGTGACACAGCCCAGTTTCTTTATTGTCATTTCAAGGGTTTTATTCTCTCCTCAATGTCTTCCTACAAAGGAATATCATTTGTAAATGATAAAGAAGCAAATACTTCTTGGAGTTCATGTAAAATGTTATTAGTCATTATATGTTAAAGCTCTTTTCAATGACAAATGTTCTTCTGGAATAGTGAGTACAGATTTTTTTTTTTTTTACTCTTTTTTCTAGCCAAATACCCTTGATGAAAAGGTATTCAATTATTTAAAAAGCCATTTTAAAACTGTCCTAAGGAAGGATTTTCCAACAGTAAGGCTGTGCAATTTGTCTTATCAGAATGCCAGTAAATCATATGGCACACCACTACCATGGCAAAATGAAGAGCCTAGGATCGCTGTGGGGATTTGTATCTATTACACCTGTCTACACAGTTTACTAAAGGTTTTAAGACTAGTATGAGTTTTCTTATGCCTGGTTGGGATAGTTTAGAAGTCATAATGGCAGAATACAGCAGTTCTCTCTATATTTTTAATTGGAGAGAAAAATCTCACTTTGTTTACCCACAAGGAGGAACATTTCCTCCAAAAAGTCTCTGTAGACTGTTAGTATCTACTTTAGACCATTATGACACCTGCATTTTACAGTTAAAATTTGTATATTTAATGAACATATTTAAAGAAATATTTTGTCTCATCTAAATGGGCATTTTTGCTGTTTTGAAAAGACAAGGTATAAAACTAAATGATCTGCTGCTCATATTAGTGTATTATAAGCCATATAAGATCCAGAAATCTAGTGCAGTAACAATAGGGCAGTCGTGCAGAATGCTTCTAGGCGGAGTGTACATACAGTACTGCATTTGATGAAATATGTTTTAGTATTTATGGAAAATCATTCGTTATAGAATATTTCAAATGTAATTGCTAGTAGAGCATTTTGAAGGCAGTCTCTGGTCAGTAATTTAATGCAAAAATGTGTCACAGTCAGTTCCAAACAAGTTTCAAATTATGTTAGGTTTGGCTTTGTGAGTTTCTTGGGGTTATTTCTTATTTCATTCTTATGGAAAATATTTTCTTTGGTATCTCTGTTAGACTATCTTGCAGTAAATTGCTTACATCTTGGCTTTATTTGATTTGTAGCAGAAACATCCACAGTTCTGTAAACCAGATGTTGCTTTCAGTTTTCAGAAGGAGTTCTCATTTGAAGATAAAGAAGAACTTGCAAACAGCACAAAGGATATTGATGCTAATCTCTTAGCAGTACTTCCAAAAGGTAGGTAAAGGAGACACATTATGAACACAAGTGGTAGTTTAACAGTATGTGAAATTTAGTCTATGCAAGTGCAAGGCACAGTTAAAATCACTTAGGCACAGATGTTTTGTAAATGAGTTTTCTTTTCCCTGTGAAGTATGCATAGGGGATGAAACGGGATGAACCACAATGCTCTTTTACAAGGCCTTGTTCCCTGCTTCATAAAGTTCAGCTTTGTTTACCTAGTTTTCAGTAGGTTAAGAAGTAGTTGAAATTCAAAACTTAAGAGAGGTTTCTTTGTACAGTTAGATTAATACTGAATTCAAAGGTATTAACTTGGCTTGTAGTCATAGCTCTTTCCAGTCTCACTTTCATTTCATTTCAGGCACAGCGATTCTCACTTCCAGTGGTTGGTAGAATCGCTGTGCTTGCATGACCAACTGACTACACAATGAATTGTAATCTTGCATGCTGAAGGACCTGCACTACATATGGGTTTTGGGATTTTTTTTTTTTTTTAAACTTCTGTCTTAGTCTGAATAACTTATGAAGAAAACAGCAGTTACATCTTTATCTTTTGACACAGTTGAGATAGAAGGTGAGAATTAATTCTCTTGAATTATTTAGAGGAAATAACAATCTGCTTGGAAATAGTTCTTGACCAGTAAAGGGTGACATTTGACTGAAGAACTATGTGTAACTGGCATAAAGATGTTCCCTTCACTCGTGGATGTTGTGGATCTCAGAATTTGGATTAAAATTGTATGTGTGTTCTGATGGTATTTTTACCCTTTTCAGACAAACTATAAGGCTAGATGCACTAATCCCAACATAAAGGAACTGGCTTGCTCTTTTAATGTAATTCGTTGCAGAGTTCCTTTAGAAAGGAGCCCTTCTTCCAGCATAACATTTAAGTGATATTTAAGTGATGTGCTTGCTTTTATAATATAATCATTACAGATGTTCAGAAAGAGACTTCATTGACACAACGATGGAATAGAGTGATACTCATTTATATAATACAGACTTCCTGAGAGCGCTAGTCAGTAAGAATACATAATCCCTCATTATTCCCATATACTTAGCCTTACAGTCATGCTGGCCAACAAGTTAATTGTGAGAGCCTTCACTTGAGAAACCTTCTCTGTAAGTTGCTTCTCAGTGAACTAAATTCTATTCCAAGATGTCCCTATTTCCTAAGAAACTATTCTCATAATAAAGGCATCAGATTTGGTGTGTACCAGACTTAAGAAAAAGCTTGCAGTGGGAGCTGATGGTTACATTCTGAGGGGACTACTTGAGGCTAAACACTTTCTGAAAATCCAGGTTATTTGTCCCATCTAGGGCCTAACTTTGATCCAGATTTGCACATGTTGCAAAATCAGAGGAATATATTTAATTTTCAACTGATACAGACTGAGCTGAGGTTCAAAGAGTCTAGCTGAAGTCTCACACATTGCTGCCTGCAGTTAAGCCTTGAACATGTTAGTATGCCTCTGCTAGCATGAACAGAAGATAAATGCTTCTCCAACCTGGTTTGTAGACCATCGTCTTTCCAGATGAGGAGAGGAGGAGGGAGGAACGAGGCTGGTAGGCTTCACTGTTGTGTTATGTTTTCATTTTGAGGAAAATTTATATAACTGCGTTACAATGGTTATTTACCATCTCTGAGAAATTAAGCCTCTGGCCGGTAAACTTTTGATCCACATCTATTCAGGCTTCACAAATGTATGTGCTCGCTCTCTACTAGGGACTTTTGGAAGGCTTGATTTAGTTTTTACAGCTTTCGTATTTTAAAAATAAAACTCACGTGCCTGCAACTTTGTCCACATGTATCCCCTCTGCTGTTACCAAAGAGGGCTTTCAGCAAAAAGATATTTATATTCTGTAACAAACATTTCTGAAAGATTTCTGAATTCTGTAAGAAACGTTTCACCTTAAATTAAGGAGTTTTTTAAACATTTCTATAAGGTGCACTCCAAATGTACTTTTTGTTTTTGTTCTGGGATGAGACATGGAACAATACTGCTTTTGCTAAATACTGGTATCATAAGGCAAACTGTGCTCAGAAAGGTCTGCAGTTACCAAAATTAAGATGCCTTTTGATGGTCTACCTTAGAGGGTATCCTACCATAGCACCCTGCTCAACATCTTAAAATGCAGCCTGAAGTTCACGGCTGTTCCTGAGCTGTCACTGTTCTTCCTGTTGCCCTTAACTATACTGACCAACAGTGCTTACAAAGTGTGTTGGCATGAAGTAACTTAGATAAGGAGTTTTTACTGGGAAATTAATTTTTTAAGCTTCTTAGTCTTTTCTTGTGTCCTGAGTCAGGTCTTTGTGCTACCTTTTAGGTAGAAGTGTTGTTATTCTTTAATGCTGTCATGGGTGTCTTTGAAATGGTGTAGTTTCTGATGGTCATGTGGAAAAGCATCCCATGAACAGATGGGAAATTGGCACCAACGTATTCAAATTGCAAACTAAAAAAGAGAAACCCGATCACGTAAGCTTGCAAGGGCCAACCAGTGTCCTTGGGAGTGAAATTTCTCCAACTGGCTTTCGCGTTTTGAAGTCAAATATTTTATTCGGAAAAAAGAAATCACTAGGATAGACCACTTCCTGCATTTTATCTTCTTTTTTTGCTCTTTTTTGTGCTGCTTTTCCCCACCTCCTCAGAAGAAGAATATTGCTGAAACTGCTTTCACAAAAAAGCTCTGCAGATGTTGGCCAACCTAGCTGAAATTACTGTCTGGAATCTCAAGTGTGGAAAAAGTGTAAGGCAGTGTAGAGTAGTCCCGTGCTATTTTTGTCCCATCTTGTTTGGGAAGGTGTTGGAGAGATGCTTCATGAGGCCAGTGCTCTTTTTAGGATTGCAAAGCGGTAGTAGAATCTCTGGAACTTCAGCTAACATGTAGCAAGAGGGTGTTGAGCTAATGCTGCTGGGAGTTCTTTGGGTGTTCCACATTTCTTGTATGTGGACGACTTATAGTCAAGTTTCCTTCTTTGGGGGAAAAAAAAGAATACTTTAGTATATGAAGCTTTAGAGCTTTACTAAAGCTGTGTAAAAGACCTGTTCTCTGATGATGGTTTTAGGGACTGTATAAATCGGTGACTAGGGAAGAAAAATGATCAGGACTTCGATGGAATGTGGTTTTATTAACTGTGAGCTGTGGAGACCTTTGACCTGTCTGAAGTGGCAGAACAATTATGGGGTTTGTTTTGACTATTTTATGTATGTATAGCCAACAGATGGAACAGAAAAACTCTAATAGCCAGAGGAACAAACTTAAACAGAAGTAGATTTGGCAGAGGTGAGAGCAAAGTATTTATGAGAAATCATTTCCTTTGGTATGAATGTGAGACGAAGGCTGGTTTCATATGGATGAGTTCTCTGTTTAATACAGTTCCACGGCTAGCACAGCTTGAGTAGGCAGGGCAGCAGCAGGAACTGCTCATGCATTGAGAGAAAAGTCTATGAAAACACAGCGTAAGGGCTTATCTTGGCTTTGGCATTGGTTCAGGATGCAAATTTTGCATTGCCCACGTCCAGTTCCCATCCACCTCCAGAGATCTGTGCCTGGAGCTTGCTGACTTTCAGTGGCTATCTTGCACTGTCAACCTGGTCAACAGCGTAGGCTTCAATCTGCTTTGCTGCAGATGCTGAAACTAGGTATGGAAGAGATGTCCTTTGGGTTAGCACTGTTAACTAGCTGCATACTTAGCTACTCTGCACTGTTAGTTGCATCAGATGTGTACATATTAGATTTTTTTTTTTAATGGCACAATTACAATCTGAGCTAACCTGGCTTGAGAAATTGAAGCAGATAGCTTGAGTCTGCTTTCTGTAAAAATGTAGACTAAAGGAGTTGTTTTGGAGAGTGGCCCATTTGATTTCTTTCCCCTGTTAATCGCACATTCTCAGTAGGCACTCATCTGTAGCCTCAGACGCTATATTCATACCTCATTCATTTGCTACTCTGAGTAGTCATGACCAGAATACATTCATTCTTGCTGATCCAAGACATTTCACCTGGAGTCCTAGTGGTGTTTCAGCACATAAGGTTGATGTGACAGCCAATGTCAATAGTATCTAGCTGTATCTATGAGGTATGAGCACTGGTATTGACTGCAGCAAGCTTCCTGGATATGTGTCAGCTAAGCTGAAACCCTGACTTAGCTGTGCATGTAGATTCTTGCAGTAGAGGAAAGGGAGAGAAGGTGCATCTGACCTTTAAAAGGGTGGTGTTTCAATAATGTTTATCTTTTAAGCATCTAGAGCGATGAAGTCTGGTAGGGAAAAAAGTTGATAGATTTACTTCTGCGGTGGTGTGGAACAGTGTCTACTAGACACTCCTGACTCATCAGGCATTTCTGATGGCAATCTAGGGCTGATTTAGCAGGCTGTAGACTTTAGCTTGCTTTAACTTTTGATCCTTGTGTCAACAGGATCAGAACCCCAGAGGTGCGTTGCATCAGAACAGGCGCACACGGCTTTTAGCACCACATCTTTGCCAAGGCAATGATATGCAGGTGTGTGTGTAGGGGTTTGTTAGGCACACACACACCCGCCCCCCCCCCCCCCAGTCCACTGCGTCCTTTGACATCCTGGATGGTTTCTCTTCCTGGTGGTTAGAAGTCACACCACACTTGTTTGTGTGGCACTCACTGCTCCAGTGTGGTTTGCAAACATCACTGATAACTGTGCACATATGTGTATATATATAGCTATTACTTCATCTATCATGCCTCCTGTTGGTTCACTACTATTTTGTGAACTGTGACAGCTGTCTACTAGCACATAACACCACCAAACAGTTTACGGGGAGAGAAGGAAAGTATGTCCAATTAAAACTACAAGGGAAAATTAGCAAAGTAGAAAGTGATTAACCATGCAGGAGTATCATGAGAGTACACGGTAATTTTCACTCCAACCATGAGTCACTGGGATTCTTGGGATTTGCTCAATATAAGGGAGTGGAGGAAAGTAACGAATAGGAGACACTGTTTCTTTTTAAACATAGTCAGTCCCCAACTTTTGTGGAGACAGAGCAAGCAGTAATTCCATACTACCTGGTTTTGAAAGCGGTTACTATAGTGTGTAAGCTTGACCTCACCTAATCAAAATACAACTTGTCCAGGTTATACTAGATCTCGAAAACTGCTAGGCTGCATAGCAGATTCTAGCTTAGCCTTGGAAGTACCTGGAAGGGAGGACTCCTTGGTGTTTACACCTATGTGCCTAATGCACTTTTGACAACACAAGCTTAATAAACTAGGAAAACAAGAGGAAAATGCTTGTTCCCCAACAAAAGCTATTTCAAGCCTCTTAACTTTATTTGACTGTTCCTTCTTATTCTAAAGCAAGTTTCTGCAAGTTTCTGAAACGTAGTAGCTTATAAACTGTATAATCTTTTGTTGTCTCAGTTTCAGAATTAAGAAAACTGTTTGAACCAAACAACCAAGACTTTTTGGAAATGAAAAGGTAAAAACAACAAAAAAAAAGTATTTGGCCTGTAAAACAAAACACACAGCATGTTTTGTTTACCTCCTCTTAGAAACTCTCCCCTCAAATCTTCAAAGATGCCTGATTTCACATTTTTCACCTCTTTTTCAGAAAAGAGAGAATAGCTAGACGCTTAGAGGGAATTGAAAATGATACACAACCTATGCTTCTACAAAACTGTCCAGGATCAGTCACACACCGTTTACTAGAGGAAGATACACCAAGATACATGCGTGCAACTGATCCATACAGTCCCCACTTAGGTAAGTAGTATATATCAGTTAATCTTGTATTGCTGAATTAATTTGTTTACTACCCTCTCATTTGTGCAGTACATGGAGAAGAGTTTTATAGAAGAGCTGTGGTCAGGGTTTTTTTTTTAACTTGCCTTTTAATTCTCCAGTTGTCTTATTTGAAAAAGGTTGATTATCCATATTGTTTTAAAACAACAATAATTTGATATGAGACTCTTAAAGAATTATAACTAATACACATATCTTAATCATTTGTATGTGCTTTTGGAGACATAAGTGCAAAAATGTAATGTGTCTAGTCACTAGTGCACTTTGATTTGTAAGAAAATGTGAAGGTTTTAGTTCACTCGATGTGAATGGTGGGTAGCGTACTTGGAGTTTTGGGATGGACTTGCTCATATATGTTGTACTTTTGACAGGAAGATCAAATGAAGAGGAGGAAACTTCAGATTCTTCTGTAGAAAAACAACCCAGGTCATCCAGATACCGAGCAGAAATCACAGGCAGTAATACAGAGCCCTTGTATAGTACAGGAAACATGGATGTCCAGGAACTAGAGTCAAAAGCAGAAAGAATAGCTAGGTACAAGGCAGAGAGGCGGCGCCAGCTGGCAGAAAAATACGGATTATCTCTTGATTCTGATTTGGATTCTGACTACTCATCCAGATATACGCGGGCAAGGAAAGATCCCGACAGCGTGGAAAGAAAGGGAGTGAAAAGTGAAAGGCAAGATGATGAAAACAAGGACTGTGGCTCCCTGTATTTGTCCAGGACTGAGACGAAGGAGCCAAAGAGTGTGATTTCTGAATCCAAAGAGTACTCCAGCCATGAAAAGGATGGTATTCCAGAAAAAGAAGACCTCTCAAATGAAAAGAGTGATAGAAAAGCAGATGATGACAGTGCCATTAGACAGGCTCCTGACCCTTCAGCAACCTTGGATAGTTCTGTCTCCCTTTCACTTTCTGGACGAGAATCTTCCTCCTATAACGAAGTGCCAATATCACCAAAGCAAATCCCCAGAGAGTCCCTTTCTTCACCAAAGCGGGCAGCCTCACCAATCCATTTGCAGAATGACCAGCCCTTGCACAGTAACATCAGACAAAGGTAAGCATGACTTTTATTTGTCTATACAATAGATTCCTTTATCTTAATCACCTTCTGCAGCAGTGTCTACAGTATTTATGAGAATGTATTTATTACCCTTGAAGAACGTATGTAGTGGCTTTGGATGTCTCAGGATGGATTGGTTGGGTTTATTGAATCCCAGTGTGTTTCTGATACAGGGAAGAGGGTATCTATTTCTATGATTAGATATGTCCTTGGTTTCACTTTATATTTATAGAATTTATGCTAAAATCAGGCCCTTGGGTGGGGAGAGTGGAATAATTGATGTTTAAGATATTTACACAAACTAGAAATTGAAGCAGTTATGGTTCTAAATCTGACTTTTTTTTTTCCCCCCATAACCTGTTAGAGCAAGCCTTTAACTTTTTCCTCTATAGCCTGTAATTGTTTGGGTGGGGGTTTCCAAGTAAAGGCAAGTTGCTCTTAGTGAAGATTTGAATAGCTTCATGATGGCTTCTGCCAAAATAAAACAGGTCTCAGAGTTAAAAGCTGAAAAGTGCCTTGGGTCAGTTGAAATAATAGTTGATTTGTTCTCCTGCTGTGAAAGTGTAAAAACCCTTTGAACTGTGATAGTTAATCTTTCAGATAATATCGGGGTATGTGTGTGAAGGGGCAGAGGGGAGAGTTAAAACTCCACGCTGAATTTAGAAAATGTAGCCTCCCTCATAGTATGCTGAATTACTTCAGATTTGACAAATTTACTCCAGTAATAGGGTAACCAGATTATTCCAGAAGGAAAAAAAAAATAGTTTTCACTAATTTCACATTGTAATTTCACACTGTAGTGCAAAAACAGACTGTCAAAGTGTTTTGGTGACTGAAAACAACACGTGACTAAGAATTTGTTTAAAAGTATGATTTTCTGTGTGATTCTTTAATTTCTAGGTAGGTGGATAAATGGAAAATAATAACTGTAAAAACAAGTTAAAATGTTGCAGCTAAAAATGATGTAAATTGTAATGAGAACTTAATTGTAAACACATCTGCATCATGCTGAGCTGTGCTGACTGTTTCTAAAAAACTGAAATGAACTGTCATAAACTGAACTGTTTACACTTTTTGGCATTTTTTGCAATAGGTTCAGAAACAAGCTACCTTGACTGGACTTCTTTATTCTTCCCATCAAAATCACAAAACTTGATTCTTATTTGTTGTGGCCTTAATTATTAACTCATATAAGCATATCTTAAAGTTTGAATGAGGAAGCAATCTTCCACGTCAAAGGTTAACCACCTGGTAGATTAAGTCATCTATTTACAGTGTCTATAAATAGCGCAAATGTACATTTGAAATGTGCATTTCAAAAAAGCCATCAGAGGGAAAGTAAGTCAACTTAGAAGTACTATCTTATATTTAGTTTATGTTTTAAGCTTACAATTCTGCTACTACAGTAAGGAAAATACTCATCACAGGGTCATCCATACAACTGAGACCAGAGTTGTACTGAAACTTCCTTGAGCTGACTAGGTTATTCCAGGCTCCAAAAAACTTGTCTCTGAAGCAGTCTCAACTCAAATACTACAAAATATTATCCCTTATCTTCAAATGGTCAATTTGAGATAAATCTCTTGACTAATCCAATTACTGATAGGAAGCAATGGACCTTTGGCAGGTTGTTTTCTTATTTTATAAGGTGAAGGAAGGGACAAAGTTTGCAGCCTTAGGAAAGCAAGAGAATAGCCCATTAAACTTTATAGCCAAGCATGTGTCTGCTGCAGTGTAAAAAGGGGTTTTATTTTCTTTACTCTCATAAAGCAATCCTAGTCCTTGTTTCTGTGAGCGGAAACCAGTGAAACACTGAACAATTAAATGCCTTCTAGGTTGTTACCTCTTACAACTCAGGAGAAGCTGCGCTGAATGCAGCATTGGTGGGATGGCAATTGCCCTGGTGAAACAGCGTGCTGGCTATAGAGAGACACCTGAGTCTGCTCAGTCACGGATTAGCCTTTAATATGGAGAAATTGGGTCTCTTATAAAGCTCTTTCATTTTTAGCTAACAAGTGTGTTTTTTCTAATGCAGCTCTATAAACCAGTTACAAGTTCAGACTGAGCAGGCTGAAGGCATTATCAAATCATTCACAAATTCCAGCTGTTTCTTTTTGAAGCTGCCACTTCTGGCATTACCTATTTTTATGTAATAACAGAGGCTGCAAAAGTTGGGCAGAAGAGAAATCATTAAGGAAATAGTGTTTTTAATGGGGGCATACTCTTTCATCTGTTAAAAGTCATATGTC
Source organism: Ciconia boyciana (assembly GCF_034638445.1). NCBI lineage: Eukaryota > Metazoa > Chordata > Aves > Ciconiiformes > Ciconiidae > Ciconia > Ciconia boyciana. The sequence goes on from NC_132935.1 coordinate 151,978,086, forward strand.
CCTACGAGATCTAACGCTATGTGAAACACTAAGGGATCAGCTGTGTTTGGCAAGCCCTGGAGACAGGCCCCTTCTGCAAGGTCTTCCTTTTTTTGAGACTTAGTTGTTCTCCATTTTCAGATAATGAAATGGTAAGATCCATTTTCAGGTGGGTTCTGATGTCAGGATGGTTCCAGAGTTTAAACTCCATCCAATTTGTGATACAGTCGTTTTTTCTTCTCTGCTCTGCAGTAGTGCCATACTAACAAATGAGACTGGGGCAAAAGCAGCAGAAATAAGTCATAACTTAATATAAATTGCTGACTGCATTATCACTAATTTCAGATTGTCTCTGGATGAGGCTTGGGTCAGTATTTGCATAAAATAGGTTTCCCACAATTACTGTCTGTCTTATCTTCTGAAGAAAATCGTCTGCACCCACCAAGATGGGTGCAAGCTCTTACAGCAGCCAAGAGTTTAAACTTAGGGTTTGGTCTCTTGTTTGGATATGCATGGAGGCAGTAGGTGGTATTTTAAAGGCCAAGTTGCCAAGAGCCCGTTCTTCATTTTAACACCCCTGACAACTTCCAGTGCCAGTTCGTAGTCACTGGTGTGATATTCTGAGATTTAAGGATAACCTCTCAGAAACTCTTGTCCCTGTTTCTGAGTGTTAAAGTAGTCATCGCCTATTTCCATGCGGTCTGTTTAAAGTTACTGTCTGGTAGTCTCCTGTAAGGCCATTTGCACAAGCAAAATAAGGGCTAATGCCAGCTTTCCAGGTGGCTGCCGTTTTGAAGTCAGTTCCACATTACATAGGTTGCAAAATTGCTTTTGTGAAATTTAAATTTGCTGAGTTCAAATTGGAAAATAAATGCAGCTTGCTTTGGAATACATATGAAAGCTTTGTGCCTTCAGTCCTAAGACAATTTAATAATTAATCCTATTATCCATCACTGAGAAGACAACAAAGTGCTGAGAAGGTATCATTTGACATTGTCTGCATTTGGCTGCTGAAGTGGCTGATTAACTCTAAATTCAAAACATGGTTTGCGTTATTCTGACTGCTCTCTTCAAAGGATGAATGATCAAGTACAAATGATTGCTGCTTGGGCCATGCCCACTATAAAAATGTGCCAAAGTACACACTAAGAGATGAGAAGGAAGTTTGCTTTCTTTAAAGCAATTCCAGCTACCTGTTCAGCTCCTGTGAAAGGTTTTTACCCCCTATTTGGTCAGTTCCTTCAGGAATTCAGAAACATTTGGAAAAACAAAAGGTGTTTTAACAGTCGGTGTTTGACTTTGTTCTAAGCTTGATTTGGATAAGGTGACAACTGTAGGTGAGTTCTCAAATTTAAACTTATTTGCAGTAAATGCACTGTTATCTTAAGAACAGTCATTGATTTGACCTTTTTCAACTATTTTTATTAGAAGGCCAGCTAAGAAAAACTGAAGTAGATGACCTGGAGCTTAATTTGGGATTTTCATCCCAAATGGCTCTACTGCAGTGCAAGGAGTTCTTTCAGATGTAGTTATAGGTAATGGAAAGCAACCTGGTCACTTGTCACCTCCAGGGAGTTTGTAAACGTTAGTGTGGCTGGACAGTCTGTGCTTGCAAGGTTAGAAGTATTTGATGTGATCTACTGTTGCTGATGGACTGTAGATGAAGATGGGCATTAGGAAAGTATTTGAGAAACTGTACACAGGTAGTCTGCAGACACCCTTTCCTTTAGGGCTTTTAAAAGTTTGCAGTGCTCTTGTTTCTTTTTATGCTTTCAGCTCCAAAATGGAAACAGAATAAAGTCAAGACAAGATCAAGTTGGGGGTTGCTTTGTTTTTTAAGCTCGTTCTTTGCCTGGTCACCCAGTGACACAGCATGTTTTATTTGAGCTAACTGGGTTTGCATTTCTGAAGCTTTTGTGATACAGGGCTACAAGAGGAGAGAGTGGTTCCAGCTGCTCCTGAGAATTTCTTAGGTAGTATGATACAGCCATCTGAATTTCTAACTTCATTAAATTCATATTACTACTTTGTTTCAGACCCAGTGGTGTTTACCACTTTAAACCACAAATGAAAGGAATGGTTTTAGCAACTTTCCCAGGTGTCCTTACGTAACTCCTTCAAACTGACCTGCAATGGCAAATGGCAAAAATAAGATTATGTGGTTGCTTTCGCTTCTCAAATTCTGGACAGTGTAACACTTGGTAAAGTTACCTTTGCAGAATATTTAACATTCAGAACACCTTAGATGTTTGTGGAATTAATATGATAGTTTGTTTCACAGTCTGTCACCTTCCAATTTGATTAATGTGCTGCGCTTTTATTTTCATGGACAGTACTCTGTAATTGAGTAATTAGAAAACAAAAAAAGCGGTGGGGAGGGAAGATTGGGAGAAACAACGGGAGCATGTGTTGAGATCTCAAAAATTACCTGAAGTTCTGTTTTCTGTAGTAGTGCAGGGAAAGCAAAACCTGAATGGTTTCTTCAGAAAGATTCGGAAGGGGACACACCTTCACTTATCAGCTGGCCCTCCAGGTATCATAAAATGTAGCTGTGTGGCTAACAACCATACTACAAACCTTCCCTTTCTTTCCGTTTACTCTGTCTTCATGTAACACTTGCCTTTAATTTTCCTTTAACAGCAGCAAGTTAGAAAGTGTTGTTTCTTGCGGATAAACAGCTGTTGAAACTTTTCTGAAGCATCTGCTTTTATTGTAACTTACAACGGATTGGTATTTTGAAGAAGTACAAATGCCTCTAGCTTCTTCTACATCTACTATTGTTCTGGCTTCCACTAATTTTTATAACTTCTTATTTTATCCCACTTTGTACTCTGCAAACCAGCAGATTTTTGTCCCCCATACCAATCCATCTTAGCATTCCCTACAATTAATTCCATGAATTCCAAAGGAGATAGTGCAAGAGAAGTAAAAAATTTATATTGAAAAGTAAAGCAAAATCTTGATCAGAGCTACAAGCAGCTGCTTTCTCCCAGTTTGGTAACACCAACAGTTAGCCCACCATGGGAAGCATTGCAGGATGGCTCTTTTCCATGTTCCTGATTAAAGTAGTTCTTATAACCCAGTACTAACATCAGTGTGGATGTTCTGGAGAATGCTTGGTACATGTAGTTTAAAGAATCACTTTTTCAGACTGAACACACTTTCTGTGCTTAAGTAATTTCAAGAAGTTTCCCTGATAAGTGCACCAATTCTCAGAGATAAGAAACACCAAAATATTAGAAAGGTTGGTGTTTCAGATAACTTTGGATATCCTGAATTATTCTCTTGGATATTAATTTGCCTTTTTTTTGAAATCTTGCCTTTTTTTTTTTTTTTTTAATAATGTAAACTCCAAAAAGTCTGTTGGTAGTAAGCCTGGAATTGCACGTACTTTGAGCTGGATTACTTTCAAATAAAGAGCTAGTCTCCTATTGTACTTGAGTTTCTCTCCTTCTCCAGAATTAAAATCATTTTTTATACCCATTTGGGAGGGGAGGAAGTACAAGGTTTTCATTTTTAATACTGTGTATGCGATATTTACAAACGCTCGCCCTGTAAGCTGTCCGAACACTCGGCATGGCTGTAAAACTGCTGGAGAGTTTACCTGCAGCTGTAGACGTAGAGCAAAGGCTGCCTCCAGCTGCACGTGCTTGCCTTCTGTTAGTGGAGTTGCATTAAGTGTCTAAAGGTAGAATACGACTGTTTTGCATGGATGTTACACAAGTCTAGAGGTGTTTCTAGAAAATACAGTGAAGTAAGGTAACTTTTGGGAACATTCCTGTAAGTTTTGCATGTTAGAATGTAATGAAATGTTTTAAAACAGAATGCCTGTTTTGGTTTGGGTTTTTTTAATCCTTTTCTCCCCTGCAAGCCCTCTGAATAGCAACAGCCATGCCATAGTTTCACTTCGGGCTTTAAGGCTTGCACTTTCAACATTTTTTTTCTCACTTACTGAAACAGGTTACACTACATGTAACGTTTTAGATGTCTTATATCATACACAAAAGGACAAGTAAAAATGTCTCTGGCAAAACATCTGAAGGGCTAGGTGGAGATAACCATGTGTTTTTTCATCCCTTTCCCCAATGCAACAGCATCTTGATATGATGTAAGCTGCCCAGTGTTTAGACACCTTCAAAAATATGACTACATACATGATTGCCAATGGAATTTGCAATTTCACGTTGAACCCAACACTTTGATAATATAAAAAGCAGTTTTGATCATCTTGTTTGTTTGAGACTATGGGTATGTGCTGTTTGACAAACACACTTGTGACCTCATGGGAACATGCTGTACATTTTCAGAGCTTGCTCAGTTACCTTCTCAGGAGTCATGCATGTTCAAGGGCCTGTGAATCACTTGAATATTTTTGAGCAATGTTACTGCTGAGATTCGGGAGGAGGAGGGGGTTGCATCATAAGATTGCTTTCTTTTATGTATTGATTGCTTTTTATTTTAATACGATGTTGCTGTCTGTACCCACAATAGGCATCTGTGTTCCTTCCCAGATTGGGTATTGCTGTTCACAGCTTTAATCCTTTTTCTTTCTTAAAGAGTAAAAGTTAGAGAGAAACTGGTGAAAGAGGAAAGTGCTCGTGGAAGCCCTGAACTTGTCACAGACACAGTATCTCAGAGAAAATCCCATCCAGTGCCAGCCCACTACATGCCTCTTCAGACAGAAACATCTGCCTTTGATAGGGTTATAAATCAGCCCGTCAGTTCAGTCCGCCAACCAATACATGGCTATATTCAGCCTGCTGGCATTGCTCACACAGCTCAGCTGATGGCAACAGAAGAACCAGCAAACATCTCTGTTGGCAGCCTCCTCCTACCAGACAGCGTTAGCCTCTTAGCAAAATCGTCAGCCACCACTGCATCAGAGAGTGAAAAGAAAGAGGCACTTGGTTATGGAGCAAAGCTTGATGAAGAAGATTCCTTGGAGGGTGAACAGGCTTCCAAAGGCAGAAGACCGATTTTGCCATCTGAGATTCGCAAGCAAGGGAAGAACCATGAAAGCCTCTTTGGAGGAGGAGAATTGGATACCCCTGTGGGGAGTTCCTCTTTCGCAAGCAAGCTGAAAGTTAACTCAGAAGTTCAGAGAGAGCTGGAGTGCAATAAGAGGCAGGCTCCAGAGCAGCAGTTTAAGAACCCTGAGAACATAGAAAGGAGTGAAGCTGTTATGTACATACAGAGTGGGTCTGTATCGCAGCCTGCCAAGGCAAAAGCTCCTGTTCGGAAAGTGTCGACAGCAAAGCATAAAGTCCTGGCTCGCTCAATGTCTGACTATACTGTGGCTCCTAAGCTAGAAGCTTTTAAAAGTAAGGAGAGCATGGAAGCAAATGCACCAAACGGTGAGATTGGCATGGTTGACACAAAAGTCTCTGTTGCCCAGCTCCGTAATGTCTTTCTGGAGACTGCTAATGCCAACAAGAAAACAGAACTGTAGGTGACATTTCAGACGTATTTTCGTGTGAAACTTGCACGTCCTTGGCAAAAATTACACACACTCAACAGCAGTTGTGTTCGGCACTTAAAGCACACAGCTTAGCTCTCACCAGTGTGTACTGGAGGCTGAGATGGTTTGAATCCTGCTTTTGTGCTTCGCTTGCTAGTGCAAGTTGTGATGTGGGGTAGCTGGAATGTGTACGTCTGCGCATGTTACCAGAGGAGCATGCAGAGTGATTTCTAGTGAATTGTTGAGATGCTTATATCTATGCTTTACTTCTCTCTTCTATTTTCTTTTCTATGCGCTTTCTATCATGTGGTTTAAAAGTGAATCTCGGTTTGAGATGTCAACGGCAGGTAGCACTTTGTCTGCCAATGGTGACCGTGAAAGAGGGCCACGAAGGCCGAGGCGCTATTTTTCTCCTGGTGAAAATAGAAAGACTTCTGAGAGATTTAAAACTCAACCTATAACGTCAGCAGAACGAAAGGAGACAGATAGGTAGGCACGTACGTAGCTCTGTGTAGCATTCTGGTGCAGGTAGACATGAACAAGCTTGTGAAGAGACTTTGTTCATTTATTAGCATAAACATTTTGCAAGGTTATTGTTTCTCTTTAAAAACAATCAAGTATTTGTTATAGCTTCTTACAAAATAAAAACCAAAACACCACTGACAAAACCAATTCGTTGCAAATTCCCCCCACGTAAAATGGTGAACAGTGAATCATCATAAAGTGTTATAGCAGTCTGGTTCTAATGATAAATGCTTTTGTCTGCTCTTATATAAAGAGTTTCCTTTCCATCTACTCTGCTTTATCATTTACCTTTTTTGTAAACAACCAAAGTGACATATTTTATGTTAAAAGAGCTGGCAGCAAATCTTAAACTTTTATCTTCTGCAAGATGAACTGGAAATCATTTTCCTTTACTGTATTTAAGTTTGGCTGCAATTGCTTGCCTTTCTGCTTTATTAAAGGATGTCAAAGTGGAAACTGTTGAAACTTGAAAAATAGATAAATCTTTCCCACTCTTAAGACTTTTGATGTCCTGCTACTTCAGATGGAGTTTGAATTTCATTTTTGATGTCTCATTTCCAACTAACTTCTTTCTGTTTGATAATTTTTCACTAGGTCAATTTTGAGTGCAGAAATACCAACTGCTGATGGTATGTTACTATACTATTTTCTAAGGGAGAAATGGGAGTTTTAACTGGAGAACTATTTGATAATGCAAAGTCCACTTGAAAATGACTATAATTACCTATGTTTGAAGTACCACTTTTCCTTAGGCCATGTCTACTGCAGACTTGATTTCAAATCCATTTAAGTCCAAAAGTCTGTCTATGAATACTGAACTTCGTATGAGAGGCAAGGGGGTGAATGGCTTGACACTTTTCAGCATAGGTTTGGGTTTTTTTTCTGATTTAGACAATAAGCAAGCTAGTTGATGGGGAAAAAATATACACATTTTAATTCAGTGGTCTAGGACTAATAACTAAAGAAGCCTTTACTATAGTGTAAAACTGATATTGGTAACTTGTTTTCTAGCAAAGGAAGTGGCAAGATGCTGGTTATTAAATTATATAATTCAGTGTGCCATCTTGCTTCTCTTTCCCTCTTGTCACTGTCAGCAAGTCTGGCACAAATTAAGTGGGTAATCTCATGAGTAGCTAAATTTAGATTTAATGCCTTATGCTATTTGAAAGCTGATATTCTCTGCAGCTTTGAGATGCTGGCTCTTGGATCTGGAGGATGCTGATTTCAGCTCCTAAGGATACCAGTTGAGCGTCTGAAAAATGAGGACACAAGGTGGTAATCAGAATGACAAGCTTCCAGGAGAAGACCATCTTCTACGGTCACCTAGTAGAAAAAAGATGTTCTATACAGCAGGATGAATACTGACCCTTAAAACAGTCTTTCAGTCTAATTATTTTCTTAGTCCATGTGTTATCATAGACTAATATAAGTCTGATTATTAATAAAAGGTTGTTTGGATAACTTGAAAGCACATGAACTGTCCTGAAGACAAGTCTTTTGTTCTCAAATCCTGTTAAGAATTTTGCTCTGATACAATACATGTAAATACAAGTAAAGTTTACACAATTTAGTTAATGATAAGCCTTTTGTTAAAAGGGAGTAACAGCCAGCTTATTTGCTCGTGGTGCTTCTTGTCTTAGTAAAACATAATTTTTGAGGAGGTCAGAAATCATTTAGTCAAAAAAACCCCTTGCACTTAATATGAGCATGATTCATTACATTCAGCCTCCTTTTTTTTTTTTTTCCTTTGTGTAGACGAAGAAAAATTGGATGACCGAGCCAAACTAAGTGTAGCTGCAAAGAGGCTACTTTTTAGAGTAAGTATTACATTTTCTTAATAGATGGCCGAGTTAAACATTTCATATACAAGATGCTGAAGAACCCAAAGTGCATTAGAATGAAGTGTAATGTGGTTAACCCAAGTCCAAGCTACCTAACTTTTTTTTACTTCATCTCACCTACCTACACAGCAGACCTATTGCTCTAAAGCCTTCTTTCAGAATGTCATTTAGAGAGATGTGTAGTTAGTTTTAACTCCGTGATGCCTACTGTGCAATTACATCCTGTTTCTAATTCAGAGATGGGCATTTGGGAAATTTACTACTTTACATGCAAGAAAGCTAAAAAGAAAGTACTGTTTTAGAATTTTTCTTCTCTGGTTTTAATTATGACATATGTCCTCTTAGGAAATGGAAAAATCATTTGAAATGAAAAATATTCCTAAACCACCTACAAGAAGTTCAGCAGTAGAGAGAAGACTGCGGCGTTTGCAGGATAGATCGCACACACAACCAATTACCAGTGAGGAAGTGGTCATTGCAGCTACGTAAGTCTTGTACATATGTTGGCTCTAACTTTAGTTCCTGCTTTTAAATCTGGGAATAAGTTCCATATATGTGGTGTTTACAACTTTGTAGCAAGGAAAACATTTATTGTTAAGGGCCAACTTCCTTGAGAACCACAGGGGAAACTATATTGAAATTCCTTTTTAGAAGTACAGGGACTAGTAAAGCATAACTTGTATGAACTGTAATTTGGCAGAAAGTTTATAAACCTGTAAATTAGGTAAATGGGATTAATCATACCATTGGTCTGTAACTCAAATGAAAAAGATACTTTGCGCTGAGGGAAATCTGCACAATTTCTTATGGAATGTATTTGTATTGGGGAAAACCTTTTACACTCTGAAATTTCAAATGTATTTTTTGGAAATGCATTTCTTGCACTCTGGTCATACATCATGAAATTTTCCTGAAAAAAGGAAAGTCATTTTTAGGGAAAACTAAACAAAGCTGAATGGATGTTCACCTAATGATCTACTAAAATATAGCTTATGTTATGGGTAATGAGTAACTTCAAGAGACAACCTGTTTGCTCCTCTAGGTTTTTAGTTCTTTCAAAGTATTTGAAGTTGTTTTGCAAAGGTGGCAGCAGATAACTCAGTTAATTAAAAATCATTGCTGTTTGTTATTTTCTGTTTTGTTTTTGGTTTGGTTTTGGTCTTTTCTGTAGTTAACACTTAATGTATTGCTTTTCTTAATGCTTTTTTCTTCTCTCTCCCTGTGAATTTTCCCTCCTTGGCAATTCTTTAAAGTGAATCTACCCCTGCTTCACGTTCTGTGAATACCCACACAGTAGTGACAAGAGTACCTAGTCCCACTGTAGTTAAGAGCACTGTACAACCTATCAGGTACTGGGGGGGATAAACATGCATGTTACATGGAGCACAAGATTCCTCAATAGCAGATGCATCTTTAAAGTCTTGAATGCCTTTTCAATGTGTCAAGTCAATACTCGTTTCAACAATATTTAAAACATTTGTCAACTTCATTTATGTTTGCATGACAAAACAATGCAGCTTTTTTTTTCTGTCAAGCATCTGTTTCAGGACCTTTCTAACCACACTTACCTGTTCTAGAAGCATATTCTTTGTGAAAGAAATGAATTTGCGTGTGAGCAAACCTAGCAGAACCCCCTTTGCTCTTGTACTTTTTATTTTAATACAGTAATGTCATCTTGAGATGAAAATACCAAAGCTGGGTGCTTGATTTCACAAGCAGTACATATCCTCTTTGTCCGTCTCTACATGGGTTTTTTTTGGTTTTTTTTAGTTTGCAAAATTAAAAGAAAGATAAGAAATTGCACCACCTATAGGTAAAGTTGCAGAATACTGTTTGCCTGTTCTGAATGAGAGAATTTTAGCAGAGATCACGACAGAAAAAAAAAAAAAAGAGAATACTACTAATTCCATAAATGTGGCTGAATCTAGCTAGAGGTGAATAAAATATATTATTGTAGAGACAAATGCAGTTACAGCTTTTATGAATTAATGTGTCTGCCTTCAGCATTGGTCAAACAATCTTCAAAATTAATGGAGTATATTTCAAAACTATTATTTGTTATTGAGTTACCCCAGATAAAACGAAAGACAGTCTAAATTCTGTTCTACTTCAAATTATAAGCGGCATTACAACTTATGCTAACCTAAAAGCAGCACTAACTTGGAGGTCAAATCCGCCTTTTAAATGTTTTTATTGTATATGCTCCACAAATTATTTCTAATAAAATTGAAATTTATGTAAATTGCACTGTAGGACCCGTGTTTGTTCTACAGCAGGCATCCTAAATGTCTCTCCATAGCTCTGTATTCTGTATAAAGAGATTGATCTGAAAAGTCTCTCTTCAATCTTGAGTTCCCCTTTTAAAAAAGTGTTGTATCCTAATCAAATGAATTTGTGAATGAAAATTTAACTTTTTTTAAATCTTCAGCTGTTGAATTAGAATTCATCATGCCAATGTTGAACCACTGCATAACCACTTAGGCTGCTATATTACATTGGCTATTGTGCTTCACGTGCAGTTCTTCTGCTTCTATCAGGTTGAGATTTTAAAACTTCATAATGGCTTATTCAAAACTCATTTCTAGTTCTGTTTCTTCAGCTTGCAGGCATCAGCACACCAAAAAATTTTAGCTAAAGAGGAGATAAAAGCAGCCAAAGAGGCGATGGGGCAAGATCAGTCTGATGAACCAGATTCTTCCACCTTAAGTTTGGCAGAAAAGATGGCTTTGTTTAACAAACTGTCTCAACCAGTATCCAGGGCCATCTCCACAAGGAGTCGAGGAGATATTAGGCACAGGAGAATGAATGCTCGTTACCAGACTCAGCCAGTCACTCTTGGAGAAGTTGAGCAGGTAAATGCAATCTTAGTTCTTTTTCATTTGTTTCTTTTTATTGGAGAAAACTGTTTCAGTGTAAGATGCTGTAACAGCTGGCCTTTTCTTTGCTCTGAGCTACACACAGGTCATGATATATTTGCAGGAAAAAGCTTGTCAGGAAGCAGTCTTCTGACATTGAGGAACAACATCCTCTAAAATGTTCAACTTTGTTGGTGTGCTTTTCTTTTTTAAGGAATTCAAGAGTATATCATCTTCCTGATTAGTGCATCCTGTACCTTTCACAGTGTCTGTCTTTTCCGGTAGAATATTACATGTCTTCTAAAAGTAAATTCCTGACCAAAGGGGTAAAAACTGTGATACATATCATCGTGCTTTAGATGTATTTTCAGGGAATTTTGGAGTTTTGTCATGTGCAACTTTCAGACTCTTTCCTGAAAGCACTAATAATATTTCCATTATTAGTCAGGACATATTCTGTCATTTTCCTCTGGGAGGGGACATTGATTTTTATTTTTTTCCCCTAAAAGCAGAATATTTTTGAAATTCAGAAAGTCATGGTCAAAATGAAATTATTTAATATGTGCAGTGGAATTGGGCTTCCTGTTCTGGAACCCTTCCTATAATTGGAACTGCAAAGGAATGCCTTTTTAGTGAAGTTTGAGTGTAAGATGGCCCAGCAGTGGTCTTTCCGAGCTGATGTTCACAATAGCAGAAGCATCAGTCCCTTAGTATTATAGCTTTAAAAGAAATCACTTTAACGGTGAAGCACAACTCCTATGCATGTCATATTTCTAGCGATTTGGATCAATCTGTGTTAGAAAGTTCTTACCCCTCTCTTTCTATATGCTTCATTCACGATTATACATTTTCCATATTATAATAATAGAATGGTGAGAAGGTAGGATTTCTCTAACCATATGGGTGCAAAGCTGTACATATATATAATTGTACTTTATGCCTACTTTACTTAGGCCTGAAGTAGTAGTAAATATTTTGGCAAATTTATTTCAGCAAGATTTCCAGACCTTACATAGTCCTCTTTCCATTCATTTTCCACATGCCAACCACTGTCACAACCTGGACTTTTTAATGATTGTGTCACTAACTTGTTTGGGGGCCAGGAAGGTGATCAACACAAATGGGCTGAAGCAGATGGGAAAGAAGCCATGACAGTCACATTAGTTTGTCAGACTTTTACAGAACAAATTTGCTCTTCAGGCAAGGAAACTCAGAGGAAGCATGTTTTGTCATCTCTTTCTGAACCTAGCAAAAGAAACCAGAGTTGATTCTGAACCAAGTTCAATGGAAGTGTATTTTCAAAAAGACTTTTTATAGTGAACTGTTCATTTGGAGTGTTCGGGTGTTTTGAGATGCAGTTACAGTTTTTCTAGGAAGAAACAAATAAAAGGTATCAAAATAGATAATTAGAGGTTACGTTACCAAAATATATCATTGCAAATGTAAATATCTTGTAAGTAAAGCTGAAATCTCTTTGCTGATCTCCTCTAAATTTCTGATTCTGATAGATGCAATGGAAAAAGAGTAAACTGGTAACTATTTTCTTAATCTTTCTTTGGAATTTTTGAGCTACCATAGTAGTCTTTGCTCTGCTTTCTGATTTATTTAATGAATGACAATGTTGTCCATGCTTTATGGAATTTGCATGTGCATTTTAAGTTTTCAGTTGATTTCCTCCTACTGGTGTGACTTTGTCTATTCCTTTTGCATGCTGTTCACTAGCCCTGCAGTTTGAGAAAACAAAAAAAAGCCAAACAAAAAAACCTCTCCTGATGTGTATGAAGGCATGTTTGTCAGTCTCTTTCATAGGTTTTGTCTCCTTTGGAGAAGACAAAGCCAAGCTCTGCATTTCAGAAAAATTTTGCATCTTAACTGTCTCCAGGAAAACTTTATAAAATTACTATGTTGAAAGAGTCAAAAAGATAATTGTTCCACTGTAGAGGCTGGCAAAGCAAATTTTGGAGGTTTTTTTAAATATGCTTCTTAGATTCAAATACTTTGCTCAGAGATGGACATAACAGCCAGTATTTGATATTTGAAAAAGTCTTAGACTAACAGTCCTGTGTGAAGGTAATTTATGTGGCAGAAGCATCAGGAATGTCTGCCCTATGTAGGACAGCACGGAGCAGAGTCTCTCTCTGGCACTGAGCTAGCTCCAGAGCTGGAAGCTGCATAACCGTATCAGAGCAGAGCTGTGCCAAAGCTAATTAGCCCTGCTGAGATGCAGAGTTGATTAGCCTGGGCACATGGCATGTCAACCAGTGTCTGGAACCTGAGCTAATTTATTTCCCCGGTGCTGCACAGTACCATGTCAGTATGAAACTTTTCATGGAGCCTTGGCACAATGTCATGTTGCATGCTACACATAAACCCTTTATTACTAAAGATGTTGCTGTTCACATGCAGTCATTTCTTCCCTGGGTGGAATAATCCATCTGCAGCCAAATTAAGGGGGCATTGTTGCTCTCCTTTTTTCTGTTTCTAGTCTATATTTATAGAGCACTATATTCATATGGAAGCACACCTCTGAAGAACTAATGTGATTAGACTGTTTTTGGGAATTGATGATTTTGGAGCTTCTAAGTCGTCTTTTTATTATTATTATTCATAGGTACAAAATGAAAGTGGAAAAATTACTCCCCTGTCAACTGGAGTTGCAACATCAGTTTCAACGATGGCATCTGCCCTTTCTCCACTGTACGCTGGAGACCTGCACGCAAAGCCAGCTGGTGATGGAAGCATGAGCACTGCCACTAGAGCTGATTTGAGACTCCACTCTTCAGCAGAAAACTCGGACTCTTCAGGAAAACGCACACAGAAGTCAGAACAGTGGCAGCCCTCAATGGAAGCGCTAGAAAGCAACAGGGCATCAAAGAAGCATGAAGAAGAGAGAAAGAGGTTTCTAGCACATGAAGGTAATGAAATTACAAAGTACAGCTCCTTTGAGGAAGAAACCACACATCCTGTTCCTGAAAAAACAGGAGACTACCATAAAGAGACAACATACAGCTTCCTGAGGAAGGGCAGCATGGAACTGTTTAGTTCACAAGCACTTTTTCAGCCTCTTGAACAGAAGGAAATCGATACTCGCATGCAAGGTAAATGGGAAGTCAAAGAAGGCCAGTCCTTTGAAGAAAAGATGGATTTGGAAAGTGTTATGAAAAGCAAGACTTTGCAAAGAGGTGCAGTATATACTTGCTTTTGGTGTAGTCTCGTTCAGCACACGATGGTGTTTCTCTAGTTTTAAACATCTTCGTTTCAAGCATTATCAAGGCTGGTTATTTTTTCTTTTTTTAACACTGCTTAAAGGTAGAGAAATACCTGTGAAATCTTCAGTTTTACAAATACAGTTTTCTCTTTGTTATTCTTTCAGTTCTTCAGCCTTAAAGATGGCTCAATTTTATTCAGATTTTCTTACTTTGAAAGAAGTTATATTATGTGCTGAAGCTAAGATTTATCCTTTCCTCTTTTGCCCTTGCCCTGCCCTCCAAAATGCTGAATAAGCTAAACATGCTGCTCTGGGTCAAGTGTCTGCTCTTAATTGTTGCCTTCCTCTGCATATATAGTTAGGTATTAACTACATATGTATATATATAGCTAGTAGTGGATAATTTTCAGAGAACTAGTTTTGCAAAACTACTATTATTTTCTCTTCAGTGTGGTGACAAAATATAAGCGAAGTAATTCTCAGAGCAATTACGTTTCTATATGCAAAGCATAATTCAAGCTTAATAAGTAAACTCACCCATCTTTAAATAAAGTGCTTTGGAAATAATCAGTCAATTTGGTCATTGCATAAAGCCTTCTATTCTGTTGAATGTAGAAGGATGTTGTATTAGTTTTCTGTTTTATTATGATGGGGTACAGGACCACAGTACCCTGTAGTGCTAGAACCACTTTTGTCTTCATCCTGTGAAGTTAATTTATTTTGAATTTAATGGTCTTCGAACAGGCGTAGGGAGGAAGGTATAGTTCTGCCTGTATTCCTCAAAAGCAGTGTCCATTCAATCCAATTAACTTTTGGTGACTGCAGGGGAGACAGAGACTGGGATAAAACAGGAGCAGTCGTGTATCAGAGGGGTGTTACGTTTGTAAAATTTCAAAAAGAAAAATGAAGGTCATTTATATTTCTTTAAGGATAACTGTAATGGTGCTTTTATCTTTCATAAAGGCAGTTTTTCCTGTGGTTTAATTGCTGCTTGAAAAAAATAAAACCAAAAAAGCCCCCAACACCACCTAGAAAATAATACCTTTATTAAGCTATTAAATGTCCTCCTAGTATGCTACTTATGCATTGAACTGCTTTACCAATAAGTTAATTTCTTATTTAAATTTTGTCTGCTTCTCTTTCCTTCTCACTTTCATCTGTCCATTTGTTTTCCTGTGGTGTGATGACAGGAGCAGCAGTTTGTGCCCCATCCATATGAAGTTCAGAACTGTGTACTGAACATGACTGTGGCTTCATGTGAACTTCAGTCACAAATAGCCAGTCTATGCAGCAGATGATATTGAACGATTAATCTTTGTACTCTAGCTCAGCCAGAAATTTTTTCTCTGTTAGAATAACATGTGATTTGAATGTTAAAAATCAGATTTGCTGCTTCAGTGTTAGTAATGTAGAATATGTTTGAGAATAGCACTAACTCTAATTCAGTACTTCTCTTTTGAATGAGCAGACCACACTGAACCTACTTCTGAACTCACCAGCACATCAGCAATGAGGACAGTTTCACAAACTGCAGCTGCAGCATCCTGTAGATTGCAGGAGCTCTCCGAACAATTGGAAGGCAAATTTAATAAGAATTCCTGTGAGATGTTTTCCATTGGAGAGAACAAAGCGCAAACAACTGAGGATATCCTCGATAATTCCAACAAAACGATGTCAATTAAGGAAAGGTACTTAAATTTCACTTCTTTTTAAAATGATCTCTATAAATACAGTTATTAGACTGATGGTATAAAAAGAAGCTTTAAACCTGTTTCTGAAAAAGCTAAGCAGTGATTATTAGGCTTTATTAGATGTCAAGTACTAACAGCAGAAACATGCAGCTAATCTCCCTGACGTGTGTATAAAGCAGATGGTGGTGAATAAGAATTACTGTTCAAGAGAACATGATAATCTGATTTTGAAAGGGCCACCTGAATAATCAATAAGTAGTTCAGAAAATGAAAGTTGTAAAAATACATGTTCTAGTTACATTTATACTGATATACTCAATATAATTCCCCAGGTACTGCTTTCAATTACAACAGGTATAATGCGATTTTTTTTTTTTTTTTAATAGCTGTTTTTTTGTTGGTCAATGGGAGTAGTCTCTTTTAAATAAGCCGACTACAGGGAGTCAGGGATAAACTCTGTGATGTTTCCCTCTCTGCTTCAGAAATACATGGTTGCCATTTTGACTTCTGAGAACTTACTGTAGGGATTTTAAAAGGGTAATAAGTTGGACAGGTTTGTGGGAGTATTGGAAATATTTTTTCCAACCCAAGATCATTCTGATCTGAAACAAAATGTTAAGTATTGTGCGCTTGTGCGAACAGCAGGAGTTCATGGCAAGAGCTCCAATAGCTGCTGTAGCACTTGTAAAAGTCATTCTAATTTAGTTAAAACTTTGAGAGTATAAACTCAGACCCAACTGTAAGAGGATCTCATCGCAGTCCAGTGAGTAAAATTACAATTATTTGCTCCAGGTTGACAAGTAGGCCTATTTTTACTTCAGTTTTCTGCAGTGAAAGCAGAACCAATAAATAAAAATAGCTGCTTGATTAAACTTCCACTGTGTAAAAGTATTCCTGCACTTTGTGAGTTGGGTGTGATATTAGGAACTCCAAACCATTTTTTTTTTTTTTTTAGACATGATTACAAAGCATACTTCTTAAATTCATGTATTTCTAGGATGTGTGTGTGTCATCCTCATTTATAGAGCATCCCCACTCCCTGTTATCCCCTTAACATAAAGAGGGGGTGCAGGGGCAGCTACAACAGTTGTGCAGTCTTAGTCCCCCTTCTGAAGGATGTAGTTACCTTTTTCACTTTACTGTTGTTTTGTTTAAAACAACCTTCATCCATCCCGTCCCCCTTCTGTAAATATGTCAACTGTCTGGGCAGATAAGGTTTAACACCAATAACTTCTGCTTTATAGATGGTAAATGATCTGCCTTTGCTCATCCCAGAAGGGAAAGAGAGGTTGGAGGGGAAGGGAAGATCCAAGTATTAGCAGCTGTTTCAGTCGTAAATTTAATGCTTCAGTTGAGTTGATCTCTTGAGGAACTGATGTTAAAGACCGTCAGTCACACTCGCAATCTGGAATTGCTTTTGTTAGGCCTCCAAGACTGTCTAGTCAGTCCCAAAGCTGACAAAAGAAAATACCTGCTGTCTTGTCAGAAGTTTGTACATTCTGATTCCACAAACGTCTGTAAATGGCAGAGCTGGTACCAAAATGTTTTAGCCTTCCAAAATACCATAGTAGTCTACTTCTTGGCCCAGAATGAAAAAAACTACAACTAGTCATTTTCTTTTCTTTGACTATAGCTGATGCCAAGTACTCATAAACCTCAAGGAACATTTCTGCTAAAGATTAACTATTACACTTCAGATTTATTTTTTTCCTTTTACTTTCACTAACTTCATCTTCCCATCCAGTGGATTTTTCTGGCTGTGTCAGACATTCTTTCACCTTATGGAAGAACAGCTTTTCCACAGATGTAATGATATTTGGGCAGGATGCATGCATGCTGGTCTGGATGAAAGTGATTTTCCACAAAGACTTACTTCACTGAACTAATATTATCCTTGTGGAGTGACTGCATACCTGGCATTTTCAGAATTACCTATATTATATGGAAGAATGAAAATCATGATTTTTCAAGGAAGAAAAGACACCTATCCTCTCTTCTTCTGCAAACACGCAGCTTGGAGGTGAGGGGGAGCAAAGGCTCATATATTTGAGTAGTTTTGGCTGTGTTTTGTTTTAGGCAGCCAGGGCGAATCCACTGATGTGTTATCTATGAGTGGTAGAAACCTTTTTTAATTGTCGTCAGGAAGAGGAATGTCTTGGAGAACTTCAAATGGAGCATCAGTTGCGTGTAACTACCTGTCTTTGTGCATTTATGGAGACCAAAGTTGCTAGAAGGCCACCCTATCAGCTCCGCTTTAGAAGTCAGCTGCATGCCATGATCACCATTTAAAAAAACTACAGATAACTCTAATTTCTGGTGGACCTCTTGCCATCATTCATTCCTTCTCAGGAAGAGCCCAGCCTAAACTAAATTTTCAACCTTTTATGATGTATGGATGCCAGAACAAGATTTTCTTATGCAGACTAGTCCCCACTATAGCAAATTTATGCACTCTTTAACAGTCGGCTTTCTTTTTGTAGTTACTTATCTCATATTCACCTCAAGGATTTATTATTTAGCTGAAAAGAACTGGTCAAGTGCAGCCAATGGAGTACGTGTGAAAGCCAAGCCCATGTCCAGTTTAATCTGCCTCAAGGATAACACTAGTAGCTAAGATACTAAAATATTACCACAGAAGAAAGATGCGTCATTTTGGACATTTTTTGCCAGGACTTTTGCCAAGGCCTTTCATACAACAGTCCTTGTTTAGGCAAAACCATTGTTCAAATCTTGTTTCTATTTCCCTTCAGTGTTAATCCAACATTTTGCCTTCAGCTGTGAAAGCTTTTGCTTTGAACCCATCCTGACACCTCTGGGATGACAATCATTCTATCTTGATGGCAGATACTCTATCTCAGTAGCAGGTGAGAGAAGGATGCAGAGCAAGCTGTCAAAGCTGGGCAGATATATAAAAAGCTTTTTTCTTTCAAGAAAAGACTAAAACTGATTTTTTTTTTCAGATTGGAAAAGGAACTTTTGGAGGCAAAAGCAGTATGAATAGAACTGTGAAAATGAATAATGAATGATTATTCATTATTTATCAAAAGTGGAAAACTAGAGGTATGCAATGAAACTAGTAGGCAGCAAGCCTTAAACAAATACAAGGGTTAGACCCAATAATAGCCTTGTTTTTGCAGGCTTTCCAAAGAATCAGCTGCTCTCTACTTTGAGTTAAGCTACTGAGCTGGTGGGTTTGCTTTTGTGTGAACCAATTCAGTAGTTCTTGCATATTTATTCATACAAAAGGGTGCCCTCCAATTGTTGCTGAGTCAGAGCAGTCTGAGTTGATTGCTGTTTCCATCATTCGAAACAAGTGCATGGCTTTAGGTTTTACACAGCAGTGATGTTTTCAATGGCATACTGGGCACACATATTTCTTTAAGTGGTGATTTCATTGCTCAAAACAGACAAATGTGTGTTCTCACTCTGGGAACGAGTTGTTTCATTACATATACAAGTGAAGAGTGGAGCACTAGTATGAATCTGTCCGTATGACAGAGGAGAAAACAAAGTCTCCAGAGACACAGAAGCATTCTTAGAATTACAGATTTTCTCTTCCTGATCAACCAAGCTGTTTGGGGAAAAGGTCTAGGGCAAATACCCTGCAGTAATGTCAGGTTAAAAAAAAAATAAATTTTGTTTCTGCCTGCTATGTTGAGCAGCTGTAGACATTTTTAAAATCAAATCCATCTTAGGCCAAAGCTGACCAAAATGCCTTCCAGCTTCAATTATCGCAGATCATTTCTAAGCAAAGCTGACCTGAGAGAACATAACTACTGAAGATAATTCAACTGCATGGTAGCAATTCAGTCCCATCTCGGTCTCCTCCACAGTTTCACACATGCATGGATGCACTCCAGAAGATTAGTTCTGGGCAGTGAAATCTTGTATACGTTCTGGAAACAATGACCATGGCCTCAACTCCTTATTGTGGGTCCTTCTCACCCCTACTCATCCCATGCTGTGAGGTATGAAGCAACAAGGCAATGTGAAGCCTGCCAGTGCTGCCTGCCTGAGCAGGAAGAGAGGAAATAACTGCTTTCTTGAATACTAACATTCTTACTGCCATTGTATTCTGTGGATTTACTGTTCTCTGCATTCTCAGTTTTTCTCAAATGACTGCGTTAGGACCAATTGGTCATCCTTGAATAGGTCAGTAGGATGGTTGCACCCCCTGGATTTTTGCAGGAAGCAGCTGCCTGAAACTTGGCTTCTGGCTAGACCTATTCGGTCCTACCCCTTCCTTCTCCTCAGAGTTTCAGGACAAGACTTACTGTGAGGGTAACAGTAATCACATCTCTAAAGGAATCTCCGTATCTTGTGGTCAAAATAGATTGTCAACGCTTTAACTACTGAACCTGTTCAAATACTAATAGGGTTAAGGGGTTTGTATAATCCTTACTAAAATGCCCTAGATTAAAGAAAGTTATGTAGTAAAACTTAATTCAACTAAAATAAGAATTATTTAGTGGACCAATGCAACTGTTTGCACAAGTACTGCAGATATACATTTTATGGAGTACTAAGAATGATTTCTGAAAGCTAGAAAATTCATACAAATATTAATTTCTGAGGAAGGTAAGCTGAAGATCATGCCTGTGTAGACCTCGTATTCCTAACTGACTTCCCCTACCCCCAAAACTAATCACCTCAGGGTTTGTATGGACAACTAGGTTCTAATTCTAGCAAAATAAATCTACATGCTGTCCCCACCAGAGCCAGTCAGCGTCCCTTTGTGCTATATTCAGAATTTTGCTCAAGGTTAGGAAATAGCACTTTTAAAAGATCCTACTTAACCTGAGGTTAATGGTAATCCACATTTTAAATATATGACATCCTTTAAACGAGTTGAATCTTGCAGATAGATTTCACAACTGTATTATAGTTAGCACCAAGTTACTAGTGCATTGGTACTACTGATTTGTGTCACAGCAATGCCTGAGCTAAGCAAGGAGGTACTACGTGATCCCTAGTAGTCTGATAGTAACCTCAGTCACTGGAGTTGTAGTGAAAGCAGTAACTGCAGAGTTGTCATTTGATGTGCCTGATGAGACCTAATTGGTGGGTTCCTGCTGAATAGACCTCTTTCTTCTTGGGTTTTAAGGAAAATAATTTTTAAAATCTTTTTTTAATGAGTACAATAAAGACCAAAGGTAGGATTCATCTTATTAACTTTGGACATTTACAGCATAAGCATCCATAGCCGAGCTAGTCACTGTCCATGCCTTATCGACAGAAGGGAGGAAAAAAAACAGTGATTAATCTAACCTATTTATGCATCTACTTTAGGATGATCTGCATTGTACCTTGGTCTCCCTTGACTGTATTGGCAATTTCCACTGACTATACAAATTAACTGGGGTGCCTGTCTCAGAACTAGGTGTCTGTGTTTTGACAGATGATTCCCATTCAACATGTTCAGTAAAGGCTTGGTGTTTGTGAGCTTTGTATATGTGTATGAAATGTAAAGAACTATAGTTAATGTTAGAAAACTTAATTTCAAATTCTCTTGAATGCAGCATTAGTGAAACAATAAGGGTAGCTTTTGAGGATAACAGGAAGTACAGTGTTTAAAGCTACCTATTGGCATGGTTTTTCTTCTAGGTTGGCATTGCTGAAGAAAAGCGGTGAAGAAGATTGGAAGAGCAGGCTCGGCAAAAAGCAGGAGTATGCAAAAGTGTCTGTTGCTGATCGTAGTGCGCAGATGCAAGAAGTTGAACAGCTGTTGAAGAAGGTAACTCTATCCTTGTTTGGAGAAAACATCTTGCTTGAAATGCTTCAGCTTTTTGAAGATGCATCCAACTAGACAGGCATGTCTAATATTAGCTACTAGCTCCTGCTATTCCTCTTGTTGTCAGGCTTGTTTAAAAAACAATTCTTCCAACATGAGAGCTCTTTAAATGAGAATGTCTTCACCTCCCATTATTATTGGTTACAGTGTCTTTACATCAGCAGATTATGAACCAGTAAGTGGGCCTGGAATGTTTACAGGTATAACGATTTAAGCCTTTTCTTCCCCCCAGTGAAAATGGCTTAAGACTTTAAGTTCAGGTGTTTTCTTTAGTATGGGCGAGCTTGTAAAAATTTCAGATTCCTAAAGCTGTGTTGTCTCTGTGCACATACTTGTTTTTGACCAGTGATTTTGGATCCCAGAAACACTGAGGAAATGAGGATACCAGAGCATTCATGAGCCGTTTGGCTTTTGGTTATCTTGCATGACATTTGGTGTTTGTGGATAGCCAAAACCACCTGGGCAAGGATTTTATCTGTCTTGTCAGTGTTAGTGAATAGAGTGGGAGATGGGTAGAAAGGTGTAGGGGAAAGGGAAGCCTGCATTGTTAGCACATTCTGGCTGTCTATACATGAGTAAGTTATGTTGCCCAGCAGGAGTGGATCTGTAAAGCAGAACCATTACTGATGAGGACCTGCTATCCATGGCATACTTACTTGTTTTGCTTCAGTGAAGTTTTGTTTCAGGCTAAATTTAGTCTGCTCCTGTGGCCTGACTGCCGTTGGCAGCCGTGGTGTTACATGGGAATCCAGGAGTGCGCTTCAGGGCTTAGTTTCATCCAAAAGCCTGTGCATTCTGCAATGTGAACCAAAGCATAGAAAGTGAGGATGACGGGGAGATTTGCTTCAAAATGGACTGCTGGTTCAAACGACAGGACTAATGTAGACTTGCTTCCCTTCTGAGTCTAGTATTTTGAAAATGACAGTGTCAGATAAAATAGGCTGTTTCAAAAGCCTTTAATTTTTGAAGGAGTATTTTCACAGAGGACAAGTGAAGATAAAATTTGTGTTATAAATTTTACTAGTGGGGACAGTAATCTTTGGATCCAATTATTTAGTTGTGAAAATGCTGCTGCTTTAAATAGTATAGGCAAACAATAACAAAAACTCTCCTGTTCCATCAGTATATTACAAGTAAGTAGTTGTTACACAGTCTGTCATTATTGAGGATAAATCTGTGCCTGAACATGTGACTCATCAATGGTTGTGCATTAACTGGACAGAAAAACAAGAAAGCTGATTTTTGCAGTTTGTTTTATGGGTTTTGTTTTGGATTTGCACTGTGGACTTGCTCAAAAATCCAGTTGCTAGTTTGAAAGATGTCCTGAAGCAAAAATAGTTTCAGTGAGGAAAGCAAAATTGCGGTCACGTTTTTAACAGGCTAGTCTCCAAAATGACAACTGTTGAGATCGGATAACAAATGTACTCCAGCTAAAGACAATGGGGTTGAGAAAAAGCTTTAAGCAGCTGCCAAGATTTAGGCAGAGACAAAACCTTTGTTCTCTTTTCTCACTCCCCAGCACCCATATCCTCCCTGCTGTGTTACCATGTGCAGCAACTTCACTCAACATAGCACAAGTTAGGCTTTTAAAGCAAGTAAGCGAGCATGAAGTGCTTGAAGGGTACAAGCTTTGAAGTGACAATGCTAGCAGTGGGAGTTGCTATGACACTGGGTCACCCACTCTGTTGGTTCATGTTAGCTCTTGGCTATTTAGAGCCTAAATCAAAGGATTTGCATGACTGCCAATGGGTGAAATCTTGGATGTGTAAGAAAAAATGTTAGTCTTATTAGATACACAACTCCCTGAACTGTATTGATATTTGTGATGCTGATTCATTATGTGATACAATATAAATAATATCAAGCTTCCCTAAGTTGACCACAATGCTTACAACGCACCATGTCAGCTGCCCTTAAATCTGGAAATGCTATTATTGATAATTAATCAATGTGATGGCTATTATCCTTTGAGGACCATGAAGCAGTGTGCCACTGAAGTCTCTATTTGTAGAAGAGCTTTGAGACTACGATGTACTTAAACTTAGTGCTTTCTGTTGCTGGATTGCAATAAAAATGCAGGAATTGTATTGATTACTGTGTTTTGAGCTAGGTAAAATACAATTTCCACACATGGCAATCATGCATCGACAGCAAAGGTGTGTAAACTTCTGTCATGCCCTGCTGGTTCAAAATAATGCCTGAAGTTTTTACTTGCAGTTATGTCACTCCTGTTAATGTAGTCAGACACCTTTTTAGGCCTTCTTTTGTGTGTGTGTGTGTCTCTTAAAAAGGTTATCTAACTTGTTCTGGAGATTTGATTATTGAAGCATAGCTGTATAAAATAGACGTTACTAGAGTACATTTAGATTTCTTATAAACAACAAAAGTTGAAAGATTCATACTCTTAATAAAATAGTTACATCAAATAGTGCTGTTTGATCACTTCTAGTCAAAATGCTTCTGCACATTGTCTTCATGGTGAGATATTTCTCCAGATGTGTTATAGTCATTTATATGTAGGCTAAACTGTAGAAAAACCATAAAATTCATGGAAAAGCTGACAGAGCAACCTCAAATGGGGAAGAAAAGGGAGTAAAGAATTAACTCAAGGAGATACAGATGAGGGGGGAAGTTGAAATTTACTTGGAGGTCCAGCATCTGGTTTGATGATTGCTGGACATAGGAGGAAAATTTGTTGGAAGCTGTGAGACTTCTTAAATTACTTATATGTACAGTAAAACATACTTGGACAATTCAAAGAATACCTCTAACATCAGGGGAACAACTGTACACTGAGGAATGTCTTACTGGGGAAAAAAAAATCCCTTTTATTTGGGAAAAATATATTGGATTTAGTATATTTGTATTCATCATCTTAGGTTGGATGGAAGACTTCCAGTTTGTTGGGGTTTTTTCATGGATAGAAAAATTAACTAGTTTTTAAATCTTTCCTTAGTATCAAAATAGCAAGATTTACTGGAATGAAAATTCCTATTTTATAGTCAGCCATTTTTAACAGAATCCCTGATTGATGTGATTACCAGCTGCATTGCAGTCACATTAAAGCAGTGAATGATATTTGAAATGCGCTTAATTCTTATAGCAAGTTCAAATTGCAGCTCAGCACTTGTGTTAAAGGCTAGGGCTGAACAGTCAATTCAAAATTACTCAGAGATTAAGTGTGTAAAAATCTTAAAGGGGGTAGGCCCTTAAAAAGTGACCTTTAGGCAAAGTATTAGTCTTTTGCTGTGGTAATAGTTTTATCCATTTCATATATGGCATCCACCAAGTGCTCATATCCAGTTCTAGTCAAAGCTGAAACTCTAATGATTAGGCTTCATTTTGAGCCACTCTAATGAGCTGCATTCACCCATATTCTGTGCGATGTTCCACATTTGCTTTAACCTATAGAAAGGAAGAAGAATTGTAGATGATAAAGCCATGTCTAATCAGCTTTGGGTAAGCCCAGCTCTGAGGCAGGGGTTATTTGTAGGCTTTGTTTAGAATGGTGAACTCACCTTTGCTGAGTGCTGTGGGCTTAGCAATTCCCTCCAGATGGCTTTTGAGTATCTCAGTTTTAGTAAGCATTCTTTCTTTTCATCCAGAAAATAGATGGCTTGTTATTCAGCAGGGTCTGATTAAACTTGCAGCAGAATTATTCACATTGTGGTTGACATGGTTCATCAATTGAATGGTGCATGAAAACAGAGACATAAAAATTATCAGCATATTGAAAGTGTATCTTCTGGCTGTGCTGTTTCGTTCAGTGTTGAGTTGTAGTGATATTGTTACTAACTTGTTTAATCCCTGCATGGAATGGCTTTGGTAAACATGCTGTTGTATTATGACAACATTTTTGATTTCTGGCTTTCCAATAGGGAAAACATTTCTAGAAGATTAAAGGATTCAGATCTATTTCATTTTAAGAAATTAGGGGAAGACAAGTTATTTCCCCCGATCTCCATTTCTGATAGTCCAGTTCTTTTCTAATTCCTTTGCTTTGCTTCTGTCCTTGTCATAGGAACCTGTATACGCCTCTACTTACTCTCCTGTTATACCTGCTCTCCATAAATTTCATCCTTTTCTACCTATTAATCAGGTGAGCAAAAGTCTGCACAATTTAAATGCTCAACAATTTCAAGTAAGCACATGTTGACAGGTTGTTTTTTACACAGGAAATTAATAATCCTCTTAACTGATTAACCAGCTTAGTAAAGGCTGCTTTAAAGAAACATAGTATTATGCCACTATGTTGTGTACTCTTCTTCAATATAAATTCTGCTAGTGTTTTTCTTATGGTTGCTTTTCTAAAAATTCTGTATCTGTTAGACTATATAGGTGAGAAAGTAAATGAAGGAGACATTATTGCATTCATTATAACACTGAAAACTTGTAAGTTGTTAAAAAGGTATATAAAAAGAGCAATATGTAACTGCACAGCATTTATTTTCAAATAAAATGCTGTGTACCCTGACTTCTCTGTAAGTAATGTGCATATATAATGTAAGACATCATCAGTTTATTGACTGTAAAAACCAAGCTGTTCAGAGGTGACTTTCCTATAGTGCTTTTCCCTAGTCCCTGTTTAAAGGATTTTTGCCTTGGCACATCCTGCTTCTGTTAGCTGACTGTCCCATCTTCCTGCTTCCTTTAAGGTCTGTAGTATTAGTTTGAAAGAATCGAGCTCTCTGATTTCTGATGAACATCATCCATGGAGATGGAAGGTGAAATGCTGTATAAACTTCCTATTTAATTATTGGAGGGAGAAGTAAGACAGAAAATTACATTCAGATCTAAGATGCACATTCCCAAAGCAACTTCTGGCAACAGAGTTAACTTTGTGTTTTCTTGGGAATAGAGTTCTGCTGCTGGTTCCAATAAATGTTAGAGAAGCTTCATGTGAAATGTTCCTCAAAATCATGTCCATACCTCTTCAATTCCATCATAAACAATTTGAAGAACTTACTTATGAAGAATTAATAGATAATGAGAAATATAAACTTTATACAGCTACTTAACAAAGTTGTCTTTGAGCAGAAGTAGAATACTGGATCTTGATCTGAACAAACAGTACCTGTTTCACATGATCACAGGTAAAAAAAGCAAAGGCAGGAGTGGGCAAAGAAACAAGTTGAAGAAAAACATGAGAAAACAAGGATAGCTCACTGGAAGGTCTCAATAGATCTGTGCAAATCTAATTCTGCCTTATTACACCTCCTTGCCTCCTAGTTCAGATCTGTGGTTGTAGTACTACAAGGAATCCATTGGGTTCTTCATTCCCACACAAAATACACCGTATGTCGCATGTGGGGAGCGTTCCGACCAGCATGCATAATGGCAGTGAATCCAAAGGGCAGATATTCACTGCTAGAACAGAGGATGATGATTATGGCAGAGGCTACTGGAACTACAATAAAAATTTTGACTACTGATATTTACCATTTCCACATTCACTTTCATAGTTGTTTTTGAGGATCATCTTTTACTCTGAATTTTTTTAAATTAAAAATTAAATTTGGGGCTAGTAACTGAAATGTGTTAGTGTTACCTCTTCTCTGTAAGCTCTGGATCTAATATAGCTTTGTTACTATTTACTTCAGATAACCTATTAATTTTGTTGTGACAGAGTTCACCAGCTCTATGTATCTAGAAGGTAAATATATAGTCTAACTTAACATAATAGCCCTCCAGT
Organism: Ciconia boyciana; assembly: GCF_034638445.1. Taxonomy (NCBI): domain Eukaryota; kingdom Metazoa; phylum Chordata; class Aves; order Ciconiiformes; family Ciconiidae; genus Ciconia; species Ciconia boyciana. The sequence goes on from NC_132935.1 coordinate 152,005,126, forward strand.
AGTGAGAGGAGGTCCTTCAATGGGCTGTTCATCCCATCTGTCTTAAAAGGGGAACACCCAAAAAGTTCATCTTTCCATTGACTGTGGTGAGCTACATCGTGCCCTCGAGCTACATCATGCCCTCTTAGAAAGCTGCTTCCTTCTAACATAGTGTCAAGGTGCATACAGATTTGTTTGGGTTTTTTCTGGCACCATTGATCATTCTGTTGTTTGCACCAAACAGAAGTTGAGTATGTTCTATTTTGCTGAAACCACTTTTGAACAGGAAGACATGCATTTGCATTTGAGTTTTCTCCTTATAACAAGACCCATATAAAGTTGCAAAGGAAAAGAATACAGAAACTTTTCCATACTTGTACAGCTGTTGGATTCTTCTTGTACTTTTTTTTGTCTTAGGAGCCTAAACCAGAGAAGTTACTTGTATTAAAAAGCAAATAGATAATTTTTGGATTCTTCTTTTACATAATTTACAACACTGGTTTTAAATGGATCCCCCTTTTGAAAAATACATTTTTTTATTTTTTTTTTTTTATGTTCATTCTTGGTTTGGACTCCCCCAGGCAGGGGCAGTCTTGATCTTCAGCAGAATACCATGAATTCTCTTATTTCTTGCATCAAAAAACAAAACAAAACCCCAAACAACAAACCAGCATGCTAACAGACTACTCTCAGTTGTGGTCTTGTGACCTAAAGGGGACACTGCTTGGAATGGAAAATTGTAGCGTACAAAATGGAGCATTTGCCTAGATCTGGGCCCTTCCTTAGCATGAACTGAGGCTGCAAAAGCAGCAGAGTGCCTGTGCATACCCTCAAGAAATGTGTTGCAGTGCTAGAAAAGACCAATATCATCATCCAACCTAGCCAAGCAGTGCGAGAAAAGTAATCCCTGTTTCTAACTGTTCTTGCATTGAGTCTATAAATCCTTCACAGACTTAAATCAGATCTTTTAGAAAAATATGCAGTCTTTATTCTAAAATGTCAACATACAGAAAATTCACTGCAACATTAAGTAATTTTTCATGTGTAATTACTCTCGCTGGGTAAAATTTAACACTTAATGCTCTCTGCAGTAAAAATAAATACTCATCTGATTTAATCTGAGGTAGATTTTTTTCAAATCTTGAAAAAATATTTTAGCCCTTTCCTGAAACCCTTCAAAATTGTCAGCATCCTGGATAGAAGTGTAGAGGATGGAAATGGATGAGCTATTGCAGTACAGATTATCTGTTCAGAACAACTGTTCTATGGGAATCTTTCTCATCTTTTTCTGTCTTCCTAATTGGCTGGGTTTTGCTTGTTTCCCTTTTCAAATAACATTTCTCTCAAAAGCCTCATTTACCGGATTTTTCTGATAACCTTTTTTTATCCATCTATGGGATTATTTCTTCTTTATCTTCATCACTCTTCTGTATGTTGGTGTCATCCTGAGGGTCTTCTCAGCAGAAATGTATCTTTTTTCCATGTGCATGAAAACATTTTGATCATAGTTGGGCCAAATCAGATCACTGCATGGCTCTTTCCTGTTTAGAAATAATTTTTCAGTCAGTTAACTAGTTTGCAGCCTGTAAGCTGCGCTGATATTTTTATATTGCTCAAAAACCCCCTCAGAATGTCATCTGTGATTAAGTCAAAGATATTAAAGAAATCAGAGGCAACTGTGTTAACATATTTAATCATACTTGATCTCATCAAACTTACCATTTTGATTAAACCTGTTTTCCATAATGCCATGTGGAATGGCATTAATTACGTGCCTGTGCTTTGATTCTTTATTGATTGTCTTACAGCAGTCTTCCCATGAGTGTCTGGAACAACACACAGCTTCTGTGACCTGTACCTTCATGCTTTAGTTCTACTTCTTCTAAATATTGTCCCCATCTGAGTTTTTATCAGTCCCATACATTTTCCCATTTTCAAAGGCTTTTTTTAAAAACCACTACTTGTGTTTGGGACATCTCCTATTCCAGTTATTTCATGTTGTTAGATGCCAATTCATCTGATCCTTTTTCTGTTTCACTTCATTTTAGGAATTTATCATTTGTCGGAAACAAGAGATATCGGTGAACACATGGGTTTATTTTTCATGACAAATTAGGATATTTCATTGAATGTAACAGCCTTTTTTGTTTAATGGAAAAATAGCATTGGAGCTGTTGTCTTCCTAAGCTTTTATTTATTTCTGATACACTGAAATAATTCTTGTTGTGGGTTTTTATTGAGGTCTTTAGCTCCCCTTATCAAAATGTCACAGTTACAAATTGGAGATTTATTCTTACTTCATATCTTAAATTTTTTTTACTTGGAAATAAAATTTGCACTTAAAAGCTTGTCAAGTTTTACCTTTCTTGCCATACTTTCTCCCAACCAGAATGTGCTTTGAGCAACTCATTCCTCCATAAATGCTGTCATTTGGCAATTGTGACGGCTTTGTAAACTACTCCCAATTACCAGGTGTAATTGTTCTGAAATTTCTTTTGACAATTGTGTTGGCTCATGTTAGTTTTCCAGCTATAGAAAATTATTCTTTCTTTTAAGCATCACATATACTTTTGTTTTTCACCAGGACTGTTATAGCAAATTAGCAAATTAAATGGGTTAGGGGTTGCTTGGTGTCTGTTCAGCTTTTTTTTTTTTTTTTTTAGTTAATTTGTTCATTAATAGAGGAAGGTGGGAGTCTTCATGCATTAGGAAGAGATCTAATATGGAATTGCTCTGAGTTTTGTAACATGCACATCCAGTCTGATTGATTTTTTTTTTTTAGGAACTCCAAGGATGTTTTGCCCAACGGAGCAGCTTGAAATCTTCCATTTAAAAAAAAAAAAAAAAAAAAAAAAGCCCAAACAACAAACCACAACAAACATGTTTGTTTCTACTGTTAGACAGCTACTTAGTCTCTTTTGTCCTTTGACAAGGCTCCAGAATTACTCATGATCTTTCTTACAATTTACATGTGTAGTGATTAACACATACGCATTCCAGGTCTGTGTCTTCAGAATTTCCAGGTCTGTGTCTTCAGTAGCTCTGCAGACTCTGGAGCTTCAGATATTTGCTGGAGACAAAATTGAAAATTAAGCCCCCTGTCACTTAAAAAATATATAAATAATATATATGAAACAATCCATATAACACTACTTCTTTCTGCCTCTCCCTTGCTTCCCCTCATATTGCAATCAAAGTCAGCATCCTCACTAAGTTAAAAGTATTTGTTTTGTGTATGAAATTTCACTTGTGGTTTCATTAGGTATATGTTAATTTCCTGCCAAGATCTCCTTTAGTATGTTGCTGTGGGGTTTTTTTCTACCGGCTATTCATCCCAGAGGTGCCTGTGCTTCAGACATTGGAATGGGTAGAGACTGGGAGAAGAGAACAGAGATTACTTCCAGTGTTTTTATTTAAAGCATTCAGATGCTTTTACAGAAGAGGAAGCAATATTGAATAGACTTGCATCTTGTTATTTCTGTTGAGCACTTTGGAGTTTTAGGGAAAAATCAGAGGTTTTTATCTTGAATATCATGACTTGCAGTCATAGCGTCTGGCTGCCCAGCTATCTTTCCTAATAAACTGAGAGCAAGCATTAACTGCAGAAGCCTGCGGAGGTACACGGAACCAGAGGAAATAGTGGAGGGCTCCCATGTCGTAGTCCTTGTACAAGGCACTTCTTGGCTTGTCTTTACTCTTCTGGCTGATGGATATTGTTCCTGCTAAATGCTGAAAGCTATGAAATCTCTATTTCAGTGTGTGCTCTGCAGTCACAAGAGTTTTCATATAAAGTGACCAATTTATTTAGTCTGTTTGATTTTAAGAAAAGAAATAAATAAGAATATCTGGGTGTATATCTCTTCCTTGTATCTTGAAATGGAGAAGAGTGTTTACTTTATGTTCACAAGCTTTTGGGTCCTTTTTCATTTCCCCTCTGTGGTTGTATGAGCTAGAGCTGTGATAAACCTTTAGATGTTCTGTGTTTTTTCAATTCTAGCAGCCAGGTTGGGAAGAAAAATGCCAAATGGCACACAACGTGGAAATAATTTTAGAGTTGACAGTCCCATGCACTGAAAATACTTTTATACTTGATTTCTATGCAGTATAATCCCTGAAATGTTGCTACTTTTTTAAGATAAGTGCATCGAAGCAATATTTGTTTGGCCTGACCTAGCTACAGCAGAATATGTAAATTCAGCTTCTTTCCCATTTAACGTACAGTCATCAATCCTTTGTGTTAGGAGGGTACTAAGATACTTAGTGCTCCTAGCTGCTGCTAATCACTGAAGCTGTTGAACTAAAAAAAAAATAAGAAAAAGGGACATGATTACAGTCATTGGAAAAATATTCAGTAGAGCAAGCTGACATAGGAACTAGTGAGCAGTAAGGCTGCTAATTCTGCCTGGAGAATTGAGTTACTGGAAGAGAGTGATCCAGAAATCACAAACTGAAGTTACGCTTCTTCATTGTTATTCCCTGTGCCACCTGCAGATTTGCACACTTGAAAACATCTGCTGAAAGGCAGTTTAGTGGTCTCGCTAGTGTAGCAAGTCATGCTTCAAAAGAACAAGGTCTGGAAAATTATATTCATATGCAGAGTAAATGGTTTGCTTTGCTTAGCGGGATGCCATTTGCCTTGGCTGGTATTTTCAAGAAAAGGTCAAAGAGCATAGACCAAAGCCTTATCTTCACAGTGTAATGGGGCAGCAAGACAATGAAGCTTCTCAGGGCCAGGGTCACTAAGTTGTGTCTGTGACTTTCCTTTAGTAGCTTTTTCTCCTGTTCTCTTCCCTCTACAGCTAGCAGCTGAAATGTTCAGCCAATCCTTTGCTATATCCTGGTTAGTTTGTTTATTTTTTAAACATGTCTTTCTCTTCCCCACCAAAAAAGCAGAGAATGGCAGATAACCAGGAGAGTCAGATGACCATTGAAGAAAGGAAACACCTGATTACAGCTCGAGAAGAAGCCTGGAAGTCCAAGGGTAAAGGAGCAGCCAATGACTCCACACAGTTCACTGTAGCTGGCCGAATGGTAAAAAAAGGTCAGTGATGAAATGATCCTAATATAAATAAGCCACTACTTATCTGTCTAGTCAAAATAAAGTCAAGCTAAAGTTATGCAGAAACAGCATCCATGTTTAGCAAGAGGAGGACTGTTTATCTTCAACTGAGTATCATGTCATGAGGCTGTTCACTCTAGCTTCTTGTGGCCGTTGGTATTGATCCATTTTGCTCTGCACTGTTGCACTACCATCCAGTTACTACTGGGCTCTGTCTGACTGGTGGTAGTCAATCACTTGAACAGTCATATGTTTAGTTTTTCCTTCTAATACAACCCAGAGGGCACAGTTGGATTATTCTTTCTTATTTATTCTTCCTTTGAAAACCCAGGTGCACTGTCTAGAGACAAGTTGTGAAATTTAGTCGTTGCTATTACTGGCACTTTCCCTGCTCCTAGGATCACTGGGAATATTTAGCAAACACGTGTTATTTTTATGAATGCTGTTCTGGACAACAACTTGAAGTGTTGTGTTTGGCTGAAGAAATCACTGAACGGATTTCTGCATGGAACCAGGGAGTAGAAATGACAAGGGAGCAATGTTGACACGTTTGGGATCTCTTGAATTCAGTCACTGTTTCCAGATGCAATCATTCTTCTGAAGCGGACAGGAGTCTCTGAAGGCTGTACATGGTAGAAATATAGTTGTTCATGCAGTGTGCCTGGGAAGATGATAGCTTTGGGAAGAAGGCACCTAAACTGATCTCTTGTGATTAATGAATACTAAATTTTGTTTTGTTGTAGGAACACAGTTATCGACAAAAGTAGCCCAAGTGGGATTTTATTCAGATGTGTGCTATTTTTGTTGCCTAAAAGAATAAATTATCATGATGAGTTTTTAATTTAAGAGATGATGAGAAAGCAATGCAAAATTAAATCCTTGTTATATACCTGTGCACAGATGCTGTATTTTAATTGCTTCTTATGGCTGAAAATTTTTCAGTCCTAAGTGGAGGGTGATCCTTTGCTAACATTGGAAGCGGTTTTCAATGTGGTCTTGTGGATTAAGTCCTGGGAGAGCTGCTTAAGAGCTGTGTCCTCTCAAATACGTCTTGATGAAGGCTTTACCAGTTGACTTAAAACCTGCTGGAATTTTGAGTCTCTTAGGTAACAGGGGAAAAAAAATGTTTGTGGAAAAGCTACTCGATTATATTCTAAATCTGTCTTGGTGTTTGACAGTTATGACTTGCTAGGAGTTGCAGTAAAGATAGTGGAAATGTGGTTAGTATATATTGTCTCAGCACAATATCGGTTTTATCTGATCAAAATAACTAAAGGCTTGAACTTATGTGGCTCAGTAATTACTAAGATATGACTAAGTGGAAAATAGAGGAAAGTTTAAATGTCAGTTTCCCCATTTACTGAAAGTCTAGGCAACAAGAGGTAATAGATGTAATTCTTTGCTTCAGTATGCTTTTCTACCTAATTAAAAACATGAAACCTATACAGTACCATTTCTTTTACTGAAGCAATGAAGATTCACATGAAAAGAACTAAACAAAAATCATCTTATTTTACCCACTGGGTCCAGAATGAATTGCTTTATGATAGTTACTGAAAAGGAGGGAGGAGAGTACAACAAAAGGAGGGAGTAGTGCTTGATGTGGTGGGGACTCTGACTTCCATTTCTACTTGCATTTCCACGTGTTCTTAAAATGCAACAGGGCCCAAGAATTACTGCTTAATCCAGGGACAGCATTCACAGGCCAGATGCATCCTGCTATGTGTATTAATAGAGATGGGTTTAAATTAAAAAAGGGGGGTGAGGGGGTGGTGGTGGTGAAGGTGCCAAGCAAGATCTTGGTAGTTTCCCTGCTAACCATATCTTTTTGTTCAGAACAGTTGCATGTTTTTAAAATGTGGCTTGTGGTAGAACTGGAGTCCAAAATGTAGACCAAGTGAACTGCTGCTACCTTGAAAACAAGCAAAATGACTGTATTTAAGAGAAAGCATGTATCTTGTGGTAGCTTGTTTACAGACACTTGGAAACAAAGCTTTGTTCTTGTGAACAGGACAGTTTCTGAGGCTGCTGTTGATTTGAGGAGCAGGCAGGGCAGTACACTCTGCCATCCCTAATACAACAGTTGTGGAGGCTGGGGAAGTATGAGGGACTGTAGGAAGTGGCCAGGCTCATCTGCTTTCCTTAAATCGCTTGCCTTGTCATTGTTGTGGGTAACGTGGGCTGACCGAGGACTGCGTTTCCTATGTTCTGTGTTCTTACGCAGGCCTGGCTTCTCCAAGTGCTCTAACATCAGTAGCATCCCCTTTCAGTAACCGGCAGAAGTCTACTACTCCAGTTACAAAGCCCTTGGAAGGTAAGGAATAAAAATGGCTGAAATACATTCAGGCTTTTTTACTTCCTGTCAATTAACAAGTTTTACTTCCTGCTTTGCTTAGAAATTGAAGCCAGGCCTGATATGCAATTGGAATCAGATATGAAGCTTGACAAGTTGGAGTCGTTCTTGGGAAGGCTGAATAACAAAGGTTGGTAGAGTTACCAAAAGTGGCAATGTTATCCACTCTCCAACTTCAGTAAATCACTTAAAGTACCTCTTAGTTAAAATATCTGGTAACAGAAACTGAATATTTCTTTGTTCAGACTGTGCTTACCGATCACACAGTTTATTTTTGTGATTCAGTCTTTGCTAAATTTTAACAAAAAAGCCTTATGCTATTGTATTACAAATGTACAATAGAATAAATCACAAATGCCAAAATAACTTTCTTCTTTCTCTACACACGATGTACACATTCTTCTTGAGAGCAAAATTTCTTAAAACCACACAGCCAGTCTGAACCATATTGTCATATACAGTGAAACAGCTTTAAATGTAGTTTAGTCTTCATTAAAATCAAGATAGCACACTGAGCTGCTCCCAAGCACAATTCATTCACCATCCTGCTTTTTTGAAAACCGACTCTCTGTAGCAACTCATACAGTTTCCTTGTACAGCTTGTAGGCTACTTGTGAAACTGTCTAGAGTTCTCTGGTGCTTCCATCTCGTATATCTCTCCTCCATTTGTAAGACAAAAATCCTTTTGTAATTTGTAGAGCATCAAATACCATAAACAAACGTATTCACGTTTCAGCAGAGGAGGCACTATTGTGCCATACTCACTAGTCTGAAGTAGTGACTTTTCCACTTGTAGTTCTAGTAGATCTTTTCAAAGGAAGGAACTATGTGGTTGGAGGCAAGATGGAATATACAAAACCGTAAAATGCTTATATCATCCTACCAAAACAACTCATTTTTGATAGTGCCTAACTTCTTATTCAGCCATATTTCCCAACCATTTTGTAATAAAGTTTATTGTATATGAGTAGCAGTTACACTCCATTTTTATTATTCTTTACCAACAGACTTTTCTACCATCTCTGCTTCAAATTCCATCAATTTTAAAAAAAACAAACAAAACCCAAAAAATCCAAAAACCACCAAACAAACAACAAAAACCAAAACACCACCACTACCTCAAAAAAACTCCACCCCAACAACTACCAAACAAGCCATGTTTACCTGTTCTAGAGTTAGAAACTCTAGTGTGATTATTTATTGGGTGAGGTGTTTTTTTTTCCTGCAGTTGCTGGGATGCAAGAGACAGTGCTGACAGTTACAGGAAAATCTGTGAAAGAGGTGATGAAGCTGGATGATGATGAAACGTTTTCCAGATTTTATCGCCATGTGGATTTCCCTTCCTCCTCAGTGCCTTTGGACCTTGATGAGGACTTTGATGCCATCTTTGATCCTTATGCGCCAAAGTACGAACTATTCCCCCCCCGCTCCCTTGTTATGAATGCAGACATAGGGGCAGTGGTCAAAATGTTCAGCTTTAAGTCATCTTGTAGATATTTTAGTACTGGGCATGTCCATTTCTTCTACGCATTTCTGAAATCACTCTTCTGCCTGAATCAAGGAACTGATCCTGATTTCCTAAGAAATGTCACACCCAAAATCAAAGCAAATCTCTTGTCATTAGATGATTCTGACTAGGAAAATTAACTGATGATTATAAACTCTGCTTGTTTTCCAGGTTAATATCTTCTGTAGCAGAGCACAAACGTGCAGTTAGGCCTACGCGCAGAGTCCAGTCCTCCAGAAACCCCCTGAAAATGCTGGCAGCAAGAGAAGATATTCTTCATGAATATACTGAACAAAGACTGAATGTTGCCTTCATGGAGTCAAAGCGAATGAAAGTAGAAAAAAGTAAGCTAACCAGATGATTTGTACAAGACACTGTCTTGCTACTTTAATTTAAAAAAAAAATTAAAAAAATAAAAAAATCCCAACATAACAACAACTGAAGGAATGGAACATATTCTCTGAGAGGCAATAAATTGATTGAGGTATCAGGTTGAATGTAGACTGTCTAGGAGGTCTGGAGAGAACAGCATGCGTGACTTCCTTAGGGAAGGCTACCTACAGCTGCCTCCTGTGCGTAGGTTTAATTATTTATTTTTGGCACAGTCCCCTTGTGTGGAGAGAGAGAGAGAGTGCCACTGTGCCTGCAGGGTGAGCACAGGAGATGAAGGAAAGCAGATGTAGCATTATGTTACTCGGGGGGAAAGAGCTAGCAAGAATAGATAAACTTTTGTTCAGGTACACTGGCCTCAATTTTGGGTCCTAGTTTTCTCTCAGAAACTGGAATTAGCCTTCTTGACTCCGAAATATTAATTTCCATAAAGGATCAGTGCTCTGTGGCAGGGCTTTGTGTTTTACTTGTGGCTTTGCTTTCTCCTGACAACCAGACGGACAGCAAGAGACGTTATTGTAAAATTTATTTGAAGGTTTATCGAGCCACTTTTACCATTTTGGGTACGAGTTTTCCTTATTATATTTGAATAAAGGGAGATTATCTTTAAGCGTTGCCTGTATTAATGAAAACACTAATTATATGTGTAATACTTTGTTGCCATTCGATGAGAAGCGTTTCCCTGAGTTATAAATTCATAAAGTGCTTTGTCTTTGGTTGAGAAATAAGCAAAAGTAGCCAAGAATTTAGGCTTTCATTTTACAGTAAAACATGACTAAGACTTTGAAATGTAGGTGTCTGTTGCATCACACTGGCTGAGATAAATTTGAAGGTAATTTCAGTTAATTAGCCTTGGCTACTCTGCTGTCTTTTATCACTAATCTATTATAAGGCATTGAAGATCTACACAGTACTTCACAAAACATTGGGTAAGACATGTTTCCTAGCAAAGCTGGTATTTCTGCCAAATAACGTAATTCTGACACTGACTGTTTACTCTTGGATAATATCTAGAAACTTAGGTACTACTAAACCCACAAAGCTTTTGGGCTAGCAGTTAATCTGAGTTCAACCTGGTTTTGCTGTTGCTATTGAGAAGGAGGAAAACTGGAAATAATGGGGGGAAATAATTTTTTTTAATGCAACAACCAATTTTTTATAATTTTGTCCTTTTTTGGGGTTTTTTTGTGTGTTTTTTCTTCAACTTCTTTCTATGTACAAGTGTCTACAAACTCAAATTTCTCAGAAGTAGCACTTGCTGGCTTGGCAAGCAAAGAGAACTTCAGCAACGTTAGCCTGCGGAGTGTTAATTTAACAGAGCAAAACTCTAACAACAGTGCTGTGCCATACAAGAAGCTAATGCTGCTGCAAATTAAAGGTATGCCGGAACTGCTTTTATTTTCCATACATAATAAGCTGAATGTAACATACGGGAGTTGCTACCACAGTTGGATTCTTAGCTTGTTCTAGATCTCCAGCTCAAGGCTTATGTCCCAAACCTAAAAGAATAAATGAGAACTGTGTGACAAATGCAAAACCTTACAAATAGGTTTGCATTGTGGCCACTGGTGCGTGTTTCCCAAGGAGAAAACAGAATATTTTGGGAATTGTAGTTATCTCCTGTGGAAATAGTTGAACTGTCCCATTCTTCCAGTGCTCAGTGGAAGTGACGTGACAGTGTTCTTGTTCCACTTCCCCTTACAGTGTGTAGTAATGTATCTGATTCTGCAAAATAATAGCTACTTTTTTGGCAAAGTAAAATTCTTAAAACTTTTTACTGCCTACAGAAACTATGCCATAGTTTCACTTAAGCAACTGTAAAGGATTCTGATATTTGGCTGCTGTCTGCCATTTACTTAATTCATTTCTCTCCAGAAGGACATCAAGTTTTTAAAGCAGAAACAGGAAATAATAGAAATATTAGTTGATAGGAGGCAATGGTTTTTTTGCTTCCTGTGAGTAAACCCTTTTTCCATAGTAGTAGTCTTTTAATTCTTCTTTAACAGTCTGTTTCCATATATTTTGCTAAATATACTGGGATTGTTTGTATTTCACTCAAAACAAATTGGATCTTGGCATTTGATAGCAGCAGTCAAAGGAATATAATTAGCTTTGTTTTCTCTTTAGGAAGAAGACATGTTCAAACAAGATTAGTTGAACCAAGGGCCTCGTCACTGAACAGCGGAGATTGTTTCCTGTTGTTAACTCCACATTTCTGTTTCTTATGGGTAGGAGAGTTTGCAAATGTCATAGAAAAAGCAAAGGTTAGTATTAGTTGGGGGTTTTTATTATTTATTTTTAGAACTGTCACAGTGTATATCTCTTTGTAATTGAGCTTTGGTGCCAGTTGTCTCAAAAAGTGGCATGTAACTGATAGTGACAGGTAGATATGCAGGATTCCTGTAAATATGTTTTAGCTTGTGCACTGAATGAATGCTGACATAGGAGCGTGTAGGTTGTGAAGCTGCAAGAGAAAAGAGGATATCCTCGGGAAACAGATTTGCACTCAAACAAAAAATAGTCTGAATTGCAGGATGTCCTTTTTATTCCCATGTTCATTAAGATCAAGTCTTGTTTTAAGGCAAATGAAAGAATGAATGTATTTCTGTAACATTTTCTCTAGTATCTGTTTATTTAGTGCAACAAATAATAACCATTTCTCCTGCTATTTGCTCTATTATATCCTATCTACTTTCGCCTTCTCCCTGAACAAGATATGCACAAGTATTCCAAAGACTTAAGCAATCCTGTTCAGATAACTGTTAATCTCTTAGGCTTCAGAACTTGCAACTTTAATTCAGACAAAGAGGGAACTTGGCTGTAGAGCTTCTCATGTACAGACTATAGAAGAAGGAATAAATACCCATACTCATGCAGCCAAAGACTTTTGGAAACTCCTTGGTGGACAGACAAATTACCAGTGTAAGCATTCTTACAATTACAGTATCTGATATTTTATCACAGTAAAATAGTTGAGTGGGTTCTCTTTACTAAAGATAGTTGGATGTTAACATTTTATTATTTTTTACAATCTTTTCCTTAAGCTGCTGGAAGTCCTGAAGAAGATGAAATGTATGAAGCTGCAATAATAGAAACAAATTGCATTTACCGCCTCGTAGAGGATAAACTCATTCCTGAGGATGACTACTGGGGAAAGATGCCAAAATGTACCCTGCTACAACCAAAAGAGGTATTGTGCCACTTACTGCTTCTGTGGTAAGTGCAGGAACGTACAGCTGATAATGACTTTCAGTAACTGCAAATGCTTATGAAGAGGCTCACTGAAAATCAGATCCTCTGTGTTTCTGAAAAGCTTCTGAACACTTTGCTGTCTAGAGTGTGCTGCAGGTCTCAAGAAATTAGATCATGTTATCTCTGAAGTGAAATACTATTTTAGGAAGTGTAAATCTTTTTGTCAACAGTGGCTCACTCCAAAGTCATGAAGTGTGAAACAGGTAGCACGTCAGAAAAACAAAACAAAACAAAAAACTGTTTTCCCTTTCAAGCATTTTTATTTCTGTTCTTAGCAGACCTTTCCCTTTCAAACAACCATTTCACTCATCTAAGTAGGAATGAGAGCAGATTTCCAAAATAAAGACACGATGCATTTTCTTGAAAGTATTCAAGTTGCTGCCTGCTTGCTGAGCCAGTTACCCATGCTGTATGTTGTCAGCCTTCCCCGGCTGCACGATGAAGCATAAGTCTAAATGTCAGTGAAAGCTGCTGTAACTGGACAGCAGTCAGCCCTGCAACAGAATCAGGTTTTTAGTAATAAGAGTTCTCTAACCTGCTAGTGACCTAGCTACCACCTAAAGATACACCTCATAACATTCCCCATACTTGCTTCCAGTCATCCTCAACAATTAGACGTCACAGTGCAGACCACTGCCCTGGCCTTACTTGCATTGCAGTGCTAGTTGTTAGTGTCACTGCGGAAACTCAGATATTTGGAGGAGTTTGTGTTCAACGCGCTGTCAGTTTCCAGCACTAGGAAACTAGAGGATCAGGGTATCACCTAACCTAATGGTAAGTTGTCTTTTTGTTTTGATTTGGTTTTTAGGTGCTGGTGTTTGATTTTGGCAGTGAAGTATATGTATGGCATGGAAAGGAAGTTACTTTAGCGCAAAGAAAAGTGGCATTCCAGCTGGCAAAACACTTGTGGAATGGCACCTTTGACTACTCCAATTGTGACATAAATCCTCTGGACCCAGGGGAATGCAATCCCCTTATACCCAGGTATCAAAACTCAAGTTTAGTCTCATTGCAGAAACTTAGTTTTCTTGCCCTTATTTCACAGTGTTTCATTTGATTCTATTTCTTCTTTTCCCTTGTACAGAAAGGGACAAGGACGCCCAGACTGGGCTGTGTTTGGCAGACTCACAGAACATAACGAGACCATACTGTTCAAAGAAAAATTTCTTGATTGGACAGAGCTGAAGAAACTCAATGAGAAGAATTCTAGTGAATCCCTTCATCAGAAGGTGCATATAATAAGCATGCTAGGTATTTCAAACTAGATGACCTAGCTGGGATGGAAGCCAGGGAAGCTTGTTCTCAAGGATCCAGGGCACTTTCTTTATCTTGCAGGCTTTGACCTAGGGGTCAGAACATTACCACCTACAGTGAACCCACAGAGTTGCTTTATATTAGTGCCAGGCAGCTCAATGAATACTGCCAAGGTGGCTTTGACAAGGCATCAAATGATGACAAGATATTAAAGTACTGAAATATGCAGGAGTCAAACTTTGAGTGGATCTGTGGGTAAGAAGAAAAAAGCTATGCTCAAAGAAATCTCTTCTGTGTTTTTTTGACAGGAAGAATCCAGATCTGACTCTAAACCATATGATGTCATGCTAATGGTAGCTGTGCCCCAAACGACTGTAGGCACAGTCTTGGATGGAATGAATATCGGCCGGGGCTATGGACTTGTAGAAGGAGAAGATGGGAGGCAGTTTGAAATTATCACTGCATCTGTGGATGTCTGGCACATCCTGGAATTCGATTATAGTAGACTGCCTAAGCAAAGCATAGGGCAGTTCCATGAGGGAGACACATATGTGGTGAAATGGAAGTACATGGTGAGCACTACAGGTTAGTGAACAATACCATTTCATCCTGCTGAAACATGGAGAAGTGCAGCTGAAACTGCTGCTGTTAGAGGTGAGATCCAGAGCTAGACTTCCTTGGATGTGAAACAGTTTTAAAGGTTAGAAATGCTAATTTAGCCTTCCTAGGCCATTAAGAAGTTGAGCTTATTATTTTATTCTGTTTAAAAGAAAGCATTAAAAAAAAAGCTGTAGTTATTTTTCATACATCAAATGTAATACTGTCCATCTCTGCTTTTACCCAACAGTGGTGTTGTACATGTTCATGGGACAGCTTATTAAGCCAAAATTGTGCCCACAGCTTAACACCAAAATAACTAGGCAGCTGGACTAATGACAGTGATCTGAATGTCTTGCAAGAGAGGTAGGCTTAGCAACAAGGAAAGCCTTTGCTTGGTAATGGAGAACAGTAACAATGACAGGAAAAGCCCCTGCCAGCTCATTGCCCTTGCTGTCCTTTTGGTGTTTCTGGAAACCCCTTGCTACGGGTTTCAGTCTCAAGTGGAAAACTTCAGCAGTGTTCTGACAAAGAGCCTGAGAGCAGCAGGTAGATGTTGAGAATCAGTCAGCTCGGTACGCTCATTGGAACTCTCCCTTCTGGTGCTAAACTAAGAATAGGTGGCTTTTGTGGTAAGTAAAATAGAAATAGTCTAAAAATCATTGTTCCAAATAGGAAAATATTAAAATTGGTTGAAAGCAGTATAACAGCTATACAGCTTCAGGGTTTTTGCCAAAAAATGTAGGTAGGTCTTATTCAGGATCGTTGAGATCAGCTGCTGGCAAATCCAAGAAAAATACAAAAGCTTGTAAGTCTTGGGAGAAGTGGGTAACACTAATACTGAACTGTAAACAGACTCCTAATCAAAATGGATGAAAATATATTCCATCACTCCAAACCAGAATAAATTTTATGGAGGAGGCAGTACTTTTATAGGCTGAATGTACAGATAAGAGTAAAAACCATAAATTTTAGAAGTGGCTAGTGGTTTGAGTATTCTCAGTTTGAAAAAAAACAGGATGCTTTCTCCTAAGTATTTCAGTTGGATGCTGCTCAGCACTGCTGAAATCAAGGCAGAAGTTTTAATATTTTTTTTTTAAGAATCTGGTTTAAAGCTCTTGGTTTTTTTAAAATCTTTGATGTAATTATATCTGTCTATTCAGTATTCACTGGAAAGAGTAAAATAATCCGTAGCTGGTTGTATTGTTGAACTTCACTTGCTGTAAACATTATTTGCTTATCATAACAACTAAATACCAATCCTTTAAAAAAAAAAAAAAAAAAAAAGTGGTTACTAACCCACTTTCCAGACCAACATGAAATACTGTCTTAATTTTAATAAATAAATAAATAAATCTTACCTAATCCTAACTTTTTTATGACTGCAAAATACTGCTTTGGTGTTCTTTTGTTCTGTAGTTTTCCTTTCTAATATCACTCTACCAAGAAAGACTTTTCTTTTATGCCTGTACCTTTCTCAGCTGTTGCTGTTTCCAGTATCACTCAGCAGCCAGCTACTCTCCTGCTGCCAAAGAACAGTGTGTAATGTGGAAAATGAGCCATAATGCACTCTTCTGGTAACATAACTGGACATACTATTTCACATGCAAATTGGCTCAAGTGATGTCAGTTATTTTTCTCCAGATAGTACCGGTTCTTTCTACATCTCTTTCTCTGGCCAACACAGGCATCTCTGCATGTGGGCTTACATCCACCTGATGAGACAATGCCAACTTTGCACGGGGACGTACTGGCTTGGAGACCTAATGTTCCTCCAACTGGACATTTTATCTTTCCTGTTCTGGATGGGATAGTGCTGAGCTGGCCGATGAGATTAAACCACGTGCTGTTTAAACCTATAGCCAGAGTACTTTCTTCAGCATGTGCTTTCTGTTTTGCAGTTGGAAGCAGACAAAAAGGAGAGCAACAAGTAAGAGCTGTTGGAAAAGAGAAATGCGTGTATTTCTTTTGGCAAGGAAGGCACTCCACAGTAAGTGAGAAAGGGACATCAGCACTGATGACAGTGGAACTTGATGAAGAGAGAGGAGCACAGGTGAGCTTCCTGCAGAACTAGGTGGCAGTCCTGGTAAGACTTGCCTGCCCAAGTAGCCAGTAACAGTAAATGTGGGTCATCTTTTTTGCCTCCTCTCTTTCTATAAAGGTCATCTTGCCAGTACAAATAGCCAGCCCTCAAAATTACTTTTGGCTTTATTCCAACTTCCAGAGACACATAAGCTCCTTTATGGATTGTCATTCCCAAATCCCACCTCTAAAGATGATGTTTCTGAGAATGGCTGAAGAAGAGTGTCTTCCCTCCTCTCCCTGCAGGAATAGGTGAAGCACAGTTAAGCAAATTTGTGCCTTCCCTTCCATACATGTTCAGATAACAGGACTGTCTTCCTAGTGCTGAGAACAGGAGAAGCACTTTCTGCCAGGCCAAGGCGTGAAAATACATTTTAAATTTTCAATTTGTTTACTCTGTAATTACGGAGTAGATTACCTTGTTTTGCAGAGATTCTAGAAACTGCAGATAGAGCTAGTTTGAAGCTCAAACAGAGGACAGGTTGGCTTTGTCTTTAGGTGGAGTTAGGCTTTGCTGTGGCTTGACTGTTAACCAGCACACAAGAAGGGAGATTTAAAGTTAGTTTCTCTACCTTGATAATGCTGTAATTAGTTTTTTACAGCAACGTAGACATGACCAGTAAGACAGGCATTCATAGAGGAGATAGACAAACACATTTGACCCAGAGTGTGGGATGCTGTGCAACATGGCTGATTTAACAATTGGCTATATCAGTTTCATAATCAAAATGCAATGTTTAATGAGCAAAGAACATGCATGTTGTCACGTAAACCAGTTTACAGCAAATTGTGAACCTACTTCAGTTCCTACAGTATCTCATAATCGTTTCAAAGAATATCTGGCAAGATGGCCCAGTCCTGTAAAGAATTCAAATAATGGTTAAACTAATTTAAAGTTTATTTGGTATTCCTTATCCTCTGAAATTCTTGATTGTTGGATTCCAACTAGAGTTTTCTTTTAATATGCAGGTCACATATGAAACCTATTGCATGCTAATATACATGGTAATTTAAACAATAGTCAGCAGATGTAAAGTACAAGGAAAGCCATCTTCGTGGGTGGCCATAACTATATAACTTTTAGTAATCCATAGAGACTAGTTTTCCTGAGTCTGTATACTTGCTTCATTTTTTTAATGAAGAGTGGTGCTTTCAATTTCCAGGTACAAGTGCTTCAAGGGAAAGAACCACCATGCTTCCTGCAGTGCTTCCAAGGAGGGATGATTGTGCATGCTGGAAGAAGGGAAGAGGAAGAAGAAAATGCACAAAGTAAATGACTGTTAGTTAAGAGCTTGTGCCCCAAAATCCTTTTTTACCTATTGTGAAGGGCTTTGAATTCAGTCTCAACTACCATACTCTGTAGAACAGAGAAATGAATGCCATGAAACCCGTAACACAGCTTTGCCATGCTTTGTTTCAAGGTAGTTTTTCTTCTTTGAGCTTAGAATGGATTTTGTCACCCTAGAGCAAGCTGACTTTATTGTATTGATAGACATATAAATGGTTCTAGTTGTTTTTTAATTAAGCAAAGTGCCTGTTTGCTTTAAAATGTGTTCTTTTCTACATAGTCTGGGCAAAAGAGTATTTTTATGAGCAGTTCTCCTGCTCCAAGGAGAACTCTTGAGTTTTTGTTACCCATTCGTTACTTTTTGCAACATATTCCTTGAATGCTGCAGTTGAGGTAGGAGAATTTCAGTGCAGGTGTAGCTTGGACATGTTCCAGTTCGCATCTGAATGTGACCTCCTGCGCCTAAGGTGCGTAGGGGAAGAGGATCTGAATAGAAAGACTACTGTATTTGTTTCCATTTTTTTCCTGTATGAAACAGCAGAAACTTGACTCTTCTGCTCTGTTAAGCTCTTCAGCTCTTAACACTTGTACTCTTATAGCAAGGTTTCATAAGGCATCTTTTCTGCAACAGGATTTCTCAAGTAGTGTTAGCCAAACCTGATGCTTAGCTAGTTTATTCTGTGACAATAAGGGCATGCAATATGTGAAATACATCCAGTATGAGAACAGCTGTTCCAGAGCAGAGGTTTTGAATTTTCAATCCCATGTGACTGTATAATACTGCTGCACTGTTCCTGTCTGCTCCAGGTGACTGGAGGCTATATTGCGTGCGAGGAGAAGTTCCCAATGAAGGAAACTTACTTGAAGTAGCATGTCACTGCAGCAGCCTGCGTTCCCGGACATCCATGATTGTCCTCAATATAAATAAAGCTCTTATCTACCTGTGGCATGGCTGCAAAGCACAATCTCACACCAAGGATGTAGGAAGAACAGCAGCCAATAAAATAAAAGAACAGTGAGTGTCTGACCTATATTTTGGAGATGTTTATACAGGCTACCAATTTACTTAAAACAGTCTGCCTCAAAAAAAAAGCTGAAATAAATAAAGCTGTCCTCTGAGTACAACTGCAGCATGTGCATGCTTGGTAAGGAAGAGGAATGACGGGTAGTTGATTCGGTGGAGTGGGGAAAACACATGTTCTGTAATCAATTTCACTTAAGGTCAAATGCACTTATTCTTCCTACTGTACTAGTTACAGTTCCAAAAAACCAGTCTCCTTCCATTTGGAGGGAGATGCTCAGTATCTGAATAGCAAACTAAATCCCAGCTGATAGGAGGATTAGAATCAAGCCTTGTGAATAAGGAAGAGGAAATGAATTTGGGAAAGCATGTGAGGAGGACAGCAGTAGTTACAAAAACAGGCAGTGAGAATCCCTACTGAGAGCTCCTGTGAGCATCTCCTCCACTCTGGGTATATGATCAGAAACGGTATGAGAATGGTTGCTGAAATTCCATATCTTGTTTATTGATAATTTTTGTCAACATTTTCAAAAAGCCTATGTTGATGTGAAATGTGCCTATAGGGTGCTTTTGGGTTCTGATAATGCGAGTGGCCAGCAGGTTTGTGTTAGCTGTGTTTGGGACAGGAAAGCTGGGTTCACTCTCTTTCTTTGTGTTTTGTAGATGTCCGCTGGAGGCAGGGCTGCACAGCAGCAGCAAGGTGACGATACATGAATGTGATGAAGGGTCAGAGCCCTTGGGATTCTGGGACGCATTAGGAAGGAGAGATCGAAAGGCCTATGATTGCATGTTGCAAGGTAGACCTGCATTTCTGGATTTGTCACTCACATTTTACTTTACTGGTCCACAGTACTGTGAGATTTAATGTAAAGCTTTTGAAGAACTTCTTGGTAGTTGAGATGATCCCTTCAGAGAGATGCTTCCAAAAATCTACTGAGTTAAGTAATACTGTTCTAGAAGGAAAGAGCTGGAAAATGAAGTGTTTCATTTTGTTCTCTCCCCCTTCTGCAGCCCCTCTGTATTCATGCAGCACAGAGCAACAGTTAACGCTGTTACCAACACAGTTTGCTTCTCTTCTGAAGGGTTTTAGGAGGCAGTTCTGCACACATTCTTGTCCAGTCTTTGCTTTGAAACTGCCAACAAAGGTAGCAGGGGGATTGATTTACCAAGTGGAAAATTTGTCAGCTAAAAAGTAAACTCTGAGATGGGCTTGCTTCACTTAAGCTGCAAAACAGCCAGTTATGAAATGTCTGATAGTAACTAGCCAGGATCAGATTCAAACTGATGGCAGCCAGCCTTTAGCTCAAGTTCTTCACAGCTGTTGCTAGTCCCCCAAGACATCTGGTTGTCTTTCTTGATTTTTAAAAAAACATAATTTACAGTCACTCTAAAAGTTGATTTTTTTTTATTTTTTTTTTATTTTTTACATTCACCTCTGGCATTTTCTATTGGAAAACTTCTTCATTTTTGTTCTTTAAAGATCCTGGAAAGTTTAATTTCACCCCCCGCCTGTTCAGCCTCAGTAGTTCATCAGGAGAATTCTCAGCCACTGAGTACATTTACCCTTCAAGAGACCCTGCTGTCATCAATTCCATGCCATTCTTGCAAGAGGATCTTTACACTGCCCCACAGCCAGGTATATGCTTTAAAATACTTAAGTAACAAGAAAACAGGTAACTATATCCTGCATTGGGCAATGATTCAGTAACTGTAATCACTTTTAACTTGATTTATTGCAGGAAAATTTGTGCATGTGATGCTTATACAGCATTAAGCAATAACAGTAATTCTTCCATGATAAAGATGCTGAGAACTAATCAAACGTACATGTATCCCAAAAGCTTGCTATAAAAATACATTGTTTATATCAGAGAATCTGAGTTCAGCTGAGGCTCAGCTGGATGAATAACAAAAAGGGATTGGTAAGCTTTGAAATGACCCTGTCCTGATGCTGACAAGCATGTAAGACTGGGGTCATTTAGGGGATTCCCAGAACTAATAAGTGGCTGATGAGGGGTTTGTTATTTTTTGGCTGTGTAGCACTGTTCCTTGTTGACAATCACCATGAAGTGTACCTGTGGCAAGGCTGGTGGCCTGTGGAAAACAAAATCACTGGATCAGCTCGAATCAGGTGGGCCACAGACAGGAAATGCGCCATGGAGACAGTGCTCCAGTACTGCAAAGGTAACAGATTGCTGTGCCTAGCTGTTCTGAGTGTGTCATACCTTTCCATGCCTTACTGTCCCACGTTGAAAGGTACCCGGGTGCTTCCCCAATGCCATTGATAAACATAAGTGTATTTGAAGATACATTCTCCGCTCTTTCTTAGCAAACCATTTGGGTAGTAATGGCATTGTTCCCAAATTGCTAAGATACTCTGCTGACTCAGTTCTCAGAGGAAAGGCTTTATTTCTCTTCTGTGCCCCCACTGTGGGAGAATAGTTCAGTCATTAGATCCTTAAAAGTGAATTCTGAGAACACAGCCTCTTAAACCTGAATGCTTTCTGTCTAGCTCCTTTTAGATTTCATAAGCTTCTGTGTATCAAAAGACCGAATGAAGATACTGTTTGCTGATGTAACTGGGTTTTGATTTAGTGAGGGAGGTGGAAAGATGTTGAAGACTGAGAACAAGTCTCACATGGAAACAGGTGGTCATTGGAAATGCTGTAGCACAGAGCTGAGGCTCTGTGCTCATTTCTACAAGACAGAGTTACTGCCCCTCAGTGTGCAGTGATTCAAGCTGCAATTGATGATCATGTAAGAGTACACTGACCACATTATTTTCTGCACTAGTAGAGTTTCCTTGAGACACCGTAATGTTTTCCTCTCACTTCATCTAAGGTTATGTGAGGCTGGGAACAGACATTGCATCTTCTGATGGAGGATGAATGAAGAAAGGCGTGGGATTACTATCCAGGAAAGAGGGCATGAGTAACAGCCATGTGTTCTGTTAGTTCAGAGCAGTTTCCCACTGTGAGTAAGTCACTAGGGCTTAATTGGTGCAAACTATCCCCTCTTGCAAGGAAAGCCTGATCGCTTATAGACCTTCAGACCTCATGATGCCACTGATTTCTTCTGTAGCAAATAAACTTCACAACTTGGGACACAGCTGGTGGTATCTGTTATCTTCTGCCATAGACATTGGCTTATTTGAAGAGGGAAAGCGATACCCTTGTTGGATTCCACCCTTATGAGGATAAGCCAGTCTCTCCTTCCCAATCTGTAGGTCAAATAGGAGTAGGAGCAAGTGCTGTGTTTCTATGCAGTTGTCCCGTCACTGAAGGAAGGTGGTAACACCTGGCAGGAGACAGCTGAAAACCAGTACTGGGACACTGAAATGTGACCTTTATTGAACTGCATTATTGCTCTGCAAGGTTCATCCTTTGGTGTCCCTGGCACTGCCCTGACAAACAGCAGCATTTGTTTAGGAATGGGGTGCTAAAGACAGGGCAGTAATTGGAAGAGTCTTTGGCAGTGACTGCTGAATTCCTAAAGAAGAGGCCAGTTACTTGTTCTCCACCCCCCCCACCCCCAGTTTTTGCAAGTCAGAGGATTGATAAGATTCATTTCTTTGAAATCATTCCATACAATGTGCTTCACAGCAGAAGTGAATGTCAGCATAGAGGAACAGAGCCCCATGCAATGAAGTGCCCAGAGTTGCTCAACAGGCTAGTGAGAGAGATGGAAGTAAGATCCCAGTCTTGGTGTTCCTGATGCAGTGCTGTAATCTTCTGGTAATGAAAATCATGTTTTCTGGCCCCAACAGAGATGGAATCAGATACACATGCTGAGGTTTGGATACTTTTCCAGATTTCTTGAACTTCGAGTTCGATGATGGGAAAAGGTATTAATACCTTCTGCACTGGATTGAATTTGCTGCATCTGAGTTTGATGCACAGTGGAAAGCTCTTCAGTGACTCCTTATGGGTCTGAAGTTTAGCACATGTATCATAGGACAGGTTTTTTGCTGGGTGCTCACTTCTTTACCGCTGGCTATGACTTTGCAGCAGTTGTGGCTTCATCCTCTTTCCCATGGGGAAGTTCTCAAGAGCTTTGGGCTGTGTGGTTGGACAGGTACAGAGCAAGTTTGTTAAAAACTGATTCTACTTGTACTATTTCTATGCTAAAACTGATACGAACTTCTTTAGCAGTTTTTTACTGTTCAAACTATGCTGTTTTGGTGGTCTGTCACTTTCATGATCTGGGATTCTATCAACTACTTCAAAATTTCATTGCATCAAGCTGTCAGGGCTGACTAGCTCTTATGTGTTGTTACTTATCAAGGTGGAGAAATTGAATTTCAGGAGATACCAATGCTGCTTCAATTATTTTGACTACCAGATTACAGTTGAGTGATCAGAAGCATTAAAATGCTTTTCTCTTATTTCTCTCTCTCCATTTCTTTCCTCATCTATGTCCCTCTCCTCCCCTCCCCCCCTCTTTTTTTTTTTTTCCTTTTCCTGGCTTGCAGTGTTTAACTACATGATGGTATGAAATAAATTGATTAGCAACTCTGGATATCCCTTGAATATACCTAGCAGTTCTCCTTGTGCATAAATCTTATTTAACTTGTCAAAATGTCTTGAAAATTTTTCTGTGGTTTTATCTGCTAAATCAGCAGTCTGGAGAGCTGAGCTGCAGACCGCTAGGAGAGGGAAGAATCTGGTTTGCCCTTCAGTGATTCTTAGTGAGGAGAGCAGCTTGTGCTGAGGGCAGAGTTCATGCAGTGAAAATGTTTCTCCACTTACACAGACAAATTCATCTTACCTATACTGGAACATTATCAAATGCCACTCTCCTTTTATTTCTTGGCTGAATTACTGAGAGTGGAGCAGTGCAACTAGAGCAGGTTCACGTGTTTTTAAATGCGAAGTTTTTAAGTGCTTGTCGAATCATTCATGGTAGAATGAACGAATAAACCACAGTGAAAATATGTGGAAGAGAAGGCCTAAAATCAAGTATTCAAATGATAAATCTCCTGTCTAAATTGTGTAGTTAAAGCACTCACATTCTAATATGGCTGTTAGACTACTCCACAGAGCTTTTATCTCTAGTATTCAGTTTCTTGTGAACATATTCTCTCTAATCAGTTTGCTTCCAACATCTGATGTAAAGCCAAACCTGTAATGTTCAAGTTTTGCAAACCTGATGGAAAAATGATGTCCAGCCAGGCTCTCTGTTTGCATTCAGCACAGATGTTGCATCAGTTCCCTGGGGTGCTCCTCAGCAATGGGGAGGAGGGGGCTGTGTTCTTTTAGACCCTCCTGCCTGATAGCCCACATGCATCAAGTGCAGGTAGGGACTACAGTAAAAACCAGGGTCTTCTGTAATGGATTTATATGCTCTGGAAGAAATCTTAGTGCACTAAAGATGCTCTGAGATTGAATGTGGGGAATAACAGAATTTTGCAAGAAGCGGTTTTAGGGAAGCTACAGCCCTCAGAAGTGAGGTGGTGTCATGTTGCTGTATTAGTTTCACCTGATTCTGGACTTGGCAACATCTTCAGCTTTTCCATTGCCTATCTGGAAGAAAGATTTGATTAGACTGAGTTGTTTGAATCCAAGTAAGATGAAGGTACAATATTTTTTTGAATGATAGCTCCTGCCAGTCCCTGACAGCCTGTCTACCTCTTTCCAATAATATTTGGAGTTTATCAGTGCTTTTGAATCCTTGGGGAATGAAATCATTCAACCAATAGGGCCTTTTTTCACCAGTACTTGGCATAATGACTTTAATGACTTAATCTGATATGGCATCACTCCTAGGCAGGGTTATGTCCATGTCCTGTATAGTGTGCACACATACATGTTTTAAAGAAGCAGGGCTGTCTTTGGAAATCATCAGTAGTTACCATCTAGCTATTGCAATGCCTCTGTTAACTTTCAGATCACATTCCTTTGAATTTGTAGTAACAGAATGATTGTGTTAGACCTCAGTATCCCAAGTTAAGAACAGTTTAAACATTCTCACTTAAGCCTCCAAGCTTAAGCTGCTGTCAAGACACTTCTGCTGAGCATACCAGAAGGTTTCATTTACCTGAATTTGGCTAATTTTGGACTATCACACTCTGCTTACTCTATTCTAACTCTATTTTTGTAAGATAAGGAATACATTGGGTTAGGAAGTAACTGTGGGGTATTTTCAGCATACATGGTTTGATCTTTGTGGTCAGATACAGTAAAAGGCAGATTTAAAAATACTGAAAAACTAAAAGGTGCTATACTACATTAAAAAAACATCCTGGTGAAATTTATTCCTACTGCCTTAAATTACTTCAGCTTTTCAGGAAAGAATCAGTTAAACATGCTTACAAGGTAGCTTTGGATAGTGGGTGACATTGCAAAGTATGGTACCATTTGTAATTTCTCTTTTTTTTTTTTCCTGTTTTTTCACTGTTTTTAGGAAAAAATGTAAAGAAACCTCCAAAATCCTATCTAATTCATGCTGGCCTAGAGCCTCTGACCTTCACTAATATGTTCCCAAGTTGGGAACACAGGGAAGACATTGCAGAGATCACAGAAATGGTAAACCTTTTCATTGCACATACTGTTTACTATTGCTAGTAATTGTGTCGTGTTGTCAGTAACACTGCTTGTTTGTGCTGTCAAGCCCCAAAATCCAGAGGATGAACTTACAAAGTACAGTTCAGAAGTCTGCACAGGAAAAAAAACACAACAACATAGCTAAATTCTGACTGGGTGTGTGGATATCAGAGGCATTCCTGGTTGTTTTTTCATGTAACTTCTCATATTCTTTTTTGTTAAAAACAGGAGGAAAGTGTTAACTGAATCATCTCTTAGAAAGAGATGTGTTAGAGTTTAGCAGAACAACTGTTTCAGTCATGTGGAAGCAGGCAGCAACGTGTGCTGTTCTGGTCTGTCCTCCAGGCTCAAAGTGCAGGGGAGCAAAATGCCCCACAAAGGATCAGCTGGCTCCAAGAGCTCCAGCATTGACTTCCCCACCTGGGAAGTAAAGTCACAGCCAAATTACATGTGACTGCTTTAAAAGCCCTCAGTGAAGGGGCATCTCGAGGCAAATGAGATTTTCTGCTTTCTAAGTCTTCTGCAGCCATCCGTAGTGGAAAATGCTGGCTTTGTGACTGAACACAGAATTCAGCCTTAAACTTGAGATCCTGAGAGTACAGGATGCCCTTCTGTTAAGTGCAGACCTTTTTTTAGCTGTGAAATTGTTGTAGGGCAGGGCTGTTTGCCTATGTGCAGACCTGGATGTCTAGCTTTGTGCTCCATGGTCCAGGCAGTGCAGGTTGATCCCATGCCATCTGCAGACTGCAATGGGAGCAGTTGGTGGTTTCAGCATTGTGATCCTGTTCTCCCTTTTCCTTTCCTCCCTACAGGATGCTGACGTTTCTAATCAGATAATCCTTGTAGAGGACGTGCTGGCCAAGCTGTGTAAAACCGTGTATCCACTAGCAGATCTCTTAGCTAGGCCTCTACCTGAGGGAGTTGATCCACTGAAGCTTGAAATTTATCTTTCAGATGAGGACTTTGAGGTAAGGAGAGAATAGGTGCACTGTTACTCTTCACAGCATGGTTAGACACACATGCACACTCATTTGACAGTTTTGCTACTTAGAAGTATTTTTACTAATGGCATATCTTCTCCTTTTAAATGCAGGTTGCATTAGAGATGACAAGAGAAGAGTACAATGCACTGCCATCTTGGAAGCAGGTTAATCTGAAGAAGGCAAAAGGACTTTTCTAAGTTGTGTTTATTGGAGTGAGTACTAAAGGGATATCTGTTTTCACTTCCTATGCCCTTTAGAAGAATTGTACCCCACATTTACAGAATAAATAGAAATAATCTGAAGTTATTAGTGACTACCTATCTGGAGGTGTGTAATATTATAAAAGGCCAAGAGAACTCTTTGGAAATGGAATTCAGTTTTGACTCTTAAAGGTAATGTGTTTAAGCTCGGCTCTCCTATGCACTTAAACAGTAGTTTCTTGAGCTACTGCTGCAGGTGTCCTTTGGCTATATACAATACTTGCCATTTTTGGTTTTGAAGAAGTTCTCTTTGTAAAGTGTTATTTTGTTAGTTTGTGGATTACAAAGAATTTATATTTATATAAACACATAGAACAAGTATGTATTTAACAATGCAATATATATTCACTTTCAAGACTTTCATGTCAAAACTACAGAAAAGTAGCTGGATGGCAGTTGCTTGTACTGAATTAGCTATACCACCAATATGTATCTCCTACGCATTCTGAAAAGTTTCTCTTTGCAATAGTTTATGAATTGTCCTCAGTGCTGCTTCAGGTGCTAAACTGAACAAAGCGTTTGTATTTATAGCATGGATTTCTTGAGAAACTATGCGAATCAACCTTTATACTTTATTATCCAAAAATGTATAGTGCCTTGTTTTTTGTGTACAGTTTATATACAAAAAAAAGATTGGTCTGCATTTTGAAGATGGCTTAGAATGGTCTCCTATGTTACTTTTATAATAGTAGAAATAAAAACATCTCAGTTTCTAATACTTGTTGTAAACATTAAACATGTCTTTTGTGATATAAGAACCGAAAGTAAAAGCTTCTGAATAAACTCTTAGCGATGCTCTGACTTGTCATTATTTTGTACTGTAATCTGTAACAAGTCATTGGAACCTTCCATAACATGGTATTTTATCAAAATATTTTAACCTTAGATATCTGCAGGTGTTGTACAGTTATAATTTGAGAAGCAGATAATGTAGAAAATAATCAATGTATCAGATAAAATTAGGCTGTGCAACACTTTAATGGTGAACGTTGGAACAGTCACACAACTCCTGTATCCTTTGGGTTGCCCTGTTTTATACATGAAGCCAAAATTATTATGCTGGTTTTCAAACTTTGAAAAAATCTTTTCAACCTTTGTGCAATTGCAAGTAAAACTTGAACTGAAAATTAGTATGGCATTGTGTCTATTCTTTCAATAAGCACAAACTTTTTCATTCAGCTAATTAGGACATTGAATAATCAACTAAAACTTTGCTGTTGTTTGAAATGTTTTTCAGTCATTTGGCATTTCTATTAACAACATGTGTGGTTCCCCTTGGGTAGTCTAGTGGATTTCACATTTTCATTCCCGCTAGCATAAGTTTCCTTCTGCTGTGCAGCCGTTCCGAGTTCTTCCAGCCTAGGTAAAAAGTGATCACCTGCAGTGGTGTCTGTTGCTGCTCTTGTCATTCTCCTAGGCCCAGGGAAATGAAGTAGGATCTTTGAATGTGTGAGGTGTAGATTTCATCAAGATCTGCAGCAAATGTTGCTCCATAGTTAAAATTAATCTTGTTTTGACAGATCAGTTAATAGGTTGTAAGGTAGCCTTTAAGTAAATAAAGCAAAAGCCTAGAAATAAGCAAGTACTATTCACCTGACCTGAGATATTACAGCTGAATTTTCAGCACTGGTGCATTTCCTTTCATTACTGGTTTCTGTCAAGAACTGAAATTAAATAACCCAAGAAAAGGGTAGCAACAGTATTCAGAGACAGGATACTACTTACATAGCCTCCAGCAAAAAGATGTTTAGATGTCTTATAGTTCCTTACAGGTCCTCAGCTACATCTTCTGCATGGGGGACACTCTTAGTTTGAAAATGCAGGGCTTTATAGCAACAAGTTTATTTTTCAAGCACTGAGAGGTTTCCAAAGTCACTGCTGTATTCATCTAAGTATTTTTGCACCCATATATTCTCCTCTTTCACCCTCTCTGGTGATAAAATCAAGCAGGAATTAAGTTTTGTTTATTCATGTTCAGTCTGTACTGTGGGGGTAGCAGGTTCCTTTGTTTTGATTTTTCTCAGAGAGCTGATTTGCATAGCATGATTGACCTTGTTTTTCCCTCTGGCAGGGTAGTATCATTTGCTTTTGTTTTTTTGAAAATGCCATCAGTCCTCCAAGTGCTACTGAAGGGCAACATGCACCCACCCTTAAAGCCTTTAGGATCTCAGCTAAAAGACAAGCTGGCACAGAGGCCTGCAGGCAGTGAAACATAATTCAGTGTTGACAGCTCTCGGAGTTACCGTAATTTTTACACAATTTGGTATCTCATGTCTCAGTTCCAGGAACTGGGACACAGAACCCAACTTCCTACTTAAGTGCTTTGCTCCTAACGTTGCCTAGGAAAACTGGAAGGTTTTGCAGAAAATAAAATATTTTTATTGTCCTTAATAGGCATTTTGATAAATAACAAGTATTTCTCAAATGTGAAGCTGCCAAGAGAAACCAAGTCACTGTAAGGCCTCAGACAGAACTGTGGGTTATGCTTTAATTTTCTGCTACCTCTCCTCTCCACTGTGGGGATGCCATTTATGGCTGGAAATTGGAGAGGGCCATTAAAATCTTCTTGAACTGTTTTTTTTATAGCACTGCATGGGAAATAGAGCTGAAACAGGTTTTGTCTGGGTATGGGGAGGGGAGTTTTTTGCTTGCTTGGGTTTTATCTAGTGGTGTTTGCTTGTTTCAAATAGACCCCCAAGAACACAATGTTTTGGGTTAATTCAAAGAAAAAGTATCTGGTTACAGGGACTCTGTATGTGAAAAAAGCAGTACCTAGAACATGGTATTCTGCATTTTCTGCCAATCTCACAGCTTCCAGGCCTTGAGCCATGATTCTTATCTCCAATGGTTTTAAACTGCTCAATCCTGACTCTTAAAAATATTGCTCTCTGATTACACAAACATTCCTGCACACGTAAGGATTTGTTAGCAGTGAAATGGGCTGGAAATGTGCATACATTAGTATGCCAAAACAGCAAATAAAACAGCATGTCTGAAAAATCTGGAGCCTGTGTGCTTCAGCCAGAAGAGGGAAAATGGAAGGTAGGTAGGGGGAGAAAAAACAAAACTAATCTTTAGCAGTTTGGAGGAGCTTGTTTCTGTCCACCAACATCACACCAGTCTCCCAAACAGGTATTAGCTGAGCAGGAGTTGTGGACCCATGTGCACAACTGGTAAAAGCTGATTCTGAGCTGCTCTGAAAGCCTGTGGTGCTTTTGTGGGAGGGGGGCGGTGGAGTCTGAATGCTGCAGAGCCCTCTGGGATAAAGGCTTTGGCTGGCCGAGACTCGCTCCCCACAGGGCAACATTAACACTGCTTGACTGGAGTGGCAGGAAGAGCAATTTGACCAGTCCCTGCTCCTAACTCTCAGCCTAAATTTCCCTTTTGGATCAAGTAGCAGATGAGGAGAAATAGCTCAAATAATAACCTCCAAAGTGCCTGCTTTCCCCATCCCCTTGCATGGAAACTAAAGTAGGTTTGCAATAATAGGTCATTGCTGCCCAGAAGTAGGAGAAAGCAGCCTGTACGCCCAAGTCACCGCTCAAACATGTGAGGCCCCTGTTCACCTGATGCACTCTGCCAGGATGATGCTGGGAGCTGCCAGCTGATGCTGCAGGGACATCCCTTTTGAGCACAGGGCAAGGATCATGCTCAGGCAGTGGGTCCTGGCTCTGGGGACACATGGTCCCCTTTGCTTCTCACAGGGCAACAGCATGGGGTTGATCATACAAGCCCGAGATGTTGCTATGGGTAGATGAACACTTTTAACCTTCCTCCTAAGACCCAATGTGTGAATTGATCTTTGATGCTGATGAAGGAGGTTGGGGTGCAGTGCTTGAAATGCCAGGTTGGTTTTCCCTCCTCTGGTCTCGTATTTCTATGTCCTGTAAGAATGCCGATTCTATGTTGTTTACCTGTCATTTGATCAGTGGAGTAAGATGAGCACCTGGAAGAACAGCTAATTGTGAGTAACCCCTCTTTCTGCTCCTTATCCTGGTGAGTTAGTAGCTAAACTGCCCAGAGAAGAGTCTGGAGACTTAGTGCAGTTTCCTCATTCATGCTGGCTGTGGCTAAGTTTTGTTAAAACCTGTGACTGTGGGGTAGTGTTGTCACAGTGTTAGTTTTTCTCTATCTCATCCAACTATCCTGGTCCTATAATAATAATACAAAAAAACAGCTAAAATATTATTAAAATATTTTTCCCTTCACGTTAAGCCTTAGCATGTGTGTTGTACTGGCTTCTCGCTAGCAGTATTTTTCTGGGCACTGACTTCTGAACTTGGAGATGAACAAATGCAGAACCTCTCCATGGACAGAGGCATGGCCCAGATACCCGAGCAGTAAATACAGCCCATCCCAGAAAGAAAAGGATGAAGCAGCAGCTCTTCCTGCCGGCGGGCAGGAGGGCAATCCCAGGGACGATGCTGCTCAGCCACTGCCCTACCTGTGAGGGAATCCGCTGCTCACACACAAGGTACCTGCCCACAGGGTGATACCTCTCCTCTTCAAAATCAGCGTGTCTCAGTTTAGCAAAGGTGGTGGCTGCAAGGTAGCCCTCTTGCTCTGTGACTTGCAGGTGGTCTTAAACTGCCCGTTTGGTAGCCCTGGGACCTGCTCTGTATGAGGAATGTTTCGTGTGGGATTTTCCAGTTTGTTTTTGTGAGACTCGGGTGTAGATGGGGGGAGTATGCAGCCAAGTGGCAGTATTTCACCAGCCGTGCAGCTGGCAGCCCTATTTCGTGGGGAGGACAGCCCTCCTCCACGTTCCGCTCTGTTCTGGGGGGGCCGAGAGCAGCGTGCACTGGGAGCCACTCATGTGGGGACTATTCCTAGAGCTGGAGAGCCACTGAAGAAGCAACCCCAACCAGCCTGTAAAGCTGCATGCTCTGGAGCTGAAGCAAAGTAAATCTTTATCTCTGGCTTTATCTCTTATCTTGAAAAAGAGGGAGCACCATATGCTGTGTGCACACCATCATCTTTTCTGCAGCTGGGCTGCTTTGCCTTTGGGTGCTCCCTGCCCTTTATTCCTCGGGGAACTGGTGCAATGTGCCCAAGTGCCAAGGCAGCAGGCACACAAGATCAGCAGCAAGGACTGCATCTTCACACTTTCATGCCAAATCTTGTGCTCTCCTTGAGGATGTGCAGCCCAAGCAGCAAAGATGGCCCCATCCTGTTTCTACAGCCACAACCATGAAGTAAGGGCAGCCCCATGACTTGAGGTCCACATGCAGTCCTGACACACTGACAAAGCAGAAAGCACCAGCTGGTCTCTTGGCAAGACCATTAAGTGTTGCTTGTATAAAGCTTTGTACACCAATTCTGCTCAGTGTCACCCCTTAGACTAGCATAGAAATATATTTTCACAGCAAGTACCAGACTCTGGACAAATTTCTTACATCCTGTTGCTAAAAGATACAATATTTAAGCAAAAAAACCAGCTTTGTTTTCTGCTCTCTCAGTGCAATAAGCAACTGGGGCATTTGAAGAAAACTTTATCTTCTCGAGTAGAAGGTAGAGTCAGTTATAGAGATTCATGGTAAAAGCTACCGAATGCATCTGAGGTCCCTGGCTCTGCTACACGTGTCTGCACACACACAGTCCAGGCCCTGTGCTGGCAAACCCTTGCAGTCATGCATTTCTACGCTTGTGACTCTACCAAGCGTACTCTACTCAATCCAACCAAGCTCAAAGGGGCCTTGAGGAGCTATATGGCCACCTACACCATGGCTGCAAACGTTACCTAAACCACCCCAAAATTTTGCTCTTTCCTCTAGAGGGACCTGTCCATGGAACTACCCACCAAGTTACTGAACCAGAGGAAAGTCCTAGAGTACACGCACTGCTGGAAGAGAAAGGGGAGGGAGAAGGCGGCCACCTGTATTGTCCCCATTTTCCATATTGCTAGCTGATACCTGGTGAATTAACTTGAGCTGATACCTGTTCAGCTTCAGTTTTACGCTCCCCTAAAGGGTGGTGTTTGCTCAGCCTCCCCCTCCGCAGCCTGTGGGTTCCAGGCTGTGCTAACCAGCACGTTTGTTTTCCAATGGCAACTGCTGAGCCACTTGTGCTGTGAGAGCAGCACTCTGATATTTAATCCCTTTAATTTAGAAATATACTGTATAAACTGGTAACTGTTTACTTGTGGGGCTATTGATTGTCTTTATGCAGCCAGTAAACATAGAGTAGCCTTGATACGATCGCTACTCTTGGTAATGGCAACTTGCTGTGAAGAAAGGCACCCACTTCCTAGCTCCAGAAGTTGGATGCTGTATATAATAGTGCTGTTGAAGTGGTAACACTTTATTATAAGTGCCTCTGTTCTCACAGAAATCGTTGTTCATTCTATGCTTTATAAATTGCTCATGACTTATAGACAGAAAAGTAATTGATTTGGCTTGGTTTATTTATGGGGGCCCAGGCAGTATTTTATTGTTTTACTTCTATAGCTTTTTTTGAACTTAAGTCATTTATGTAAGTAGTTTCCAAGTAGAATCTCAGCTAGTTCTAAGGCTTTTTCTTTTTCCAACTCTGACTGCTACCTTCATTTCACTTAAGTCTTACAATTTAAATATGTGGGGGTTTTTTAACAATTCTAACTTTTGTATTTCAGGAATACGATTGCTGGTGCCTTACTGCGCAGT
Source organism: Ciconia boyciana (assembly GCF_034638445.1). Lineage (NCBI taxonomy): Eukaryota > Metazoa > Chordata > Aves > Ciconiiformes > Ciconiidae > Ciconia > Ciconia boyciana. Next base: position 152,038,334 of record NC_132935.1, read on the forward strand.
TGGGGGAGGTGTACATTTTTCCCCAAAATTCTTTCCAAGTGGTTTATTAGTGATTTGGGAAAGATGATTCTCTATTTCGGAAAAGATTTTCAAAATTTGGCTGCAGACCAGAAGCAGAACCGTGCTGCACCGTGCCACATCAGTGGAATAAATACTAAGGAACGTAGCACAATTCACAAAAGAAAAACTACCACAAAGAGTCTGTGAGTTTGACTTTATCCAGAAGCCTCTGGTTTACTTTAGTATCAAAATTTCCAGAAAAACAGACTTAATTTTTGCAATGCTTTTTGTTTTAGATAGAGCCATGCATTCTGCCAACACATGACTGCTGGATGAGTGAAGACTCGCAGGACAGACTTTGCAGAAGCAGATGCAGCACTCAAGGCTGGGAGTGACGTGAGGCACAGAAGGACTGGCCAAAATTACACAGGGCAGCAACAGGAATGAACTTTGGGAGCCCAGAGTCTGAGCAACAGAGGGACAAGTTTGAGCCCTTCAGGAATGACCTGTGAAGATGAGATCCTCTGGAACCACCACTAGTCTTGGTACCAGTTTGGACAGGGTAGATACCACAGAAGAAGATCTACAGTTTGTCCTTAAAATATGTGCAAAGACTCCATAAGGTGAGATTTATGAGGAGCCCGTATCGGTTGGACAAATAAGATACCACCTTATCCGAACACCTCACTTGTTGATGTTCATAGACCATAAGACCAAGTGCTAGAATATGTTTTTATATTTGAGGATCTTACCGCAGCTGCCTCATTTCTGATGACACAGAACAGGCAGTGGTCTGTGAGAGTCTGGTAGCAGCAGATTTGCTTCCAGGTTACATCTCTAGAAAGAGATGGTTCTTATCAGACGCAAACGAGTGCGAAAGCAGAGCTTCTGGAAACACACTTGTGCATGCAACCTCCTCGCTCTGTCCCCTGAGGGATCTCTTATGGGTTTGTTTCTTCCTGAAGGATATCCACCAAACCTTCCCCTTTCTTAGCCAAACTCATTAAGAGAAGTTAGAAAACCCTTAAAGCAGCATTTTCCATTCAGAAGTTAGAAAACCCTTAAAGCAGCATTTTCCAAAGAACGGACTGAGCCGTGCATGGGGAGGCAGGCAGAGCCCAGTGAAGGCAGGCAGAGGATGTTTGCTAATCAGAAGGCGATCCTGGTAGATGGGATAATGATTGAGCCTTCTTTGAAGGGAAGAGACGAGGAAAAAACGTTGGAAAAATGCCAGCACACAGTGATTAAAATGTCTTTTCATTTTATATTAAGAAGTAGCTGAAGGCTGCCAGCCTTGTTTGAATTTAATAGGAGCTCGTCCTTGTTCCATGTTCAAGCCACGTCATGCGAGCCACAGCCATAGGATCTTGCAAGGGCAGATGACTGGCTACTGCACCGCGCAGAACACGGCTGGCAAACACTGTGCCTTCCGTTCCCCTTGAGCAGTGTAGGTAACTCGGGCGCGTCGCTGTGCCCCTGCCCCGTTACCACGTCTGCTGGCTGGGCCGGACGGCCTGCTCACGCTGGACTGCCTCATGCCCCTTGCTTGCCATGAGAACATCGTCCCCTTAGAGACTCACGTCCCTCCTCTGGCCAAACCTGAGCTGGACGCAGGCTATTGCGTTGCCTCGGGGGACTCCCCCGGGTGCCCTTCATCGGGACAGGCGTTTAAAGCGCCCAGGGTGCAGAGGTGCGGCAGGGGACACCAGAGCTGCCCGTCCCTGCGGCGGGCCCGGCGCCTCGCACCGCAGCGGGGGTCAGCGTCTGCAGGGCTGAGCAGCCGCCTGCTCGGGCCCCGCGCTGCCGGCCTGCGTTTCCCCACGCGGCTGGCCCGCGGCGCCGGTAATGAATCGCTGGGCGAGCGTTAAGCTGTGGCCACAGGAGAAGCGCCGGCGGGACGCGGCGCAGGAGAGCCTCGCTGCCTGGCTGCCCGCTCTCCTGCCCTCAGGCCGCTTCGAAGTCCCTCCTCTCAGTGCGGGGTCCAGCCGCCGCGGGACGGCGTTTATCTGCCGCTGCCTGCTGCCTCGGGCCGCGGCGTCCCCCCGCGGCTGAGGGCCTGGGGGCGCCGCGCCTCGCCCGCCGGCCGGGCGCCCGGGAGAGCCTTCCGGGGCCTCTCCAGAGCTGCCGGCCCTGCAGCGAGAGGCGGCGCTCGGCACCCCGAGAGCCCGCCCCACCCCACCGCGGCCGCCGCCCCCCCGCCGCACCTCGCGGACAAACCCCCGCCCGCCCGGCCGCAGGGCCCAGCCCGCTCCCTCGCCGCCGGCGGCTCCCTCCCCGCTCCCTCCTCGGGCGGCAGCGCGGCCCCCCACCCCCCCCGCCCCGGGCCGCCGCCATGGAGTCCCGCCGCCGGCAGGTGGCACCGCCGCCGCGTCGCCGCCTCTGCTGCCCGCGGGGCCCGGGCTGCCCGGGGAGCGCGGCCGCCGGCCTGGCGGGCCCGAGGCGGGGCCTGCCGGCTCGGCCTGCCCGCGGCGGCAGCGCGGCGCAGCCGAGGGTGACCTGGCTGCGGGCGTTTGCTTTACGCGGCCCCAGCCGGCGGGGGCGGGCAGTCCCAGCGGCCGTTTGCGCCAGCGAAGGCCGTCACATTTCAGTCCGCGGCTTCGGATGAGTTTATTGTGGTCAGGGTCGTTAAACTCTGCCCTGCGGAGGGGCTTTTGCCAGGGGTGCAAACCACGGGCAGGCCGGGATGCTCCACGGGCAGGCTCGGCATCGGCGTACAAGAAGTCAGGTACTTGAGGGAGCGCCCAGAAAATGATCCCGGGGCTGCCGGCTGCTGCTGCCTTCCCAAGGGGCCCTCCTCCCGCGCCGGCCCCTCGCTGCTGGCGCGGGGCTTCGGTGCCTGGCTCGCACCCCCGGGCTGGCGGGGTCACAGAGGAGTTCCACGGCCCGACACTGGCCGCCGTGTGCCCGTGGCCCTCCACTACGGAAGGGCATTACCACGCTGCACAAGCCCCTCATCAAAAGCCTTTAGCGGCCGCATTTCCCCCCCGACATCCCACCCTCTTCCACGCAGGCGGCACTGATCCCAGCCCGGGGACAGTAGCTGGTTGAGAGGAGCCACGCTCCTCCATCCAGAAGCACATGAGACGGGCACAACGTTCCTTTGGCCGTGAGGAGTGGCGCCTTGGGGACCGTGGCCCAGGGGACAGAGGAGAGGGGAGAGGCCTGCCCTCCGTGCTGATGCCGGCGCTTCGGCAGGGGCTGTTTTGGGGCCGAACATTTTTCCTGCCAGCTGATTATCTGGTAGCTGGTCTAAGCAAGCTAGTGCTGAGGTCCCGTCCCCTGCGGCAGCTCAGGGAATGACTCCCTGGCAGACACAGGCTTGGCTTTGTGGCATTCCCTGCTCTGGGATAGGTGTGGGGAGCACGGCTGCCCTTTCCCTCTCCCTCAGGACCCAGCAGTTTGGGCCGGCCAGGCATGGCTGTGCACTGTGCACACCCCAGGTGCCAGGACTAGGGAATTTGTGATGGCTGCGTGTCAATGGGTATGGGTAAGGTAGATCCACACCGCCCTCCACCAGCCCCATCGGCCACAAATGCACACACAGGTCTCGTGGCTCTTTCTTCCCTACTCCAGCAAAATAATTGGCACATTGACTAGAGGAGCAGTGGCTCGCAGCTGGCACAGATCAGCCACAGCTCGCTGGCCCCAGCCGCCTCACTTTGAATTCGCTCACTTGCTGTCGTCTCTTCCTTCCCCCCTTTGCTCCCAGAGCCGCACAAAGAGAGCTGGCAGGGCCTCCCACCAGCCCGGCGGGCACCGCTCACCTTGCCAAGCAGGGCCCCCTCCCGTGCCCCCTCCCTGCCACCCCCCAGCTGCTTCGCCCCCCTCACCATTGTGTTCGCTTGCCTTTGAAATTGGCAGGAGACATCAGCTATGCTCAGATGGTGAAAAGAGAGGGAGAAGCACCTGCTAGCATTTGGGGCCTGGGTTTAGAGCAGTGCTTGTGCTGAATACATACACCCTTATTTCGGTGCTCGGGGACAGAAGAGTTGGAGAGGGGCTTTTATTCCGCTGCTGAAATATTCAGCCAGATCACAGCGCAGCAGTTTGCAGAGAAACCACCCCCCCGCACCCTGCACACAGAAAAAACTATTATTTTTAAACACTTCATGTGCTGAATACTCAAGTGTTTTTTACCTTGCCATGGGAACACTGTTAGGAAGGGCTAAAAGCACTAACCAACAGCAGCCTTCTTGCCCCGTTACACCTGACTGTGTGTGTTGTCACCTGCATACATCATGTCTCTTGAATACATTTGGGGACCACAATATTTTCAACCTGTAAGACACATTTTAATACCTAGGAGGAGACAGGAGCTCTCTTAACATCAAGTGAGAAGTGAAGGACATTTGTCCAGGACATGGGAACTAACAGAGGTTAAACTACTCATGCCAGAGGGTTGTTGGCAGTTTGCTCATTTCCAAGGCATAGATCCAAATGGGTGACCAAAACCAGGCTTGGACTTTCTTCTCTCTCACTTGCTATGACTTTTTCATGGGGTTTATTACTGTATATATAGAAGGGGAGGGAGGTAGGCCTTGTACATTTTGCCTGAAGCAAGTAGTGGTTAAGAACTGCGTACGCTCCGAACCAGGCAGCAGGCCAGGGCTGCCCATGCACAGAGAGCTGGTAACGATACGAGGTGCAGCCCAGTGCCGCACAGACGTAGCAGTGGGTCTGATGGCAGTACTGACACATTCACCTGGCACCTGAGCTAATAAGCCCTGGGTTTGTTAGCTTGGGCACAGCACTGCACTGACATCAGGGGACCTGCGCTGGCTCCCAGCCCACCAACCGGGATGCCTCTGGGCTGTTTCCCCCGATTCTGGTGGTGGGTAAGCACAGACAACTTGAGGGCCAGGACAGCTACATCATTCAAAGTCTCCCTTCCTCACTTTTTGCAGTACTTACTAAAGCTGAAGGCCCAATAGTTCCTCAGCTTTTGCTCCTGCCTACAAGAGGAGGTGGCCAGGAATGGGTAAGCTAGGGGAGGACATGGAAGCAGCTATAAAGGACTTTGTCACTGTGACCGCTGCAATGCCCTGCATGCCCACTCTTCCTTTTGTCCATTTTCAGCCTTCAGACTTGTAGAGCATCTTGCACCTGAATCCACCTCATGGCTCCACCCAGGGACTAAGAGGAGGTTTTGGGGAAGCAATCACTACCGCTCAGATCTGTAGTCAGCAGAGCTCTACTCAGTTCAGCTGCTGGATTCTAGGATTGGAGTCGACTCATCCAAAAGGAGATAGGTATATCAAGTCAGGTGAATTGTATCCAAAATGGTTTTCCTTCTCCTTACTGACTGTAAAGGAGCTGGGGTGTACGGCTCCACTATAGAGCGAGGAGAGAGGAATCCCACTGCTGGAGTTTGGAGGTGCTTAAGTTTTCCCAGTAGCCCAGGGCTCTGCGCGGGAGGTCTGCCCTGAGCCCTTGCCATTGCAGCAGGACTCCTCACTTTCCCACCTAGAGCTGTGCAGGAGCTTGGGGTCCTCCTCCCCTCCCTGAGGGACTCCAAGGCACAGGGGTCTCCACTAATGATCTCTGCTCAAGGCACACCAGCCCTGGCTGCTATTAGGCTGGCCAAGGCGACACTAGCTTGCCTTTACCCCATAACGCTGTAGTTAGAGCTGTCAAGAGATTTGGATTTGATGTCTGGCCTGAGGGGCTGCAGGTCATCTTCCTGGCCATCCAATGTCAGCCTGCTGGGACAGGGCGGGAGCAGAGGGGACTGGGCTCACATGGGGGGGGCTTGGGCAGGTGACGACTTTGTGTCATTAAGGGTATTAAGGGTCTGGGACGCATCACATCAGCCACTCCGTGGAGCTGACCCTGCCTGCCCAGCTGTCAAGCAGCTGGGTACGGGGAACGCTCCACAGGTTGAGTCCAACTTAGTAAATGTTCGTTTGCAGGATCATTTGCAGTCTAGTGAAATGTAAGCCATTTCCTGCTAAAGAGCCATTTTTCTAAAAGCTGAAGGCAGTGAAGTTAGGAACGGTCACTTCGCATCAGCAGACATGATGCCTCAGTTGTTGAGTGGGAAAAAGCCCCGAGGAAGTGAGAGGTGCGATGATGAAAGGCCATGAACAGCTGCTGAAAGTGTTCGTGAACCAGGAGTAACTTTACATAAAGAACTAAAACAAAAATAAAGCCCGGTTTGATTAAATGGTTGGATTCAGGAAAGCAGGTCACCTTCTGGAAAGCAGCTTATGTAGGTGTGAGGTGATTCAGGCTATTTCTGAAGAGAGAAAATATGCAACAGCTTGCTGGCTAAACACAGGCCACCCCACTCCCAAGTCAGGCCACAGGCTTCCAGTGACCCTTGTCATCGCCCCTTCAGTCCCTGTGCTCTCGGGGAGTACTCATGTCCCTCTGCCTGGTCTCTGCCTCCAAAACCACAACACACACACATGCACAAATGCACACACAGGCATGCAAACAATTCCAAAATTGCTAAGTTCATTCACCTACATGAAAGCAATTTCAAAGGTGAAATTCAAAGGTGGTGAAACTTTCTGCTCGACCAAATCATGCCCAGAGCTCCATTTGTTAGTAGCATGATGGCCAAAATCACCAATGGAAACTATAAGGACTTGGCATCTGAAAATCAGGACATATACCTTTTTGTGTCTATACTTCAAATAACTGCTTGGAAATAATACCTGACGATCTCCCTGACGATCTCCCCTGAGGACCCAGGGACACCTTGCAGGTCACTGTAGGAGCTGGAAACCTTCAAGCCTCCATGACCACGCGGGTCAGCTGGTGACCGCTACTGATCCTGCCCCCGTGACCAGGTAGGCTGGACAAAGAAAGGCCGTTTGCTAACTCACAGTTTGTTGCTGTGACTTGCGAGGGGTGGGATCTTGTGGCCTGGGTGATTTCTTTGCAAAATGGCTGGCAGAGAGCCTGGATACACATCCTGGCTCATCTCTGCTTTCTCTGTAATTTGGCCCAAACAGTTGAAAGCAAATGAGGGAGCATGTAGCAATAGTACAGGGGAAGCTGGGGAGGTTAGAAATATGAGCAGGAAATAACCAAATTAGACCGCGCCTGGGAAAACTGAAGTTAATACATTTGGGGGAAATAATGCAAAAAGCTGCTTGTCAATAGGAGAGGAAGGCAGATGACTGACAGCAGCCATTGCTGCAATGTGGGATGGGACAAGCCTGTGTGATCTGGGGCTGCCCACTGAGGTATCACATCGCAGAGTGGGGATGTGCTGGGGCTGCAACAGGGCTCTGCCGGGGCTGCACCTGGGCTGTTGCAACCGTTGCTGTGCACCTCAGCCCGGGGTGATGCAGACAGGCTGGAGGGCTTTCAAAGAGTACCACCGCAGATGAGAGGTGGGAGGGAACGGCTGCATGAGGAAAGCCTGAAAGAATTCAGCATGAACAACTTTTCCAAATGATGACTAAAGGAGGAGGATATGATAACCCTCTGCAAGTATTTGAAGGCTATAAACACCAAGGGTGGCTCATTTGGGATAAGATTAGATGTAATGGGATGAATTTACAGACAGGAAAAACTGTTTTTTCTGCAAGGACACAGGTACAAAGTAACAGAAGGTAGTAGAGTTTCCCAAAGTAGGGGTGGAATTCCCCTTGGCATATGCAAAACTGCCTCAGGTATGAAAAGAAAATAAGACCATGTGCTGTTGGAGCAGGCCAGCACAGGAGAAGTAGATGAGCTAGTTCTTCTGCCTTCAGGTCTTTTGCTCCAAGGCTTGCTGTTCTGTAGAAAAGCAAAACTTCTATTCATGACTTTGCTTAAAATTCCCACCTGAGGCAAGCTGAGTACAAAAGTAGGTGACAAGATTCTCTTCCCTTCGTTGGTGAAGGACATTGCTCATCATAACCTTGAACTTTCCCTGCAGTAGGCTTGTACAACAAAGGAGGTGCGACGTCCTGCTTTGTGTGGGTGTTGTTGAGGACAGCCAAGAGGACGTGAAAAGGGATAGTTAGCTGCAGCCAGCTATCACCTGCAACACTGGCGGTATGCCAGCAGTGGCGAGGTGATTCCATCACATTGCATTCTTCCTGGAAACTCAAGTAAGTCAGGGTGATAGTGACAAAATGTTTCTCCTTTCCCGAGGCAGTTGAATGCCCTCTGGGAAATGAGGTGAACAGGGTTTGCTTGTTTCCAAAAGGAAATTCTATATCGGGATCAGTGGCATAAAAATTGAATTTGCAGTCTTGTTCCTGCAGACAGCAGGGTCTGGTTGGAGCCCTTCCTATCCATGGAGGGAAAGAGATCCTTATTCGGAAGCTTTTCCCAGCATGGCTGGACCATTGTAGAGAGGCAGGAGACACATATGCTGCTCTATTGAGAGGTCCATCCTACACGGCTGTCAGCCCACCTTGCACTGTGCTGTCAGGTGTACGATGTCATAGCACTGCAGGCCCCAGCACTGGCAGGTCAGCTCTGGCCAGCACAGTGAACAAAAAGAGAAAAAAAGAAAAGTAGGAAAAAAAAAGTTTGAGAGAGAGATGCTTCATCTTACAAACGGTGAGGTGGCTCATGAGAGGAGCACAGGTCCCTTCACCTCCCACTCGAATTGATGCAGAAGGTGAAGTCACACCTCCTGCCTAGGATGTCCTGGATCACCCTTTGGGTGTCATTTGTGGTCCTGTGACCACACAGGCAACTCAGGTGCTCAACTTCAGGTGCCCTGAGCTCTACTGCAACGTGACTAACAAATACAGTATAACCATCCACTGTATTTGTTTATTTATTTTCCGAATAAAGCCAATGGCCAAGGCACTCTGTGATTTAAGTGGAACAAGTCTTTTGTTAGGAGAAAAAAGTTGCGAGACAATTAAACGAATCTAGAAATAGTTTTTCCATACAATATGAGTGTTTGTTGGCCAGGTATCCAGTGGCCTAGCTGTAATTAACTCCTAGGATTGCAGCTACAATCAAACTGGGGAAGGGGCACTCCTGTTCCACCACTAAGTTTTCTTCACAGTAGAAGTGAGGCACAATTTTTCATCTCATGTTTTATTCAGACCCTTTGCAGGCTCTTGGCTTTTGCAAGCATTTTTAAGGAAAAAGTCAAGACTTGGACGCAATCCTATCACCTGCTGATGGCTGTCTCCACTCCAGTCAGTGTAAAGCTGGGCAGAAGAGGTTTTTTTTTTCATCTCTCTCTCTTCCTCTCCCACTCCCCTAAATCTGTGTCATCTATAGAGGCCGGGTTATTCAGTGCTGCTCAGATCCTGTACTGTGGCTCATTAAAATGTCAGACTCACCACTGCAGACCCAGGGCGCTCATTCCTATTGACGTCAATGGACAATGAAGTCGGTGGGAGTTGGGGAAGTAGAAAAAGCCCACAACTTTCTTTATGATGAGATTAGTGATCAGAGTAGCTTTAAATTACATTAAACTCCTCTCGTGTCATTAAGCAGAGTTTTCAGGCTGTCTGGTCCAACACAAACACACAAACATTTCAATAAGTTTTCCCTTCTTGTGTGACTCGGGAAAGAAACGTGTGTCTGACACTCACCCATGCTCTGCTGACAGGCTGTGCCAAGGCTTTCATGTCGCTGGTGATTGGCAGTACATGAGGAAAATGGATTTTGCTGCTTTTCCAGCTTTTATAATGCATCACACAAACCGTTTAATAAATACAGAGTAAAGTGAAAAATAAATCATTCTGAGAGAAGCCTGAGGTGATCTGAAAGCCAAGCGCAAAGCTGTCACTCCACTTCTGTGGGACAAAACCCTTCCATGGCTTATTTTCAGACTACAGAGTTGAGTTAGCATCTGCTACAAACTCAGTTGTTCTTTATCTAGTTGCTTCCAAACCCTATCTAACATATTTCTTAATGGGAAAACAAGACTGCTCACAGACATAGAACAGAACTTGAAAATAAGCATTGACTAGAGCTTAAATTCCAGTTTGGAAAATTGAACTATTGCTGTGTGTCACCTTCCTCACATTTAAAAGGATCTATCTGCTTTCACATTCAGACAAATACATGCCTTTCCTGTAGATGAGACTTTTATATCTCCAAATATGTCTAATAACGTTTCCAGTTCAATTCTGGAAATGATTTTAATGAGGACTGTCTCTCTTCTAATAAACCTATATAATGGAAGCTCATTAAATATAATAGAAAGATTTCTCATGTAATAAATCATTGTAATATTTTATTGTGTATGAAAGCGTAGGTGATTCTCAGCGCTGCTAAACATCCCATACGTGAACTACTCTTCCAGGATATTACTGAGGAATTATATTTTCCCTGGGTTTTCCCCAAAGAAAAGCAAAGAGTTAATGCTTCTGCTTCAGTTCTCATTTTCTGCTGCACCAGCATTTCTTAGGGAAGCCGAGGGGACCTCGCAGCGGCTGTGACTCGGGCTCGATGTACGTTGCCCTGAGGTTCGGTCCCAGCACGGGGCGGCAGCGGGCAGCGGTGCTGCTCCGGCGTGGGCACGGGCACCAGCTCCTCGGGGAATTGTCAAGTGTGTGCTAAAAGGGGCCAGGGCCTGTGTGGCACAAGGCATTTAATTAGCATGTTAAATACTCACATGTATGTGTCAAAACAGTGCCAGCTGAGCAGGAAAACAGCGTAACTCACAGTTTGAAGGAAACAATCATATTTGCAAACATTTTTTCCCCCCCTAGGTTGATTGTTGCCTTTTGAATAGTAAAGGAGATCTGCTTTTTTGGAAGCAGAACATACATTGAAGGCCCTTATTAAATCAGCTGGCTGAACTGCAACTGCTGAAGGCAACGGTGAGAACTCGCCAGCTTCTTTTGAAAAGCATCCTCTTGTTCTGGGCATGGTTTAGGCTATGCAAGTTTATTGCAGATGCTGAACTCTGCCCCGGAGGGTAGGGGCATGCACTTTGGCGTACATGATTACACATTTCTGGGACACCGAAGGGTTGCCAGAACAAGTTATCTTGCTCCACCTGGAACCAGTGAAAAGGAGATTTTTTTCTCTCTTTGATTCCTCTGTGTCTCGGCCAGATGAACTTGGAAACTCCACCTGCCAAATTCACATGGTTTGAGAGGGTTCAGATTAAGCCTATGGGACCTTACTGTGCTTTCCAGAGCTTTCACCTCGCGTTCTTCCTCTAGCAGTCTCTTCCAGCCCCAGCGGCCTGAGGGCCTGACACAAAAAGTCCTAAGGAAAATGCCTCAGTCCCAGTCCTCTAGCTGCCACCTGGCACGAAGCTGGCCCAAGACACACACACACTCATTTCTCCCGTTTGGGCCATCTTCACTGGAGGGCCAAGCGGCAGTGTCCTGCGCAGGCAGCAGAGGGCAAGCAGGTATCTCGCCCGACGTTGGTTAGAAACAGGCATGGTCCCACTGCAGCCTCTGTTTGCCCTGCAAACATTTGCACCTGGGACATAAAGTACTCACACTTAAAAACCCCACACACAAACAAACAAACAAAAAAGCCAAACCCATCAGCCCCCCCCCCCGCCACGTTCTATTTTAGAGACACTATGAGTGGTTTTAAGTGTAAGGATTGGCATTTGAACCATGGGTCTAGGAATTGCAAAGTGCTGCTCCCCCAGTTAGTTAGAGCATCGCTGGTCAGGAGGAGCAGGAGTGCAGCCTTGCTGGTAGGTGCTTCAGGGGCCCATGGGGAAGGAATTAATGCTCCTTTGGGCATTACGTTCTGCCATGCTCCCTTCCTCATTATTGTGGAGAGGCAGCCAAAAGGAAACCTGCTGCCAGTGGAGAAGAGGGACCTGTAGTGACAGTACCAGCGGCAACAGTTTTAAACAGGTTTAATTTTTTCCGATGGGGTGGTGAGACACTGGAACAGGTTGCCCAGAGAAGTTGTGGATGCCCCATCATTGGAAGTGTTCAATGTCAGGTTGGATGGGGCTTTGAGCAGCCTGATCTAGTGAAAGATGGCCCTGCCCGTGGCTGGGGGGCTGGACTAGATGATCTTCAAAGGTCCCTTCCAACCCAACCCATGCTATGATCCTAAGAGCCACCTGCAGCAGAGTGCCAGTGAGGGAGGAGCTGAGGGTGCTGGGCACATTGCAGGATCAGGCCAGGCATAGAGACAAGACCTTGCAAGGCAGCCTTGACCAGGCGTGTTTTGGTCATTGAATACTCGTCATTGGGACTCAATACACTCTAAAAACATATTAGATGACAAGGTCCTGGCTGCTGGGAGCTGATGAAAATGAGAAGGCACCTGGGGAAATCTGGGAGCAGCAAGAAAACAGGATGTTGGAGACAAAACTGCAATTTTTAAATCCCTTTCTTCTCTAGAGTTTCACAGTCTACTAGGTTTGGCCTAAGGTGACATGGAAGATCTGGTGTGTTTCCTGTTACACGTGAAAAATGACATACACACCAGTAACATCAATATTATTATAATTTTTAAAAATTGAACTTCACATGTAATTTTTACTAAAAATATGTATTTTGAGATTTATAGTTCATCTTAGCCTGGCTTTACTCATTGAGCGTGACCGGAGTTTCGGGAAGAGTGATGAGATACTGCGTCTCCCAGGCAATGCCCATCGCTGCCCAGAGCTGAGTCAGTAGTGCCAACGTACCACCTGCATCTTTAATAATGTCAAACAGCTTCAAAACACTGACATCTGCTCATGAAGTTTGCAGTTTAAGTGATTTCTCAGATACGCAAGTCAACACTCTCTACCTGGAACCTTGCTTGGAAAATGTTTGACATTTCTATAGCAGGCCTTTGCTCACTTAGGAAAAAATTATCCAGAGAAAAAAAGGGCTTTGCTGCTCAGCCAATTCTTACACACACCACAAGTGACCTCCCCCATCCTCTTTTCTCTACGTTGTCATGTTTCTACAAGAGAGAGACGCACCACAGCCATCAATCTGCTTGTGGGCTTTTCCCCTCCCGCAGGAACTCTGCTTCAGCACACATACACTAGCATATTTTGTTTTATTTTTGCTTGACAACTCACTAGCAGAAGACCAGTAAAACTGGGGTTTTTTTCATTATTTGACTAGGGATACTTATAATTACTCAATAATGTAACAAATCTTGTAAGGGGATTTCAATTTTCGCCCAAATACCAAAATCCCTGGCACAAGTTCAGTATTTCTTACAATTTAAGCAGACCTTTTTGCAGCCCAACTGTATGTTAAAATGTCTCATCTTTTTTTAATAGCTTTGTATACCTACTGTGGGGATTGGGCCGTATAATCACATAAAGACTTGGATAAAATCCAATCCAGATCAGCTGCTATTACAGGAACAAATCAAACGAGGTTTGGGTTTTTTCTCCCCTTTTGTCAAAGCAAGAAACAGGGCTGAAGCTGCATTGGCTGCCAGCAAGTCAGAGGTTAACCCTGGCATGCTGAATCTGCGGTTAGGTTCATCTTTTACCACCACGCATATTGGCCAAGAAGGGTGTGCGTGCTGCAGTCACGCATGCACACACATACACGGAGAGAGGAGGCAAACGGCACGATGGCTGTGCAGGGCCATATACCAAAAAACCCCCACACCTGCCCCGTACACCAAAATGGGGCTGTTTGTTTGATGCTGAGGTGGTTATAAAGCCAGGCTGGAGTCAGCACCCTGCTCGCTCAGCAGCTCCAGATGTGTTCAGCAACTTGCCCAATCAGGCCCTCTCTGTGCTTAAGTAAATCACAGCAGCAGCACCAACGACCCCAGTGCAGACCTGGGGGGAGCTCCCGTCCCTGCTCTCCCCACCGCGGCTTTCCCAGCCCCCAGCTCTGCTTCAGCCCCCATACATCAGCACCGGGGAGCAGAGCCTGATGACACAGCATGGTCCAAACACATATTTCTTCCTTATAAAAGCACAGAACAAGACATTTGGCTTCTGTTACCAGAGGCCTGGGGTATAATTAATCCACCCTATCTTGCATTTTTAGTTACATCTCCACTCAAGTATCTGAGTCTTTCACAACCCCAATACTTTTAAGATGCAGGAAAAATATTACAGCCCTGTTTTCACAGAGAGAGAAGCTGCAGTGTAGAGACTCTGAGTAAGTAGGGCAAGCTTCAGCGAAAACTCATAGCACAACTGAGAACAGAACCCAGATGTACCCAGGGCTCATGCTTTGCTTTAAATACAGCACTAGGATCCCTCTTGTTCATGATGCCAGTATAATGGTATTTCCTCTCCTGGAGTGGTGCGTTCGGCTTTGGCCAGCACCTCTCTCTCAGAAAAGTCAGAGGGAGAGAGGGAGAAAAAGGCCAGAGAAGCACAACCAAAACAATGTTCGTTGTGCAGAGGACCTCCATACAAGGCGAGGAAGAGGCTCAGGAGCCCGCGGAGGACCACAAAGTGCCCTGCGCCCGGGAGAGCCATGGGGAGATCGGCAAGCCAGCAGCACAGCACTGGACTTCAGCCAGCCACAGGGTACCAGGGCTCGGCGTCAGGGAATTCGGGCTCAGCCTGGGTCTGCTTCTATTTTCTCCATCTCTTGCAACGAGCCATTTAACACTTTGGGGTTTTATCTACCCCAAGGCATTGGCTGCTCCAAAGGCATTCTTAGACCTCTTGTCTAAGAATACAGGCAGTTTGTGCGCAGTATCATGTGTCATGAAGAACGTGCTGTGAAGTCCCACCTTAGTACCATACACAATGTTCCTGGCAGAGGTAAGCCCTTAGTCAAGGAGAGCAAAGCTCAGCTTCATCAAACCTGAAGACCCTCACATGCACCGCAGTGGTAGAAATGCAAAGTATTCTTTTTCCAAGCCTTTATTGCTCCATCATGACCTGTCTCAAGTACCCCCCACACTTAACTATGCAATGGTAAAACAACACTTACTGAAAGGAAAAAAAAAATAAAATTCAAAGACTAGAAAAATAGACAAGAAAATAAGTTAATGGGGCCAAAATAGACTCTTCAGTGTGTTAGGGAAACACCTTCTGGGAGGATTTGAAAAAAGTCTTCTTTCTTTAACAGAGCTTTTGACACTGTATAATTACTTTGTGGAGCTCTTCCAGATTATTTTCGCAACCTACAGAAAAGGGCATCTTGTTTGACAAAGATCTTGGTTTTTAGAAAGCCGTATGGCTCAATATTAGAGGTGGGTCCACACAGTTTTACTGAGGACACTGTTTTTGACTCCAGGGCTGTGTAAGAGCCACTAAAATGCGGGTAGGTTGCATGCTGTGCTGTAAGGTAGCTGAGCAAGGCTCACAGCCCAGGCTTGGAGGACGACGGCTGCCTCCACAGCGCAGGGAAGGACCCGAGGGGCTGGCTGCAACGCGTGTCCTCCAGCCAGCGGTGAGCCTGCGGAGGAGCAGGCAGCATACTGCCCGTGCCGCGGCCGATTTGTGAATGGTGCACCCGGCACCCCCCTCTTCCTCCTGCCTGCCTTGCAAGGTTTCGTGACCACACATGAGGAATTCAGCCTTCAGCCACACATGAGGAATTAAATGAAGAAGCCACGGCTGATGTCCCGATGGAGGCTGTGTCATGCTCTGTGCGGAGCTGACCGTGGTGCGATGGCAGCACTGTGATCTAGCAGGCACACATACAGGCACCAGTGAAGATGCGCTAGGGCCATCAGTAAGGTGAAGGTACCCAGGATCGTACCCGGCGTCCCCAGCAGTGGCAGACACACATGCCAAACCAGATGCTGCCACACAGTCGGCATTTTTGCTCGCACAGGCATGCCTGCTTCTGCCAGTCCTGCCAGACTGCCGAGCCGTTGGACCATGAAGGACAGAAATGAAGTTCTCCATGAAGGTTGGCCACCAAAGGGGTGGATCTTCAGGACATTCCTCCCAAACACAGACGGGGAAACATAATTCCCCAGTTTCCAGGTACCGTTTCTAGGCAGCCCTCCTAGTGTTCCTGTGCCACCCCATGAGAGAGTAATGAACCTGGCAGTGGGGACAGTCGTTAGACAGGCAGGTTGAGTACCTTAGGCACAAGGTCATCGGACAGAGACGGTTCAGCTGTCCATCAGCAGAGCAGCTCAGGGCTGTCAGCACCTGCCTCTGTGCTTGGAGATGAGAGAGGCCAGGAGAGCCCAGAGCTGCATCAGAGCCCAGGACTGCTTCAGCTCTTTCATCCCAAACACCACAAATCCCAAAGGCATCCTCTCCTCCACCACATCCAGATTCTTTACCACCTCTGGAGGCTGAGGTGACCTTGCCTTCCTGACACCATTTCCTTTGACTTGCACCTTCGTCTCCGAGAAGTCCTGTTTTCCATCTAGGCATACACAGTGGTCTTAGCAATTTGTTCTCCTTAAAGCCCGGTGCCCTCTGTGAGAAAGCATCTTTTCCCACATCTGCAGGTCTTGTACTCACTTTGAAATCTGAGATACACTTATGGTTCTGCTCCATTGCTTTGTGCACATGTTAATGTGAATGTGGGATTTCCATGCAACCTGAGATGGAGATTTCCTTTGGTAACCACATCCATGATCTGCCTGAACCCTGTAGATCAGGATCCCTTGGCAGCCTTTGTCACGCGTTTTTAGTTTGCACAGCTCTCTCCTCTACCATTTACCCTCTCGTGCTCATGAGCAGCCCCCTATAAATGTTAGCCAATTATCTCTAAAAAAATCTCCTCTGCATGATGCCTATGAAAAGCTTTCTAAAGACCAGTGTGTGCTATTTATGATGCTAATACTGTCTCCCTGTTCCCTCAGCCCTGGGCCTGCCTGTAAAGTGCCTGGGCAGGACCAACGCTTGTCCGTTCTTTGGCATAAGGGGATGATGGTCCAGGATGACTGATACTCTGTGAGACAATAATAAAAGCGGTAAGCAAATAATCAGACTAATACGGGGGAAAGTACTTATTGGAGCACTGGAAGGACAGATCAAGCAATTCCTCTAAACAGCAAGTTATTCCAAATACCATCTTCCTTCACCCAAATCAAGCCATCAGAACCTACACTGGTTTGCCTGACCACGTTTGCCCTCATCAGAACCTGCTTCCCACTAACTCTTCAACTTCTGATACTCTTCATTTTGAGAGCCCACAAACATAAATGAATTAGAAATAAAATTTAATTTACAACATCAAAACCAGTCACATTAGGAAACAGCCTAATTCCCTGACGCTCAAAAGCACATCACATTATAATTTATCAACCATCACATTTTTAATGATGTCAGACATTTGTCATAAAATCATCATTAAATTGGTATCTAATGGCTTCTAATAAATGTCAAAATGAACTTGCAGATGCCTATTTGAAATATATTAGGAGCCATTAAACAGCAATTAAAAGGAAGTTTCACAAATAATATTTTATATTAGCTATGTCACAGAGCCATGCAAGGAAGGGACAGTGACATTTTGAGGAACCTCTGAAAACACTCCCTCGTGCCACATATTTCTGCAGTGATGGACTGCGTAGCTCCCCGGAGAGCTTCCCATGCTTCCCGGGCATCCAGAGCCCTCCCGGCAGGATGAGGCCCTGGCCGCTCCTGGTGTGAATGCTGCGAGTCCCTGCCGTAAGGCCCAGCACGGGTGGTACGTGGGGAACGACGTTACCCCTCTCTCCCTCCTCCCCGTCTGCTCCGGAGGCAGAAGGGCGGCCCAGACCCTTCCCCAGTGTTGCCCTCCAGGCTGCCGGGAGGTGCTGGGGCAGGCGGGGAGGTGGGGTGGGAGGGGAGAGCTGCCGGGGGGGAGAGGTAAACGGGACAGTGACATGTGCTGGTGTTTAGAGGGCATAGGCAGGGGAAGATCTGCAAGGGGGTGTAGAAGATTTAGGGAAGGGTGAGTGGAGAAGGGGATATGAACAGCCACTCTCCCTCTGCAAATGTGGGGTGAGTGAGAAAGAGGGGTGCAAAGATGGGCAGAGGGACAACCTGAGGCCACTTAGTACTGAAGTTTGCATATGCACTAAACCCTGAAGCTTGCACAGTTTACTACTGACTTAAAGAAGAGAGCTCACGCTGCTGGCACTACCCTCCCTACCACCTTTTTCTCCAGTCCACACATTAGCAAAACTCACCCTGTGTGGTTGGTGCTGTCTGGTATGAGCACGTCCCAGGCTCTCGCGGGAGGGCACTGAAGACCACCTTTGCCTTCTGGCTCAAAGCTCTCCAGAAGCAGTTGTGCGCTGAGAACCATTGATGTTCCATGTTATGCCCATGAGTCCATTCTCCTGCTGTTCTGGAGCTGTGGTTTAAAAGTTGCATCTTATGTACATGTTAAGTACATGTGCACAGGTATATCTGATTTATATAAAATATACATCATCTCATTAAAAATATGCCCAGGCCTGATGCCCCTGGTTTCTCTTGCAACCCAAAGCTTGCTTTCATCTGCTATACCTTGAAAATATCTGACAAACATTTAACCTTTAAACACTAACAAGAATTTCATAGTATTCACATGCCTGTATCAGTCCAGCCACAGCTTAGAAATAGTTAAAAAGAAGAACTTAATCCCAGCTTGCTCCATTCCAATGTCAGGTTCCCTTAAAAGAGCAGCTTGCTTTCTTCCATGGTTTTTTTTCACGTTAGCCCTCACAAACAGGAGGGAGGGAGGGCTGGGACTAGATGTGACCATTAATCCTGCCAGGGCTCAGGCCAGTGCGGTGAGAATTAGGTAAGCGGGAGGCTGCAGAGCCCGATGGGAACAGCACGTTCTGGCGTGGTCGGGAGAGCGAGCAACAACCCAGCGCCTTACACAAGTAGGTATCAGCAGCCAGTAATAGATCCATTGTGTCAGTACACAAATATGTTGTTATGCTCCACCTTCCGTCCTATTTGTTTCTTACAGTACTATGGCTACTTTCCTCTTCCACTTACGTAGCCGAGAACGGTCCTGACACAGAAAAGCAAGGAAAAAATCCCGTTCCCCCCACCCTCCCCATTGCTCACCCTGTAAAGGACCTGTTTATACAACTGTGGAAGAGGGTGTGTATTTGCATATTAAATGGAATCAAGAAAATATGTAACATATGTCGCAAACAGAACTAATGTCTAAACACACATGTAAACCTGGACTAACAGGTCCTGCCAAAATATTTTAACCATCTGTTTTTACTTAGCTGTTTTTGAACAAATTATGTTTATTATGTTAATTTATTTTACTGTCAACAACACCAAATGACAGAGTTGCTGCTAAACAACATCATTATATATCACATTCTGGCATAATACCAGCAGGTTTTTTTAATGCGAGAGGAATAAATGCATATTAAAATGTCAATTTGTTTAAAATCTAGTTCGGGATGGTAAATACTTCTGCACAAATCCATCGTGTTCCAACAGACGCTGTTTGCACGGAGACTACTTAAAGATAAGGTGCTTCGACAGGACTTGGAGAAAGAGGCAGGAGCGCAGAGGTCCTGCCTGGACTCCAGGCTCCAGCTTTGAGGTCGGTCCCAAAAGGAGGGGAAGGGAGGGAGCGAAGAGGGGGCTAGTTCACATTTTAAGAAGTTGTGATTAAACTTCCCATGAGTCTGTCTTCATTTGCAGCATCCAGGAAATCTCCATTAGATGAAGAAAAACGGAAATGGAGATCAACCACGAAACAGTATTGGTCTTCATCCCAGGTCTATGTCCTATTCCCCGGCGTACGCTGTTTGTGTCCGGGCAGGAGTCCCTGCCCACCCGGCTCTGCCCCGGGCTGACGCAGGGCAGGGACACCCAGCGCCGCAGGCAGCTGCTGCTGCAAGCCCACATCCAGTGCATGAGGACAGTCAGGGATAATCTGAAGGCCCCAACATCCTCTCAAAAACGCCCCAGCAAAGAAGTTGCATGGTATCTCCTCTCTCTTGCTCAAATAATTTTCTGCTCATTGCCCAAAAGCAAGTCTTTGTTTCAGCAGGATTTTTTTGCTGACCCCTGCTAAGAAGAAAGATCTCTTCTCTGGAAGGGGAGGGTCCGTCAGTGGCTTCCTCGCCCTCCTGGCTGCCCCCTTTCACTGTCCACAAGTAAAAAATCATTCCTCTTCCCATTTCCAAAGTCAATACCTGTTCTCCTAAATCAGCCTGCTTCCCGAGTCCTGTTCCCATGTAGACAGTTGCTCACACCTTCCCTAACAAAAACAACTTTTTCTCCAAATAACTGGTGCTAAATCCCATCTTCTTCTCTCGCACAGGCAATGTGATCTTCTCCTCTGGCCACATTTCCCTTCCAGTACCGTTCATGGGATGGCGTAGGCTGCTTTTGTTGCCTTATTCCATGCTCGTGGGGCTGACCTTCCCTCACACGGTGAAGGGACCCTGCTTCTTCCAGCTCTGGGCCTGCGCACACTTTCACACCACTCTGCAGGCAGGTCAGGGAAGTGGCCAGAAAATCCCAACCTACCTCAGTTCATCCTTTGCAGTGGTGGGAAAATAGACTATGGCCCCGTACAGCTGGAAGCGGAGATTTTTATGTGCTCCAGAAGACAATTAGAAAAATTGGAGAAGTGGGGAGTCCTCTGGGTTTTGGGCCAAAAACCAGAAAGAAGACAGGCTGACTTTCCTGCTCAAATATTCCTCCTTTGTCTCTTGTGCCCACATCCGAAGCGCTGAATCCCACATACCACCACCCTCGCCTCCATCTAGTGCATGACTCCATGATGGCCAGGTAGTATAAATGCAGCAACTGGGACAGGGTAGGACAGCATATGGCATTTTCCCTGGTGTTTTTATACGGACCTCAGAGAGGAGAAGAGAGAGCAAAATGAGCCTGCAGTCTTCAGAAACACTGAAGAACCAGAATGGAACAAGATGAAAGTGGAACAAGCAGAAAAGCCCAAGATGAGACCACGAGTGCAAGGAGTGCCCTCTGGCCATCATGAACTACCCTATTTCCAACAGTTTGCTCCAGGAGCCAGTGACAATCTGATATATTACAGGATATGGTACAACATAAAATACAATCAGACCATGGTCCTGCAAAGACCCATGCATATGCGTAACGATGCACATGAACGGTCCTGCTGAGGCCCGAGGAATTACTCCGGCGCAGATGGTTGAACACATGCACAAAACCTTGCAGAACCAGAGCCCAGGAGAGGTATGGTCAAGGAGGAACTCTCCCGCCCTGAGAAATCCTAACACAGTGTAACACTGCCTCTGATACTGAATCAATTAGCTGAGAAGCAACCAGTAAGGAAATACGATATTGCTTTCTGGGGATTAAGGAGCAGGCATCGTGGGACAAGATTTTGTTTAAGACAAGGAACAGGCTCCTTTTGATTAACCTCAGCCTTTTGAGAAGTATAGCAAAGGAATACTGTGCACATAAGTATTTTGATATCTTGCTAACAAATACTATAAGCCATGCCACCTTTGTTTAAATGCCCTTTCCCGTCATGACAAGGGCTGGTCACGCAGGATGGTAAAGGAATCGTTGTTTATAACGTCCACTATAGCACTAGACTTTGTCAAGAGATATGTGAGAGGCAACGCCACACAGTGCAAAGCTTGGGGGAATTCCCCCTCCCTTCTCTAAATTCTGGTTTTATGAAGAGAAAGGTTATATGGTTTATATTTCAGGAGTTGAAGTCCTGAGAAAATAAACCTCAGTCCAAGTACTTGTCCAGCATACAACAGATATTCCATAAAATGTATGGGCTGATTTCACGCATATGGCTGCTCATTTTACAAGGGGATGATTAAGGTGGTCATGGTTATGTTGGCTTTTAGTCCGCAAATGCCTCAGCTGTTCTGGATTCATTTAAAATCATAATGTACCTCTGTGTGCAAAAAGCAAGCAGCCAGCACTCCTCTGCTCTCGCTGTCCTGCAAATCCATCTCTGTGCTTTTGACGGTGTTTCCAACATGGTTCATTAGTCGCTATTGACTTAAACGGTCCATCTCTTTCTTCTCGCAGCCTGCCATCTCCCTCCCTGGCACCAAAGAGACCCGGGGAGTGGGCAGGGCCGCCCTGGGAAGAGATGAATTTTTATTGCAGTTTGCTGGCTTCCACCCACCTTCCTGCTGCCTTTCTTGCTCTTTGATACCTCCCGACGGGCATTCCGCAGCCTGCCTCCCAAGGGAAGCCAGGCTGCCCTGCCCCGGCCTCCCAGCCCGAGCGCGCTGAGCCACTCTGCCAGCACTTTCAGAGAAGTAATTTGTTGAGAAGTGTTACTTCCACAACTAGAAGTGTTACTCCCACAACTAGTGGGAGTGCAGTTCAAAAGTGCTTTCCTGCACACCCCAAGACTGAAACTTCAGCACTTGCACCTCAACCCAAAAGAGAAACACGCCTGGCACCATCAGGAGAACCAGTCTTTCCCCCGTGGGGATGGAGAAGGCTTTTGCAGTGTCTTCTGGGTGGTGCCGCATCGCGCAATGTTCTTCCTGACGTACCCCATCCCCTCCCCAGGAGTCATGCAGAGAGTGGTTAAAATGGCAGGCTGTGACTCAAAAAACATAACCACCTTTTCCCATCTTAATCTGATTTGGTCATCTCAGGCTTTTCGTGCACACTCTATTGGATACTTCCTGCTTCAGAGGTTTTTCTTGCTGCAGCTGCCCAGCATCCCTTCCCCTCACCCTCCTCCACATCTTTTCCTGCACTTGGTTTATCTCTTTGCTGTAAAAAGGAAAGGCATTTATTGCTTCATTCACATTAAGTGATTATCATGTAACAGAAATAAACTGCTTGTTCCTATATAATCATAGATTGCTTTGCAGAACGCAGGCTTCAAACAGCAGAGGTAGAAGTCTGCAATGTTTTCCTCTGAAGCAATCTTTGTTTCTTAAAAAAACTGACAAAACAAACCCTAAAACCCCTAAGTCAGTATCTTCCCGCAACTGCAGCTGATTTCCTGTGTAAACTAAAACCATGTGATATTCCATAAATGCTTCCAGCTCTAAATTACAGGAAATGAAAACCATCATGGAAAAGGAAAGCTTTGGACTAAATTCCCAGATCAGATATCATTATAACTCCATTTCAGTCTGATTACAATTTGGATGCTTTCTAACGTACCTGTTAGTAATTAAAGGGGCTGATAACAGCTGATAGAGCGCAATGTCACCCAGGGCTCCACTGCAGGACAGGGACATCTTCCACACCCAGGGCAATGCCTCAGAGGTGCCACAGCTGAATCATGAGCTGAGGTTGATCAAGGGAAGCATTTTTATGTAGCCTTTGTGAAGGTCAGGCTCTGAACTTTCAACTGTATTAAATTGCGTGTGCCATACACAGTCACGGTTTGCAATTACCTGGTCACACACCCACATCCGCACATGTACATGCTGTTTCACCATCAAGGGCTTAATGGCTGTGCAGCTCTTCATTGCTCAGTAGCATTTTTAGCAATAAGAAAGAAAGAGTTGTGCAAGGGAATATGAGCTAGTGCTGGTACACAGCATATACATTACAAGAACACAGGAAAAGAGAGGAACTGATCTCACCCCATCCCACCTGAATTTGGAATATATGCTTGGTCCTTTGGCAGTGGTGCTGTCTGCTGCTACTTAGAGCCTGAGGGCTGCTCTAATCCCATGGAAAGCTGTGGAGAGATTTAAGCCATGTTTGCGTGCTACTGTGATATGCACCATGCAGTCTGAATGTACAGGAGATCCCCGTGTTTTCCCCATAGGTCCCTTGACAGAGAGCACCCACAGCCCCTCATAGCTGCGATGAACACCCCGCAGGGTCAACAGCCCTCCGCCTTTCAGGTGGATTCTCTGTAGCTCTGACTTGCTGGCAAGACAAGTGGCCAAGCTGAGATTTATGGACACTTGCCCCAGTGTTCTCATTCCGTAAATGATTGCAGACAGTAGATTTTCATTCCTGTGACCAGCGCATTCTCTTCATTTCTGCAGAGTATCTGTGTCCTTCAAGGCACTAAATCAGCCTGGCACTGCTAAGAAATAGGGACTCCAATTAAACAAATTAATTGCAATGCTCTCATACAATTTGTTAATTGATATGTTAGGAGATTTTTTAGTTTGTTCAGCCAAGATCATGATAATTTTCCTTTTGAATGGATGCAGTGAATAATTACCAGACTGAAAAGTTGAGGCAAAGTACTCATTTTAAGGACAGTTCTTGGGTACACTGTTATTCATTTCTTATTTCAAATGTCACAGGAGCAAAGCATCACTCTTACTATGGAAGGGAGTCTTGCTGGGTGTCAGACCAATGCCTGTACGCCAGTCACCCTTTCAGATGTTTTAACCATTGCTGTCACTTCTTTACACATAAAACATTTGGGGCAGTCCCTGCCGCCTCTGGATGTTAAATTCTAGGCTGTCCTGTTCCTGGTATTATGAAAGCATTTCTATAAACAGGAGTATCTCAGCCATCAATATATCATTCACATGTAGGTCTGCATTGATTTCTGTCTTGTTACCAGAATGAGGCAGATGCTCCAACAGGGCAGAGGGTCACACACTTGATGCCAAAGGAACCAAGACAATTTGCACAAATTGAGGACTTCAGCCAATACTTTTTATAAGCTGTTCTTGCTGAACGTCCCAAATGAGAGGCTTCAGTGCCAACAAAATCATTAAAGTGAACAGCTTTGCCTTGTTCCCTACCCAGCAGACATTTCTGTTAGGGTAGGTCATTAGTTATTCCTGAGGTTGTTAGGTTATCTCATTGAATCTTAATCCATCTAATTCACCCCAGCACACTCCCATTTGTTTCTAGTGCTTGCCTTTTAAAATACCATTAAATCATGTCAAAGGCCTTCTCTGCACCTGCCAAGAAAGCTGCATGCATTCTCCGATTTTCTTTGCCAGGTGAATTGTATTTAGTATATTCCCGGAGAAGACGGCTCACTGCAAATCCTATTTCTCCTCCTATTTCTCCTTCCCAAGCACATTTCCTCACATGCACTGGGGGATTTTAACTTTAAGATACCCAGCTCAGCCGGGGCTCAAGTCAATCAGTGTTGTCCTGAACAGGTGCTGGCGGGTTTCCATTGCCTTGAGCTAGCCTGGGTGTCCCACTTTCTCTTGCTGAGATAAGAAGTTATCAGGGGGAAGAAAGAGGAGACTTATTGCCTTTGATAGTGTAATGCGAAAAGAAAGAAATCCCAACAAAACCTGCCCTTCTTGTGCATAAAACCCTTTGGTAAAAATTCTTAGCAGGATACTAAAAATAGAGAAACTCCACTGAGATCAGTGCACAGCTTTAAACCAAACATATAAATTAGTAAAGAAATGGCATTCTCAGTCCTAGATAGCTTGTAGTGAATCAGACCAAGGCTTTTACAGAACAAAGGAACCTGAAAAACCCCTAATCTCACTTTGAAGGAAAAAAGTCTCTGATCACTCCACCTGCCACTTCTCTCCATGCCAAGAAAAACTCAAGTATACACCACAAATACTGAAGGAGAGTTGAGTGTTGCGTTAAATTTATGTACCACTAGAGACTAGGGTTGAATGTGCTGACTGAATTTATTCTAATAACTTAGATGGGAAAAATCCATACTGCAAATCACCTTACTTAGGTTGGTTTAACAAGAACTATTTACCCAAGAAAGAAAAAAACCCTGAGTCCTGTGATTGCTTGCTTTCTCACCCAAGAAGCAAGAAATACACGTGGGCAGAGCCTGAGAATTTTTTCTAGCTGCAAAATACAACAGAAGAAGGGGAGCAGTTTGTTAGACTGGGTAAAGGATTTTCCACAGAAAACAAGCAGGATTTGCAGAGAGCTTGTGTTTGTGCATGTGTCATTGATTAAATGTTTACAGTCGGTACAAGACTTGGAGGCACACTGGGAACCAGGACATCCCGGGGTTGTGCTGATGTTGCCTTAGTCATCATGGTGAACCTTAGGGATTGGGTTGGGCCTTGTATTTCTGAGGTCTCGGGCCATGATGGGCCTGTTACCTTTTGGCAATGCTTGTTTGCAGGCTCCCAGCTTATGGGTATGCTTACACTGTGGATTTTGGTTTGGGGGAGTGGGCAAGGGGCACGGGCTGGAGATGGACAAGGTACACAAATGCAGGGGGTAAATGGCTTGCTGCAGCCGCATTCGTTGCCAGAGATTATAGGGTGAAAGTCATCTCCACCCTAAATTGCATTACCTGAAGAGAGCAGACCCCTAATCTCACATGGCCAGGCCGTGTCCCCACACTTTGTCCAGTGAGACCCATGCATGAAGGTCATGTCCTGTGTGTCGGGATGAGGAGTTAGGGAGCACCCTTGGGAGGACTTGGGGGGTGCAGGGCAGGGAGAGGACGAAGGGGCTAAAGCTAGAGCAGGGCCCTGGGGAGACTTAGCACCAAAGATAGGCAAACCTGCTTTAATTAAAAATTCAGGATTTGGAAACCTTGCTGGGAAGCCAGCGTTCAAGGGCAGCGTTTGCTGCAGCCGTGGTCTGTAGCAGCTTGTTCAGTGCCTGTGCCCACACTGGGGTCTCCACTGAAATTGCCAGGGCGGTTTCCAATTAGCGCCAACTGAGGCAAGTTATTTTTGGGTTTTAATCGGGCAGACACGCCTCCCCTGGGAAGCAGCGTGGGACCACCCGCTCACATTGCGTAAGCCACCAAAAAGCATTAAACTTACAGTAACCACTCTCAATCACTACCAACCCACACTAGATTTGAACCATCCACCGAAAGGTGAAAGGTTAATGGGAGCTAATTTTTGTAATCATTGCTGTAACATTAGGAAGAAGCTCTGTTAACCTTTTGGGGACTGCTGACTTACTGCCTGGTGTTCATTTGGCTGATCCTAGGGGCTACAATCATGATAGGGTAGTTTCCCAAGAGAACAAATAAAATCCAAGAGGTACATTTTTCTTCTCAGCATTTGCCTGCTATAACACTGAACCCTTCATTAAAAATGTGATAAGGCATGCAATATATTTTCCTGTATATTATAGCCTTTAATCTTTAATGTTAATGACAGAAATGTTACCATTAGCAGGACCGTATTTTGCTCCACACTTTAGACATTCTTTTGTAACCACATTTTCCTGTCCTCTTTCAAGCAGATGGTAACTATTTCAGCTTGAATTCCTTTTTGTATTAACATAAAGAGAATTTGAAAAAACAAACTAAGGTATAATATAACTAAAATAGAAGAACTTATGGCAGTGAAATGTCAAACGCTTTTTTCCTAGCCATGACCACCCTTTGACTTCGCTGTTACTAGGTGTATGCCTTGAAACTGAAGTCAGTTTTGTAAATGCTGCTGACGAAGAGGAATCAATCCACCGCAATTACCAAGTCATGCTGACTTGAGTTGTGCACTGCACAGATCTTAGAGGACAAATTATTGGCTGATCGATTGGAAAATTCATGTGTTTACAAAGCATGTGAAAGCCATGTTGGAGCGTAGAGCTTGGTCCAACAGTTAATAAGGCTAGTAAAGAAGGAATTCCTGAAGTCTAATCCCAGCTACATGTTTTGCTGTGTCCTTTACACAATTATTTGCACCTTCCTTCGTAGCTTTGACCTTTGTAGCTGTTAAATGTTGATAATAGCACTGATGCCTGTGTGTCACACCAGTCTGGCCATGAGTCATTAACTGTGTTGCAACTGCTTACAAGGTTAGCATCACGTTTCCAATACAGTTCCAGCCAACGCCCCAGGAATGCTATGGGATTAACCACAACTCTTCTCAAGGTAGGAAAGCAGTCATGAAGAAATACGTCAAATCTGAGCTGGGGACCAGGGGTGGGGGCACAAGGAACATCTCTCTTATATATGTGCAGGGTGCCAAGCATAATGGGGTCCAGTCTGCTGTGTGCCATTACTGTGCCCACAGGGACATGGGAGGAATAAGGAAAGATTTCAGTCCTCACCTTGATCCAGAGAGGGTTTCCTTTAAAAATGATCTTTCAAGCATGAGGCTTGGGGATGTGAGATACCTCCCTCCAGCCCTTCCTGCAGGCAGTTCCTCGGTCCTTGGTGGTGGCCAAGGGGTACCTGGGGCACCAAGGTGTGTTCTGGCCAGGAGGCACCTGTGGACTTGAATAGCCAGTCTGGGGGACGGCCAGGGAACAGCGATCTGCATGACAGGCAGTGGTCTTCACAGCTCATGAGCTTCCTGGAGGTGTCGGAGCAGCGACAGATTTTAAGGAAGAAGACGGACATTTGGGTACCATGGCCTCCAGTGACTTCTGTTCCTTCATTAAGGCTAAGGAAGGGGCACCCATACGATGACAGACATCAGTGACACTATTGCAGGCAAGGACAAGCGATAAATTGCTGATAGCAGAGGGGAAAGGGTCTGCTCCTGCAATGGCCCCGCTTTCCTCTTCTTCTCTGGACACTGGGCCTGTGGCCTGAGACATCTCCTTGCCACGCTGATCTGCAGGAGGAGGACAAGCACAGTTCTTCCTGCTTTGAATCATAGTTTAATCTTGTTGTCATGGGCTGTATATCTCATCCCTGAAAAATCATTCCATCTTAGCACTAAAACCTTTCTCCAAGCACCTCATCTCCCTGGAGCAACACTCCTCCATGCCAGGGCTGTAACATGAGTTTGAGCCACAGCACACTGGGGAGCAGCGGGGCTGCGTGGGAAGCCCAAAGCTGTGTGCTGCTCGGAATGAAGCCAAAGGGACAGGGAAACCTGAGGTTTGAGAGCAACTCTTGCCTGGTCAACTTGTGCCTGGTGAGCCATGGGCTCTGTGTCACAGGGTCCGCTCTCCCCAGCAGAGTGCAGGTAAGCTGGTCACTGGTGAGCTGCTGATGGTGAGCCTTCATCCATGACGGTGGGTTTGGGTGACAGGGACAGGACAAAGCCTTCCTGGAGCCAACAGCAGAGGCAAAACTTGGTGAAACCCTTCAGCGCAGGAAGGCACGCAGGAAGGGTTACCTCTGCTTGAGGAAAGCCCAGCTGCTGTCCAGCCCCTTGGCTGGCAGCGGTAGCAGGACCAGGACTGCCCTGCCCAGCTGGGGGGAAATCCAGCGAAATGGAGATGGTGCCGACAAGCACACCAGTCCCCGTGCTCACAGGGCACTAACCCCTGCTGAGCGGGGTCAGTGCATTTACCCCCACGAAAGCAGGGGAAGAGCTCTGGCTAGTGGGCACCACCCGAGCTGCTGCGGGTTATTTTGCAGAGCCAGGGGCCTGAAGGCTACTGCAGCCATCTTATGGGAGCAAGAACCACCAAGGAGAACAATCCTCCCTACCCTGAATAAACAGAAAAGTGCATCTTTCACAAGCTGGAGTAATCCAAAACTAGTGGCCGACATCCAGCTCTTTTGCAATACTTTAAATCTTCAGAAAGGTTTCACCTTAATGCTGCTAACATTTCACTGAGCTGGATCACAGCACTCACATTTGACTAGTTCTTATGTCTTAAGTGTGATCTCTACTTTTGATGTCTCTACTCATAGACATGTGCATGCATGCTTAGCTATAGTGGTGTATCCATTATGTGTCTACAGGATCTTGAAGGGGATACAAAATTACATAGACATGGGTTATTAAGAGTCTTATTTTGAGAAATTGTTTGCACGTGTGCATACATACTCTGCTAAACATATGTAATGAATTCTGGGGGAACAGGTAGACAGGGGTATTTATTTATCACTACTTATGATTAGGCATTCAAAAGCAGGATGTCTCTTCCTTATTTACCAGACTTTGACAGTAGGAATATGGTATTTCAAATAAAAAAACAGGTTCTCAGAGTATCAGGTTATGCTGAGAAATTTGTTCATGAATTTTGAGGGTTTTTTTCAAAAAGTTATTGATTTGAAAGCGATCACAGCCACTTGCTCTGCCTTGGCCTTCCAGTGAGGGCACGTGAGCCGCGAGGGCAGCGGGGAAGAGGCATCTGCCTCTGTTGGGGGTTTTTCTGGTTTTCAGCATTTTTGGTGGCAGGGACCATTACTGCTCTACTGAATTTTAGGTTGGCAGTGAGTGCAAATGAGATCTGAATATCAACTCAAACCTTTCCTGAATTAGGCTCAGCTGAGATGGGACAGGTCTCTGGCTGTGCAATAGGGGACTTAGAGACCTGAGTATCATTACTTCTGAAAATATAAGACCCTACAACCCGCCAGGCTTCTGCATAGTTAGATGATTTTTTTCCCCCATTTTTTCTATACTAGATTTGGTCCTGAACACCACACATTTTAGGCATTGATGGACCTTTTCTGCCTCTTATCTGTAAATTTTGTTATTAATTTTAAGTCCACAAAGCTAATATTTGAAGATCAGCGGCCTTATATCCACAGTCCTTTTTTGAGGAAAACCTGAACTTTTCGAAATTCCATTTAAAATTCTAGCAGTGGCAATGTGTAAGGGCTGTAACTACCAAGGGTCCTGCAATACTGGGACAGCCCCAAGTAGCCATTCAATGGAAGGATGCTCTCACTAAAACCTTCATGTGCCTGACCCAATAAATCAGTATTGTTTCAATCTTCTGTTTTCATTAACAGCTCTATATTATAGGGTTGACATCATAAATCTTAACGGCCGCTGAGGCTCTGTTGTGATTGATAGTGTCAATGTATTTCTGTTACTTGTACTTGCAGCTGTTGTCAGTGTGATCCCTGCTACCGTGTTTGGAGCGTGTTCTGTATTACACCAAATATTGGCATACTTTTCTGGATTTAAGCAGCATATTCCTTGCAACTATAATGCAGTAGTGCTAAAATTTAGGCAATGATCCATATCTAGCAGAGCAAACATTAAATCAGCAATGGGCTTAATTCGCACAAGGCAAGAAACTTTTGTCCTCCAAGGAGCTGCAAGGCTCTTCCTTGGGAAGGGAGGGAGCCCTCCTTGTCATCATCGCCTTGGTTACGATTTATTTTGTTACATAAAGTTCCTGTCTGGCAGATTTTATCTGTATATTTCCCTGTAAATCAGTACGTACTTTAGCATGCTCAGTAAATAACAACAACAAATATTAATTATAGGCAGTTCTGGTTTTATCACACCATACCTGTCAAAAGCCAAAACTTTACTTCATCCTTTACTATAATATTATAAAATAATTACTCAGTTTTCCAATCTTTAACCGGACAGCTGAATATGAATAATTTCTCATTTTTGTTTTTTTGGACTCTCAACAGCTTGATCTCTGCTACTAATGTCTTCTTATGTCTCCAGAGAGAATAAAGCAGAAGAAAGAAGATAATGATTTAATCAAAGACAACTCAAATGGTAGTTTTGCTCTGCAGACATAAACAGAGTTATTGGTTCTCTCAGGATTCCTTTTTAAGAACCATAAAAAAAAACCTGCACCAAAAAAAAAAAAATCTTAAAACATTTATGATGTTGTGAAGACAAGGTTTTTATTATACATTTTATTTTCACTTCTTCATTTATTCCTTACAGTAAAGTCAAATAATCAGTAATAGCCTGATATTTTGCTGCTATAAAATGGAACCTAAACAACCCATGAAAGTGGAAAATTGTTCAAGTAAGGTGTGAACCTTTAGTGATTGAATCTTAACTAAGTAATGGACTATAGCAGGTACTGATCAGACATTTTTTGTTACTCCAAGGTCTCTTTCTCTCGTTTTAAAGTGCTACTGGCATAAACAAGTACGCAGAAGTCGTCATGCATTAGCATTGTTGGACAGTAGCATTTTCAAAATGGGTTTCCCACATCTTCTTTTCTACTTGGGAGAAAATGGTAAGATCAAAGCTATCATATGAAGGATCTCAGATACTCCAAACAAGGTATCTGCTTACTTTCCAGCAGCAAAAATATGTGCACTACTGAGACAATTTATTTCAAGACTCCTTTCTCACTTTTTAATGGTGTTAACTGGAAATTACTAGGGAACTTCCAAGTGTAAATTTGGTCTGAATTGCTGGAGACTAACCAAATGAAAGGTGAATTTAGAGTAAAAATAGTATAAGCAGCTTAAAGGCTTATAACTATAGATGAAAGATTATATTCTGCATGGGAGTTTTGCAGGCAACTCGGGCAAAAGTGTTCAATGTCACTAACCAGTTTGTCTCTTTCCATCACAAAAAATGTGTATTTTAGGATGAGAAACCTCAGCAAATAAAGATGGAAATGTCACAAGCTGATGGAGTACCTAATTTTCTTTTAACCCTGTACCATCTTGCAAGTACTTTTTTAGTTCCCTTTCTAAAAAAATGTATAAATACAGACTGTGCTACTTAATAGCATTAAGAGCATCAGTCTGCTCTGCTGGCTGGATCTGGATCAAACAGTGGAGATCAAAAAGAATATAAATGTACCTGATATTCCAGCATATCCAGAAATAAAACACATGCAATAGAGGACTAAAGAGAAGAAGAATATATGTTGAGTATTTTTATTTCCAATGTTCCTTCACAGTTACTGGATTAACTCACCCTTCATCCCTTCTTTACTCATTCAGATCTTGACTCTTTTATCCTCTGCTGGCAAATTGAAGGTCTGCCTTGTGGTCAGAGGTCACTGAATTAATCACTTTAAACAAGTTAAACGAGCTTTGCTGAGGTTTCAGAATTTCTAGTGTGACCTATTTCTCCTTTCTGTTTTCCACAGCTTTCCCAGCTTTTCCCCTGTTGTTTGTAAGGAAAAAATCAGTGGAATAAGATCAAGAGTCAGAAAGTGCCAGAAAATGAGCAGTCTTGTGGCCCAGCTTCCAGGAAAGCGAGTGGCTCATATTCCCAAGCCAGGAGGGCTGGCTTGGTTGCTGGCATCTCTCTGGTGCAGGATCTGGCCGCAGCGGTAGAGGAGGTAGCGACGCACAGTGCTGGGGTGACTGCCGGTGGGACTTGCAGGCTGAGTGATGCAGGGTCTGCAGCAAAGCCCCAGATGACAAGTCTCCTCCTAATGTTAACATTGGCATCCACCCTTTAGTCCCAGCAGCGGCAGAGAGAAGATCCCTACGCAGTTACCCAGTTCAGCCAACTGGAAATGCAAGATTCTTAATCTTACACCCAATATAGTTTTCAAATTACCATTATAGGAGCATTGGAGTTGCTTAGGATTTGGTGGGTTTCTTTGTTAGGTACCAATGATCGGCTCTGCAGGGAGCAAATCACCAAAATAAAAGAAATCCTTGGTCCAAAACATTGAGGAAGCCTGAACTGTGACCAGACAAGATGAATCAAGAGGAATTCATGCCTGCTCTGCTACAGAAATTGAGCCATGGGGACCGCGCTCGTACAGCGGTACTGTTTGGAGAGCGGTCGAGTCTCTTCAGTGCAGACACTGCAGCGGCTGTGTGCGTGCACAGGGACAAGGGTGAGCTAAACTGTCGCCTGGCACTTCTTTACAGCAGAAATGTGTCCCTTCATGCACTGTTCATATCACCTCTATGGATAAGCAGTAACTCTGGTGACAGAAGTTGCCATCCTGCATGTCTATACCATAAACAGTGTTCCTAATATGAAAGTGCTGTGTGCACCTTACCTAGAGACCAGACAAAGGTAGAGGGTGTAGATATATATTTATTTTCACAGTGGTCTATGCTATATGGGCGAGAATAAGTCAACTGGAAGAAAACCAGCCTATTTTTTTCTCTCAGGTTCATTTTCCAGCTGAATCCATCCCCCTTTGCAGGTCCCCAGCGCACAACCAGATGTATGCTTGGGCCGGGTGGATGGAGAGGGTTAGCAAGGGTCCCAGGGGATGTGTGGGCAGGACTGTCCTTGGATGCCAAAATACTCCTAGTGCCTCATTTATTGACTTGTCCTTTGGTCCAGAGGCTTCCCCTTTTGCAGCCTTCTCCTCTCTTCTAACACTTTGGCGGGGGGGGCAATTTCCATGTGCATTAATATTCCAGGGGCATCGCAGGAGCAGCAAATCCTTTGAAGAGTAGAGAAGCTCTTTCTAGCTCTTTCCCTTTGGAGCCAATTCCAACGCAAATCTGCGGCTGAACAACTGTCCAGTGACTAATGCAACAATTCTACCTTGACCAGTTGCAATATTGCACTCAGGACTTTTGTATATACTCAATTTCCACTGAACCAAATAGGATTTAAAGAAAGTGCTGTAAGATTTAGTGAAATGAGGGCTGCGGTTGGGAGCCAGGGCCCAAGCATATTTCCCCTTGGTTTATAGTCTCTTCAGATATATGGAATGTACTAAAAAAAATAGCATTTCTCACTCACACGCAGAGGAGAGTCAATGTAGATGGGAAGAAAAGGGCGCTGTCTGCTCAGCCCTTGCCCCATCACACCCTCTCACCCGCCAGCGTTGCTCCCAGGCATTCTGCAAGCATTAACTGCCTTTAACTGGATTACTCTATTTTCTATTCCTTCGATCTCCAGTACACCTTGAAAGATTGCATTTAAAATGTAAAATAAAAAAAGAACTAATTCCATTAACTCAAAATAGGTCTCTAATTGACCTCTTAATATGGTGTATTTAACATGACACTAGACCATTTCCATATGTAAAGAGGATGATTCATAATAATTCAGTGCTTCTATTTTCATTCTATAGAATACATCTTCCAAGGGAATGGGGAGAAAATTGTGAATTCCTGTCATTTATCACTCCACCACAGAAATGAAACTGCAGCTACCACTGACATGAAACAGTACATTTTACACCTGCCTTCCCATGCTTTGCTTTTGCAGTGTTGGACTCCAAAAACTTATACTTTGGATATTAATAAAAATATTAGAAACATGTATGTGAACATACTTTTGCTTAATCTTTTCAGTAATAGGACGGAGAAGGTGCGGACAATCGGTATTTCCTATCACAGGATTCAGCTCAGACTCACAATTATTCTGAGGAATAAAATGTATGCAGAGCGTAATTAGTTAATTTGATTTCACATCGGGCTCGTACACAGCATCTCCCCCTGCCACCTCCCTCTCTCCAGCCCGTCCATCCCCTCCGCCCCCAGAATGACACTTCGCATTTAATCTAAACCCTCTCAGATTAAGCGGGCGTGTAATCTACTCCCACAATAAGGTCCATTGCAACTGCGGAGGTGATGTAAAGGGGAGTTTGTTTAAACGAGAACCTGATCCTTAATGTTAAGCCTGCAGACCTGCGTGTAAAACCCTCTTGTTCAGGCTGTCAGCAAAGCCTTTAATTTGCGTTCAGGCTTGCATTCATCTGGGATCTGTGTGTGGTATTGACTGATGTTTTATTATTGTTTGGTGGATAAAAATATTTAAATTAAGAACAACTCAGTTGCAGGAAGGGCTTTATATAGTCATCACAACATGCTTCTCCCACTGCTGGAAGCGTAGGAGGTATGGTATTTTTCTACCACTTAATGTGTAAAGTCTGTCATATTTTAAGAAGATTATCAAACTGTAGCTTCAGAAATCACCTTAAACATAAAAACAAAGAAACAAATCAATAGTCTTTTGATTATTTCCCTCAGCTAAACTCTTTCAATATGCTATTTTTCCTTTTATTCCTCCTTTCTGTCTTTGGCTCCTGGGGAGGACGGGGACACATGGCAGCGCAGGCCTTTTCACCCGAACAGGGTATAACGGACCATGAAAGCGGGATACATCCTCCGCACCCAGACGTCAGCTGCAGTTAAGGTGAACTGCTCCATTTTAAGAGGCAGCGAGTTACCTTGTGCTTCACTGGAAACCTCAGCACCAGCACGAGAGGGGAACTGGGAGAGGAGGTGGGGTCTTCACCGAGATGGAGTGTGACAGCTCTCGGGCCACCGGTGCCTCCTCATTCAGAAACGCTATGAAGTAGCAGCTTCATTAGGGAACACACAAGGGAAAGCGTCATTCTCAGATTTGCAGTATTTCCTCTTCTCACGCACTGTGTATTTTACATAGCCGACAGTATGTTTGTTACGAACCTACCTTCAGATGCGTGCCGACAGGACACGCTGGAAATTGCGTATCCAGACCAGGGGATTTCTTAACTGTAGGCCTCCGACATCTGCTCCACACTTGTTGCACGGCTGGAACACGAACAGAGCTTTTAATTTTGCTCTTTGAATTTTGCATTCCTGTTTTTAAATGCTGTTTGTGTAATTTATGCCTTGCAAGCCTGCAGAAGTTTGGTGGAAAGGAACCTCCTCTTTATTTGAACTCTCTGAAGTGCAGTATTTCTCTTGGCTTAATTTTTCCCTCCTTCTAAACTTATGTATTATCATCTGACAAATTGGATCTATTCTTTTCCAGCAAGTTATTTGAACACATACTTGTGGCTGCTTTTAAGAACAGTACATCTTTCAGATAATTTCACTGTTATTTTATGTGCCAGATGTGGTTTGTTTTCCACAGCAGGAGTATTAGAAAAATGTTGCATAACAGCCATCCATTCTTTTACAAACAGAAATTAAAATCTACAGATAACAGATAAGCGGGTCCTGCAGAACCCAATGCTGCCTTATTTCACTTGTCTCTTTATGCTGCAGTGAGTTCAGGCTTGCAGTCACCTCCCTGCCAAAATACAAGCTCACTGCTCATCTTCCCTCTCCCTGGGCTTCCCCAGCCATTCTGCTGCTCTGCACTTCTTTGACTGCATTTGACTTAATGTGCCTGTTGACCAGAATTTGAAGCACCAACAGAAACCCTTCAAAGCAAGTTGAGTAACTCTCCATTGATCAGTGTCACCCGCATTAGCAGATTTACTTTTGATATTTAGAGTTTTATTAAAAGGCAAGATGTGCCCTGAAGTTTATCCACACGCTGTGTAAACTCTTTTTCTTTCTCTCTTTTGGGAGTTACTACATAGAGGAATAGCTGGTGTCTCTAAGTTGTTACGAAGTGCCCTGAATACCACCTCTGGGGGCTGTGGGATAAACCCATGGAATGATCCCCCTGCCTCGGCACAGAGAGATGATACGTTGCTGGACTCTCACTCCCTTCAAAGGAGGTCAAGTGCAAACAAACACATTTAGCTCAGTGAGGATCAAACAGGGCAGCCAACATGTGCATCCAGCTGAGAGCTCTGTGAGGTCTGGGTGACACTGACTTTCTTCAAAGGAAAAGACAGAGAAACAAACTGATTTTATGAAACCTATGAAAGCTGCCTTTGCAAATCACGACTAAAGAAATGGAGGTATCAATCTGGCAGAAAGCTAAATTGACTCCCAAGCTCCAAGATAACAGTGACTCGTCTTTCTTTTAGAATTGCTTGTGTGCGTGTATCAGTGTGTGCACCACTTCAAATGGCCGTGAGACGGCATTTGTCACTGTGTGTTCCCTTTGCAAACCATCCTGTCTCACTGGGGTAGTGCAGAGTGGAAGGGCTGCTGTGGTCCACGCATCAGTTGAGGACCAGAGCAAATAGCCCAGTACAACATGCAAAACCAGACAGTGCATAAATTACTGATGTGCCCAATCTGCAGAAATCTACAAAGCAGTGTCTTTGAAACATTCTACATATTTTAACATTTTAATTAAATACGTGTTTTATGCATTCATGCCATAAGTACTTTATGGTCACTGACTCTGCAGTCTTCTGGACTTAAACCCTCCAAGAGGTACAAAAGGGAACACCCCACATATGGGAGGTGTCTTCTTCAGATGCCAGGACCCAATATCTTTCTGTTTTATTTTTAATTTTATAGACAGAGCAGATCAGGAATTCACAGATCAAGTCACTAGGGCTTCAAAAGGTTTAAATGCAAGCCACTTTGGCATTGGAAAAATACATAAGTACATATGCAGCATTTTCTGTTTTCAAGATGCCACAAATGTTAATTAATACATAAATCTTGCTTGCCTTAGCTAGAAAAGTCCCTCTGTGAGTCTTGGACTTTCCCCCAAAAGCCAATAGCAAAGGCCTTTATCATAACTGCTGGAGTAGCTCTGGGCACAGATCATGTCTTGACTAACGGGATGTGATGCAATAAAAAGCTTTAGAGATAATGAAACTCTCTCTTAAGAAAGTAGTGCACTGAGAGGAGGCTGGACTCCGTTACAGGAAATTATGCATCTCCGTGCCCATGCACCCAGCAGGCAGGACCTTGTAGGCAGCTCTCTTTTCACCCCACCGCAAACCCACCAGCTGACAGCAGCTTCCCTGCTGCCCACTGAAAAGCTGTGTTTCGAACAGGCCAAAAGAGACTTCACCACTTTGGCACTCGCCCCTCAAAGGGCAGGCTAGCATGGGTCTGTAGGGTGGGAGTGGGAAGCCTTGCGTGCTGCTTATTTCATTATCCCCAACCTGTTTACGCAGGGATATAAAGACATGAAGTGTTTCACAGCCAAGTGCCATAGGTGGTCCTTCCTCGGGGAATGTACAGCCTGGACAGTGCATGGATGGAGCTGCCATGAGGGTGCGTTCTCAGTAGAAAAGGAGAGACGCGTTTTAACCAAACAAGTTCAATATATTTTAGCTTGTTTGGTCAATGTTCAAATATTACAGCTCCAAGGTTCCTGGGTTTCTAAACTATGTTTCATCCAGGAATTTGGAGGTAGCCCATGGGGAAAGCAAAACAGAGGAATCATGTCTTGAAAAGGAAAGAGAGCTGCAAGTCTCTTTATCAAAGATGTTCTTGGTGGCAATGTAATGAAAGTACTAGAAGGAATGGGGAGCACAAGGAGGTGAGTATCACATAGGAGCAAGAGAGGTCTGCCAAGGAGGTTGGAAGGCGCAGCCCATGGCTATGCAGAACTCAAAAGTGACACTGGGAGCTGCAGAGATGCAGACTTAGGAAGGTGCATGACAAAGTCAGAATAGAGGAAAATTATTTCAGTGGGACCAGTTTGGGTAAGACAGGATTGGCAGACTCAGGGTGAGGCAGAGAGGAAGACGAAGAAGCAGGTTGCACTAAACTGGATCATAAGGTAACATGCCATAGGAAATTATTCTGGTTGTGCAATAGGAAATTATTCTGGTTGTGCATTTCTTTGTATCTCCTTTGCAATTCTATGCCAACATGTCATACAGGTAAATCTTAACCTCGCTGGGGCTGAGAGCTTATTTTCCTAATTATCTCTGTTGGCTCTGCATCACTATAATTGAAGGGTTCTGCTCTTTTCACAGCATGAGCTCAACACCAAGTACAAATTGTTAAAGAGGAACCAATGTGCAAGCACATGCCAGGAGGACCTGACAGTTCATGGTGCAGCTCAGCCACTGGCACAAAACCAGCACTCTGCTGAGCAGTAAGCATGCAAGCCATTTCTCTGATTACGTGATTTCTTGATAGAAATACCTCTAGAAGAAAAACATTAATGTGACTTCGACAGGACACTCCTTCCCCTGATCTCAAAGCACACTCCAGAGGTTGGTGGTATCTAGTCACAGTTAGAACCGGACACTGAGAAATTCAACAATGTCTGTGCATCCAGATCTGGATCACTGCAAACTTTTCAGGTGGGAAGAGGAGGGGATCAAAACACTATTGCCCATAGCATCTGCCAACAAATGTGCTTCTTGTTTTTACAACCTCTCATTTGAGAAACCACATTAA
Organism: Ciconia boyciana; assembly: GCF_034638445.1. Classification (NCBI taxonomy): domain Eukaryota; kingdom Metazoa; phylum Chordata; class Aves; order Ciconiiformes; family Ciconiidae; genus Ciconia; species Ciconia boyciana. Next base: position 152,077,444 of record NC_132935.1, read on the forward strand.
CACCCGAATGCCGTCTCATTGCATTGTGCAAAGCATTTCTAAGATTTGATTTCATGCATTATTCAGATTCATAGCACTAACCTGCAATCATGCTGGTCAGTAAGTTCTTTGATTTTGATGTTAACTTTCCGGTATCCCACTAATTGACTCTCGAGAGAATTGCAGTTAGTGCTCACTGAAGAACTACAACTATTGCAACCTTTTCAAATCCAGATCACTTGAAAAAATAAAATGTTTTTAAGGAGCTGAGATAAAGCACAGGATTAAAAGAACTGACTAATGAAATCATTATAGACAGCATCTCCATTTTCATTCTGACTGGTAGTTTGCGATCAAACACAACACCTTGCATGTGCCATACAACAAACATTTATTTTAAAGAAAAGTTCCTCTGGACAGGTAAGTACTACACTGAATTAAAAGGTACCTCTCTGTTTCCTATAAAATTTAAAATTAATAACCTAGGGAAAATAATTGCCTGACTGCTGAGAAATGATACATAAAGCATGGCCATAAACGCATGGTATACTCTGTGTACGTATTTAAATGTTCCCTAGTTACCCCTGATTACAGCTTGCCACATCAACAAAACATCTGGTCTGGTATTTTTCTTACATTGAAACCTCTTGGCCAAGCAGGAATTTTTATTTCAAAAGCAGCTGAAGCCTTTGTTTACCATCTCATAGGACATGCTGTTAGACTCTCGTGCTGAAGATCTTTTTTAATGATGGGACTTGATGGGACTGAACGGTGTATGTTCACCAGCTTTCACCTTCACTATTAATAACAGCACAGTTCCTATCTGAAATGTCTTCTATAATTGTGTAATTACACACCTCATTTATCCAATTGTTAAGCCAAGAGCCTGATTAAATATTAACAACTGCTTGGTTCTCCTAGTGTCGTTAGTTGGAAAGCAACCCTGTAATCTCAGGTAACACATGATGGTAATTATCCTTCACAGTCACACTTAGCTGAAAATCCAGCACAATCAGAGCAGATAAGGTTGCCCAGCAGAAAACACATCTCCTCTCTGTTCCTCCTTACCTTCATGCTGCCCGAGCCACGTCCCGCATATATGGACTTTCCACTATAGAAAAGCAAACCGGTACAGAGCACTGCAGAGGAGGACATTGGCTGGTTTTGCTCCTCTGATCCCATGCTGCATGATAAGAAATTGCAGCCTGGCTCCCAAAGTTATAATGTGATTTTTTAACTTCACATCAAAGAAGAGCCAGTTTGGTTTTGCCCAAACATCCCTTCCCATAGAAACCAAGGGGGAGAGCAGAGCAGCTCAGCTTGCGGCTGGCAACGCGAGAGCTGGGAATGATGCTCTTGCGTCTGGCCTCGCATCAGAGGGGAGCGTGCTCCGTGAACTTCACAAATTATTAGGCAACCTTAGCTGAAATACATAAACCAGGAGCAAGCTGCACTTCTGTTGCACTCTGCGTGGGAGTATCACCAGGCTCCTTAAAATAAAACGTTGCAGAAGAGATCATCAAAATGCTATAAACAACCCAAAGCGATGGCAAACAGATGTTTTGTTCAGCCCTCCGAGGAGTGCTATGCACCACTGCCCTCACCGAAGCCCTCGGGACCCCAGGGACTCTGAGCTGGGGGGGGACACGAGCAGGCACCCTCTGCCTCAGGGAGCAGGACCATGTCGGGGGGGACGTGTGAACTGGAGACCCTGAGCCACAGGCGTGGGGGCACGCGTGGGGGTGGGCATTGCAGAAACTGATCCAGCAGATCACCCTTTCCCAGCTGCTGCAGCGGCGTTAATAGAGGGCCGCCTGGAGCAGTGGGGCTTTTCCCCAGTTAACATCTTATTATGATGAAAGGAGCAGTTTATACCTCCCAGAGTTATTGCTTCCAGGCTGTCTGTAAACTCAGGTGAAACCCTGCATCTGGTTCAGGTTTTCAGGCTTTCCGTTGCAGCAGAGAGGACGGGACCACAATTTGTGTGCGAGGAGAGAGGGACTGGAGGTGGGCTGGGATGGGGGGCTTGCCACCCACCGAGCTGGGGCCACCAAGCCACTGCCTGACGTCTGCTGCGCACAGCTCCTCGTCTCCCCTCTTCTGCGGCGCAGTGTGGCACAGCACGGCACGGCACGGCACGGCCAGTGCTGGCATGCTGAGGTGTCAGGCACAGCCGTGCCCGGGGCTGCGGGAGGGGAAGGCATCAGGGTTTGCTCTGAGACCTCTCAGAGCATCAGGGTGGGCTGCTCCAGAGCAGGGGATGCAGAGGGGCTCTGCAGCTGGTGGCATGAGAAAGCCCACGAGAGAGCTCTCTCATCCGTAATATGCTGCAGTTCAGCTCAGGCTCCCAGTACAGCGCTGGCAGCTGAAGAATTTGAAATAAGATTTGCAAGATCAGAGTCAGAAATCAATAAACTCCATCAGCTAGGATCTAGCAGCTGCCTGAAACAACAGGTTACAGCAGCTGATGAATACTTTAAGGTGGAGGAAATGAATTAAAAATAAGACCAAAATATGATCAGAAAGCATGCTCTGCAGCTGCTAGCCCCATAGGAGAGCAAAACCCAAGAGAAATAACTACATTCAGGTATATCCCTTAACACACAGCTAGAGCAACCTCTTCAAGGATGGACAATACCTTTATATAGTGGGCTACAAGTTACCAAATGGCTCCTTATTCAAGTTTTATCTGCTCGGTTTTGTGATTCATAAAACTGAATTATCGATTCCTGTATTCTTTCTGAAAACCAATTTAAACAGCCCTCACCCACCCCTCTGCAATAATCTTTCTGTGATACTTGCACCAGTTGTGTAAATAAAGGCTTCAGTGAAATAGCATCGATACTGATGACTCTGAGCCCCAGCAGGGATTGTTTGGAAGCTGAGTAGATGCTTGAGCTCACCTCACCAGCATGCAGCTTGCAGGTGGGACACGCAACAGGACATGCTCCGGCCTGGGAAGCATTAGAGACCCCCACACGGTCTCTAGCCTCCCTCTCCATCATTGTCCTGTCCAGCCAAAGCCATAAGAAACGGGATTCAAGCCAGAAGCTGTAAATATGGACAGGGAAGGCAGCAGAACGCCAGCATGGCCACCGAGGCAAACAGCAGTTTGCCCCTTCGTGCAATTTAAGGGGAAAACCCATGCCAAACGAGGGCATCCCACCAGAGCCGCAGAGTGAGTCGGGGTGGATGGGCAAATGAAGCCTTTGTGGTCAATGGATGAAAAGCATATGAAATATTGGCAAGGACACCTGTTTCCAGCTTGTGCTCGATAGCTTTAGTGGGCTCCTAATGACTAGAAAGATAAGCTCAGAAAAGAGGCAGTGACATGGCCACTGTTCCTGAAGAGGTTTCTGGATCATTACCATCTTTGTACATTACACTAAATAAAACACTTAAAGTTATGTTGTTGCTATTTGAAGGGATTACAACAACTGAGCATCAGAAAACCTCTAATAAGCCTCTGATGAAAAGTCAAATATATATAAAACCAGATTTTTGCTATCTTCTGCAATGCTGCAAGAAGTTCCACTGAAAAATAAAATCACCTGGAGGAATAAATTTGTTCAGTTGAGGCTGACCTGAATGCAAGGCTTTTTTGTCTTCTGGCCTTGCACAGACATTTTACAAGCAATTGTTTTCCAAAACAGTACATTGGTCTTCACCGTTTACTGACACTGATGCTACTACACGCCAGGAGCCTGCCCGTCCTCCTGGTGATGCAGAGGATCCGAGAACGCCACTCTGCAGCAAAATTGCCCATGTCCCCAGAGAGACGTGACTCGCTGTTCAGAAAGCCAAAGCACGGCTGAGGAGCCTTTCAGAGGAAGCACAGACACACCACCCTGAAAGATAACTCACGCTCCTGCTGCTGCCTTCACATCTGCAGCACCAGTCCCAGCAAGGAGGTGATTCCAGCAAACGGAGACGTCAGATCTAGGGGAGCCACCTGCAAAAGCCCACACAAAAGTGCTCCCCAGAAACCTTCCGGCCTCATAAACCTCTCATGGGCCCCCAAAGGCCATAAATTCTGCAGAGCCTCTCACAACTGTTTCAAAACACTTAATGTTTTCCTTCTGCTCTGCGGTTTCCCTGCCCACAGTGGGGATCTCTGCACCCACCCGATATTGAGCCTGGCCGAGTATTGCTTCATATGCCAAAACCCACTATGGAATTGAGCTAAATTGTCTTAGCTGATGTCCATCTAGGTAAGACATTGATGCCACTTCCTTATAATTTGATTTATTTTAATTTTTTTTTTTTTTTGGGGGGGGGAGCAATTGAAGTATTTGAGTCAGATTTTCAATTTCTAATGTCGGGATTTAAGAAATCAACAGGTTAATGACATCAGCTGAACTGAAGAACTTGTGGGACAAGCATGACATTTCTCTCCATAAACACAAAAATGCGATTTAAAAACCAGCAGCCCAAACAAGGAGAAAAAGCTTGTAAGGAAGACGCCTTATCCTGTCACCTCAGAGCGGGTAGCAGGATGTAGCACTGAATGAGTTACTGAAAACAAAACTGATCAGCAAAGCAAAGTTAACTCTTACAGGTAAGAAGGTGTAGGGATGTGGACAAACCCAGTTAGACCTTGCAAGGGAAATAAAATGGGAATGTGAATGTAAAACTGGAAGTGCTCACATCCCACCTGAAAAAGATTTTGTTGCACAGAAACTGGGAATGACCAGCCTGTGTCTGCTGCAAAACATCTATCAAAGAAAGAGCATCCATATGTGAGCCAAAACTACACCAAGCAATCTCAACAACTGCAGCCATTTTAGTGCATCCTCAATATTGAACTATGATTTGAAAACATTTATGACTTTCAAAAGACAATGAAAGACATGAAGGTCTGTCTATACTCCCTAAAGTTGTCTACCCTCAACCTAATCTCATACCGTTCTTCAGAAAGACAAGTGACCTTTTGCACAGTGGGGTGTTTGGGGGCAAGCTACCTGCGCCTCTGTTACGAGGTGCCATACAGAAACCGGTTCTTTAACCAAGTACTTTTGCCGTGGGCAGAAGCTGGCCAAGAGGAAGACAACCGTCGGCTGTGCCGAGATGGGAGCCATCAGGTAAAGATGGGTACCACCATTTCTGAAGGCTCAGCATTTCAAGTGATTTTATTTAATATTTTTTATTAACCAGGTAGGAGAATCCTAATAAAATCTGTGGATTTGGCAGAGTTAGTTGGTATTGTAAGGGTGATGGGAATACTGGAATATTATGTATGAGACTTAGATGGCTTTGTGGGTTGGAATATTAGAAATGGATTAAATTTGATTGCACCAACTCCACATCATGCACCTGGAAACACCTAAGTGGAACTTCAGCTTTAGCATGGGGACTTGTTATTTGGCTTTGACAGAGAAAGAGGAAGACTATTAGCTCACAAGACGATTACGCGCTACCAGAGCAATGAGGCAGTAAGGAAGGAGACCAAACTTTATGACCTGAGAAGTTTATCCCTATTGCTCTGAGCCTCACCCATGATCACTCAGGCTTTCTTCTACCAGGCGCTGAAACAGCCCCATTTTTCCCCACTGCCCGCAGCCCCCGTGGGAGCTGCTGTAACCCTCCTGCCCGCAGCGGCAGAGCTCCCGCGGCTGCTTGCAGAGGGAGCCAGTCTCTCCTCAAGCTCCAGCTCAGGGCACTTCCACCTCACGTGAAGAACGAGAGACAACAAAATAATACCACACGAGCACTTGTACCGTCTCCAAAGCTTGGCTGAGTCTGTAAGCTATCCTCGCAGCACGGCAGTGAAAGCGATGGGCTGCTCTTCCCAACCTGCCACCATCTTCAAAATCCCCCCCCTCTTTGCCACCGGCACCCCAGGGCTCAGGGACGAAGGAGAGGGCTGCATGCTCCCCGCTCCCGCTCATTAACCTAAGCGCTTTGAGTGCTTAAGTATCAAAGTGCAGCAGACTGAACTTTACATCGATTATTTTAACGTGAAGCCTGTATCAGATTTCACTAGCAAAGCATTTCATATGGGATAAACAGTATTCTGTTCCCAGCAACGAGTCACGTTTTTCTTATTCGGACACTGATGGAGCCTGCAAACAGCTCCGCTGGTGGTACCGCCGTGCCTGGGAAGGCTGCGGCTCAGCAGCGACGGGAAACGCTGAAGTAACAGCAGTAGCCTCGAGGGGTTTGTACCTCTTCCCTTCCCTTCCCTTCCCTTCTCTTCCCTTCCCTTCTCTTCCCTTCCCTTCCCTTCCCTTCCCTTCCCTTCCCTTCCCTTCCCTTCTCTTCTCTTCTCTTCTCTTCTCTTCTCTTCTCTTCTCTTCTCTTCTCTTCTCTTCTCTTCTCTTCTCTTCTCTTCTCTTCTCTTCTCTTCTCTTCCCTTCCCTTCCCTTCCCTTCCCTTCCCTTCCCTTCCCTTCCCTCTTCCCTTCCCTTCCCTCTTCCCTTCCCTTCCCTTCCCTCTTCCCTTCCCTTCCCTTCCCTGGACACGTGTCTCCCCAAAGGAAAAGGGATTCCACTACATGTCCATGGGTGCACTTCAGTCAACTTTGATGCTTAGCTTTACCACCTGGTAAAAAACCACCTGGGTTTTTTGTTAATTTCTAATATTTTTTTAAAGTTTCTTATACATTGAATGACTAAAAGGGGTTTTACTGGAAAGGACTGCTGCACGCAGACAGGAGGGGGACACAGCTAGAAGGACAACAGAAAATACTGTTTGCCACAGCACACCTGAAAACCAAGCTGTTATTACATTTTCAAGGATATTTCTCCAAGTATATTTCAATCTTTCTCCATTTGAAATCCCTGAAAATACTTCCAGACCTGCTTGTCTTAATTACTTTTCACAGACCATCTATAAAACATCAATCAATAACCAACACTACAGGTAGGAAAACTCAGTGTGAGGGAGAAAAATCTAAAGCAAACAATGTACTTTTTAAGTCTATGAGAAAGAAATCACTCTGTGGCCATCCATAGCCAGTCATTCTTCAATCAGTAATTTCCACTTAGAATGCTAAGTAGTACTAGGTAATGCTAAGTACTTAGAATGCTAAGGTACTGCTATTCTTTGCAGAGACTATTGGAGATTTTTCACAGGCTACAGTAAAGAAAATGACAGTAAGGGATTTTTTCTGCTTTCTGCCTAAGCAGCCAACTCCCCGCTGCAGTCGGCACGGGCGCAGTGAGCCTGTGCATTGCGTACCTGTGCAGAGTCGTCGCACGGGGGATGTGACCACGTGTGAAAGAGCAAACAGGAGGGGAGGAGGAGCTCCCCAGTGAATTTAACATGGAACGAGGAACCAAATACTCTTTCCTTGTAATCTGTTGCAGTGACTTTGGCAGATATTAAAAAAAAATTATATAACTTTTCAGTTATCTTTATTTGCCTTCATTCTTACCAAATATCCAGCTCTGGAAGTACCTTTGAATTTCTTCAACTCCTCTCCAGCTTTTATTGCCCTAGTTCAGTACCTTCTGCAAACTGCAATTTGGTGTGCGAGTTCACACCAATTTATTCTAACTTGTATTGTAATTACATACAGCAATTAACCTCCTTCTCCGTAACTATGCCAGTAAAACTACTCCTTGGTTTTCCTCTGTCTCAGTTTAGGCTTCTTGACACAACTTCACTCTTCATCCATAATTACTAACGCTTGCTGGATAACAACCTACCAGTGAGGACATTCGCTGAAGTCCAAGTAAGGTTCTTGTACTGGGATTTCTTGACCTGTTGTTCGGATCGCTGTAGTCAGCACAAGGAACAGGATTTTTCTTGTTACACACACAATTATCTCATGAATTAGTTAGAAGAGATAAGATATACTGCTCCGTAATTCAAATTAATTCTCCCTTTTCATCGTATTCTCGCGTACGCTCGCCCAGTGGCATGGCTGTTGGCTAATGGGCAACCACCACATGCCAGAGGGGGCTGGGTGTCACAGATGTCACCTCACAGGCGTCAGTCCTGCAGAGGCTTGCAATGAGAATAATATTAACTGCCACAGAAATACCCAAAGTGCCTAAAAATTAAGTCTTTGCAGGATCTGCTCTACTCGCCTGCTGGGTGTGCACCCCTCCGTAGGCAGCTCCTCCTGGAGGGTCCTCTGGCTGGAGACAGCACCACGGCCTCTGCCCACTCAACAGCAGAGTAAATCGAGCCCTGTGCAGCCACAGCACTCTGCTGTTGGGGAAACGCAGAGGCTGGGACAGGGGACCGCAGGGCACAGGACTTGGCACGCCTGGCTCTGCACGTGACTTACCTGGGAGCAGGCAAGCCGAGATGCATGGCGACCTTGGCCCCTCCTGAATGAATCTCGCTCCTGAGACACATTAGCCTTTTGCGGGCTATGAAAATGTTTCCAATATATAATATTAATATTCCACCAGTTGAAATATGGAGCAGCTCAAAGTTCTCCCACCCAATTACAGTTCTGGCCATTAGTACAGCAAGCTATTAAAACCAAGTTAAAAAAGGAAGGTGGCTGCATTTACCATGCTGCTTTATTTCTCAGAAGGCTGGCATTTAGAAATAAACTAATCGCTTCAATTTGACAGCAAGCAAAGCACTATTTGCTGTGTTGTCTGAAAGCCTTGAGAAGGATTTGGATACATTTAAAGGTTTATTAGAATAGTGACAGGGCTTGCCTGTATAGAGCAAGGATGCTGGATGGCTATGCAGAATTGATACTGATGTGTATTAAATCCAACACTGATATAATGAGGGGCAGGAAACTTCAAAGGTGAAAAGGTGAATGGCAGGAGACTTATGGCTTCATTATAACAGCTTTTTTTTAAAATTTCTTTTTTTTTTTTTAAACTGGAGACTTCTGTCACTGTAAACTGAAGATTCAATCACTTTGCAGACCTAGCAGTGATTAAAGTTCTAGCATCTATTCTCCATAGCAAAGCACTACTATGGCAGTATGGCAAAAAAAAAGAATATTGCAGACAAAAGCACAGAGAACTGAGCAACGATTCCAAGTGACAAACTTTGTATCTGCACATCTCCCCTACTGCAGCGAGAACTTCTCAGTCCTCCAAAGCTAAAAGATCTAGCATTTTCTCTGGTCCAAAAGGAGTTCTTAAATATATTGCAGTTTCACCAGAGCAGTTGAAGAACAAGTCTACTCTATCATGAATTTTATCTGAAAGAAGTAGTTATGCTCAGGATAGCCTGCACATGTTGGGGAATTTTTGTTGATTTTTCCTCCAGGCTTCATTACGCAGTGTTTACAGTTCACTCCACCCCCCCCCACCCTTTTTTTTTTCAGGCTGGTCTTTTTCAAAACCACTGCCACATTTTAGGTACTCTGAAAAGATTTTAACTAAGAACAACCGCCTAAATTTTCTTTTAAGTGAGAAATGAATCCTAAAAACTTCATGAGCTAGAAAGCTTTCCCATGCCTCACAGCAGCCGTATGTCCTAGAACAAAACCTTATTCAATGCTGAGTAAACAATAATGCACTTCCCCCTCTTAAATCTAACTTGTGGATTTATCATCTTACTTTCCTTGGACACAACTGCAAAAGGGGAATTATTTTTCACAGCTGACAGTGGGAATGCGGAGCCCAGGAAGCAGAGAGCCCCAGAGACCTGACAGTCTGCTTGAACTGTGCCTGAAAAATGCGATTCATCTGAACGCTGCAGAGAGAAGGGGGGGAAAAAAGGATGAGCCTAATTGGTTCTGACTATAAAAGTCACATCTCGGTTTTCTCTAGAGATGCACATTGCAGGAAACACTATTAGTGAATCTGGATCCCTTTTAAAAGGGCTAATTTAATCAAGCGCTACAATATTTAAGAATATGACACTGTTAGGAGATTTACATATAACATTTGACAGTAAAAACTATCAAATGTTTGTCATTAAATGACACCGAATGAATCCTTTGGGAGAAAGACGATACGTATTAGCGGTAGCCAAAGGGAGCAGTCTCGCATACAATAAAGCTTCACAACAGACAATTTGTTGAGCACTAATTCAAACCCAGATCCTATCTATTATGCACAAAATGAAAACACAAGACAAAAGCTCAGAGAATAAAGGATGCCTACCATGAAGATATGGGAACGATTTATTACCAAGTGACGGACGAAATGAGTTTGGTGTCAAAATACCCTCTTGTGCTGCACATGATGCTGCACGTTTCTAAATGCAAACTCTTGGCTGCAATGAGGAGCTTTTGTTGAGCAGCGTCCCCAGGACGGCTGGCCGAGGCGCAGCCGGGAGGCTCCCATCACGCTTGAGGTGAGCAGGTACGGAAACCGCATCAGATTTACCCCGCGTTCCTCTGCCCGTGTGTGGAGCTTTCAGATGGATCGTCTAAGGGCTTCAGGCTTCTCATTTTTTTCAATCTCTCACCTTACATAAGCACTTCATTTATCAGAAAGAAAGGGGAAAAAATCCATTCCGTGTTGAAATAGACTGCCACCTGCATTGCTTCCTAATGTAAGCAAATCCCAGTAGAAAGGTTTAGCACCAGACTTTTCTGCTGGACCAATAAATCACTCTCAGAAACAGAGTTTAAACCCTACATGTGGTGTTAACCAGCAAGAGTAGCACGTTTTTTAAAGAAATTCCAACAATTCAACAATTAATCCAATTTCCTGGAAGAACTCAGGTGACCACTGTGTATTTCGGGATTCAGATCAGCCATAGATATATTAGCAACATAATGAAACTGTTACTGCATTTTAACAAAAGAAAAGTAACTGGAATACACTGTGTACAGTGTGACACTAACAAACAAGTTAAGAATGTTCCACAGACTTAATCTTTGGATAATTTTGTGTGCAATCGTGTCTGCGTGTGCATGTAAAGACACTGGAAATGCTGCTCTGGAAAGACATGAGACTATTAACCTGTGCAGACACGGCAATTGCCTCCTGGAGTGCCGGTATCCCATCCATTTCTCAGCCCAGCTGTCTCATAAGGTAAAAATAAAACGGTGCTTTGAGTTTAACAGGATGCAATTGACTTACAAAGCATGGCTGGGCTCTGCTGTGCTGTACTCGGGAGAGGCTAAAAAGTGGATTAGGAAAGCAGAACATAAAACAGCATGAAAAAAACAAATTATTCCCTGGAAAACTTCCTCTCCAATTATTCACAAAAGAGAATAAAAATAAGTGAGCTTTCAAACAATCTGTACCACTTCTCTATTTTATAGTTCACTGCAATTGCTTTTAATTAACTTGCATAATTTAAATGGCCTGAATTCTACAGCCCGTTCCCTTTAAGAAACGTCTTCTTGCAAACTTTGATTAGCTCTAGAGAAAAGACGGCAGATGACTTTAAGTGGCACGAAGGTGGATTTATTGGCAAGAGTGTCAGGTTTGCACTTGGCAAGGAATTGGCAGATAGCAGAAAATGGCTGGACAGGATTCAAACTGCAAGGACTCAGAGCTGAAAAAGGATTTATTTGAATAGCAAAGTATAGCAGTGTATTTACTTCAGTTAAAATTAATAAAAGCTTTTAGCTAAAAACATGAAGAAATTAAACTTCCAGTGGAAAGCAACTGCATTGCTTCAAAGGCATGGTCACAGGGATATTTATTGCTTTCCTCCCTCACCATGTCATTTATTGCTTCTAGCAATAGGAAGGTATATTGATCTCCCTGATTGGCTGTATGTTCAAAAGTCAGATTAAATCTGAAGCTGCACAAAATTATTTAGCATACAGGAAATAAAATGCTTTATTTTTGTCCTAAATCAACTGTAGAAAAGAGTAGTATATTCATTGCATATGAAAGGCACAGAGACTGAAGTCCCAGAAATAGCAGAGTAGTCAAAGGAGTGTAAGATGCTTCATGCAGGTAGACAAGAGGCTTGGCCATGCTCTACAACAAAAATGACAGGGTTTTGTGCCAAAAGAAGTTCTCACTATTGAAGGATCACCACCTGAAACTGTAACTTTATTTGGTTTTGGTGAGATTTTTTTGGCCCAAGGTTTTTGCTTTCTGTACAAACGTCACAAAATTGCCTATGACAGTGCTTAAAGTATCAGCTATCGTACTGAAACCTTCTTTATGCTCATGACTCCACCACTGGAGATGGACCAGTGGGAACAGCAACAGAAATGGTTTCCAAAACAGCAAGCACTGCTCTGCTCCCGGGCTGGTGCTAGGCCCTGCTTCAGGGGGGAGGCCGGCCTGGCTGACCTCCGGGGTCCCCTGCAAACAATGTTTCCGTGAAACATTCTACGAAACAGCGTTCACAACTACTCAATCCCAGGCTTTTGGCTAGTAGCAAAGATGCCAGACAATGCTGACTTTGTTGAATCAGACATTTATAAATTGCGTTCAGCCAGAACAGCTCACAGAGGATGCTAAAAAGGTAGGGTGGCTAGGAAAACAGAAATAGAAAAAGCAAAAAAGCAAAAAGAGAAGGGAAAAGACGAAAAAGAGGGAAAAGGAAAAATCTCAGTCACAGTGTCTCTGAACTGCTGCTTTACACTATCAGATCTGCATGAGACACTTCTCTGGAACTTTCCTGATTCTGGTCTATGATTCTAACTAGGTGATGGGACATTCTAGTCTTTTCCAATGGCACATAAAGACCCCAAATCACATTTAGCAGCTTCTTTTTCTTATAGCAACCATTCATTTTTTTCCTACTACTTATGAGTGTTGTATCTGCAGGAAACCGAGTGAGCCATTTTCCTATTTTGCTAAGTACTGATGCAGTACTTGATTTCACTTTTATGGACTAAAGATAAAAGATGCTTTCCTCAGAAAACTGAAAGACAACATTTCAAGTCTGGCAGCAGCTGGTCTCAGCAGCCAGCATGTGGCTCACCTAACTACAAGTATTTAACTGAGACACCAAAAAAGAAGGACATTCACAAAGTCACCTAAGCCATTTGGAAGAGTTCATGCCCAAGGAAGTTGAGGATGCTCCAGACTGATGTACCTCAAGTGGGAGCAGACTCTGGAACCATGTAACCACAGGGGGTGGAAGGGAGAAGTTCAGACTAAGGCTGCAGGACACTTCCACAGACACAGACCATCAAAGGCTAGTCATACTGAAGCTTGACCTTATATTCAATACGTTGTGCCAACTTCAATCATCACTACTTCCTTTGCATATTTCTTCCCCTTTCCTCCACTGAATTATGCTATAAGTCTACATGCCTTGGACCATGATCTGGGCTGGCACAACAGTAGAAATATTTAACAAAATTCAAGTCAAAGAGAAGGTATGGACATTTTTTAATTCTTACTTCCCTTGGCTACTCTAAAGAACTCTGGATAAGAACAAACTGTTTGTACCTACCAGTAGAAGACCTATCATCTACAAATTTAATCTACAGCAGTGTAATTGTGCGGAGAAATCCACACATGGAATAGTTTGCTTACGTATCTCTTTCCAATAGAACTTTCTTTTCACTGATTTAATCTGTTATTCTAGATTAAGTTGGAAATTTCTGCAAAATAACTTCAGAATAATGTTTCTGGATTTGTCAGCAAGAGAAATCATAATTTATCCCATCATTTCTAATGCTTACATGGAAAAGTCAATAAAATGCGAAAAAAATGGAAGGGAGAAAGCTTCCTTTGTACTTGACAGCACCAGACCTATCATGTTTTAGAACACTTCTGATACTACTACATCAATAAAATTGTTACACAAAGCACAAGTAGAGAAGTATACTGCTGTTATTTTTTAGGATTCCTTGAAGGTTTGTCAATAAGGTATTATAAATTCACTCAAGTCTGAAAACCAAGTTATTTTTACACTCAAATTTGCAGTTTCTACTTTGGAACTGCAGAATGGTCAGCCATGTAAGTCATACCTGAAGCCCAAATCTTGCATGTTGCCCCACATTGTGCACCTATACGTGCAGCCATCAAGGCTATTTTGATTCCGTGGATGTGTCTGCTTGTACGGAGAAAGGAAGTAAACACATTTTTTTCCTGAAACTTGCATGCAGGCTCAGGTCTTCTTCAGTATTCCTAACCAAGAAAAATTATGGCAATTTAATAAGAAGTGGAGAAAATCCTACAATGTGACAGATCAGCTATAAAAGCACACACTGAAATGAGGACAACCTTTTTAAGCCATCAGAATTTTCTTCATGAGACTAGACTTTTTCTGTGTCATACTCAGCACACAGAGACTTTCCTTTTTCAGTGCTATAAGGAATCTGACAAGTAAACCTACTACAGTTAATAGCATTTTAATCTTTATGCATAATAATCACAAACCTACATTGTACAGTTTTGATAATAATAACTGACAGCTGAATCTGAAGTATACATTTCTTTCCAAAATAGATGCGCATGTAGGTGGATGTGTTGTAGAAATATAATATACTACATGGCTGAGCCTAGATAAGCTGGTGATTCTCAAACGTCAGCATCATCTGCACAAAGTTAGGGCTGAAATCTGCTCTCCTAAATACCTGTTCATCCTTCTTATGACACTTTCTCTAAAGAGCTCAGTGAATAGTATATAAAATAAGTATCTAATGAGGTATGACAGAAACTCTGATGGAACTAAACAGCAGAGATCTAAATTCTAATAAATAAATGAAGTAAAACATTTACTGCCAGCAACTATGTCAAGTTAGCTATAGGAAACTGTAGCTGTGCAGCTGGAGAAGGGCAATACTCTGCAAGCCAGAGAAGCGATGGAACTCCTCCAGCTTTGATTATTTATGGTGTGATGATGAAGGAACAATTTTCCATGTGGGGAACAGCTTTAAAGTTGAACAGTGAAGCTGAAACAGAGATTTAATGAAAAATCAGAGGGGAACAAAACTACAGCTACAAGAACAATAACACTCGTTTTAACAATTTAAAAATATAATTTATGTGCAAAACCAGATGTTAACTTGTCAAGCTTCAAGGTAAACAGCAAACTGTATTCATAACAACCCTTCTGCTGAACAGCAAACATGCACTATTTAATGTTGCTGTAAATAAGGCCCACTTCATACTTCCAAATGTTATCAAAATGAACACAAACGCAAAACAAACACATTTTAAACAAAGGACACATCTGTATTTAATGCAAAGCTATTTTCAAAAATCCCAACCTTTCATAATCTACCATAATCATAATAGCCTGAAACATAAGAATGCTTTCAGGCTTACAAAAAAAGGCTTCTAATTTTAAACATTTACGAGGACACTGAGAAGTGGCTTAGAACCATACTTTAAAACATGTTTTCAGGCTTTAAATTGCTGAAAGCAGAGACCCCTTTATCCATTTGGCCTGGACTAGAGAAAGGGAGAGAAGCACAAAAATATGATGAAAAGAAAAGACTGTACATGAAAATTTCCATTAAAAAAAAATGCAACCCACTCCCTCATCCCAAACCTCCTTCCTCCCATCATCATTGTAACTCCCCCCCTTTTACACAAAATGAAAGGGAGTGACTCTTCTTGCCTGATAACCACCACCAAACAACTCATCTACATCAGTGGCTCTGGTGCACCACCATTTTTAACAAATACTTTTTGAAAATATTTTTGAAGGACAACTCTGCCATCACTGGTGCTGTTGCTGAACAGGAGGGACTCCGTGTCAGAGCTGCATTCATTTCAGCTCATTTTAAACTATGCCAAGGAATGGGTGATATTGCAAGAAAGGTGATTTAATGTCCATTCTAAATAATGAACATGATCAAACCTTTTAAATTTTTTTTTCCCCAACTCTTAAAAAGTGTGCTTTATGCTGGGAATGAACTTCCCTTTGATATAGTATAACTATGTGAAGGAGGGATTGTTCTCACATTTCTGTTTCAGAGAAAACACCAAACTGTTTGATTTTGAGAGTTAAAGGATTAAGATGGGGGAAAAAAATGCTTCTAAATGCAAACACACTCTACTAAAGTTAAATATAGTCTCAGTTTGATAGGAAACACTGACTTTAAAATTAGCAATTCCTTTCCAAATACGCCATACATTCTCCTCCATCTACCCAGTGAAAATAAATATGAATATATTGT
Organism: Ciconia boyciana; assembly: GCF_034638445.1. Taxonomy (NCBI): domain Eukaryota; kingdom Metazoa; phylum Chordata; class Aves; order Ciconiiformes; family Ciconiidae; genus Ciconia; species Ciconia boyciana. The sequence continues at coordinate 152,093,351 of NC_132935.1, forward strand.
ACGCATTAAAAGCTGGGTGTGCCATACCCAAGAGTAAGAACAAGTAGTATTCTTACAGTAGTTCCGCATACAAAAAGTAATATATGAAAGCAAAGAAAGAACCACAAATATGTATTTATAGCACCAGATAATAGGGAGGAAGTTTTGAAAATCCACAGGGATTCTTCCACCTTACCAGGCACCTGTACAGTTCTATGAGCCTTTTCCTTTTGTCTGTTATTTTTCTCGGCTCCAGTCCCATAGTTCAACTCCAGGGCAAAGCACCATACAACAAGAAACTACATTCAAAACTATTAGCTCATCAAAACTGCCTTTACTGTTTAAAAACAAAACAAATACACAAAATACTGCAACATCTTCTGGAATCCCACTCAGAAACCCCAGCATTTTTAGATCTTTTCTCATGTTCTCATCACCACAATTTTTGCAAAACTGTGAGAAGCCACCCAAGATATTTTAGGAACAACTCCTTCATCACTGCAATCCCTCAATTATAGTTTGACCACAAGAAGAAATGGATAGAGTAGTACTGTAGAGACAGTATTGGTGTATTTTTCAGTTTGCTCTCTGATGTGCTCTGACTTCTGTTGAACAGTGATATAGTGACTTCTTATGCTGCCTCCATTATTGCTCCCAAAATAATTCCGAGGTACATAAGGCTTTAAGTAACAGAAGTTTAAACACCAATTTCAAACTAGATTCAATGGTTCAATGATCTTTGCATCAAAACTGAGCTCCAGAACTCCATCTCCTTACAGCCTGAACTGATTTGCCCCCTTGGAGATGTGCTGAAATGGTCACTTACCATGCCTGCTCTGTAGCAGGGGACACAGCATGCACTATTCCTGCATTACAGGCTGCTACAGCTTTGCATCCTGGTAAGGCAACTGTTACTGGGTCCTGACACTGGAAGGTTAAGGTGCTGCATGCAATTCCTCTAGTACAGTAAATCTGGCAACACAAGTGAAAAAAACTCATTACCTGTACCACAGACTTAGAAGTGAAGGAACAATTTCCCTTTAAAGCCACAGACTGGGTCAACTGCAGAGGTACAAAAGCTATATACCAAGAGTGTTAAAGGCAGAGTGCTAATGGTGTTGGCAGCAGTAGTGCTGCTGTCACAGGAGGTGCAAGGAATATGCTAAAAGTTCACTGTGAAACATGCAGTCTATTGCAGAATGTCAAACTTTCCAGGATTTTACTCCGATTACTATTTTAAAAACAAACTTGTATTTTTTCATAAAACAGTCAAGCTTTGAGGGTTCTGTTTTCACGGGTGGCAACTAACTCGTCTTCAACCCAAAGAGTTACAGGCAAAAAAATACATGTAGATTTTTCACTTTAAAAATCCAAAGATCCTTGCTGTACCAGGACAAAATATAACACCTAGAAGACCTGCCAATAACAAACCTGCAAGCAATGAACATGGTTGAAGACACTGAAATCATGAAAACAAGAAAGCTCTTAAATTATAGATTATAAAGCTCCTGAATGCCAGCTGCATGTATGCACATTCAAATGATTCAGAGAACTGCATGGAAGTATATATTTACCATAAAATCTGGAAGCACAGTTGGGACTGAAATTACACTTTCAGTCTGGTTTGTCATTTAATTCGAGATTGAGATTACTTCATATAAACTGATTCATTTCTGTGTGTATAGTATAATTTAACTTGAGACTCTTTTTCCTTGATGTTGACCGTCAGCATTGGGTACTTGCTCCTGCTAAGTTCTTTAAGCATGAATTTTAAGTACAGTGTTTCATAATTGGCTTGCATGTGCCCATCTGGAATGATACTGGATAAATACATTTTCTATTTAACAAAATGAAGGTTAGCGTAACTTAAAAAAACCCCAACAAACCCACCAAACAAACCTCTGAAGTGATACAATTCTTGAGTTAGTTTAGCAACACAGCAAAAAAAACATAAACAATTTGGTAAGATAGTTGATGTTTTTCTTAGCATTGTAGAACTGAGCTTCAATATTCACCATTATTAGAAAGTTCGATAATTCCTTGTTTTGATAACAAACTAAAAATTGTCCATAAAGTGGAAGGGTCTTCACAGTTATGATGACTCTGCCAATGATTACAAAGATCCTCTTTTCTTCCAAATAACTGTTTGCATAAAATGCAGTTATAGCCCGCTTTAGACCAAATTTCTATTTTTTTGCTTGGTGTACCAAAACCTACATTTTGCATCTCCTTGTCTGCTTCACCACTTCCTGACTGAGTCAGTTCACTTTTAGGTAACATATCGACATTATTTTGATGGTGAAAGTATATCTGTCTTTTCAGTTTTGGAAAAGTATAAAAATCCTCCTCGTGGGCACTGCATTTTGCTAAATGTCTTCTCTCATTGCACTGTTTCCAAAAGTGGGTTGTATGTTTGATCAGTTCCCCCTTAGCTCCTCTATTTCCTTGCAAAACCCCTTCCTTTACTCTTCCCTGGATCTCTTCTCCATGAGAGCACAATAAGTGAAACTTCATTTCACCAAAAGACTGTGCAATAAACTGGCATCGACCACATTTGATCTGTAATTTCACTTCTCCTGGATTATGGAATAGGTCCTCAAAATTGCACTTATTTGCCCTGTTAAAAAAAAGGAAATACAAACTATTTCAGTATTAGCCATGCACAGAATAGAGATGGCAATTTCTGTCCTTGTAAATTCCAAGAAGAGATGACATTCATGAAACATTCTTTTAATTAAAAACAGGCCATGTTGCTACAGTATCTAATTTATTCGGAAGAGAAAAAAAGAGAGAAAAAAAAAAATAATCAGGCTGATTAGGAAACAACTAAAACCAAATGTTTTTCAATACTGCTGAGTTTAAGAATTGCCTCCAAAATTAGCCTTGGTAGAAATAATCTTTTAACAACAGTAACCTTTTAATAACAGGTTAATAACGTTTTTTTAAGTTCCTGATTTAGTGAGGTGAACCCAAATACTTCTAGCTCTGTGCCAGAAAAGTGAAAATGAATATTAGATGTAGTGTACTACTAAGAGAAACTAACTTGTTTACACTGAGTGATCTAAGGCCAATTTAAGACAAAACTAGGTCCCACCTCCCACTCCAAGGTGGAAACAAGGAAACTTTTTTCTTTTTTCTCCTACAAGTTTGTAACACAGTTTTAAAAAGTTTAAATACCTAATTTACAATTGGACAGACTCTCTCACTGATTTAGGACAGCTCTGCAGCATAAAGGAAACAGATACACACAGAGCGAGCAAGTCCCTGGTTTAAGCCAAGCCAATCAGAAGATGACCTCCACAGAAACCTTCTCACAATGTCTACGAAAAGGACCACGTAATACTGTGTATTTATACACATTCAACATATCACCCAACAAAATAGATAAACTAAATGATTCATTGTATGAAGGCTAGTAAGGCTGAAAGAAAAGTGCTGGTGTTTCGTAGGTTCAATACCTTAAAATTTTCTAACTGATGTCCCAGAGAGTGGAGCTATGCAAAGCCAAATGTGTAAAATTGAACTGTAGTGTCGTAGTGAGGCGTCAGGTTAAAGCCTTGAGCTTATTAAAGTGTACTTCAATGAAAGTAAATTCACAGTGGAACAAACAAAAAAGCCAACGTTATACTGCATCAAGAAATTTCACCTCAAAATTACAATGCAGAGATAAAACAATGTTCTATCCATCTTAATATGGTAATGTTAACTTTTCTACTTGGCTAAGTGATCACAAGAGCAGCGGTAATCAACACACAAGACGGATTATCTCACAGCACTCCAAAGAAGGAAATGGGATAATGATATTTAATAGGGTAAACAAACTACAAGCTAATACTGAAATATTAATTCCTTTGCACTTATTGCAATTGGTTCACTTATCTTCTGGGGAAAACCCAAAATGGGCAGAACACAGACAACAGTGCAGATTAACAGAAAAAAGCGTTAGCTGTGAGAAATCAACTGATCAAAATAGCTCCACTGGCAGTATATTGGGTATTGCTAGAATATATGCAAAATCACTTCAGATATTCAGGTGTCATTAATAATTTATATTTGATAAATCAGCTAAAATATACCAGATGGTCTAATGGATTGACTAGATTCCTTAACAAAATATTTAAACCATTAGGAATCTCACTTTTGGGGAAAAAAAGATGAGGAAAAAGCAACAATTTTCATAATGGTGATGTTTAAGAACTTCCACTGACAATCTGAAATCCTGTTTTCATTAGCATTTAATTAGTGAAAACACTCACCTCTCCGTTGCTTCTTCTGCTTCTTTTATATTCACGTCTCTCTTCTTTAAAGCATCTTGGAGCTGCTGCTCGCTAGTAGAGGGCTCTGTGCTGATAACAACCCTGTGCACTTCTCTTAGGTGACCAAAATACACTTTTGCATGGCCAAAAACTTTAGCACAGAATTCACAACACACAAGTTTTTTGGGTTTGCCTTCATTGTGATGAAGTTTCATATGCGTGCTCAAGCTTCCAGAGTGAATATATGCTTTCCGGCAAATTCGACAGCTGTAAGGCCGTTTGTTTGTATGTGTGTTCATGTGGTCCTGAAGATGGTGTTTAAACTGGAAGATATGGTTACAAACATGACATTTATGCAACAGCTTAGGTACAGTTGAACATGCATTTCTACTTAAATCACTTGATTTAGCTGATGTAGCATCACTATGCTTGTAACTTAAATATTTGTTGGGAAGTGAACTATTTAAAAAAAAATCTTCATCTAAATGGTCAGGAGATGGTGTCTCTACTATTGCTGCAGAAGTCAGTGGTGCAAAAGCCTGCACAACTACCACTGGTTTTGGTCTAATACTACGGTATTTTTTCACTGCCTCTGCTTTTTTGTCTTCAGGTGGCTGAAGATCAACTTTTGCCCTCTCTCTTCCTTCTCTAAACTTATTAATGATGCATTTCCTTCGCTTGGTCTGAAAAGCCAATAAATCATCTGGGGGTCTTCTTTTCCTGCCTCTTCTTTTAGAGGCTGCACCGTTCAATTTTTTAAGACTGTCGATATCCACTTTATTGGATGGAGAGAAGGTATTTTCTCGAATGGTCTGTTTGGGGACTTGTGTAAATGATATAGCTAATCGCTTATCAGATGCTTTAGTAGGAACATGAAAGGTTTTTGCCAAAGCTGGTATCTTTTCACATTCAGACCTTAGTGAAGGACCAGATACATCCACAACATTAGTATTCTGCTTAGATTTACAGAACACTGAATTTTTCATCCTTGAGTAAGGCAAAATAGGAAGTTTTCCTTTTGGTGCTGATGGAGTCATCTGTATTGTACTGCCAAAAACTGCTGGCGACAGGACAGCAACAGAATTTGCAGAATTTGTGGGTTTTTCCTTTAGTTTCTCAGACGTTATGAATGACTCTCTTGTGGTTTCAGATGCTGTCTTCACAGAGCGTAGACTTAGTTTTGTGGGATTAATTGTACTTGCCAGCTTGGATGAAGAGTCTTTAACTACAGATGGTCCAGAAACATTATCGTTAGCAATTTCACTTTTGTTCACTAAAGGAGATCCAGATTCCACACAACTGCTTTTATTTACTAATGTGGCAACCCTAATTTCAGCTGAGTCACAGTCTGTTAGCATCACTTGCTCAGTTGAATCTGAACCAGAATGAGTTTCAGGACAGTCTTCAGTTAAGGTAGTCATGGGGGAAGTCTGTGATGAGATCGATGCTTTGGTAGGAATCTTGTTATGTGCACCCCAAACAGAGATTTGTGCTGGTTTTTTGTCACTCAGCAATTTATTTCTTACAGATTGGTACCTAGGGATAGGCAGCTTTAGGTTTTCAGAAGGGGCCGTGTTTGACTGCTGGACTTGCTGTGTTAGGGCAGGAGCAACATATGGCAAGGCCAACAGAGAAAAAGTTCCCTCATGACCAGCCACCTGCATGACAGCATAGTTTTGAGTTGGTACCACCAGAGGTTTAGAACCTGCAGCTGAAATTGGTGTATTTTGCTCAGGCAAAGATGACTGAAGACAAGAAACCACTCCAGATGTTAAAATTTTTGGTACCATTTTTGGAGCAATGGTCCTAAACTGACTCTTCTTCTGAAAACTTCCTATTGTATCCGAAGGGGATTTGTGTTTATCTGTAATAACATAACAAAGATGTAATACAATATATAGTATTTATTTTTTAAAAGTTACTGTATTGAAAATAAAACTGCTTACAAAGGATACTATTACACACAAACTTATTAAAAATATTTAGGTATTTAAATGACCACTAAATTAAGTTTAGCATTGCAAAAGTTTCATAGACAAAACAAAAATTTTGAATATAGATATGCAACCCCCCCCCCCCCCAATCTAATCTTAAGTGGATGTTTCATTCTAGGTTAGAAATTACATGGCATTTCAGAACAAATACACTTATAAGCCTTTTCTGCCCTGGAAAAGCTGCACTAACATGCTGGCAATATTCAGATGGAAGAACTAACAGGGAAAGGATTTAAACTCCCTGATACAGAACTTTTCTGAGCACCTGCTCTGATCATATCTCTCAACCAGAGTCATGCTATCTTTCAGAGTTTCTGTAACATTCAGAATTTGGGGGTTTTATCAGATACAGACCAAAGCTTACCTGATGAAGTCTTTAAAAAATTACTGCTATAAAACATGCAAATAATGTGTAATAAAATCAAAGAGGACTTGAGAGAAGACGTACCATTGTTAAATACCCAATCCTTCACAATAGAACTACTGTAGTAAGTTATTCAAATATTTTCTTGAAAGATGCAATATATCAAGGTTATATCACAGTTATAACCTTCCTGTTTCTACTTGTATTGGTAAATGTCGCAAACATTTTTAGTAAAGAAGAATGTGAGGATAATTAAGTAAAACAAATAAAAGGAAAAAGGTAAAATGAGTAAGATATAATCTGCATTGAGCAGCAGTTATACACTGACCTTTCAGACACTCCATAAAAAAGGATTTGATATATAGTTAATCGTACCACTACCACTTTATCTAACAGCCTCATTACCCACTCCCAAATTTAACTACTGATGCTTCCAGTTCTCAAAAACTGGGATAGGTTTCCTGAAAAAAAAAAATTCCCAACAATCTCAACCACTGAAAATTCAACTACAAAGATCCCAAGCAGAAAGGCAATTTGGGAAGGCAACAATGTAAGAAAAATTCATTTTGAGAGAGGAATCACATTTGAATAGAGTATGTGAAAGTAAATGCTGGGACCTTGAAATATTGCAGTAAAGTAATTCCATAGGGAAGTTTCCATTCCTCACCATTTTAAAGCTTTGTATTACAAATGCATTTATACATGGTTATGGACTTAAAGAGGTAACTGTGAATTACTACCAACACTGGAAACTCCGGGAAGTTTATCTTGATCCCGGATGTTCTTCTCGGACATCACACACTTCGCAACACGCACTGTAAGTTACAGAGCTATCATATTTGATGACCAGAACTCCTAGACAGATACACGTGCATCCTCATGGTATGCACATGTGCAGTAAATCCACTGCCTTCAGGACATGCTAGATTCACTGAGCAATCATATATAAACTGTACAGTTCATACATAACAGGTCTGATGCTTCTCAAAACTCTTTGACCTACAGCAGGTTCACAGAGTAGTAACTATGCAGGGCATAAACCTTTGGTCCTTTTATTGCCATTTAGAGCATCAAACCCCAAGTCTATTATGCACCTTCTTGATTCTCCAATTAAGTGCAACTACTGGGCACCACCATAACTTTCCTTCTGCTCAATGTCTGTAGAGATGTCCAGAATTTCTAGATATTATGTGCAGAATGGACTCCTGTAAATATGGAAATCCTGCGCAAATATAGAGAGAGATCCCTACACACAGGGATAAGTCCAAGCCTACAGAGTTTGTACAACCTGGAAAAAGTAGAGGCATGGCAAGTTTAAAATTCTGTTTCCCTACAGCCCTTCATATTCTCCAAAATCTAGGAGCATGTACTATTTCTCACTAAGAACTTCCATTTTTGCCAATCTACAATCAGTAAATATATAGAAACCTTTATCTTTTCAACTGCTAAGATTGCTAATACTACTCAGATTATTTTTTGTTTCCTGCAAGATATCTTCTTGTTGCTGCTTTTGAGGCAACACTTTTAAGAGCTTCTGAGAAGTACAATAAAATTATGTCAAGTATTGTAATCATTAACCAAACTATCCCTGAACTTCAATGCTAGTTACAGATCAAATTATACAGCTTAAATTCAGTAGAGGATAGAACAAGTGTATTTTTCTTTTAGGGGACAAAGTCTGCTCTTATTTTTCCAGATTACGCTTGCCATATACTGACATTAAAGACTTTTTCCAAATCAGCAGTTATTCAGCTTGCCACAACATTCAGCACGAAGTAGTTTCCATTCTCTCTCATGTTTGGCTTGTACCTCTCCCTTTTTATTTCAAAATCTCATTCATTGATTTGCATAAACTTTTTTGGAAAGCCAGCACTTCAGCAGACTGCTACCTGTGCTACTTTACATTCTAAGTTATAAGGCACCCGCTCTCCAACCAACAGTAGCAAATGATGTGTGTTCAGGAAAAGATGGAAGTTTTGCTGTGGACATGGAACCTCTACAAAAGTGCAGAAATGGCAGCCAAAGCACCACAAAAGAAAGGTCAGTTTGAAGTTAGGAGGAAATATTTGTAGAAATAATGCATGACACTAGCTTTAAAAATATGCATATGCTTCTCAAATACATTGACTTGCCTATTGCAAAATTAGGCAGTAAAATCCCTTTTCTTTGAAGAAAGTCGCTCCACACATTTTCTCAGCATTCCACAAGAAAGTATCATTCTAGAAGCCAAGACCTTGATGAATATCAACCACAAAATGCTCTTTGAAACAAGGTCCGTTTAGATAACTGTTAACACAGTTAACTGTTAACACAATACTTTGTTACAGCAGTTAACACAATACTAAGCATTGATATAACTGTTTGAGAAGAAATTTTTATACCAACACTCTTTTTGCAACTAGAGTAATTTTATCATAAACATCTTCCAGGCAAGCTACGTTTGGTATCAGCCTTCAGTACAACTTTTTTTTTTCTTTTTTTTCCTCCTAGTTTACATTAGACAGTTGAGTGCAGAAATATTCATTGCAGTGCCTCTAGTAAGCAAAGGATACTAATCTCTGTACTTCCCTCTCATCCAACACAGCTGCTGTAGTTAAGCAGCTTAGCCAGTGTCTAAATATAGAGATGGGCTAGATACAGACTAGCTGTCTGATGATCCTTCAGACTTGGTTAAGATTTTACTTGTGGACTGGGAAAGCTAATTGGAAGAGCTGCTGGAAGACTATTTAGCATCTTGGATAGGGAAAAAGCAACCAGTCAATTAGGAGACTGGGGGTCCTACTGACCCCACCCGTATAAGTATCATCACTGACCAAAACTATTTTTTCCATTTATACTTGGCATAAAGTTTCAACAATTTCCTTTGCACACAGTGATTGCTACAGTAATTCATTTCTTCGCCAGCCTCACAGTGAAGGACTTGAATATGCTCTGGCTGTCTGGCTACCAGAAGGCCACTTGGAAACTTAATATGCATCCTTCAGGGACATTCCACTTCTATTCCACACCTTCTTCCAAATTATTTCTGTCTCTGATTCAAAGGACTCATTTTGACTTGTCAGTTGTGACCTGAGGAAAAGCCTTCATGCCTATGGAAACCCATGAAGTCTTGAATCTAAGAGGAATTTTCAGTTAAGGGAGGCTCTGCAATGGCATTTTTGAGGATGGCCCTTGGTTTTCGACAAGATTCTTTCTGCAAGTCAGTCTACAGGTCCTTCACTGGAAGGCAACAATTTTTATACGTTCTCTAAAATTTTCATTAAGAATAAAAGAAATGAATGAAAACATTAGATTTAATATCTGAATAACGTGAAGCTCATTTTTAACTGCTGTGTTCTCAGACTTTCAAATAGGAATGGAGTTGGGGCAACACTTTTAATGTGTTGCCTTTTAAATGTGTAATTTAATGTGTAAAAATGTGTAAAAATGTGCCTTTAATGTGTAAACTTTTAACTTTTTAATGACACTTTTAAATAATTAAGCACAAGGTTAAATCAAATGCAATTCAATCCATTTACTTTAAAAGTCCCTGTTAAGAGATTAATCGTTACCATGCTAGTACCTGCAAGTATCAAATCACTCAGAAACCTGCAGGATGTCATAAGCTTTCACCCCTTCCAAATAACCTTAAAATTGTATAGGATGGGACAGAGATACACCAATAAAAAAATCAATGATGCATCAAAGTCTTTGATATAGCCATGCTGGGAAGAGTCCTCTGGAGGAAATAAAGTCTTCCACGGGGCTGCTGTTCGTTCATGGTTCCCCTTCCCTCCTAAGTCATTCAAGTCTGGTCTACTCCAGTCTGTTCTGCCTTCTTTTTCTACCTCCTTCAGTTTGTTCTCTATGTAAAGCATGTAACATTGGTGAACTCAGACACTGTAGAAAGCATCAGAAGAAATTTAATTTTCACCACTAATCTGGTCTATTTTGAACATTAAAATAAACCACCAAAATGCCAGAAACCACTGTGTAATAGTGTTAATTTTTTAAATAATCCTTGTAGGACCACCTCACTTGTGTAGGTATGCATTTAATTTGTGTATGACTGGACATGTGACAGAAAATAACACAAAAAAGTACCATCTTGTTTTGAAGGGAAAGGCAGAATACAGATGAAAAAGATTAATGAACAATTTTATTAAATGCATGTTTACGTTGCTGAGTCTTTTGCTGACTTTGAAAGGAAGAATATCTGTTCTATGGGAAAGAAAAAAATGCACAACTTTCTAACAGACAATACTAGATTTATGTCAATGATAGTTAATCATTCATTTTGCCAAATCTCCATACACACTAAATACCTGTGGATACTGTCTTTCCAGCACAAGTTTCTTGTGTTTGCTGACCCAGCATACTTTGTTGGACACAATGTTTCTCTGCAGGATTAGCATGTAAAAAAACACCACCTGCAAAAGTGCTTCAGTCAGTTATAAATAGATCCCAGGACAAAAAAACCCCCAAACAACCCCCAAAACCAACAAAACCCAGAAAAAGACAATATAAAATTATAACATAAAACATTAACTTCCAGTTAATGTATTAAAAAAGCTACTGCTTCTTGCTCTTTGCCATTTTTCTCTCCTCAATATTTTAAAATCTAATATATTACACACCAAATGCAAGGTGATAGCTTAATAATCGAGTAAAGCTGGTTAATGTGGTAAACAGATGGGATGCTTTAGCTTCAGTGTCATGGCAGACAGTCAACAGCACCAAAACAAAAAACTCAGAAAAGCGAAGGTTCAGTAGCTTTAGTGAGGCTTTTAAAGAGGGGGGCTAAATTCTATGCTGATTTACACTTTCTGTAATCCCATGTAAATCAATGGAACTGCAGATATTCTAGAAAATAGAATTTGGCCTTCTATGGTCAAAACTAGTTTTGCCACACACCTATATGAAGTAAGGTTGGCAATAAAGCCTACAAATCAGGAGTGCCCAACTCTAGACATTAATTAACACAATAATTAATTTGCAGTTGTTTTTATCTTTGCCTAATAATAACTATTGGGGTGGAATGTTCTGTTCTGGGTATTTGCCTCAGATAATTTTCTAAAATTAATTTCAACAGAAAATGCCAGCCATCCCCAGGTATGTCTGCATTAAAAAGAAAAAAAAAAAAAAAGAAGAATCTAGTAATACATCTGTATATTAGACAAAGACCTTGATACTTGATGCAGCAATGTCTCTTTCGTCTGTGAAAAGCTGCCCAAATTTGGCAAAGTTGTAAGCTCTTGGCATGTGTTCAATAGATACTTCAAGCAGCTAATTTTTCCAGTGATTACATTCTATTGAACATGCTCCGGCTTCAGGCTGGGCTGGATTTTTCCTAAAACTACAGCTTTAGGTCCAAACACCCAAGTTGGAACAAGGAAATGGCCTCTCCTTATCTCCGAACTGCGGAGCTGACAGTGTGGAAGAGAAACTAGGATACATGCAGGGCAAGCAGGAAAAGGACAAAAGAATTAGAAATGAGACTTGGAAAGTGTCTAGGCCAAAGAGTCAGGGTGGGATATGGGAATTAAACGCAGACTTAAGATGCGTAACGAACATTACTATTACGTGTGTTTTGGAAAGGAGAAGCATTTAAGCCACAGGGATAACCTCGTATCTTGCATTTCTTACCTTTTTAGTACTTGATTTTTTTAAGAGTAATATAGTTATGTCTACATAGGAGTCTTTTTGTGCAATTTAAAATAGATTACAAAAATAAACAATGTAACGAAGTATTCTAATGCAAGTTTGGAAAATCACAGTATATCATTCACACAAACACTAAGATACAGAATGTACAAATACGCTTAGAAAACGTGTTCTGGTATACCACAGGAGGAATAAGATCAAAATAGTTCGTTAAAATTCTAAAAGGGAATATTAGACCTCTTTAAAGCTATATATAATTAATTCTGACTTAAGCATCAATGTGATTTGCTAGTTGTGCACTAAGCATTTTATCATTTAGGAAGGTCTTAATTGCTTTAAAGTCCATGCAAGTTTATTATTTTAAGGGATTAGGATTACAGTGCATTTCAAGAAATTCTGTGAACAGTGGGATAATTCCTGGATTCCTTAGTCTCCAAAAGACTCTTCTTTATTCCTTAAATAGTCTCCAAAAGACTCTTCTTAGCAGAAGAGAGCATTACAACAATGAAGTTACACAATACAAATTTTTTTTGACATTAACTAGACTCCATTAAAGCAGACGTTCAACCTTAAAATTTCTAGCAACATTTTTCAGTGTGGGAATAAGCTAAAACTATTTTTGGCATAAACAGTCATTTTGGAGAGATAACTCATAACAGTGATCCAAGATCATGGGTACATAGGTCATATTTAGGGAAGTTCTTCAGTTTCCTGTCTAATTCAGTCTTTTTTTTTTCCCCAAAAAATTCCTTATTGCACTATCAACCATATATCAATGTATGCCAAAGTTTATACAGAACTACTTTTCAGAAAATCAGTATCTAACATAATTTAAAGGGGGAAAAAAAAAAAGGCTGGAGAAAAAAATATTAATAATCTCTATGGTTAGGTAACTCCACTTTCTCAATTTCCAGAATTGCTTTCCTCTGTTTGAAAGTATATGTACATAGGAGTTGCTTCATTATCATGCTGTCACCTATCTGGACTTCTGTAAGGCCTCTGACACGGTCCCCCACAACATCCTTCTCTCTAAATTGGAGAGATATAGATTGGATAGATGGACTGTTTGGTAGATAAGGAATTGCCTGGATGGTTGCATCCAGAGAGTAGTGGTCAACGGCCCAGTGTCCAGATGGAGGTCAGTGATGAGTGGTGTCCCTCAGGGGTCTATACTGGGACCGGTATTGTTTAGTCTCTTCATCAATAACATACACAGTGGGATTGAGTGCACTCTCAGCAAATTTGCAGACGACACCAAGCTGAGTTGGTGTTGGTGCAGTTGATACGCCTGAGGGATGGGATGCCACTGAGAAGGACCTGGACAAGCTCAAGAAGTGGGTCCATGTGAACCTCAAGAGGTTTAACAAGGCCAAGTGCAAGGTCCTGCACCTGGGTTGGGCAACCTCCAGTATCAATACAGGCTGGGGGATGAAGGGATTGAGAGCAGGAGAAGGCCTTGGGGAGAAGGCCTTGGGGGTACTGGTGGATGAAAAGCTGGACATGAGCCAACAATGTGCGCTCGCAGCCCACAAGGCCAACCATATCCTGGGCTGCATCAAAAGAAGTGTGGCCAGCAGGTCGAGGGAGGGGATTCTGCCCCTCTACTCCGCTCTGGTGAGACCCCACCTGGAGTACTGTGTCCAGCTCTGGAGTCCTCAGCACAGGAAAGACATGGAGCTGTTGGAGCGGGTCCAGAGGAGGGCCACAAAAATGATACGAGGGTTGGAACACCTCTCCTGTGAGGAAAGGCTGAGAGTTGGGGTTGTTCAGCCTGGAGAAGAGAAGGCTGCGGGGAGACCTTGTTGTGGCCTTTCAATACTTAAAGGGAGCCTATAAGAAAGATGGGGACAGACTTTCTAGCGGGGCCTGTTGCGATAGGACAAGGGGTAATGGTTTTAAACTAAAAGAGGGTAGATTTAGACTAGATATAAGGATGAAATTTTTTACCATGAGGGTGGTGAAACACTGGCACAGGTTGCCCAGAGAGGTGGTAGATTCCCCATCCCTGGAAACATTCAAGGTCAGGTTGGATGGGGCTCTGAGCAACCTGATCTAGTTGAAGATGTCCCTGCTCAGTGCAGGGGGGTTGGACTAGATGACCTGTAAAGATCCCTTCCAACCCAAACCATTCTATGATTCTATTTAAGGTTTCTTTCTGCAATTAAGGCTTCTTTCTGACAATACAATTTCACCAGTGTCTTGGCTCCCATATCTCTGTCCTCAGAGAAAAGTGTAACGTAAAACACCACCCATGCAAAAGCAGATCTGTCAAACAAAAGTTAACACATCAAGAAATCAATGCATCTAGATACTATATTATCAGTATTAGCAACAATAATAATCTAAGACATTATTTTGGATTTCTCATAGATTTAGATTTCACATATCTCTGTATTGTCCCAACACAAGTAACTTCTAAAATATGTATGAAATCCTATTTCTATATGGAATAACAAGTGGCCAGCATCTTTGAGGTAACCTTTTTGAGTTGTAATATCAAATGTATTAGCCAAGTGGGTAAACCAATATTCAAAAGCAACTTCTTGTATAAAATGTGGGCAATGCAAGTCTTAACACAACCTCCTACAAAAAAACCCACTTCTGTGCTATTGTATAAAGGAAGAAAGTCTTGGAAGTCTTTCCTAAAAGTCAGAAAATATATACATAAGAGATTTTTAAACACTCTTTTGCAATGAATTTAAAACATATTTATTAGCAGATCTCCACGTTCTCTTAACACCTCTCATGCAGTGTTTGTGAAATTTAAAAGCTTTCCATTTTTTTGAAGGCACAGTCTTTCAAGTTATAAGCTACTCATTTCATATTAAGGTTAACATAATTAATAGGTTTTAAGCAGATCAAAATATTTTCATATCAAGAAATGAAAACTGACGTAAAGAGAGCTAGACATAAAGCACCTGTAATTATTAAAAACTTTTTCCACCTTTACAGCTGAAATCATACACAGATTTTTGTCACTATGGCAATAAGAGAACTTGGGAATAAGGATTATGCTGATAAATCTATGGGCTCGAGATGGCACCTGGCCTCTGCAACCACACAAATCACTATTAAAGATGAAAACACCGGTTCTTTTCTGTTTAAGCATGGAAATTCTGTCTGAGAGAGACTGTTAGATACATCATCCAAGACAGTGGGTTTCAGCTTCTATATGCCTCTACTAGTTTCAGCAACCAACCATGCCAAACTTCAAGTGGGCATTATCTAGAAACCATGCTGCTCCAACAGGACTCAGTTGAGTAGAAAGGAAATTA
Organism: Ciconia boyciana; assembly: GCF_034638445.1. Taxonomy (NCBI): domain Eukaryota; kingdom Metazoa; phylum Chordata; class Aves; order Ciconiiformes; family Ciconiidae; genus Ciconia; species Ciconia boyciana. The sequence goes on from NC_132935.1 coordinate 152,108,862, forward strand.
TTTTGGTAGCATTGCAAATCTAGTGGTTTATTTTTGTCAGTTTTGCCCTGTCATTCTGTTCCACAGAAGATACCATCCCTGGAGATTCGCAAAGCAAGGCTTCAGTGACGCAGCCACTTGGGGGAACTAATTGTTCAGAAAAAGCTGAAGGGAGGTGATGCAAGCACTGGTCATAAACTCATAACTCATAAACCTTCAATGGCATTGCGAATATGAATTAGGTACTTTAGCAGGTGGGGACAAACAGAAGATTCAAAATAAAGGACTGTAATTGGATTTTTAAAAATTATTTTCTGGGAGAACTGCCAGTTGAATTTTGTTTTAGCGAGCTTCAAGAAAGATATGAACCTAAACAGTACTTCATTCACTGTAAAGTCGATGTCAATGTAAAGTCCTTTTTAAAAGGACTATCAAGATCACATCAACCTGGACAAAATCTTGATATGCCTAATGTAAGTGGTAATTAATAGACTTATTTTTTCCGTAAGTGCAGGAAACAATAATGACCAGGCCTGCTACAAAAACCAAGGCAGAATTCTTCAGAAACTATGCAGCACAAAAAGGTCAAGAACCATTTTATGAATAAATCATGAAATATTTTCTGACTAGACTCTTGCTCCCCTTTCAAACAAGCTGAGAATAGAATCTATCTTCGTCTTACTGAGAGTTCAACCCTCCTCCCTATGGGACAGAAAACATGTATGTCTGATTGCAGTAAGGGAATTACGTCTCTTACTCCCAAAATTTATTTTTCGCAAATACTGTTGTGCAAAGAGAGAGCGTAACAGAACAGCAAAATTGTTATTCCTTTTATAGGGTATCACTTTTTTTGTGATGACCAGATAACCTCTTTCTGAATAGAGCCTGTATGCAAGAGAAAACAAACAATTAATTCACCACTTCGGCTCAATAGAGCAAATAACTTTTACTTGAGGCATTAAAAGCATCTGTATGATGACTTCTGTACTACAAACCTCGGAAACTGCTTCTTCATTAAAGATGAATGGAGGATCAGAAGACTGTCAGACTTGGCCTGGCCTATTTTGTGTCTTCCCGTATGAACTATACGCAGGGTTTATCATTCCCCAAAGAAAGGGCCAGAACACATTGTTAAACTTCAATGATAGTTGGAGGGTATTTTCTGAGGGATTTTGTACATAGCTCTTTTCTTTTGAAAATGACCTAAGTGATCTAACTTTTGAATGGCGAATCTCTATCCAGGATTTTTGTTTGCTCTGTCTGTCCCCCACTTTGCTTTCTTCACAACCCAAATTTCTTCAGAAAAAGACTCTACAGCTCTGGCTGAGATATGCAAAACGTTGCCACCTGTAGTCAATTCCACTAAGGATTAAAACAAAAATAAAGATTAGAGGATCTCCACAGTACTTCAAATAGATATGTATATTTTTTCAAAGACAGACACAGCCCTGTAAAGCACAGGAAAACTAAAACATCTTCAGAAAGACTATGGCCCTGGCTAGGAAGTCATGACTTTTCAGAACATATAAAATTATCACTTGCTGCTGAACCTGAACATAGCTAGGCCTTTCTGGCAGTAGGATGTAGCAGAAAATAATTTAAATTACAGTATCTGAATGCTTTTCCCCCCCTGTGCATAATTACAATTATTTGCAGTGCTTATTGACATTGCTAAGCTTGCCCATATTGGCCACCGTATTGTTTAAAGGCAGCACCGGTTCTCACCAGAAGGTACTGGATGTGCTGTAAAGGAACCGATTGAAGACACTGCTGATAAGTGATAATATATCAGCAAACACTCGTAATGGGTGCCAGCATACGAGGGAATGAAAACAGGAATGCAGTCAACAGGAATGTAGGCCAAAGATGATATCCTTAACTCGCCGTGTGCCTAAATAGCAGTACATTTCTAATTAAATTCACGTGTATCTGGCGTGCGCCGGCAGACAAAGGAGCCCCTCGGTGCAGAGTCCAGCAGGGGGAGTCGGGCGCCCGTCACCGCCGCCTCCGGCCACCGCCGGCGCCGGGCGAGCCTTGCTGCGGCCGGGAAGGCCGCACCGGGGCACTTTCCGTTCCTTCTTTTAAGTACTAGCTCAGTTTAGATCTGCGACTCACGTCGACTACCCTACAGTAATTTTCAAACAATGGAAAGGCTAAACTACTTGTCTAATAATTTTGTAACGCTGAATACGGCTTCTACTGAAAAATCCCCAAAGTCATGAAATCTTTTAGAGCGCCGCACATAACCTCTGAACAACTTCATGACAAATTACGTCATTATTTCAAAATATTCTACCTTTGCAGACTTTTCAGTCAATTCAATGTTTTGTATAAACTTGAGAACATCTTGAAGCAAAGCAGCTGAGCCTTCCTGTTAAAATTAATTACTTCTATTAAACTATTTAGTACCTTCTATAACTGAAGTACAATTTTTGTGCGAGGGATTTAAAAAAAAAAAATAAATCCATTACTGACTTTGTGTCAATCTAGTTAATGTCCCGAATAACACATCCATGTTACTAAAACCATCAGTATTTACAACAGATGTTCTTCTTTTGGTAGATATCTGAGAACAAAGCACTGTTACCAACGTATTTTCCCATCCCAAGCAATACTCTGAAATCTCTGTCAAACTTTCTTGCTTTCATCATTGCTCAGCTCATCACACAAACCATCTGCATAAATAAAGATGTAAGCATCTGCTGTATGGCAAATGGTCTCAGGGCAGATGTTTTTATCCTTGCATTCATGTCACTGGCTTGGATACATTATTTGAACAGATGTACACAATCTGAAAGTGTCGTGTCCCACAGTGAAATGTCTCCAACTGCTTTCTATCAAAGTACATAAATGCTATTTGCACCTGCATTTATGTTAATGATATAAAGGCAGCAGGGGTTCCAGCAAAGTGAGAGTTGATACTAAGAAACACATTTACATGGCTAATTAAAGTTTGAGATCTCCCAGCACCAAATGACCATACTAACATGGATACAAAATGTACTAAACTATACAATGACTTTTTTAAAAAATATACTTAAAAAAAAAAATAAAATAAACATACCCAAGGAGCAAAACTATGATTTCAGCCTGTGCTATACTTTTCCAATGTATACTTTAAAAAGACAAAAAAGTATTAAATTCCTAGATAAACCAGGATTGCCTTATATTTTGCACAATAATTGTGTAAGATACAGATTTTTTTCATGTTAGAGTCATTTAACAAAAATGTTTTATAAATCTGACAGTGCCACTCATCCAAAGGTATTTCAGTTCTCTAAGGCACACTGGCATTTTATGTCCTTGTGGAGCACTATAAAAAAACCCCAGCACTTGCTCAACAGCAAATATTAACATGAGTGTGAATGACAGAATATGATGCTTCAACGATCATTTCATAATTCCTAGGAAAAAATTAAAATCTTAGAAGTTAAATATTTATCATTATTCAGAAAAGTGCATCTGTTTGAACATGGAGTTACAATTGCTTGTTATATAAATGATAATCACCTTTTTTATAAAATATTTTAAATTGAGAAAAATATAGATGCCTCGAAGGACTACATATCAAATTACAGAACTTCTGCTATTACATGACAAATGGTAGCAGTGAAGGGTTTATGTTGTCACTCAAAGAACTTGCACTAACCATTACTTCCATACTGAACTGAAAAATAAAAAGCACAAAGTATAGAAAGACTGACAAAAAATGCTATACTGAATGTAACTGATGGATAGGTTCTACTTCCAATATCATTTATTTTCAAACCTTTTATTTGTAAGAAATGTACCAATGTTATAGTTGTACATAAATCATTATAAATTGCTAATAGTCTCAACAATTTCGAAGTGCCATAACATATTTAATAAACAAAAGTGATGCTTGATATGAGGACAAAAAAGAGTGATAGTAAAAGAATAAACAAAATATACTGAGACTAGTGTATTAGTAGAATGTCATGATTTCACACTGATAAAGCTCTTGGTCAGGATCTGGTTATGATTTCTAACATGAACCCTCACTTCCAAAGTTTACAACATATAATTGTTGTAAAATAGCTTGCACCCAGGCTCTTATAATTCACCCCGGGTGCAAGCTAATAACAGGATACTGACTGGAATGGATTTTTGTTTAGGAAAAAAAAAGTCTTCCAAAAAATCTCAAAGCAAATGATTCATCAGTTTCAAGTTTGCAAACAGCTTCCCAGTCTATATTCTCCTTCTGTTATTCAGAAATTACTTTAATATAAAGATATACATTCAGTTTGACTACAACAGTGGTCAAATTCCTGTTATTTAAAGGAAAATTTAAATTAAGGCTTTTAAGTATTAGAAGTATTTCAGTCATAAGCATATGGATGTAGAGCACACTGCAGGGTGGATAGCTTTCCACAACAGTAAGTACTGTCTCCCTTGAAAGAATAGTCCCATTAGACACAGAACTCGTCAACTAAGATCGATTTGCATGACATCGTCCTGGAATAGCTTCCTCAGAATTATTACAGTATCATAAAAATACTCAGTCTTCACAAAACAGGTAAAGTATAAACTTACATGACAGTAAAAGCTCAAGGCTTCAAGTTAAGTAATATATAGTGCTTTTCTTAATTAACGTAAGTACTAACAATGGAAACTTAACTGACAACCTGCAATGGTTCTGAAAGGTCCATTAGAGCTTATGTCATATCCATCAAACATTCACTCACATTTAAGAAGTATCATTAAAAATGACATTCAAGATAAAATCATATTTAAACATTAGCATTGTGACACAGATCAAAAAGTAAAGGAAATCAAAGTTACGGCTGCATATTTAGAGGCTTGGGAATACACAGTTGCAGCACAAATACCCTTGCTAATAACGGAGGGAAAAATTCAAGATGCTAACCCTACTGAAAACTAAATCAACAAAAGATGACTTCTGAAGAGCCAAAACACAGAAGAAATATAGTTAAACACACAAAAATGTTAGTAAGGATAGGAATGGTAGAAAAAAGTCACTTAAAATCTAAAAATCTAAGTTTATATTTAGAAAATACTTATTATCTTGTTTGTGCTAGTCTTGTAGCATAACTTGCAAACAGAACTGACACCCAATTATATGGGGGTCAAATACAACAATGATTTTCAAACATATGAGGATAAAAAAATTGTAATAAACCCTGAACACGTAATTCTGCTGAATCAAGCAAGAAGCAGATTTATATATTCCAAGTTTCAACTACAGGTGGTAACAGTAATTAGCAATGTCCTAAAGAAGAAAACAATCTTAGTTATTGCAATTGTTTAAAGTGATAAATGCTGCAGTATAATGGCTTCTTTTTTTTAAACCATATTAGGGTAGATTAGTAGACACGAGTTATACAGTGATTTATTAATGATGATGATATTTCTTCCACATTTTGAATCACAAGCATCTAATTTCTAAAAAAAAGTGTAGAAAGTATACTATACCTGCAGAAAAAGTTAAAGGATTCTGCATTATGCCTTTAATAGTTACGACAACGTTCCTGAAAAGAAGAAATAAAAATACTTAGAAGTTCTGGTAATTTTTCATAAACTAAAAAAAATTAGAACAATGGTGATAGTTTTCTGAAAGTATATTTCAGAATGGATCCTAGTATGCCGATACCTCATGCAAAACACCACCAGAGTTTTAAACCAAGTGTTTCTTTGGATGCACTCTCCATATTTCTACACTGGCTACAACTAACTTAGGCTTCTTGTAACTGAAAACCCCTGTTAAAGCCAGAAAAGAGGACAAGTCATGAATTCCAGCGTGACAATGCATTCTGAAGAATCACAGACAATGTAGGGTTAAGCAATCAATTTCCTTCAAACATCTGACTGCATGGATTCCATATAACTGACTGACAAGCAGAATCTTCCATGGATGCTACAATGAAGATATTAGCTTGCATTTGTAAAGCAAATATTACACCGCCACCTCTCCTGAATTTGACATTGGTACTTAACACAAAATTTGATGCATAATGTTTGACATAAAATAGCATTACATCAAGTGGCCACCCAGTAACTTAAGAGTTGGCTATTTCTTTTCAGTGCAGTCAGTGTGTTGCTTAAGCTTTGGTCAAGTGTGATTCAACAGTCAAGTAAGAAAGACATAGTATAATATAATGACAATATAAAATTGTGTTATTATGCACTTAATTTTCTTTAACATAAAATGGTCTAGCATTTGGAATGGCTGCATAATAGTTTGGTTTGGCTGAATACCACTAACATGTTAAAAGTCACACAGGGTATAAAACTCTTGTTCTCCTGATGCAGTTGGAGGCTTTGGGAAGGTAATGGACAAGTCCATTGACTGACACAGATGGAACTCCCACTACTTGGGGGTTTACTTGGATCTAGGCTTTCATACTAGTGCGTATCTATAACATTTCCCATGAGCAGAGCCAGCTGTGTGGATGTGGAGTTTGCTTACTTTCCTCACCAATTTAACAGCCGGTAGAATCTTATATAAAAAACATTCCAGACAGGCACTCAAGAGCCCCCTTCTGAGCACATGAAGTACCAAAAGATTGGTTTTGGATAAATACAAAAATAGTTAGGACAAATTCTGACGCAATTACCAAACACAAAAATAAGTCTTGAATATGTTTCTTTACTATCATGAAATTGACTCTCAAAAAGCAATGGAGAGGTTCCAGGAAGGAGGTGGTTCTGTGGGTAGCAGTGAAGTATAAAAGAGACAAACCCAATTCCATTTCCAGAAGTTCAATACCAAAGCATAAAAGAAAATTGAGCGTGGCTGCTGTGAGAAGATCTCTCACACAGCAAACAGGTGAGGCTCTTTGGTACCTGTATCTTCTATGCTGAGCCATATGTAATAAGAAGCTCTTGTATGTCAACCAGCACCTCCTGGCACAGCTTTGCCGATGCGTATCAGCAGATCCCAGGCTGCCTCAAAGAGCCTCTGTCCGTGGTACTTAAGCAGTCAACCTCTGATCTCTCAGACCCAGTATACAAGTGTTATGTCGGCTCATCAATATGTAGTTTCACATCGTGGTAACATACAGACAACTCCCTCTTAACCCACAAGATGGAACAGACCACACTGATGTAATTTTGGAATGGCAAAACACTTCTAGGAACCAGCGTGGATTTTCAACTTGTCACCCTATAGTGTACAACATACCTCTTTAAGGTCATATTGCTCAACGAGACCTTTTTACAGAACCCAAGTCAGAAGTTTTTCTTCCACTTCAGGATTTCCAACACTTGAAAACATACTGAAGCAGTTACAGCAACGCATATTCTTGTAAAAAGCAATGTAAGAAATTATGTTCAAATGAAGGTTCTCAAAATTATTATTCTGAAGTCACATTTTTACAGGTTTTCATGGTCCCTCCCAGTTGTAGGGAGCATTAAAACATTTAAGAGGGTGCCCCACTTATGGTTACTAACTCCTCTTAGAATTATAGCAAGCAAACCAGACTTCAGGATACAGATCAATAATTCTTAGAATACCATGTGGAAGTACAAGCTCCACATCTTCTTCCAAGCATTCACAAACCCTAATGCTAGGACAGAAAATTGGACCATACAAATCCAAACATTTTGTACAGGCATCTCTGATTTGAATTCAACCCTAACTGCAGTAAGATAATGGTCTTGATCTAGAAAATCCAGTGCTTATTTGACAGACTAGTACATTGGTCAGCTATTGCCAATTAAAAAAAACAAAACCAAAAAAAGAGTAATTTCTCAAATTAACTTTTCATCTTCTCGCCATTCATGAATAATTTTTTTATTGTTGTTATACCAAAGAACCTTTCAACACCCTTTATTTTTGCATATATTTAATCAAGTAACCTTCCTTTTTGGAAAAACTGAACAGCTCAAGATTTTGAAGTCAGGGCAACATTCTTCTTCATCATCCCTTCAAATTTTTCTATCCATTGTTATATGTATAGCTGTATCAAAGCATGTTTTCTTTGAATACAAACACAGTTTACAAAGCAAACCACGTAACGTTGTGTGACTGTCCTGTCTCCACTTCACACTACTTTTGAATTTATCAACAGTGATACTGTCTTTTTGATGACTGCATAGTGCTAGTCTTGGAAGCAGTCCCACCACAACTTTACTACAAGTACAATGATTCATGTTCCTTTCTCATTGACAGTTTCTGACATCTTTCAGCCAGGTTGTAACATGCTTAACAGATACTTAATATCTATATACATTTGATGCATGTCCTAAACATAAACTGCAGTCTTATTAAAAAGTTCTGAAATTTTGAATTAAGGCACAGTACAGAAGTTGAAGGATATAACATCTATACACCTACCTATACCTGCCCTCAGTGGAGTTTGTTTTTTTATTTTTTTCATTTGACTATAAATCTGGCTTGTCACAACTACTTCCCATTAAAAAAACATGTTGATGTTCAAAAAAAGAGACAACCTTAGAAAGAAAATTATTAACTAAATTTTGTACCTGTTTCATACTCTTACGTCCAGAACAAATTTTAGGTTGGACACCACTAATAATTCAGGATGTTCCATTGTTTTTATTGAATACCAAGGAGGCAAACATTCTTACAGTCTTCCTTGGTTATATTTGAGTCTAATACTGGTTCTTTCCAAATACAGAAGATTATATTGACTATTTCTATCTGGCATTATCATCGATTTCTCTCCACCTGAGAGCCTATCCCAACGATAGAACTTTTAAAATTCTATATAATCTTAAAATATGTTTTGCTCAGTTTGTAACTCTACCGTAGGACAACAAATAAAATAATTCAAGTCGCAGTACTCAGAACTCAAACTAGTTCTCTTGAAATCTGCTGCTGACTGCTCAGAGATGAAAAGAAATCTATTACAAGAATTTCAAGTGAAGTGGAGTTGAAGTTGGACAGAATTAAAAAGTAAAATTTATCTTAATGCCACAAAATAAGCTCTATCATGCCTATACTACTCTCTATGTTACCACAGAATGAAAGGATAAATGGATTTTCACCAGAAGCAGCAAAAATATCAAATAAACTGGAAAAAAACTACACTGTAAATTGGTCTTTAACAGCCAAAGGAAGCAGAACATATACATGTAATAATTTAAAAGCAATTTTCACAGAAAGATACCCACAGGTCTTTTATATGAAATTGATGTCCTGATAGACAGACTGACTCTGAGTATCAGGTGAACCCAATTAACCTAATTTGATGCTTGTCCATACTAAGACATTTATTTTAGATGTTACACAAAATCCTTTAGGATACTACACAGAAAATTATAAATAGGCTGTAAAGGTTATGACATTAATTTTACTGTCATTCTCATGCTTTAAGCAGGCATCAAAACTAAAAATCTCATCCTCTGGGAAGGAAGAACTATCTGAAAGTAATTATAGTACTTATTATCATAACAGTATTAAACTAAACCACTATGACCCTAACTGAATTTATTTTTAGTACCTTTTGTTAAAAGAACAAAGCTTCTCAATGATGACTGCACCTTCTAATTCAGTGAATATTAGTTCAGGTACTAGAAGAAAGCATTAAATCAAATCTTTTCATTTCATATTAAGCTTAATTATGAATTTTAATTTAAAACTAGGCATGTAGAGAAGTGTTAGTTAAATATTATTATGTAATTTCATTTCAGAAGGAAAACATTCAGCTAAAAAGAAAAATTAAATGCTTAGTACAGTTTAGAAAAGATGTTCTCCTAACAGAAGCCCATGAAATGTCCATTTATATTTCAAAAGCAATTTTATTCACTTCATTTTTCACACCTGTTCTTTCACATACTGTGCCATCTTGTAAATGACAGTACCATGCAACCATTATTCTCCAAAATTTAGGAACTTTTCAACTGAAACCAAGTTCCCCAAAAAGCATGAATGAATTGTATCAGCATAACTTTCAGGAAAGTTAGCAAAATCCGTTGGTATTTAAAGGCGAGTTAGACTTGAAATAAAAGATTAAAACATTGAAGCTATGCAAAAATACTGAAGAAGGTTAAAATGACAGACAAAGATTGACTAGTGTAACACACAAAAGCATTTGTTCAAGCGAGTATATATGCCAAAAGCCTGCAGTGCTTGGCTACTTTATAAAATCAAGCACAAGGCATTAAGCCAATTTGTTTATAAAATAAAAAACCCTCCAAAACCCCAAACCCCAATAACCAAGCAATAGCTGATTTGCATTTCTGAAAACCTGCAAAAATATTCTGCATTTCACTATCCAAATCTTCAGTCGCAGAAGTGGGATTTACTCTTATTCAAAATTTTCTATTTTAAATCATATCTATGATTAAATTTAAATCACACTACGATTTCATCCTAGATCAGTAGATCCTCATCCTCCTGTTCTATATCCAAAGAGATATGCATGTAGATATGCATGTAGTCACAAACAACAGCTTTCTTACAAAAGAAATTACACACTGCTTATGCTTCCATACTTAGGTAACTAATCAGGGAGAAACGTGTGTCCGTGGCAGAATTCCTTTGGCTGAGCCCATTAGGTGACTTCACCAGTCGGCCAAAAAGAAACAGAAGCCTCATTGCAACTGGTCACTTCTCCCAGTATAAACCCAGCAGAACCTAAAACCCAGGCTATTTTTAAATTTTTGGTCATCCTATTAGATGGAACAGTCCAAGTGCATTTCCTGAACTTCAAGCCTTTCATGCACTGAATGCCACAGCAACAATTCTGAACAAAAATTCTTCCCTTCATACTTTGTTAGGTGATATATAGAATGGTTGGCTGGCATGCCTACACTATGCCCATCTGTCAGTGGAACTGTGCCTACACGACAGGTTCTATGCTACTTTCAGTAACATGTTGCTGATAATGAAAGCTTATTTATGAAACAACACAAGGCAACTTCAATGTTTGGCTTAAAATAAAAAGCAAATGAAAAGTGATTGCTTTTCTTGAGGAGATAAATCTTTTGAAACCAATCTCTAAGGTTTTTCAATTGTATGAATACAGACTAGCACATACACTGCAAGAAATGAGGATGTTCCACACGTTTTCTACTATTGCAGACAGTCCAGCATACAGTCTCAGTAATTCTTATTTTACAACTATAATTATGTCCAAGAAAGCAAATTCAAGGACTTGAGAAAAAATTTATAAAAGCTAAGTTTCTCAAAAGGATGCCTGGGAGAACAGAAGGCTAAAGAAGGAGCAATATCGATTCTTCATTTTATGAAATGTACGTGTATTAAATAAACTGTAGTTGAATATTTTTTACGACTGTAAATAACCCCAACTATTTTCCATTTGAGAAAACAACTCCATTCTGAATAACTAAAAAAGAAGAGCAAGGAACAGCACAGTTGCTATTATGCCTAATATTAGACATTTCATAGAATGCCAAAAAATAACACCTTTTTTTCCAAATTTCCAATTTAAAATGACAGATTATCATTTTATGTTTTCCTTAGTAAATACCTTCTTGGTAGTACTGCTTTGAATGCCGCGAACTGGAGTCCTGTATAAGTTCCACATCTGTATTAGACACCTTTGCCATGATTCTGTATTAAAATGTCAAAGCTTCTGATTTTAAAATAGTCTTGGATCTTACTGTTGTGAAAGTAACTGTGAAATGATGAATCAGTACAAATTGCTACATTTTGTTCTTGATTCTGAGGGCAGCTGGAAACAATAGTTCTGGAAAACACAAACTACTCATTTCATTTTTACAAGATACTACATGAAATCTATGCTGTCAATAGTTCTTACAATTTAAATTCAAATTAATTTAGTATTTAAAAAAAAAATCAAGAAACAGAAACATCTAGCATTCTTACTTGGCAGTGACTACTCTAGAATTTACTTTAAAATTCAAACTGTGCAATTGCTTCTACTCCTGTTCCCCCCACACCCCCGTTATCCTAAGTACTAATTTATTGTTTGGGTCCAAAGTGCTAAGAAGTTTTGCCAGGATTCTCCATAATGCAGTTTTGTAAGACAGAATCTAATTAGTAGAATGCTAATTCTGTTAGCAATATCATAGAATGGTTTGACCTTTAGAGGTCATCTAGTCCAACGCCCCTGCACTGAGCAGGGACATCTTCAACTAGATCAGGTTGCTCAGAGCCCCATCCAACCTGACCTTGAATGTTTCCAGGGATGGGGAATCTACCACCTCTCTGGGCAACCTGTGCCAGTGTTTCACCACCCTCATGGTAAAAAATTTCATCCTTATATCTAGTCTAAATCTACCCTCTTTTAGTTTAAAACCATTACCCCTTGTCCTATCGCAACAGGCCCCGCTAGAAAGTCTGTCCCCATCTTTCTTATAGGCTCCCTTTAAGTATTGAAAGGCCACAACAAGGTCTCCCCGCAGCCTTCTCTTCTCCAGGCTGAACAACCCCAACTCTCAGCCTTTCCTCACAGGAGAGGTGTTCCGACCCTCGTATCATTTTTGTGGCCCTCCTCTGGACCCGCTCCAACAGCTCCATGTCTTCCCTGTGCTGAGGACTCCAGAGCTGGACACAGTACTCCAGGTGGGGTCTCACCAGAGCGGAGTAGAGGGGCAGAATCCCCTCCCTCGACCTGCTGGCCACACTTCTTTTGATGCAGCCCAGGATATGGTTGGCCTTGTGGGCTGCGAGCACATATTGTTGGCTCATGTCCAGCTTTTCATCCACCAGTACCCCCAAGGTCTTCTCCCGCTCTCAATCCCTTCATCCCCCAGCCTGTATTGATACTGGAGGTTGCCCAACCCAGGTGCAGGACCTTGCACTTGGCCTTGTTGAACCTCTTGAGGTTCACATGGACCCACTTCTCGAGCTTGTGCAGGTCAATATGTAATGTCATACATAGTGCAACTGCAGTACACCATTATGGTTTTCAGTTTGCAATGCCTGATTAAATGGTGAGACTTTTTGACTTTGCTGTTGTTCATAATTATCGACTGGTTTGGTCTAATAAGGACAGAACACATAATTTATCTTTCACTATATATCTGCTGCAGTACACTAGCTTTCTTTTCAGATAACTAATATCACAAATACTAAACAGCAATTTCATTGCCATTATAATAAAACTTACATAGCTTTTGACAAACATCTGCAATCGTGCACACAGGTACTTACATAATCATTCAGGTTGGCAGGGACCGTGCTAGGTCACATCCTGTCCAACTTCTCTGCTTAAAGCAGGGTCAACACTGGGCTGAGGGCTTTGTCCAGATGGGTCTTGAAAACCTCCAACCTCAACAAATGCCCGTCAGAAATCAAACTATATTTACCACTTGACAACAAAGGATAGCCTGAAAATCACAGTAACATTGGGTCTATGTACATAGGACACATTGTTCCAGCAATTCCTGCTGCAATGCTCCTACTACACTTCAGAATTAGCTAAAAAGGTACTCTAAAAAACCTTCCCTTATTTCATGCTATGATGAAGGATTAAAGAGAATTTGACTGAGTGGCAGGGAACAAAGATATTTTATAATAAATTGCCATATATACTTCTTATTTACTTGCTCTTACACTACAGATAAACAGGTTATTTCAAAGAGTAGAATGGGGTTAACATACAACAAAGGTACCAACCAAAATAATTAAAGATGACTAAAGGAAACACCAAAAAAACATTACTTGTATATTACTTGCTTTTTTCCATCTTCCTCAACTTTGACATTTGAGGAATAAGCTATTACTGATAGCATAACAACAATTTTCCGGTGAAAATGAAGTTTTAGGATTCTGTTAATTATAAATTTAGAATACGGAAATAACCAGCCAGGACTGCAATGCTGAAAGGAGAGCAAGTGTTCTGCTTTCTTTATTTGGTAGCCCTAACATATTTTAGAGATATTTGGTACCTCAGAACTTACTCACACATAGTCAAAATGTATTTTAATGTCTCAGGTAACACAGCCCTAAAAATTCCATTAATAATTTAAGGTTAAGACAAGACGATGACACATTCGTCTGCACAATCTGACTGACTTAAGTTTGAAATGTGGCACTGAAGTCTTAGCAGAATCATAGCTGGTCCTTAAATTATGTAAAAACTAAACAAGAAACAATCAATCCCTAATCACTTCTTCCATTTTGACTATGGTATTTTGGGTTATTTGGACACTAACCTGAATCCCTCAGGGGATGAAAATAAGATAAAACTTATTGTGTCACTCAGGAAGGATTTTGTACAGGGTTTTTATTATTTTAATAAAGTCTGGGCATGTTGTTAATGTTCTACTTAGAAGAAAGGTAAGCAACAGCTGACAAAAAACACTCCAAACTTTGCAAGGTGAATTGCCTTTGCAATTCTGACTCAAATAATGGAATTATTTCTGACTTTACAGCTGCAAACTTGAGCATAGTACTAAATTTTGCCATGGTACTAAGTAAGTAAAGTGAGCACCACCTATAGTTGTTTCTATAAGAATTTCCATTATGGAGTTTCTTGAAAAGTCAGCTAGACAGCTTTCAGTCAGAAAGCTACATTCTGACATTTATAATGTTTTGTGCAGCAATATCCCCCATACAAAAAATACACTGCATTTTAAAAAATAACTTCAATGTGTCTTATTCGCAGACTCAAGCAAAACAAGCATTCAAGAACAAGGGGAAAAAAAAAAAGCTTACTATTACATGGCACAGAGGACAAAGTGAGAAGGCAAACCTATGACTGTACCTGATCAAGCCATAAATGACCTAGGCCAAGATGGTATGGATTTCCAGGATATTAAAATTCAAATTGTCTATCAACTAATGACTTTTAAGAGAAAGTCATCCCCCCCAAAGGGCTCACCTGTAACATACACATTTCTAAGGCAGAAGTTAGAGAAACAAAGAAGAGAAAAAGGGGATTAGTGCCAAAAAAAAAAAAAAAAGGTAACACTGACCAATGCCTAAGACCAATCAAAACATACTAGATTCTAAGGCCTAACTTCTCTCAACCGAAAAAGCTCTTGATAAGAACTATCCACTGAAATATTTAGTTTCTTATGTTGAAGGAAAAGGCCTATTTTCTTCAGCTGAACTAAAAAATAATCTCCGAATTCTACAGAAGAAGAAGAATTTACTTGAGAATGTGTAACTGTTGTGAGGCACAGCTGGTCCTTGCAGATTGCCCTGTACTGAAAAATATACCAGATAACTAATCAGATGGTGTACTAAGAACTGTTTTGACTGGTTTTGTGCTACACTGATTCTACCCCAAACTTTGGCTCTAACATTGCTAACCTAGACTGTGTTTTAGGGTGAAGGACCTTTTTTTCTGGATAGCTGAGTGCCCAGTACATTTCAAGAACACAAATACTTTTAAAACCAGTGATGTAAATATAATAGTTGGATTTTCTTAATGATGCTGAACATTAAAAACATTGCCCAACTATGAATTATATCCTGTGCTTCCCAAACATGATTCTACCCATCAGAAAGGAATATGTACTTAACAAATCACACTTTAAAAACCCATAAAGATCTAATGACTGGCTGAAGCAACTTAAATCCTCTATGACTTCCACCTTCACTGCCTCCTAAGCATATAATAAACTGTTCTACATTGGATGAATCATCAAATATTAAGTTTACAAATTAGAACATAATCTCACTGAAACACCCTCACAAAACTCAGAGTTCCAAGTTTAGTGCAAAAATTAAAAGGTCTCATTTTATGTAAGTTCTGTGACAGTAAGTACCGTAAGTGTTAAAGAATATTGCATAAATTTCATACTTGTAGCTAAAAAGAATTCCCAACACACAACCAATGTAGTCAAAATTATCTTGCAAAATTTAGGGCAGTTCAGCTTTCACAGCTGAAGAAGTGGACTACAGCTGTAGAAACCTTGTGAAAACTGCAGCAAGAGAAGCAATCGCCCAGCTGTGTGATGAGCACATGCAGAGGATGCAGCATCCTCCCTCCCGGCTGTTCCTGTGCCCAAACTATTTCATACAGACCCTAGCAGAGAAGTTCAGCTGTTCGCCCACATTCTTTGCTCAAACAGTCATATCCCTCTCATTTTCTGGGAAAGGACTGTCACCACTTCGATGGATTCTCCTGCTTGGAATGCCCCAATTCCCTGGTTGGGAGCTCCCAGAGGTCTGACCCAAGTGACAAAGCAACTGCTGGGCCAAATTGACTGATATATCATTTATTTTAAGAGCAACCAGAACATAACAGATTATATTTTCTAGTCAATCTGGTATAAACCAAGATTCTTAATACCAATAATAACATAACTTCTTAATACCAATAGTAAAATTTAGATAGATAAAAAATATTCCACAGGCTCATCTAGATTTGGTAACATTGCTTGATTGATTAGCATTCAAAAGCAACATAAAATAGCAGCTGTTGTTCAAACTGGTAAGCCATTCCCCATGCAGTATACAGGACAACATTTGCAAGACAAAGTGTATATCCTTATTCCATGATTTACTTACATGATACGTTTTTTGCAGGATTTATTACTGTCTGTCAGCACAACGTTACTGATGAAACATACCTTCTTATTACAAAAACCTTCAGACAAACATACAAAAAAGAATAAATCAAAGTCTAACCTGTCCTAGTTCACTGCCTTCACTCACTTATCTTGTGTTGTTTTCATTGTGCAAATAGTCCTTGCCAATATAATTTTCATTTTTGTATCCACGACCCTGTTTGTTGTTTGAAAAATGTTAAAGGCACAGAGCTTCAAAGACTATCGGACATACTTAATGAAGTGTCCTCAAAACATGTTCATGGAGAAAAAATGGGAAATAAACATGTCAAAATTATTCCTGGCCACTGTCCAGCAACCAGCTGTGGTGTGCAGACTATGCTAACCCTGGGAACATTTTTCTTTCTCTATGGGCCTCCAGCTTTGCCTTCTGTTCCTAAGGATATTTGTATTCCTAATTCATTCAGTTAAATCTCAAACTAAGCAAGATCAAACTGAATTAGTACTTCAAGAGAAAAACAATTAAGCATGACCAAGCTCTTAAAGCAACTAGGCTTTTGTGGTTTGACACACAGTACCTTTTCATTAACTACCCATAAAAACCATGCTGTGGGACACCTATACTGCTTAAGTTATGTCAAGTCTTCAAATTCTAACACTGAAGTTCTGCTCACTTCGGGTAATTAAATAACCAAACATCTGGTTTTTTGAATAGCGGCACTAATTCCTACATTATGGCCAAATTCAAACTTCGGTAGTCATATTCACTGTCTCTAAATTTCAGTAGAGCTTTAACTATTTGAGACACTTGCTCAAGCATGCACCGAGAGAGTTATGAAAGGCAAAGCTCACCTAGAGTTGCAACTGGCAAGGGATGGGAAAAGTGACAAGACTTCTGCAAGTACACTGGCAACAAAAGAAAGGCTAAGGAAAATGTGGGCCTTATGCTTAATGGAGAAGAGAACCATGTGACAGAAGGCATGGAAAAGGCTGAGGTACTAACATGACGTTATCAACAGTAAATGAAGATGTAGTTCCGTAAGAGAATACAACTGGACATGTACAAATCCATTGGATCAGAAGGATGCATCCAAGAGTGCTGAGGGAGCTGGTCAGGGTCACTGCAGGGATGCACTCTATCATCTTTTAAAAGTCATGGCATCAAGGGAGATTCTCAAAGACTGGAAAATGGCACATAGCACACCCATCTTCAAAACAGGCAAGGAAGAGCGTCTGGGGAACTACAGGCCAGTCAGCCTAATCTCAGTCCACAGAAAGGTTATGGACCAAAGCCTCCTTGAAGCCATTTTTAGCCATGTGAGGGACAGGGAGAAGGCTGGGAACAGCCAGCACGGATTTATCAAGTGTAAATCATATGCAACTAATCTAACTACTTTCTGTGATGAGATGACTAGTCCTGTGGATAAAGTGAGAGCAGTGGGTGTTGTTCATCTTGACTTTATGAAGGTCTTTGACATGGTCTCCCACAGTATCCTCACAGGCAAATTGCTGAGATATGTATTGGAAAGTGGATTATAAGGTGTATGGAAAACTGGTTGGACTGTCAGGCTAAAGGTGATCAGTGGTGTAAAGTTCAGCTGGCAACCAGTTACCGGTGGCATGCCTCTGGGATGAATCCTGGGGCCAACACTGTTTAACATCTTTATTAATGACCTGGATAATGCAATAGAGTGCACTCCTAGCATGTGTGCAACTGCTATGAAATTGAGAGCTGGAGGGTAGGGCCTCTATTCAGAAGGACTTAGGCTGGAGGAAAGAGCTATCAGGAATCTGTGAAATTCAACAAGGACGAAGGCAAATGCAAGTGCCTTCCCATGGAGTAACCCCATGCAGCAGTACAAGGTAGGAGCTGACTTGCCCATTCCGATCAGCATTAATTATGCAATTCTTCTTTGAATCTTCACTGACGGCACACTACTATCTGCCTTTTCAAGGTGCTTATATTATACTTTCTAAATTTGGGCACATCAGCTCCCCTTCACCTCCAGCCTTCTGAAATTTCTCCACTGTTCCATGATTTGTTAAAAGCCAAAATTAATAATTCATATAGCTTCTAAGCGCTTTTTTTTTTTTAGTATCTGTAGGTGTCAGTGCAGCAGATTTAAAAAAATTTAACGTTAATAGTTGCTGGTACAGTGATAATACGTTCTTTCCATCACTAATGATGGAGGAGGTGAGATGTAAAAGCATAATCCAGCCTCTTTCTGAATACAGAACATAATATTTATTGAATATTTATGCCTTTTTCTGCACAGCAGAAATTTATCATCCTTGCCCGTTATTGGACTTCTATCATTACTAAGCTTTTGTATCCTTCAAGAACACCCTCTATATTTAAAGAACTCTATTGTACTACTGCCCACAGATTTTTATTAATATCCTTACCTCCTTAACCAACCGTCTCCAAGCCACGTAGTGCTTGCCATCATCAGCTCCCCATTCTTTAAACTGTATTGCTAACTTCACTCCCCTTCTTACTTTGTTTTAACCAAACAAATCATGTTTCCTAAGAGAAGAATTGCTCTGGGAGTATCTAAATGAGCAAGCAATTGTCAAGTCAGTCAGATTCTTATGCTCTAGTATTCCTTGCTTTTAAAGTTTGCTCTTGTTTTAAAGATTAAAGTAGGAGATATGTGCAAGCAGAACTTGTTCTTGGCTCCTAACATGCAAAGTTAGGTCACAGTTCCTAACACATCTGCGCTATTTATTCTACATGCATCAGAAAGAAAACCTGTACAGAATTAAGCAGAATAATGAGGCTTTTATTTGTTAGAAAACTGTCATATATATATATATGTATAAAAAACTATTTTAGAAGCTTCAGAAATTGATCAGTGGCCACTTGATTTATGAGCACAAACTGATATGCACAAATACATGCAACAGGCTGAATTCTCCTAATTTTCTTTTATTCAATACAGACTGAGTTTTAAGGAACTATTCATGTTTCTAGGATCTTAATTACATATATAAAAAGCCTCCAATATATTTTGTCAATTAAAACACTGGCACAGTATCACTCTACTTGCCTTCTGAATTGTGAGAACTGTTAAAGTAAGCAACAGAATGTTTAATATACAAGACCACAGAAAAGTCTGCAAGGTTTTGTTGTGACATTTTAGTTTTCACAGAGGTTCTCCAGTAAACATTCATTAAAAATGTTTCAACAGACAAGTTATTTGGATTCACTATAATTTTCATTACAAAGTTGTGATTTGGTTTTTTTTCATTTATCATTTTGCTTTATCTCAAAAAATTAGCACTAAATAGCAGAAATATACAAGTCTGGACAAAGAACATGATATCCCATAAAGATTTAGATAAGAGTTTTAACACGAAAAGAACATTAGTGAATGCATTTCTGTAAAAATAAAAATCAATGCTTCCCCTGCAGCAAAGCAGAAAACCCTCCATATTACTTCTATCACATTCACTTTCTCTCTGTAAAGTCCATTTGCCTTCCACTAATAGTGAAATAACTTCAGATCTGTGTTGTAAACTTTGTATTTTTTACACACGCACTGGGCGCATACCAACAACCTGCATCTTTTTCTGCATCAAACATTCATTCATGCAGCCCAACTACTTTTTTTTTTAGAGCACTGGAAGGGAGGAAACAAGAGAAAAAATAATGGTGATAACTACCAAAGACATTTCCCACTTTTCTTGTACAGATATTTCTGATCTGCGTGAATTCACTTACTGCATGCAGGCCTCATGATCCATAGCATGTAAATGTCAATAATCATGCTACAAGTCTGAACTGAATTAAACTTAAAAAAGAAACATGCAATGGCAATGACAAAGAGTTCCATTCAAACCCACAGTCCTTTGATTAATCTAAAAAAATAATAGGTATTTCTATTGATGACAGTTATCTTTAAAGATAAATAGGTAATTCATTTTTTCAATATTTCAGGCTACATAAATACATAATGTGTAAGTATTTGCAAAACTGTCCACCGCAATAGTTATAACACCTACTGTATTTAAAGAGGATGAAAATCCACAGCATGAAACCAAATTCATCTTATACAGATGGTATAATGAGCTTTCAGTTTCTGAAATGCAAAGTTTTGGATAGGATTTTTAAAAGAAGCCTCCAATAAGTAACAAATTTAGACAATATATATACACTTAGCAGATCACATAGAAAGCATAAAACTACTTTAGGCATCAGACCAGATGGCAAGAATAGAACTCTCTACACAGAAGAAACACATGTACGATAAAGATGCAGTGTATTCCTGTTTCCTAATCCCTTTCAAATTGTAAAATATCTTTTAAAGTTCTCTATTTTCATGACTGTTCATCTAAAACCATACAATTAAAAAGTCTTAAAAACACGGACAGAACTTCAAGAAATTCTGGGGGGTATTTCATATCAAATGTTAAAAAAGTCATGATGCTTCATTTTCTCTTGGCACAGAAAAAATGCCAGCATGTCTATCACTATACTTAATGCACTTTTCTTCATTTGCTAAATAGTAGTCTCTAAATGTGGTAAACTGGGCAGTAAAACTTAATATTAGCTAAGCCTATCAGGCATCTTTTGTTCCTGTATTTATCTACGGGGGACAGAAAATGTTCTAACTAGCCAGTAAGAGCTGCAAATAAGCTATTTCCAAATAAGCTATTTCCATCACTGAACTTGCATGCGGTCTGTAAATGGTCACAAATAACAGCCACCTGGGATCTTGCTTGTTACACTACTGTAAACATGAATAAATCGCAGAGAACAAGGGTGTTTACAGGTTTTTTTCCCCTTCAAAAATCACTGCCTATTTTATTTAGTAAAAATCCAGTGAATAAGCTGGACGCATGCTTTGTGAACTTTGAAAAGAGATACTTAAAAAAATATATTAATCATCCAGAAACAAAAAATGGAACTGTTAAATATTAGGTGTAAATGGGAAAAGTATTGCCCCAGTACCCCAATCTTCTTGTTTCCCATTCCAGAACAAAACAATGCCACCTGAAATTCACTAACAAATATGAACACACACACTGGTTTCAATTATTTCAGATAAACAACAAATTATTTTTTTCTCAATGGATATGATTCAGAAACCAAAAGAGTTTGTGCACATCACCAGGTCCAAGACAACAGTCCACCAACTAACTTACTACAGCGGTAGAGATTCTCATCTAATCTGAAATTATTATTTTCAGTGCCAAGTCTTTAATGCACGGTTGCTTTTGTCAGCTGGGTATTACCCAATTTTAAGCTACAGAAATCATGCCCATTTCAGTTTTTAAACGAAAGATGGCAGTTTTACCCAGGATACCTGTTTTTTCCTCTTACAAGCAGTGCTCAAACCAAGAAATTCTGAGCGAGCAGTGTAACAGAAGAGAAATTTTGTCTCAAGTAGCAACTATATAGTCTGACAAACTGTTCTATTCCTCTTTTCTTCCTCATACACATTTTTGACAAACTAAGAAATTTGTTTCCATTAACATTTCAAGAACATTTTCAAGCTTTTATGCCAAACATTTTCATTTTCAGGCAACAACAGGCAAGAGAGCATTTAATTCTTCTAACATTTGGGTCCTAAAAGCCTTATTTCCTACCGAGAACAGGAAACTGTAGCTGCATTGCCTAATTTTTCAACATTCTATCCTACTATACGTTGCCAGTATTTTATAATAAGTTTTAAATGTTTTCAGAGGGAAAACATGGTGATGATTTAACACAGTCTTCCAAAGTGACAGAGGGAAGCTAAAGAAAGAACTGGTCAGGAATGTGAAAGCCAATGGCAGCCTTAGCTGTAGGAGATGATGAATCTTAAGATCCTGAGAAAAGCAATCAAGACAAATAGCAAAATTGCAGTCCTGGACTTGAGGAAACACTTCTGTTTGTTCAGAAAGCTAGCTGGTGTGACCCCTTTGCGAGGGCCACCCTGAAACATAAGGGAGCCCTGGAGAGCTGGTTGATACTCAAGGTCAACCTCTTCAAAGTACAAGAATGGTCCAGCATTTTGACATGCAGCAGGTGTGGAAGAAGCCAACACAGATTAACAGAGTACTCCTAATGGAGCTCCAGACAAAAGAAGCATATGCAAGGTAGAAGAGGAACAGCTAACAGGAAGAATACAGAAACATTGCCTGGGGGCACATAGCAGAATTAACAAACCAAAGATCATTTGGAATTGCAACTAGCAAGGGATGTGAGAGGCCAAGAAAGGCTTCCATAGATATACAAGAACAAGCTGAGGGAACTGAATACTCCCATCTATTCTGCACTTACAGGCCTGTGCTCATGTTTGGGTTCCCCACAGACATACCTGTGTTCAGTTGTAGGAAGAGAAAGCTAAGGTGGGAATCTTACTGCTGTCTTCACCTACCTAAAATAGGAGGGTGTAGGGAAGATGAGGGCAGACTGTCCTTCAGGCTGCACAAGAGAAGGACAGGAGGCTACAGACAAGTTGCCATGTGGGAAATAGGGATATTCGAAAAAAAAAATTCACAGTGAAAGTGGTCAAATACTGGAAAAATGTGTCCAGAGGCTGTGTAGTATCCATCCATGGAGATGATCAAGACTCAACTAAACAAGACCTTGGACAACCTCACCTAACTATGAAGGTAGCCCTGTTCTGAGCTGGGCATTTAAGCAGATGACCTCCAGCGGTCCTTTCCAAAATAATTTTTTCTATGATTCCATAATGTGTACCCACAAGAGCACATTACTTTTGGCACATCCTTCTTCAACTTACTAATTTTGCTTTCCAACATATGTGTCTTTCAAAATAAATGATGATTCAAATTAACTTTGATATTACTGATTTCTAAAACCTCTTACTGTGCTACCACAGTATCCTCACACCTTCTCCCCCCCTTTGTCACTGGGATCTCTGCTCCATGTTTCACCTCTCTTTCTCCCTAAAGCATCGATATAGAACTCTAGGAATGAAAATATGTAAATAAATTAAAAAATAAATAATAGCAAAAATATGTGCATCAAGTCAGTAAGCATTACTAAATACAGAGGAAGCAGACAGATGGAATTAAAATGAAGTACATACATAGTCAGTGTACAAAGGACTGCCATAATTTAAAGATCTTATGCATGCTTAACACTTATCTAAGAATGAAGACTATAGCCAATTCCTATAAAAACATCAATGTTAATATATTTACATATAAATATATATGTATGTAATGTGTGTGTAAATACAAAGAACCAAAGATGAAATGTAGACCACAAAACACATCTATTTTGAAGTCAATGTTGTGGAACTCTCATGTAAGTAGCCCACCAAATCCAGTGTCTACAAAAAAGATCCTGACAGTTGCACAAAGAGCATGTGTTCTGAGATTCTCCCATCAGTGGATACATGGCATCTTCTGAACCAGGACAAATCAAAGAAAACTCAGAGACAATCATTCTTTTTGCGCACCAGTGGTAAATAACATAATTCTATCAGAGTGCTAATCAACATTTCAGCAATACTTAATACTTTGTTATATATAGCTCAAGTCACTCAGGAAAGCCAGGGACATAAAAATGGCCCTTAAAAATCTAGTCAAGAGGTGCTCTGTGACTAAACTTCAGTTTGTGAATGTTGAAAGTGAGAAACCACTGCATTTAAAAAACAAAGTGTCTGCAATTCTATGAAATGTGCTATTACACCTGATGTGTGTTAAATTTGTTTACATGTTACTTTTTATAGCCAGTTTCAAACTGAGGCACTTAATCTTGCCTTAAATAAGTGAAATGAATTAATTACTATCAAATCCTAGACATATTTATGCATTTTGTCATAACAGTAATTTACATGTCTTCTCAAGAAGAGAATTTGTATAACTCTGAATATAAAAATACAGTTGACTACATTGTCTGAAAGCTTAAAAGCTCACCTAATTCGAATTATTCCTTAATTCTATAGTAGCTTGTTAAAACCAAACAGCTTCTTTTCCTGCATTAAATACACTTAAGATTAGGTCCAGTTCTTCCCTGCATCACAGCTACATGCATCACCTTGCCTCCAGTACATTAGACATCTAAATCCAAAAGAGTTTTAAGTTAAACCACTAGAAGATCAACATGCACACACACACACAAGATCAACAGCACCAGCTTACATCCTGTAACGTGCCTCCTACACAAAAAGCAGAAGGTAATTTGCATAGGACTCTGAGACCACATATTTTTCATAGAAGAAAATTCATTACCACTCAGGGTATTTTCCACTGCAAAGGTGAAATTTATAATTGAGAGTCTGGTCAGTTACATTCTAAGCACTTTACAAAGTAAATTCAAAACAGGCTACCTTTAATTACAATATAACGTGTAATTCCTCACTGTCTTCATCTGAGCAGGAGCAAAATTAAACAGGAAAAGAGAAAGGAAAGACAACCTATACATCCTACTAGACGGAAAGCAGACTTCAATACAGTTGTACTCACTTTCAACTAACCCTAAATTCATCAGTGTTTTCCTAATGTAAGTCAAAAGTAAGCTGTTTTGGAAAAAGTTTTAACCAAAGCACTACTCTGCTGCACTTCCTTGCACAGGAAGCCTAGAATGCTTGCAACGTGTTTAACGCATACCCAAATGGATGTGTTTAGGTAAGCCCTCTTCATAGGAAGTTTCCTACAAAATCTCAGGTACCTGGAGATCACATGCAGGCCATGATAAAATGACAAAGCAACAGTCTAATTTCAAGATATCAGCAGTATCTTCTTCTGTCTCTTCAGTTATACTCACTTGGTGCTTCATGGTTTGGTTTTTTTTTTTCATGTGACTACTGTATAAATACTTTATGCCAGGACCAGTTGTCTGTGTATTGAATAATATGCCAGTAAGAACATCTGGGTTCAACAACAAAAATAGGCATATCTGACAGCCATGTTTCCAATTATGAGATAGACTATGGAATTAACAACTGGGCAGCATACTGACTGTATTCCAAGCCATCAAATTCAAGAAGACTTCCTGATAAAAATTAAAAATACATTTTCATTAAAATATATTCTACTTATCCTTCACTAGCATAGCAGCACAGTTAACAACATGCACACCAACTGCTCTAACTTCTATTTATACAGTAAAGCACAGGCATCAGTATGCATGAGAATTAAACTAAGAAAAGGGCTCGAACTGCTACGATTTATTACCAACATAATGTTTTCTTCCAAGTATAATCCCACTGAGCTCAAACACAGTTATGCATTCACAAGACTTCAGTCAGTCAGTTACTGGGAAGACTTCTCAGTATCTGTGTTGCAAGCACAATACCACAGCTAAACAAAATAGAATTACTTGCAGCCTGAGAATTTCACACAGCAGCCAATTAAATGCACAAAGTAGTAAGACTAGGATTATGACAAAAAGATTATCTGTAACAGGATAATAAACTAATGAGATTGCTCTTGAATGAAGTATCAAAAGTTAGGCTACTTCTTGAACCAATGGTGCACAGAACTTCCAGCTACTTTCTCTGACATTGTCAGTAACAAAAAACCCCACCCATCGATGTCAGCACATTACAACTCCTCACACCCTAAAAAAAACCCTGCCATCACCACCTTGCATCTTTCTTGGCACTGTGAGAAAATGGCATAAAGGTCATGGAAAGCAAACTTCACTCGCATTCTTACAGGTGGCTCCTCCAGATTAAAGCTGAAGAGCAGCTGAGCAGTGGCACGAAGGACCTTTCAGTGCCTTTGCAGAACAGAACACTTCAGTTCCCACACCTCTGAAGCCAACATTTTTCAGCAGTATGCAGTCACTTCCATTCAAAAACAAAATAATACCTTGTGTTTATGCTTATATACCACAAACAGAAAATCAGAAGAAATACAGGATAATTGAACTATATGGGAAAGACAAAAATGAGTAATTCCTCTTGTTTTTAGTAAAATATGCAGCTACTGTGAAGCATTCAAAAGAAAAAAAAAATCCTGAAGGCTCAACTAAGTAGTTCTACATTCAAGCAAGCTTAAAATGATTTGCCAATTATATGGTCAAAAGTAAGAAGCTACAGTCAAAATCTGTCTTTTTTTATATCATAACCTATTTTCCAAATGTATTAAGAAAAAATAATCTTTAATGTGAACTTGCAGTCATTCAACCAAGATTCAACAAATTCTAAACCCACACACTTGATTTGTCATCTATTTGGCTGCTAAATCTGACTCTGAAAGAGTGATGTGTTACCTTATTATTATTTTTAAAAAGATTTCTCTTGGGATTGCACAGCAAAGGAATGAGTATGTAGCCTATCTTACACAGGAAGGAGAGATTTTTATCCTTAAAAACAGGAGGTTCGCCCACATGATCACCTGGGACAAACTTGGCCAGTGCAAGCAGGCTAGAAGGTTATAGGAGCCTGGGAATGTTTAACATCAAGAAAGTAATTACAGCCCAGCAAGATCAGAAGGAATTACACAGGAAATGTGAACAGTAACCCTTTCATGCCAAAAAAATCATGAAAAAGTGAGCTCTCAGCTGCCAAACTATGAGGCTGTACAAACCAATTGCAAAATGCAGGAATGGAAAAAACACTATATATTACTAGGCTATAAATTCCCAACGATGTGATAAAGCTATGCTTCCAAGAAAAGAACAAAACCGCTGGTCTTTCTTCTTGCCATGTATACGCAGTATAATTAAAGCCCAGAAGAAACATGAAAACATTTTGAACACCATGTAAGAATGGTCAGTTGACTCTTCTGAATTTTTTCTTTTAATTTTATGCTGACCAAACAGTCTCCTCCCTAGAAGGTGGTCAAACATCTTGTTCTTATTTAGCCATGGGAAACTTCCTTCCAAAATAAATAGTACATTATCCAAGCAAGAATGCTAACTCTCTCAGTTATCTATTCCACAAAAATGAATCTCCCAAATTCTGAAATAAACCCCATAGCTCAACAGAATGGGCTTAAGCTACCCTATGTATTTGTAGGTGAAGCAATTTCTATTCTCTAGGGACACAAGGGAATTTGAGTAATCCAACTGTAGTTCAATATAGTTACAAAGCCTTCAAGTGCCATTTTGGAAACTGGACAGTGATCATGCACGCATGCATGCTCTTCACACAGACCTGGGAAGCATTTTAATGAAGCAAGAGACTTTTTTTAAGCTCCCCACACTAAGGAAAATTGTATTCCTTTATATCTACCAACAGATAATGCTGCAAAGTATTAGTGCATAACCCTGATCAGACAAGAGATGAGCAATAAAGCAACCGAACACTACCGCTTTTAATTTGTTGATTAAAACTATGATTAATATATTCTCATTAAATAAAAACAATAACCTCCCCTAAAATGAGTATTAGGGTATATCTGATCTACCACAAAAATTAGGTAGACCGACACTTTTATGATTAAAAAATTCAATAAATTTATTTATTTAAACAACACGCTTCTTTAGTTGTTCTTAAAATTACAAATCAGAACAGTGTCATCACACATTGCATTTGTAGTGCATCTCCATACCAGCACTGTAGCTTCTCTTCTTCCACCTTGTCACTCAGGTGTTCCTCTCTACGCTCCTTTACTACCAAAGTCTTTCTTTTCTCATCTGTTCTGTTGGATTCTATTTTGTTTCTTTTTCCTTGTCTTCACATCTAAGGAGGGCCTTTGCCATCACTAACACCACATGCACAACCAACTCCTGCACGACTGAAGTCTACTCAGATACCTGCTCAGTGGAATCGCTAAATGAATAAAATTGGGGAAGAAAAAAAAAAAATACAAAAGAAGCACATGAGAATTTCGAGCATGGGCTTGCAAACAAGGCAGATACGGTGCAGTAAAGAAGTAACAATCAAGAAGGCCAAAAAGTCATTGCTGACATTACGGCCTGCACAAGTAACTGTAACTCCCATTCTTCAGGAGATAAAACTGAAATATGAAACAATTATATTTTCTATTATTTCACTGAGATGGAGGCTGAAAAGAAACAAGCACCGTGACCTCATTCTGGAGACAAAGGGAAAGTTCCATTTTCTCCTGCACTAAACTTAATCCCACTTCTAAGGGTTGGTGATTTGCAAAAACAAACTGAACTAACTCTCCCGGTCAATGCACGTTCTTCTGAGATTAAAGTCACTTCTCTTAAATTTGTCTGTCTCCACAGCAGACTAAATATTCAGCAGTACAATGTTCATACATTATGTCATCCAAAAAACTGCAATAGCACATGAGCCACTAAATTTCAATGGCTATAAACTTGACGCAAATCTATCCACAGCATATAACACCATTTGTGGATCGGTCAGAAAAATATTTCCGTATTGTTGCATGATATTCTGTCTTCAAAGGACTCGTACAAGTAAAAATACTTCCAGTGATACTGCTATTGCTTTTTCAGTGAACTACGACAGTTTCAATGTGCATAAAACCACATCCTTTCTTCTTTCAGCAAGGTGAACTGACCAGTCTGAAGTCTGTTAGAAGCCACAAGCTAACTACAAGAACTCTTATCATGCAAATGAATTGATGGCAACGACACTGGGACGAGTTTCCTGTACCTCCCAAGTGCAGGCAATACACCTTTCAACACATAAATTTGTAACTAATTCATCTGCTGGACCCCGAAGCAGAACTGTGGCTTACAATAGTGTGCACCATTAATATAAGCTTCCTTTGCAAATCAACAAAATTTTCCACCTGGCCACATCTGCTCTTTACAGAACCTCTTTAGAATTTTTATCTGAAAACTAGTAATGTACCAGTACTAGTAATGGTTTTTAATGGAGAGGTTACTAGCATTCATCGTATTTTCAGAAAGAAATACAATTAACTTTAAAAACCTGAAAGTAAAGAATGTCATATTCTGGGCCTGTGAACCCACTTCATAATGAAAAAGTTAATTCCAAAGATAATAGTTTTGAAAATTAAGCTTCTAAATACAATCATTTGTAATACACCTAGATGTCAACAGAAATTTAAAGCCTCCTCTTTTGGGGATATCTACAGTCAGTCAACTTAACACGTGTGTTAATATTCCCACCCAGTCTCTTCCTAACTGCAAGTATATACGCTAAACATTTTCTCCTTCGCAATATAAAGCAGCTTTCTCAATATAATTGCCAAAGGCTGAATTATCAGATAACTACACCATTCACAGATGAGTATTGGAGAGAGAGGCTGCTAAAGAAAACCTGAAAGTCTTTGTAAATATCCTCCAAGAAAGCATGCTTGGTTATTCTGTGCCAACCAGTACTAACCTACACAAATTTTTGAAGTTTATGTATTAACTTTTAATTAACTTTAAATTTAATTATTAATAAACATTTTGGGAATAGTCTTTCTAGTGTTTCACGTATGAAATATTATAAAGTGACAATTCAAGTAAACTGTTTTCATTATTGAACAGCACACACTTTAAAACATAATTCCACTTAGACAAAAAAAGGCTTATACTGCCCACGATGATTATTTCTCCCACCACCTGAAATCTCCCAGGGTTAAATAAGACCTGGGATACTTCGCCTGTCCTATTTCCCTGATAAGACAGGGCAGTTCCAATAGTATATAGGTACAGTCCATTATTCAAATGATGATTCTTTTTTTACTTTTTGTTTCCTAGGGGGAAGGTGCTTTGCAAATTATTAGATACCACCATCAAGAAATTACCCTGTTTCCTTGGCTTGCATTTTTGATGGTCCAATTAAAGCCCATCACTCCACAACTTCTGTAATCAATATTTTACAGTTCTTGATTTTTTTTTTTTCTTTTTTCCAAAATGAACAGCTTCCTGAAACAGGAAGAGACATATGCAGAACAAACCAATTCCATAGTCAGGAGTTTCCATCAACTTAGTTAGCAGTATTCTTAGTCTAAGGAATTTTTCTGCTTCTCCAAAGTTGATGAGCCAAATCTTTCAAAGATATCTACATTTCTGTAAGTGCAGTTTGATTTTAAAATAAAAAAAGAAAAATAAAAGAGTTTGCTCTACTTTAATCTTGAACATGAAAATACGCTTTTGTGTCTCAAAATTGAAAAAAATATTTCACTTTCCAATGAACATCAATATTATATACCAAGCGTTTGAAGATTTTTAGATGCAAAAACACCTTCGAAAAGGTTTAAAAACTTTTACAGTGAATTAGATCAATTACACCTTAACAATATGTCAAATCAGCTCTCCTTGCAATACACAGCTATCTTCACAGCATGCTAGTACATAAATGTGGGTTTAATACTTGCATGAAATCATGACAAAATAAGTAAAACAGGTATGATCCTTGCAGATCTTGATCTAGCTTAAACGGAATCTACAGTTTCATGTTTCTTTTAAAGTGAAATCTTACCATGTAAAAGAAACCTTACAAATACTTACGATCAAATGATCTAGAATAAAGTCTAGATCATTTCAAATACAGAATCCATAATTTATGAGTTTTTCTAATAATTTTTATGTGGTCACAAAGTCTTTCAGACACTGCAGTAAACAAAGGAATTTGACAGCCAGGTGAAAAATACCTGGAAGAAA
The DNA here is from genome assembly GCF_034638445.1 of Ciconia boyciana. NCBI lineage: Eukaryota > Metazoa > Chordata > Aves > Ciconiiformes > Ciconiidae > Ciconia > Ciconia boyciana. Next base: position 152,139,703 of record NC_132935.1, read on the forward strand.
TTAAGTACAGGAGAGACATAAATGATGCTAATCAAACACACCAACCTCTGTTACAGTTTCAGCATCTCACCTTAAGCAAAAGAACATGCCCTAAACTGGTCAAAAGTGCAAAATCCTGCTCTGGACTGAACTTACGCACTGTCTGAATAACCCTCACAGCAGCTGTTGATCAAACCTGGCTTCCTTTACATTTAGGAAATCAAAAAGGCTTCACTCAATCCTCTTGGAGCAGCTCTGACCACAATTACTTCCAGGCTTGTCACTTTCAAGCCACTGAAATTAGCTACCTAACCAAGAAACTCAACATGCTACAGCTAACAGGCAAGCTAGTTTGTCCTGTTTTCTTTTAGCAGCGCATCTACATTGTTCACCACAAAAAAATATGGAAGATTTGTTCTCAAATCTGAACAGCATACTCCAATTATGACTTTGTAAACCCTGAGCAGAAGAGTATGTCCATTACGTATCTTACACATACAATGCTTTTGACAATTCACCCCACTATACTAATTGCTTTTTTAAAAAAAAGGTCAGACTTTTTCATTATATTCTCATTAAGTGCACAATAAGATACATTCCTTCTATTTCAAATCCCATCTCTCCAGAAAATGATAACAGCTACTACAATCACTACTAGAATATGAAGACCCAAAGCAGGAGGCAACAAGGTTTTCTAAAACACTAACACAAGATTAAGGAGCACCATCTCAAGGAAAATCAGAAGATTTATTACTATCCTCCCCTCCAGATTATTGTATAAGTAACTTTTTTCATCACAGGAAAAAAAAATTCCTCAGGCTCCAAAGTATTAAATACATCATTATAAATATAAGACAACAGAGAATTGGCACAACTTTCAAATATAGCAACCTGCAATCAAAATTGCTGCAAATTACATCACATTTATGTTTTTATAATCTGTAAAGGATACTGTGGCAATATATACTCTTGAAGTACAGGTAGATAGTGAGTGGAAAAAAAAGATGTGAGAAAGATAACCAAACAAGTAATCATTCTACTAACAAATTACACAAGTTGTTTTCAGAAATGGACCCTTAATCAAGGCAAAGATAAAAATACTCCCAGCCCTTAAAAAAAAAAAAAAAAAAAAAAAAGCAGCCGCTAACTTTTGCAGCATTCTTCTCATTACAAAAGTGAAAAGAAATAAACCAAAGCAACAAACTTCTCCAGGATCCCACATACATCTGGCACCCACCTGCTTATGCAAAGACTGGCAACATGTAGTGGTGGCTTTTAAATGCATATTTTTGAAATAGCGACAATCTCTAAATAGCAAAGCTTACTATTTAGATGTTCCAACCCTAAATAATGTTTAAAAGTTCACCATTATTTTAGGCTTATCATCCCTGACAGAGTGCCTCTCAGTTACTGAATTTTTTCTGCCTTGACAGGGGAATTCCATTTTTAAGATTCATACAGAGAAAATGTTTCAGTATAAATCGTGGCTATTCTAATCCAGGAAAACGTCCCACAGGTCACTAAGCTACCATCTTTCAGGCGAGTTCTCCATAATTAAGGTATCAATTATAATTTCACAGGCATATTTTATTTTATAAATAAACTCTGTTTCCACAATTTGAGCTGTGGGAAAGAATGCCTGCGTCAATGCACCAACCCATGCAGCACAGCAAGTTTTGAACTGCATGCCAATTCTAAATGTTATATGGATTCTAGCAGGGAAAAAATAGGAGGAAGATTTCCCACTCACCCCCCAAATTCCCACAAGCCTTCTGAATCTTTTTATTCCTGTCACGGCACCTCCTGACATCTGCTCTTTGCTGCTCTAGAGCCAAATACAACAAATTTAAGTCAATCTGTTGCTAAACACACCAAAAGTAAAAACTGCAGCCTCCATTAAATGGAGTGAAAAGGACATTTAAGTGGGAATGAGCAAAAGCTGATTCTGTAGTCTTTTCCTGCTGAACACTGCTTTTGATGCTTTTATCACAGAGTTTTATATTTGAGTTTGATAGAGACTGAAAGCAAACATAGTTTCTAGGACCTGAACCATGCCAAGAGAAAAGACTGGCAGAGCGACAAGCATGCTCATTTAATTAAGATACCCCCACTGCTGTTTTCTTATGACTTTTTACATACTTGCTGGAAGTTGGCTGGATGACACAGAAGGCCAGCGTTAGCTCATCTCACCCTCCCTAAATATTCCATCGCTCTATGTACAGAACAAACTTGTGTACTGACTTGGATTAAATTACTGCAGGAACAACTACTTAATGCATGAGCCCAGGCAACAGAAAAATCAAAGCTGAACAGAACAGTGTCTCACGAGTGGCAAGTCACAAAAGCAACTGCCCTACGTAATTTCTCTCCAAGTTGATAAGGACCCCGATGTTACTCCCTAAAACTTCTTCCTCAATGTCCCCACTTACAAGAAAAACAAAGGAAATCAGTGGATACTACCAGGAGAACTAGACATAGTACCTAGTGGGTATTTCATCTAGATATAACCTAACACAGGGATAGAGAGCAAACAAATTAGTGAGACACTATAACCATTTCTCCTTTAAAGAAACTAGGGACAAACTTAATTCCTTCACTCCAACCACCAATACATAGTTTTTTAGATGAGCTTTGGAAAAAATCATAATGGTAAAAATAATCTTACAAATGACAAAAAGCTGAGGGGTTATATTCTTTCAGGGAAAAAGGTAACCTGAGTCTGTGTAAATATTATTGCATTCTAAATTATCCAATTTCTATTAGAGTTTTCCTAAACTAAAATTATCCCTAGACTGCAGTGCTCACTGTCTTATCAATTTATTAAGAAATATATCCTTTCTCAAGTTTCCTTTCTCAATTTGCCACCCTAATTTCACAGAATGTCCCCTTACTCATATACCATGAACCAAAAGAACAAAAGCTTGAATTACTTTTCTCAAACCATTCATCATTCTGTGTACTTGTGTTATACTTCATCATGTTCATTGCCTTTCAAAGGCTAGACAATCTTTTTTTTTTTAAAATTTCTCTTCATACAAGCAAATTTCCATCCCCACAGATCACTCTTTTAGCCTTTTCTCTGAATCTCCTCTCCTCTACACCATCCCTTTTAGAGGAGGCATCCAGCACCACATACACTGTGATGGCATGCTATATGACAGTAAGATATTGATTTTTACCACAGCATTTTATTCCCCATGCTATTCTCGATCACACTTTGTTTACTCTGATTGCAAGTACAAACACAGGTAAACACAGAGCTCTCAGAAACAAGATTCTTGACACACAGCCCCCTATTTTGAATATGCGACACTATGAGCATGTGAAGACTTATGATTTCAGGCCAGGTAGTCTTTGCTTTTTTGTCCTTCAGCATAATTTCTTCCTCATATCTCACCCATTACAGCCCACAAATCTTTGTCATATGCCCATCAAGATATCTTCCTAGAAAGAAAATCACTGGTTTACAAGAGAGCATAAACACAGACTAAGCAAAGGTGATTGCCCTAAACTGCAGATAAGTGGACTTTTCACCTTTAGGCCTTCAATGAGGCACCAAGTATGCTTCGGCATAAGAACAAGTCTGTAATGTAATACAGAACCTGCCCTTTGAAAAATTAACTTTAATAGAAAACATAACACGTATATATGGAAGACAAGAACATTCTACATCCCACTTACCCTACAAGAACTACGGAAAACATGTAACATCCCTGAATTAACTTACTAAAATATCATGAAATATGACTGGTACTATATTGACCCTTAAGAGGTACATATTCAGCCAAAACTAGACGAAAGTTTCCAAGAAAAAGGTGCATCTGAAGATCTGAAATCACATCTGCCTTCTGGAAGTGAAAAAAACTCAAGACAATCAAAAGTCCAAGATTTTTTTTCTCAGTCACGAACAGTATTGTAAAGTTTGTTTAATACTGCCATTTAGGGAAAAATATAATGGAGTGATTGAACCAACTCTGTTCTTAAACACCCTGCTAAAAGAACAAACTATTTGTGAAAATAACAAAAACCAGCTGAAGGCATTTGGGTGGTCTCAGTTTCAATTCTGTAACACAGAACAGTCCCTTCTTTCTAAATCCAATACCAATTTGTTTTCCTTCTTCAGTAAAGCCTCAAAATGTGTTGATGACAAAAGCAATAAAACCCACTGAACATCCGTATTATTAATTTAGGACGTTTTACTAGTAGACTGACAACTTAAAAGTTCATCATACACAGAGCACTCATACACAACAGAACTATGCAGGCTTTTATAGACTGATCCTTTTTGATTCCCTAACAGTATTTTGGGGGTTCATATACTTTTACCTTTAGGACAGTGCACATCATTAGCGTTGACTGATGTTGGACTGAATGCCAATATTTAAACTTTACTGCCTTGCTTCCTAAAAACATGGATCTACCATATTTCTTTACCACCTGTTCTGACTGAGCTGAGCAAGACCAAGAGCTGTCAGAAGCTCGTGTCTTCATGTATGTAGCACTACTTCACTGAAACAGTAGCCTGATCTAAATCTGAGATTACAGGCACTCACAGAAAATTGGCAGACTGTTACCTCACTTAGGAAGGCTAACCAGTCAAGGACGGCCAAAAACCCCACCAAAATTAAGTTTCATATCATTACTATTTAAAATCAATGACATGCAGAAGACTGAAGTGTGCTCAAAACTACAAAAACCAGCAACAGGAACATCCCTATTTGCTATGGTTCATCCAAAAGAACCACAAACATATATATAAGAAAACTGAAGTGGCAAAGAAGCACAGGTACAACAGAAATTACATTGGTCTAAGCTGTAATTTGTCACCATGCATCATTTTCAGAACGTTGTCCCTAGAGAAAGGTCCTTAGAAGAGAAGAAAGAGTCCCTTGCAACCATTCCTTACAACAGATGAGTAACACACCAAAAAGTAAGACGACACACCTTTAAGGGTTTGGTTTGGTTTCTGCTTTTGGGTCAGGTAAAACCATTAAATACTTCCTACAGACATTTCAACCTTCAGTTACTGATAACATAAGGCTTCATGTGGAAGACCGAGTATGGAAACATTGCTCTGTCTGATCTGCCAGCCAAACTCAAACAAACAGCAAAAATTTTCCATGAAACTATAACTTAGAAGCCACCTAATAACCCAAACCAATTTCATTGATAGATCCCAGTAAGTCTGCCAGGAGTGGTTTCTTTCCCCCACAACTCCTATACGTATCAAACAAACTTTCTGAGCTGCTTTTTTTTGTAAGCATCTCTTTTGCACCTGCTTCTCCTGGTAAATACCCAAGCAAGCTCCTACCTCCCTGCCTCCCCGGTGACTCGCTGTGACAGAGGCATTTCAGCAGGGCTAGGATAGTCCAGCTTTCAAGCTCATCTTAGCACATGACGCCTTCTTGGCATTAACTATGATACTTTTTCTAAACCAACAATCTTGGGCTTAGACTTTCTGAAAAACAATAAAGGGCTAAGCCACAGAATGAAACTACAGGATGCATACACAGAAATTAATATCCTATAGCAGCCTGTAAAAGTCCCACTTTAAAAAAATACATATGTTCATCACTCAATACCGCATAATTTTACTCCTTATATGATCCCATGAAAAAACCAACTCATCGTTCTGCAAAAAAATAAAGCTTTTTTTTTTTAAAAAAACCTTAACCACAAATGAAGTGACCACAATGCATTACAACTTTGAAAGATGCATTGAGCTCCATAGTATATTATTTCCTTTTCATTTGTGCAATAGTTGAAAGTATACTGAGAGCTCAATATTAAGCCTGTTCTGGTATCAGGACATCAGCTAGCCTCCCTTCAGGAAAGGCTTTCAGTACTGTACGCCCTTCAAAAAGATGCAAGAAAGAACCACTGATACCAAGAATAGTTCACAGTTTAGGTGAGGAAATAGTTCTTTCCTGAAATGGTAAAAGACTGAAGTGACAAACAAATGATAGTCTCTCCTTAATTTATGCACTTTCATATCCTTGTTTAATACACAGTACAGTTTACCACAGTGACGTTTATGGTGTTTTGATTACATTTTTTATACGAATTAGGAAGAATTATCAGATTAAGATGTATTGCTCCACAAACGATGATAACATTTCCTGCAACATTTAATTACACTATAAATACCCATGGAATCAGTCCCTTAAAAAAAATAATGCTTGAATACTACTTACACTAGGTTTAATCAGCTTATTAAGGACAATCCAATACCTGCAAATATAGTACTATAATAAGTCAAAGACACATTTCATTAAAAAATATCACATGAAGAACAGGATGGTTTCCACCCAGCTCTTCTGTGTGTTTTCATGAAGGGTGACAAGACCAATAGCAATACAGAGCAAATATAATACAAAGACAGCATTCTCCAAATGCCATTTTAAGCTGACAGTAAGAACCTGTTTGTTAGACCAGCAAGAGAAAGCCTGGGATCAAAAACTTATCACAACTTTTTATTTTCAAAACTAACCAAAAAGAATCATTAAAGATCTACACCATATATATTTTTTGTAATCGTAACATTGTGAAGAAGTTTGTATTTCATTCAACTTTGATAACAACAGCATGCAAATACAATTCATGAGAAAGTGCTCAACTATTATTCAAGCATCGTTGTTCTCTTATTTGCCAATGTTAGTCTTGTAAAAATCTATGTTCATATTTTAAATTTTGTTTAAAAAAATCTTTTTAAGTAAAAACATGTTCTGGATCTCTGTAAGTGAATTATAATAAACATGAAGCATTAAGTCTAAGCAAATAAGGACAAAATCTTAACTTGACTGCAGATGAGGATGAGCATCAAAACCTCTTCTACTGCTGTTGAACCACTGATGTTTTTTATGGAAATTCTGGAAACAGTTAGTTTCATTGGATTATACTCCCACTGAAGTACACCCTCAATGACATTAAAGAATTTTAAAAAAAAAAACAAACAACAACTCAAACACAGAAACAAAAACTGCCTGTGAAAGAAGGAAAGTACATAGATGGCGACTGAATCTTTTTCCTTCTTTGACCACATTTAGCCAGAATACTGAAAAGAAGATTCCGAAAAAAATTCTCGTATTTTCTCAGTCCAGTTTTACAAAAGAAAAAGCATATAAACCCTAGAGAAAGGACACATTGAAAAATTTCCATTAAAGGATGCAAAATTAAAATGCATCAGCTACCTAAGGTTGTCTGCATCTACTCCTGTAACCTGTGCTAAACATGTAGCAGCTTACCACAATCGAAAGCAGGTAAGCTACCTACATTTACCACTGGAAAGAACCGTAGCTTACCATATGTAATTTCGTTGTGTTCAGACAGACATAGAATAAAAATTTAAAATATTCTGCAAGGATATTAACCATATTCTTTCAACATACCCACCTTAAACATCCTGCTGCTGCTATGGCCAATAAAATATTTCATCCATCTTAATTCCTGTTTCAAGGAAAACAAAAACCAGAAAGTCCCAATATCTCAGAAAATGTATTTAGCAAAGGACACAAAATCATATTAAATAAAAAACAGAGGCATACATTTTAGAAAGTGGTAAATAAGAATTCTACTAAAACATGTTTGCTCTCAACAGATCAAATACAATGGCATCTCCTCTGAGGCTTACTATACATTAACAGTACTTCAGATTAGAAATTGCAATAACAATTTGAAAAAATATTTCTAAAATAACTTATAAAGTTCACACATTCCTGATTTGACCACGTACTTTTAAAACTCTGTAAGTTTCTATAATTGTAACTGCAGTAATATTTTCAGCCAACTTCAGATCAAAGTCGTACTTTCACCATTTGACCATTTCACTTTGATCTGACATCTACCTCATTAGGTGCAAATAAATATATGAAACCATCAGCAGTTTCATATAGACATTTAAAACATTAAACCACTTCCATAAATAACATTACCTCGGCACATAAAAATCCTCGAAACACCCCAAGTCACAGATGAACACTCCTTCCGTCTAATGCAGCATAATCATTGAACCTGTACATCAAAAACATATATGTATGACAATCACTACATATATCTAAAGTTTCATGTGAGAAAGGCAGAAATACCTCATATGTTGTCACTATCATTGCTAGTTCTGATATTCTCACAAATGAGATGTAGAGGATACATAGGAAACTAGTACTTCCTTCATTAATGCTTTGAAAAACATTTTAATTACAAAATTTTAGTTACTCCAAAATCTATTACTTTAACAGCCTGTCCAAAAGTTAAAAACATTTGAACCATATCATAGTGCTAGTTTTCTTCCGATCCTCCAATCATCATTACCCAAGAATATTTTTTAATTAAACACTAAGAACATTATATCAGATCATCACAAAAAAATATTTTAAACACACACCATAACTGTCATAAGCCTTTTTCCTTCCTTTTCCTCTTTGATTTTTGACACTTTAAGTCTGAAAAAATCCTATTCTTCTAGCTACTGAAGCAGAAAAAAATATGCACTCATCCCTGAAACATATATTTTGCTTTGCATTAAAATAACTTTTAAAAAAATTAACTTAAACTAGTACTAAAAATAACTAGCTACAATAAGGTTAGACAAAAAAAAAAAGGAGCAGCTCCGTGTTTTGGTTGCTGAATGGTCCTGTGAAAAAACAAAAAACTGCACACAAAAATTACTGTGATACAAGGGAGCTGTGCATTTACCTTATGTTATCCTCCTCTTTCCTTTTTATTATGGGATAATAATATGAAAGACCCTTTTTAATGGCATATTACAGGTTCAAATAAATCAGTATGTACAAACTCAAGACTATAATTTCTAAACTAAGCCAGCTAATCTACACAGCATTTAAGGGCTAGACCGTTGACTGAGACTTCAAAACACATTAAAAAGCTTCAATGAGATATACTTAACATGGAGAAAAAGAAAGGAACCGAGCACAAGGCAGTATGAATTGCAGAGCAAAAGACTGCCAATAAAAGGTAAGATGTATCACATCAATTTTAATTCATGCATAGAACTAGGTAAGTCTTTTAACAAAGCATGACTTTTGGACATAACAAATTTAAACAAGCCAATCTCTCAGTTTCAAATCCGCCACACTGCAGACATTACTGCAGTCTTTCCAAAAGTCTCTTACCCTGCTTTCAAACACCTCCCTCCTTATTTTGCCAATGCCAGCCACATCAGATCACTCAGAACTTGGGATATATTCTTTATTTCATTATTACCAATGTAAAAAGTTCTAATGGATTCATAAGCCAGCAGGCCTTGGCACTAGTTATGCACAAACACTACACCCATTTATTGCATTCATTTCTGCAGTCACAGAACAAACGAAAACCCTTTGGCTCTCAAGCTCCTTCCAAAACCTAAGGAGCCCAAGCGAACTGCACGTAGTATTTGTACTTTTATGGAAGCAGCAGCAGCAAGGTTTATGAAACAACGCTCAGGTCTAAGAGTCAAGAGCTCCGTGCGCGGCTCTGACTCACGCTGGCAGGGGAATTTCACACCAGCCAAATGCTTCCACAACTCAGCGTCACAAAAACTGAGGGCGTCTACTGCCATCCCTCGTATATGCAACATTTTATGGCCACGCGTACTAAAAAAAGTGTAAGTGAACTGCAGAAGTAACTTTCGTGACTTGTAGAAACCCTTCCGCGGATCTTTATTGTAACATCACATCGGATAACTGCAGTCACAGCCGCTCGCCGCTTCTGTATTTGCAAAGGGCTGACACCACCTACAAGGAGTCCCGGGTGGCTGCGTTGGCACTGTGCTCACCCAGCGCCAGTCAGCCGCCTCAGCGGCCCGCCCAGGCCGAGCGCTGCAGACGCCTCGCAGGCCGCGCACCGCCGCTCTCGGGCTCCCGCGGTGGGAGGCAAGCGGGCCCCGCACGCACCCCGGCGGGCCGCGAGCGCGCTGCCAGCCGGCCCCGCCGCAGGGGGCGAGCCCTCCCTCGCCGGCCGAAGGCACGGCTGAACTGCGGGCTCGGGACCCGCTGTCCCGTAACTGGGCGAGTCAAGGGCCTCGGGAGCGCGGAGCTCCAGCGGCAGGGCCCGGCGAGGGACCCCTCGGGCTCGCCGGGGGCTGGCCTGGGGAAGGCGCCCACCTCCGCACGGCGCTGCCGCCGGGAGCCACTGCCCGGCCGGGAGCCACTGCCCGGCCGCCAGCGGGGCGGCCTCCGCAGCCCCGCGCCGCCGCCTGGCTCCTCGGCGCGGGGGGAGGGAGCGGGTGCAGCCGCGCCCCGCGTCGTCCCCAGCACCGCCCGCCCGCCCCCACCCACCCCGGGCCGCGGCCCCCACCGCCGCGGGGGGAAGGGAACTTACAAACGCGCCCCTCTGCGTGCCTGCGTCACGCCGCCGCGACGTCACAGCGACGGCGCGGTGTGGCGTCACAGCCCGCGGGAAGGCCGTCTGCGTGTGGGCAGCCTGCCCCTGCCCTCCCCCCGCCAGCCCGCCCGCGGCGCAGGCGCACTGCCGCCGCCGGGCGAGGTGTGTTGGCGGGAAAGCAGCTGCCGCTGCTGAGGGGGTGGTGAGGGGCGGCGGGGAGGGCTGACTGCGGTCGGGCCTCAGCCCCGCTGCCCCTGGGACGCAGGGTTACACGGTTGACTCCCCAGGAACCACTGTGCTTGAAGTGAGGCCTTCCCTTCCCAACCAGCCTTTGGTGTGGGGGGAGCCGGGCTCCTAGCCAGCCCCAAAACAGACTGTATCATGCTGCAGGTTAGGGGCTGTGGGGTTGGGGATTTCAGAGAGACAGGTTGGAAAAAGGAGTCTCTGGGAAGTAGAGGAGTTGTTCTGAGAAATAGGCAGGAGGGACCCGCAAGCACTGGGTCAGAGGGGAGCACAGCACACTGCATATGAGCTGGGAGTGTGCCCAGGTGGCCAAGAAAGCCAACAGCATCCTGGCTTGCAGCAGAAGTAGGGTGGCCAGCAGCACTAGGGAAGTGATCGTGCCCCTGTACTTGGCACTGGTGAGGCCGCATCTTGAGTACTGTGTTCAGTTTTGGGCCCCTCACTACAAGAGAGACATTGAGGGGCTGGAGTGTGTCCAGAGAAGGGCAATGAAGCTGGTGAAGGGTCTGGAGCACAAGTCTGATGAGGAGCGGCTGGGGGAACGGGGGTTGTTTAGCCTGGAGAAAAGGAGGCTGAGGGGAGACCTTATCGCTCTCTACAACTACCTGAAAGGAGGTTGTAGCGAGGTGAGGGTCCATCTCTTCTCCCAGGTAACTAGCAATAGGACAAGAGGAAATGGCCTCAAGTTAGTGCCAGGGGAGATTGAGATTGGGTATTATGGAGCAGATTATTTTGAGTGCCATTACACGGCACATACAGGAGAACCAGGTGATCAGGCCCAGTCAGCGTGGATTTATGAAAGGCAGGTCCTGCTTGACTAACCTGATCTCCTGTGACAAGGTGACCCGCTTAGTGGATGAGGGAAAGGCTGTGTATGTTGTCTACCTAGACTTTAGTAAAGCCTTTGGCACCATTTCCCACAGCATTCTTCTGGAGAAACTGGCTGCTCAAGGCTTAGGTGGGTGTACTCTTTGCTGGGTAAAGAACTGGCTGGATGGCCATGCCCAAAGTGTTGTGGGAGTTAAATCCAGTTGGCGGCTGGTCACAAGCGGTGTTCCCCAGGGCTCAGTTTTGGGGCCAGTTCTGTTTAATATCTTTATCAATAATCTGGACGAGGGGATCGACTGCACCCTCAGTAAGTTTGCAGACAACACCAAGGTGGGCAGCAGTGTTGATCTGCTTGAGGGTAGGAAGGCTCTGCAGAGGGATCTGGACAGGCTGGATCGATGGGCCGAGGTCAGTTGTATGAGGTTCAACAAGGCCAAGTGTTGGGTCCTGCACTTGGGCCACAACAACCCCATGCAATGCTACAGGCTTGGGGAAGAGTGGCTGGAAAGCTGCCTGGCGGAAAAGGACCTGGGGGTGTTGGTTGGCAGCCGGCTAAATATGAGCCAGCAGTGTGCCCAGGTGGGTATCAGTCTCTTTCCCCAAGTAACAATTGATAGGATGAGAGGAAACAGCCTCAAGTTGTGCCAGGGGAGGTTTAGATTGGATATTAGGAAAAATTTCTTCACCAAAAGGGTTGTCAAGCGTTGGAACAGGCTGCCCAGGGAAGTGGTGGAGTCTCCATCCCTGGAGGTGTTTAAAAGACGTGTAGATGTCATGCTTAGGGACATGGTTTAGTGGTGGACTCAGCAGTGCTAGGTTTATGGTTGGACTCAATGCTTAAAAGTCTTTTCCAACCTAAATGATTCTATGAAAGAGGAAAAATGAAAGTGTGACAGAAATAGGATAATAAGGGATTTAAGGGAAGGCTGAAGGGAGAAGCGAGTTGGACAGGAGGGAAGTGAGAAGGTGCAGAAGAAAGAAGGGAAATGTAGAATATGTAGGTGAGAAAAGAGAAGGGAAACATTCAGGAAAAAAAAAGGAATCTTTTGGGTTTTTTTCCTTCTAATAATCTGTTCTTTAACAAAGCTCATCCTTGTGGGGAAGAAAAGGACTTCTGCCTGCAGGAGTTCAAAGATTAATGGGCATTGGGGCCACCTCCTTTTCAATATCATCCTGTGATGCAGGACTGTCTCCATTTTCACAATGTCCTCTCTCGCCTGTGCTCTGCCAGGACACCCCCATTTCCTGTAAGCCCGTACTCAGCACAGCTGTTCTGTTTTGCCATAGCCCTTTGCTGGAAAAAGGGGACAACAGGGACCCCCCCCCAGCCACTGCTGCAACAAAGGATCTGTGAAGTAGCATTGGCACAGCTTCTGGGAAGTAGGAGCAAGGGAAGGGGGGAAAATGGGGTTAGGCTAAGCATTTAATTCTGATGGGTTGTGCTATTATGTGCTTAGAATCGTGATGCTGCTCTGGTATCAAGTCCAAAAGCACCAAAAATGGCAAAAATAGGGGTCAGCGTGGGATTCAAGGAATATGGAATGCCTTCCAAATATCCACATTTCTCTACATGTACCTAAGGCTGAAATTTGAACTGTGTAGGTTTACACAGCATGATAACAATTAGAAATATATTTAGAATATATGTGCAGTTTTCTGAAAATCTGTTTCTGCAGCTCACTGCAAAGTGACAGCTGAAGAAGCGATATCCTGAGTCTTTGGCCCTGAAAACTCTTTTTCTAGGGTAGCCAAACAATAAAAATAAATTGGAAGTTTAGGCTCTTGTTTAACTCAGATTTCATGAAAATATATGTGAATGAGAGTTACTTATTTTGAACATAAACACTATTTTATGAATACAGTAACTTCATCTTGGCACATGAAATGTGAGGTGATGAAACAGGCAGACTGGCTCAAAGTCCCTTCAGAACCAACGTACATTTATGATACGATACTGTCCTTCAGTGGCGTGTTCCACTTGGAGGCTCTGTATATGAAATAACTGTTCCCGTGCTTCAGGATACTTCATTTAAAAGTCATTTACAATTTCAGCAGGAAATGAAGTTTAAAAATAAACATACTTATTCTTGACCTTTTTGTGCCTACTAAAGCTGAAGTGTTTTGCAGTTACAGAACCTATAAAATACAATGAATTTGAAGGTGAATCCTCCAAGTGGTCGTAAATAATAATAATTCCTTTTGAAGTCATACAAGTCTTAACTGTTGCTTAAGCAAAACCATTACTATATTCAGTATGTGTACTGCCTTTCTGAACCACAAATGAGGCATAATTAGCATACGATGGTTCTTGATATATTATGTGCCACTTGGAGAGACACAAAATATTCGTTCTGATGTGCAAATGTGTTTGTGCCTTTACCAGCTATTAGTTTTCATTGAAAAATATGATAAAATACTATGATGGATTATTTGCTGCTGGTGAAAAAGAAAAGAGATCTGATGACAATATAAACTTCCATTATTAACTGTTCTTTGTATTCACAGAAAATATCAGTTATTTCTACTAGAGAGTATATTAATTTTCCTCAAACCTCACTTCACAATAAACTATAGAAACTTTGTAGCAGCGGTAATTAATGTCAATCTGGAATATCAAGTTTTAAAACAATACTGGGAAAAATAACTCATTGTAACTTGTTGAAGGTAATATTTTGTGAGGAGTAGTGCCTCAGGATCCTAGGTTATGTTCTGAAGTACTGTTTATTGAATATTTTACAGAAAAGTGTATCAGTGATCTCAGTTCCATTTTACAGGCTTTTGTGAATGAGTTTTTCTTAAAAGCAAAGTGATAGAATGAGTTTATACTTAGAATTGAAAGTAAACAGAACTTAGTAACCAATGAACAATCACTATAATAGAAAAAAATGAAAGCTATGATACCTGATGAAGAGACTACTTTCTCTTTTTACAACCTACAATGGACAAAGAGATACTGTTTTAAAGATTGCGTTGGCAATGTTTTAGAATAAATATTATGTAGACAACATTCTTCCTCCATCGTCTGTAAATTATAAGAGTGGTAGTGGACTATCACATAGAATAAACTGAAGAGTATACCTACATGATTAAGAATTTTATGTTGTACAGTATTTACGTGCACTACTTAGAAGAGTATTAGTAGTTTAGGGTAATAAACTGGCTAAAAAAATGTCATAGTATTAAAGCCCACATTAATTTTTTCATATTCAGCAATGTAGTATATTTTCAGAATTAAATCAATAGACATGTTTGCACAGTAATGCTTTTGCCATATATCAGCACAAGTGGAAATGCCAATACATTGTAATAAAGGGTTGAACCGCTGTCTTCTGTAGTGCTTTGAACTGAAGCCTGTATGGGGAGAGCAGCTTGAACAGACAACTGTCATACTTCCCTCCCTCCCATAATCTGTGAAGTTTTAGAACATTAATCATTAGTCTGCTATTCTCTCTTGCACTTTAATGTACATGGAGGAATTTTATATCACACGTAGAGAAAATCCACCCACAATAAGTAAGGTATCGCTGTGTAGTACTAGTTTGGTTTACATCAGGTTGAGAATGGTTTAGGTTAGTTTTGGTTTAGATAGTTAAGTTTAGAGTACTACAGCAGCCTTTGAGAATACTACATTTTTTTGAAGATGATTAAGGTATTTAAATTCACTGCACTGGAGCACAGACTCATAGTGTTTGGGGAACTTGGACAACACCAAACACAAGCTTTGAAAAACCTCTAAGTACCAGACTTCTCCTGCTTCCCACAGATTAGGCCTCCTGCTGGCTATTTGTACATGTTAAATAGATAAGACGGTTAGGCTTTAATGTCTGCACCTCAGTTCCCCTAGCTTTGAAACAGCAGTGATAATTCTGTATTGTGAAGATACATTAATAAATATGAGGAAAACCCTTTGAAGTTGAAAAATATAATGAGGTTTAAGTATATTCCTTTTTGTCATCATTAACCTGTCAAACCTTTAAATGCTGAAACACTGCTCTTGGAAAAAAAAAAGGAGAAATGCCAATTAAGATAATAAAGAAGCCAAGATCCAGATCAACTAAGCAGAACAAGCAAGTAAAATAAATATGGGGAAAAAGTCCAAGGAACAGAGCAGATCTAAAAAGATACAACTCAGAAAAATGAGAATAAAATCTGAAACAAATGCTGCCAGCAATTGGAAGGGCAGTTAGTGTGTTACTAAGAAACACCTTTGCATAAAATTCAGAGTGAATGGGCGTTAAGACAATGTATCAGAGACGTCTGGGCAGCAATTTTTCTCCTGAAGTCTCAAATGGATCAATGGTGCCCTGTAAGTTCCTGTTTCTTCTCATCTGACTTCAAGAGGAGCCTACGGCAACTACCTCAAGTAGATGAATCCCACCTCTTCAGAGTTCAGGTACCTCCTGTGTTACAGGGTGGCCAAATGGAGGTTTTCAGATAACAATTTTGATCTAATCTTAAAACCGACTGCACAAGAAGACTGAGAGTGGGCAGAGGTCCATAAGTGAAATAGATTATAGACTTCAGTCTGCTGAAGTGGGAGAAGATAGACTTGCAGGACTAGGTAGAAGGGACAACAAGCAGAATAGTCTTGCACACAGGAACACATCCCATTCCAAATCCTGGAATGGATCCAAGATGCTTAATTTTCATATTTCCCCTTACAATAACATATATTTGCAGACTAAAGATCAAAAACGTGTAACTTCATCTGCACAGAAGATGAGAATCCATCACCGCTAGTGGTCAGCCCAGTAGCCAAAACACCAGAGGTCTGTATGGTGGATCACCCATCTAGCCATAAAGAGAAAGCAAATACATGGTGATTGCTCACTTAGTGAATCTTTTGTTCTGTTTTAAAAGAAAAGGTGGACGCACGTAACTAAGAACTGTATCATCATGCATAAGTGCACGAAAGCCAAAATAATGCAGGTTGGCATTTCCTAACTTCTCAGGATGCAATTTCTCAACCTCCTAATATTCTTTCGACATAGCTTTTGTGTTGTGATATGTGGAAGGCCAGAATTTATATCCATTATTATTGCTTCATAGAAGAGAGTAGGAACATATTTTAAGTATTTATTATCCTTCTTTTGAGGTGATGCTTTCAAAAGCTTCTGAGAAATCATAAAGTAAGAAAAATCTTTCTTTGAACTGATTTTGTACTAGCTTAGGATGACTGATTTTTCAAAGACAGCAACAGATTTCAGCAACATGAAAGGCTTGACTGGTGATGCCAAATAAAAATTATTTAAAAAAACCAAGCTACTTGTTCTAAAGTTTTCATTTTATGCCCAACAAGTTGATCTCTGTCCTTCAAGGTAATAAAATACTGTGACAAGCCAAGAACACATAGTTCTTGTCTCTTTTTTTGTTTTTCTTAATGAGAAGCCAAGGAAACTGGCATGACTGAGAGGAAACCTGCAGGCTTGCAAGCAGGAAGAAGTAAACTCACTTCTCTCAGCATCACAAAATATTTTTTACTACTGCTGTGGACTAAAAAGCCTCTACAAAGAACTACAGCAATGGGAAGCAAAAAAAAAAGAACTTTTTGGAAATGGAAAGATAGGAGATATAAGTACATAAATAAAAATATTTTTTAAATGGGAGAATAGAAAAAATGAAATGATACTTAAAAATATGGGAAAAATAAGCTTTCACAAACAGAATAAAGATGGGGAAGGGAAACTGAAAATAAGCACAAGATTAAATGGGAAGGACAGAAATGAATGATTCAGAAGTAGTGAAGAGATTGTTTTGTATTCATTTGGAAATAAATTTCCATAAAGGTTGGACAACTTAGAAGTAACAAAAGGTTTATAAAAATAGCTATTCCTAAAAAGCAGTTAAAGAAACATTTGAAAAATGTGCAGCGCTGTAAGTCCATCAGCCAGCCCAGCTGCTACGCATCCTAGGGGATAAAAGGTATTTGCTACGAAACTTCCTGTAGCACTGTCAATGAAGCCTGAAAAGAGGGACAAATACTAGAAGACTGAAAAAATTCAAATACGGCCTCTTTTTCCAAAGCAAGCAGAGAATGCCCTTTGTAACTGCAATCCAGGAAATAATACTTTACCACTATCTATCTCATTCTAGAAATGCTGTATAGCATTTATAGTCTGTGCTGTGTATAGTATTTATTATTTAGTATATTTATTATATATTAGTATATATATTAGTATTAGTGTATATATATTATATATTAGTATATATTATATACTATATATAGTATATATATTATATATTATTTAGTATATAGTATGTATTTATAGTCTGTGCTGTAATACATGGATATGTATCTCTCTTTCAGTTTCATAATGCAGAAGACTTGCTCGTTGGGTCTTCACTTCTTGCAGATGGTTGTCCCAGGATATGTTTTGCACAGGACTTAGTGGGAGTGCAAAGGTGGCACGCATGCAGCACTGTCTAGCAGAGCTGCAGAGTTCAGGGTGAGAGAATTGCTCTTGAATCACAAGATGGTGATGAAATGGTTTTAATGAAAATTGCAATCTCCTGTGTTTCTTCCAGGCTTGTTTCACATCATCCTATAGGTCTCTCCAAAATGTATGGGAATGGGATGTGTGGGAGACTGGGCTGCAAAGAATTTTCTTCATTTTAACCTGAAGAAATTTAAAATAGTTCTTTAATACCTCTTAAAGCACTTCTTATTTAGTATTTCCTTTCTTTCATTTTAAATAAATAGTTCAAATACTTTCCCTGTACGATACCCAGTAAGCAAGAAAACGATACTCTCCTTTTCCGGTTAGGCACTGAGGCGAGGAAGCCTTAATGTTATTGCAAGGTTTCTCGGAGGACTCCAGCCAATCTGTTCTGCCCAGACTGTTAAAAAAGATGGAGGCTCCTCTTAGAGGCAAACCAGATAGGAAAAGGATCCTGGTATGGAAAAACTGAATGTCGCCAGGCTATTGGCAGTCTTCTCTGGAAAGTTTTTTTTTCTTGTCTGTTCTGTATAATATATATTTAAAGTTGTGTTTGTTGTTGTTTTCTTTTACCATTACTGGCAATCTGTAATTTCTACATCCCTCGTCTTCAGTGTACTTCACTACACAAGAGACTTATAAATACATCTACATTTATTTGGTCAACTTCTGTGTTTATACAGTTCCCACTGAAGTGAGGTCACTGAACTAGAGAACTGACTCTCCGACTGATTCTCAAACCCCCGTAGCATCACGCTGTCATTCTTGGCACGTGAAGCGTGACCTCTTGTCCCACAGTGGCTAGGCATATTACCAAGAGGTTTTATCATAGTCACTTACTCCACATTTAATTAGTAATATTTTTTTCACAGCAGTGCATCTACATGGCAGTTTTATTTTTCGTTTCCATTAATAACTTTATGGCCTACAGATAGAAGTGAGAAATCAAAGGTCCTCATAAACGCTTGCGTTTCTGGAAAAATATAATATGGAATAAAAACCTGAAAATTATATTCAGATTTTATGTACTCCTATTCCCCAACTGAATTAAAAAATCATGGGAACCAGCTTCGGTCACTATGAAGTATCATGTGCTGAAACCTCATCACATCGACACATCACCAGCTAAGTTTAGAGTAAAATTCTGGATGCAATCAAGTGACCCATGGCCTTGGCAAAGATCTAACTTGAAGTCTCATGGGGAAATAATTTCTGGCTCTTAATTTAAGACAAGGCCAAAGGAATTGAGCCCTGCAAGTCCTCCAGTTAAAACCCAGAAATCCCGTTTTGATTTGAATAGTGAGCTTCTCTGTTGCTAGCAGGTATCTGTGTAAGAGTTGGTGAGGCACAAATCTCCTGCTATTTTGCCCTTAATGTGGAAAAATCAATCACCCTTTTTAAACGGCAGACTTCAGATGAAACATGCGGTGCCTCGGTGTTTGTGAAAAGGCTCTCTTTTTCTAAGACTTTGATAAGAAGAGGAAGTTAAACAGAATTTTAACCTACCTTTTTTGTGAGTACATTTGAAGTGACTGAGGACCTGATTTTCATTTGCATCAAGGCTTCTGCATTAAGCTTAAAGAACCTTAAATGGGCATAAGTTGTAATTAGGCCCAAGTCCCCTGTCTCTCCTAGCTTAAAGTATGTGATGACTCTGAATCTTTAATGTCTATAGATGCAGCTCCAGGGAGAACCTCTGATGTCCAGAGATTCAGCTCTAGGGAATAGTGACAGCCTGGCAACATCCCAGAAATATGATTAAACAAAAGTCTATCCTCTGAAACCCCCATAAAATCAGTATGTTTAAAAGCATTCACAATTTATACTTGCTCTTTTCAGGATTAATATCATCATACATATATATGAAACCAACTATTATAGTTTTTAATCAGTGGTGAAGAAGCCTAATAATTTTCATAGTTTATTATCTGAGTATTTTACAGAGTTGCCACATTTACTATTATTTTATTCTTCATATGTATTCTTTGTACATAGGTATATTTAAAAGGTATTAGTGAATAAGGTCCACCAAGAAAAAGCTTGAGCTGTACTTTAAATGAGCAAAGCCAATTTACATGTTTTACTTATTAATACAGCGAGTGCCTAATTTCAGAAGGCGTGTGTGAAAATAATCTAATGCTCATCTAGTACATTGTGATCCTCAAACAGAAAAGTTACACAAACACCAAACCTGATTTTAGCTTTAAAACCATAAACAGTATGTTCTTAAAAGGATAGCATAAGGCAAGAGAAGAAGTTGTTCTAATAGTCTTAAAATTCCTGAACCTTGATTTCCTATACATTTGTACACCTCAGTCTCATTCAGGACCATCCTGATGCTCCCAGTTTTGCAAGGGACACTAGTACTACGGCTAGCATACTCTGAGCTTGCAGACTCATCAGTCAGCCGCCGCTACCTAAAATAAGTCACAATTTATGTCCAGAAATCCCCCACAACGGCACTATTTTAGCTCGCTGTTCTCCCCTACCTGCTTATTGCCACAAAACCAGTAAGAATGTAATTTTCTTTTGAGACTCTACCTCTTTCAGATGTAGATGAAGTTTCTCAGTGGATTCCTATGTTACTACCAGGGCACTGACAGGCAGAAAAAAAACCGGATGAAAAGCAGTATTGCAAATGTCTCATTTCCTTAAGCAGCCAGGTTAAGAAAAGAAGCTTATAAGGCCTGTGACAGTCCAGCTTTTGGCCATGAGCAGTCTAGCAGCGAGAGGAAGGAAAAGACCAGTAATACTGAGCTGTGATTCTTCAGTGCAAATCCTGTGCCAAGACATCTGTGTCCTGAATAGAAAGAAATGGAACCATTTTGGTAATTTGTCTCCTGGGTTAAGGGCAAAATATGTCACAAGAAGGACGCAGGATATCCTAGGGAATTCTTACCAATTATAGTCCACGTAGTAACGAGAACACAGATGAAGGGAGATTTAATGTACTCACTGAATTACTTAGCAGATGTAAGAGAGAAGGAAGGAGATGCCTGGTCTCAGGAACCTCATGATATCTCTGGTACAGAGGACAGCAGAGGAGGACAGGACAGATCCTGGTCATTATGCAATAGATGCACCCAAGGTGTGAGAAGGATCCATTCAGTTTGAAAGCTACTGGGATTGTTTCCACGCCGAGGGCTTGTTGGGACCTGAAGTCTCCCATGGCTGCTTCCCCCCACACCGGGTTCCGGTGCAGCACGGCCAGTCGGGAAATGAGTGAGGAGAGCGCTTTTGTTTGGCACAAGCAATCTAGCTAGAATTTCCAGCTCGTGGAGTAAAGCTAAAGAAAGGTGTTAGCCTAATAATGGCAAGTATACATATATAATATATATAATAATATCTATTTCATATATGTTATAATAAATTAGACATTATAATAAAATAACAATATAGTGTAATATACTATATTAATATATACAATAATATAATAATATATAGAAAATCATTAACTGTAGCTAAATTTCTCTGTAGAAACGTAAGGAGTATGAGAAATGGACAAGAATGTAGTACTGAGCAGATCCAAAAGCTGGTGTATTTCAATCATAAGGTGTACAGAAGCAACCTTCTTTCAGTTAGTGTGCGAGGAAGGAGCGCAGCAAAGCAGCATCAGTTAAGAACTACAATCGACATGTAAACCAGTCTTACCAACAGCATTCAATGGGCTGCCAGTTCATTTGGCTCACTGTATGTCTTCTATTGATTATACTTTCAGATGCATTCAGATGTTTACCTGGCTTCAAAGAGCCAGTGGAAAAATTCTTGGTAGAAAAATCCATGGAGGGCTAGTACATGCAAGAAAATGAGCTCTGAGTTAGGTAGCCCCAGGGCCGCAAATAATGGAAGGTTGGAGAATATTCCAAAGAACTACTGAAATATGCTTTTCTTGTAATACTCTTCCCTACATACCTGCTGGGAGATTGGGATACTGGAATAGATGAAACTTTGGTCAGAAAAGCATTTTATTAGTCCATTCGTTCATACTTGAGTTACTGAGATTTAAAGTCGGATGTTTCATACTATAGTCAAAGGAATAATTCAGTAAAGCTCTCTTTGATAACAATGATAACATATACCCTGCTGTTTATTTCCTTAAAAAAACCAACAACTATCTTTTAATTCACGAGCATGCGTATTACATAATGTAAGTTACATGGAACTGAGAGTCAGAGCATCATAGCTAGTGATGAAATGTAATGGGTATAAGTTACACATCTGAAAGACAGGCTGAGTGTGAGGGAGTCAAAGTTGGATTTACACCTGGAAGGAACAAGGAGAAAGTATAAGTTTTGCTATCGCCAGTTTTTTCCCAAATTTCACACAAAAAGGTTATTTAAAGCATCACTAATTAATTTATATTGACACTCAGTACAAGATTTTCAAGCCTTTAAGACATAAGTGTAGTCCTAGATAGATGAAATGGGTGCATCTGAGAAGAAAACAAAGGTTCTAATGTATGTGAATGTCTGTTTAATATTTTTATGAATTACATGCTTTAGACTTGAAAGTAGAATTATGTTGAAATAAAAACCCCCTAGGAACAGGAGGTAAAAGCTGAAGTTTAGTAACTGCCACTAATGATTCTAGATCCGATGCTTTCATGCATAGCATACTAAGCCAAATGAAGGTGCATAATGAAAAATGTCACCGAATTGAGAATGTTAATTTTTCAGAAGATGTTGTTGAGTTGGTAGTTGTCTTTTTTTATATATTTATGTAGGAACACATACCAAAGCATGTTCTATGTTATGTATAAATAACTACATCTTTCCCCCATGCAGAGAGATCACGTCTCTGAATTTGCGTTGGTAAGATTTGAGATGCCAGAATATACACAATGCAAAACCAGAATATGGGAGAAGGGCTGTTTTGATTTTTATCAAAAAACCTTTTCTCTACAGAAGAGAGAATGAAACAAAGTTATTGTAGGGGTACTCTTAATCGGAACAGGCTAAAGAATAAAGTGTACAAAAGTAGAAGTCCTTTTTACTAAACAATAGACAGGAAAGATGCGAAGAGTGGGTGTGCCATGGGGGACATCTGTGGGAAATTCCTGGATTTGTCTACTTGGGGTTGTTCCATTGGATTAGTTTATGCATTCATGAGAAGTGCAGTAATTAAACTGTATTAAACAGAAGTGCACCCACACCACCTTTTTTTTCCACAGTCAACGTGCTTTTCTTGTTAATCATACAGTCTCTACAGCTCTACATCTATATGAATAAATCCTTTTGTATTCCATGAAGCTATTCCATAGTGGTTTTTCTGACAGTGAGATCTAGGATGCCTACCAGAAACTACAGGAATTTGGAGATTGGACTTAAAACGAACAACTCCCATGATTCTTCTGCTGGCATCTAATGATTTTGCCAGGGCCACTTTTGACCTGCTGACAGGCAGCGTAGGGGATGCTGCTGAGTGCCACGAGCGTGTCTGTCAGAGTACACATGCATTGGCAGGCGTGCAGGCAGATGGATTTGGCAGTGTAGTTTCATAGGGCTTCTGAGGACATAGGAATATACTTAATGGAGAAGGAGCAGGAAGATGAAGACTGAAGAGCTATTTTTCTGGAATCACTGCACATTATATGAGACATGCTTGTGGACTCAGCCAGCTAGCAGGGCTCCTGGGATAGGTGGTGAGGCAAAACTCGGACAACTGGGCCTCCTAGCAGATAGTCAGAAAGGCAAAGGACACTTCCTAGAAATCTGTGTCCTAGAAGTCACCTAAGAGTTGCAGCACCAGAGCAGCAGTGCGAAAGTTGCCCACAATGCAGAAGAAATAGGTTGCTCTTGCTCTTTGGGGAGCAGGCTGCCCCCACTTACTGCCTGCTAGTAGTTAACCAGGCTGGGGCTGGCAGATCAGCTTCTGGGCTTGTTGCCATGGAAGATTGAGATGTTTCCTTGAGCAGTGCTGCTCTACCAGGTGTATACACAGGAGGAACTGGCATCCCTTCAGAAAGCAGAGGGGAGATATTTGTGTCTACTGATTTTGGGGAGCACCTTTTCTGCTTCATTTGCTCTGACAGTGCCTTCTAGATGTTCGTGCTCAGTGACTCCTAGATGGAACTAAACATACCACTTCTGAAGGACAGGACTGAGCCCAGGACCTCTGCAGCAGTTCACACACATGCATGGCAGGGCATTAATGATTACTGCCTGGCACCTATGGCTAAATTTGCCTCAGACAGCAGTAGAGGTTAAAAAAAAGAAAAGGAGTTCCCATCTAGCTGTCCTACGCAGATGCCACTTACAAACATTAAAATGCTGCCAACCCTTTCAAGAGCTAAAAAGGAGTAGAAAACTTGCTTGCTGATATTCTAGGTGAGCAAGGTAACATAAGAAAAGGCAGAAAACTTCCTTGGTGAGGCTTTTGGAAAAGAAACATAAGGATGCCATGTAACTACACAGGCTGGCAGAGGCAGTGGCAACAGAAGCTGCTCCCGAGTAGGCTGGACACTTTAGAGAACTTCACTGTAATCTTCCTTTCTCCCTACATCTACTCTTGGTTTTACATCCTTATTCAGCTGTAAATAAGAACCCGTAGTTTCACTTCTTCTACTTAAATGAATGAAAAAAATCTTTAGACAAATCCTGATCCCAATCACACATGCGTAAAACAAGGTTAACTCAGTTGACTTTAGCTGGGACATACTTTACTGAAATTCATCAACAATTAGATCACTTGGCTTAAGTCAAATGTATAAATAACAAAGATATTTCCAATGCTTTCTCTGTAAGGTGATTTCATTCGGCCATTCTTGGAGTCAGCATTTGCCCTGAGTTCAAAAAGACCTGGATTTCACCCAGAGGTGTTCCATCAGCATAAATCTGGCTTAAATGATACCAGAATAACTTCTACCAGCTTCTAGTGAACTATGGAAGCATCCCTTCAATTCCAGGTTTGGGGCTTTTGGTACATCTGTCCAGTACTTTGCTAAGACTGAAAGGGAACACTTTTCACCAGCAATGGGAAAACAAGAGAAGAGAAGAATATTTGCAATTCAAAAAGAACAAAATGAAAAAGTATTGCTTAGGAAAAAAACCCATACATCCTTGCATAAATATCCTTTGTCTGTGGGTCAGGGCTAACTTGTTTTGTACCCTTTGATATGGATTTTATTTTCATACCACTGCAGACACAGACTTTTTCAAAGCAAAAGCTGTACAACTTACTACATGTCACAGCCATTTTTAGAAAGAAGTGCCACAAAATGTAATTTTAAAAGAACTTTTACATGAGACCCACAAACAGCTAGATGTACTTTTTGAATAGTACATATTTCTATCAAAAATTGAGCTATATTTCATTTTTCTTAATAATACCAAGTTATTACATAATTATTTACCTCATTAGACATCAATGCTCCATCCTTTTCCTGTATGTTATGGAGGGGAACAAACGGTTGCTTTGATTCTGCACTACCTTGTCTTTAGGTATTATACTTATTATGCAAAATAGATGCAGGCTGCTATCAGGTACTTGAGCAGCTTTCTATGCACAGTTTGCAACTGGTTTGCCCAGACAGCTGCATACAAAGCAACGCATGGGAGAATCAGAGAATCAGGGCCCCACACTCAACTGAAGACATATCTGGACTGAGGGCCATCCCCCTATATGATTTAAGTCAGCATCATTCTATTCTTAATGGAGACAAATTTCAGTAGATAAGGATGTGGCCACAGGAGTCCTCAAACTGGAAAAGCTGAGAGATTGCAGATGGAAACTCGAACAGGAAAAAAGAGTCTAAAGTCCAGCTTTTTATTTGATTATACTGCAAATTAATTGTCTCCATTAAATGTGATTCTAAAAGGTAGAAGACAGCTGATATAAAATAATAACTGCTGCATTCCTTTTTCCTACTCATGAGCATCACTCTCTCCTGAATTCTGGGCTAGAAATCTGTCTTTCCATAGAAAGTTTTGCGTAAGACATATTTACCCAGTCTTGTAGAAAATCTGCCCTAGCCTCTGCACATGTACAAAATACGCTTCTTCTTAGTCTTTGTTTTGGCCATAAAGAAAAATTATGCATTTAGACACACAACATCCATTTTGACTCTCATCTAACTGGAATCCCTGTTTATTCAATTACCTTGTACATGTGCATACAGCTTCTAATGGGTAAATTTATACCACTGCCATATTGAGCAGCATTGCATTATTCAGATGAATAGCTATGCCAATTTACAGCAGTTGAAAGGATAGGTCAAGCATTTTCTGTGTCTGCCTGTCCAGGATGCCCAGAACTATAGTTTTTCTAATGTGCTTTCCATGTTGAAGTATGAGGAGGCCCGAGTGTAAGAAAGTCCCCTAATTTTGTTCTTCAGCACTATTGTACTGTGACAAAACAGAGAGGACTGGAACTAAGTTGGATATGCCTGCCTTTAGCTAATTAGAGCTGTAGTGTAGATAGGCCTTGTAAAGGGTAGAAGGGATCCCAGCATCTTGTCTTCTCTCATCTCGTTTTGTGCAACTGTCTTCACCACCTTTCTTTTTTTGAGATAAATACAAGTGAATATATGTGCATATTATCCACAATGTTATTTTATATAACTCAAGATTTACTGGCTATTTATATACTTCATATAAGGGCAAGGCGAATTTTCTAGCAGAAAATGTAAGATGACAACTGAAAAGCTACTTCTAGGAGAAATACATATTTTCAAAGATGCAAAAGCGTTATCCGTTGAGGAGCAAAGCTCTAAGCAGTGTATGCCATTTTCTCGCAGACCCCTTTCCTATTCCTAAAGGCCCTCCTCTGCCTTTATTGATGCTACTACGCTATAAAAAACCAGTGCTGTAAATTAGACCTCAGAGCCAGTTTCTACCAACCTCTTCCTTCCTTATTCTCAGTAGCAGAAGCTACTGCAAGGTTACTTTGCAATCAAGAAAAGAAGTTTGTACAATGCCCCAACTCTGCAGCTTTCAACTGTTCCTCATTTTTCCAGATTAGTGCCTTAATTAAGTCCAAATGTTTTTCATTTTCTCCCTTATGGTCCCTACTCTGAAATCTGATGCTGGCCGTGGACACTGTCCTCTTGTGACCTTTTCTCTTCCTGTTCCTGCTGCTGACTGGCTTTTAAATTGTGAGCAATAGTCAAAGGGTGACGGTTGCACACTTTCTCAGTCTCTGCACACACCTGCGGGGCTGTTCGCTGAAGTCGGAACCAGTCAGAAATCTACTTTGCTTTTTTCCCCTCTCTACAAGGCAGAAGTGAGGCAGAAGAGAACTGATTTTTAGCTGGTGGATAAAGCAGTTCATACCATCCACCTGAGTCACTCTCAGTATAAACTCTTAATACAGTGCAGCAGTAATTTATCACATCACGTAAAATGTATAAACCAGGTTTCTTAAGACCGGCCATTGATTTCAAGGCGATTAATTTTGGGCGGTTATCTTGCAAGTTGGGCCTGCAATTTCACACAAATTATTTTAGCAAATCACATGGGTGCCCATGAGGGCAGGAAGAGAGCTCAAAATGTTCAACCCAGAGGAAAGATTTCAGTAAAACAGACCAGCAGAAGTTTTAACTGACTCATTTCAAAGTTAACTTGTAACGAAGAAGGGCAAATTTTGCCAATACAGTGTCAACAGAGCTGCGCTGAAGACAACAGAAAAGAATTAAATCAGCTAAGGATCTGGCCCAAGAACTTTAGGAAAGAAAAACTAAAGGAAATAAAAAAAGCTTGGGGCTTTTCTTATGGCATGAGTAGCCCCAGTTACTGGAACTACACTGATGTAAAATTGGTTTATGTAGCAGAAAAATCAAATCATATGTCAATTGGAATTGCGTGACTGATGGTAAACATAAAAATTAAGCATGGAAACCATGGTCAGTGGAGAAACTGTTACGATGTGAAAAAGATAGCAGTAGTATCTTGAAGAACGTTTGCATGACATTACAAATAAGTTATTTTTTATATCTGCAGGAAACGAAAGAGAACTTCTAACACTTTTATAAGTATATTTTATGTTAATACAGACAAACAGCATGTCCTGCCTCTCAAATAAAACTTTGCATCACTAACCTTATTTCTCTATATGAGGTGTAATAGGATTTGTAGAAATCATGAAGATGTGTCCATAACAATTGCAAGTACCAGAAGATGAATGATGTACAGGAAAGGTAATTGTTTATTTTTTTCTGTGCAGAGTTTGTTCAGTGTTCCCCTCAGGGAGACAGATGTGCAGACAGTATGCACTGAGTGAAATGAGTATCCCTTCCTTTTTGACACGTTTAAAATTATTAGAATTAAATCTATACTTTGCTAAGTGAAATGTTTCAATTTAATCAAACTGTGCTGTCATGACTATACTTACATTAAGAGTTTAAGAGCCCTACTTTGCCCTCAGCTAATCCCTCACATATGAGGTTTTCATGGTTAAATTGTCTCCTGTGTGAGTAATCAAGTACATATGAACTCTGCTGCTAGGGAAATTGAGCACCAGTCAAAATCCTTAAGAATGAATTGCTAAGAGGAGTGGGGTTAAGGAAAAGAGAAGGAGCTGGCCTCAGTCACCAGGTCCTCCTGATTCTCTTTCTTACCTTGCAACTTACTCCAGTGAAAATGTTAAAGATGAACAAAATCTGCCCTTGTACCATGAGTTTACATTCAAGCCATGTGCCCCTGCTGCCACCTTTCATTCTTCTAATCATTCTCCTCTTTATCTTTTGAAGGGCAAATACCCATCATCTTAAAATTTTGAATGTGCTTACCATTAATCTAGCCTTGAAATACCCTTTTTTTTTCAAGTACCTGTTCAATATTATCTATCTAGGAACAACAGCATAGATAGGGATAGAAACAGTGATCCAATTCATCCTTCCTAATTTTATTTACCAGTTAGAATAGATTTGACCATGTAAAAGGAGTTACATAGTCTAGACTGATGCTAAGAATTAGTGTCCCTCAAAACAGTCTATGGAGCTGTATTCTGTGCAGACAACATAGGGAGAATAATGCTGATCCATGGAATAAGATGCAAGACCTAAAGGACAGCATCACTGTGTAAGACTTTCCAAGCGGCAAGAAAGCGTGCCCAGCAGGAATGAAAAGGGCAATAACAGCACTTCCAGTTCAGAGGAATTTTTTTTGTAGGATCATGGAAAATGTTGTCATCAAAAATGCATGGACTATAAACCTGAAAGCAAGTGGGACAGTTCCAAATTTTAAGGAGGACAGAGGTATACTAGCCAAAACAGGACCATCATGAATTTTAACACTAAAAATCCACAGAAAGGAAGTCATAAACATGTAAGATTTAGGCCTCTAAGCAATGAACTCCTCCCAAAGGGAGCATGTGAACAAACTGCAAAATTGCATGACAAATGGAGTACAGTTCCATAAAATTGAATATATGGCTAGAAAGATAGTCAAGAGATTGTGTAGCCCACCTCTTTACCCACTAATAGGAAAAACTATTTCTAGGTGAATTTTGATGGCTGTCTCACCTGTTCCTAAAAACCTCCAGTGATGAAAATTCTGTGATTTCGCTACTCATAAACAATCTAATCTAGCTCTCTACTACTTTACCACTAGCAAGTTTTACCTGATGCTGAAATTAAAATATTTGCTATAATCTAAGCCTGTGGTTTTGCAAAAAAACCCCAAACAAAACTAAACTTTTTTTTTTATGGGACCTTTTATATATTTGAGAATAGTCATCATGTATAGTTCCTTTTCCCTCTATCTTCTCTCTGTGCAAGCGTATTTCTCTCAGGCTTTCCTCCCAGGTCGTGTTTCCTACCGCTAATCATTCATGCTGGTCTCCGTTGGATTGTTCTGAAGTAGTTTCCATGCTTTTTGAAGGGCGTTGGCTAAAGCTGGGTATGATGCTCCAGCTGATGCCCTAGCAATGCTGAATAGAGTAGGTGAAAACCTTTCTGTGCCTTCTAACTTAAGCTCCTGTTTACACAATCCAGTATTGAGTCCGCCTTTTTGAAACAGCACAACTGTGTTGAGTCCTGCTCAGCTTGTGACCCACTACAACTCCAGGCTCCTATTTGAAGAGCTGACAGGTAGCCAGGCACCCCTGCAACCCATATTTGCTCAGGTGATCATTCTGGCCAAGTGTAGTGCTTTCCACTTGTCCCTATTCATTTTCATTCTGGTTTTTGCAGGTCATTTCTTCAATAAATTTCTTCAAGATAATTTTGAATTCTAATCCCGTTGTGCAGTCCATCTGCAGTCCCTCCAGCTCCATGTCATCTGCAAACTTATTAAATATATTGCATTATTCAGGTCCTCAGGAAAGATATCAAGCAGAGAATGATCCAGAACAGATTCCTGTGGAAGCCCTCCAGAAATATACCTGTACTGTAACAAAAAACTGCTGATAGATTTTTTTTTCTGGATACAGTTTTCTAACCAAGGTTTTGTGCCATCCACAGATGGAGTTTATCAAGCAGGTGCAACTGATCTGAAAGCACCTAACCTTAGACAACCTTAGCTATTCTCTGTTCTAAGCCCTGTGATAGTTAGTCTTAATACTGGTAGACAGCTGGTTAGAGCTGATCAATTGAGTGAAAACTGATGCAAAATTACCTACTTCAGCCTTCTTGGCTTTATAGCTTTCCTTCATTTTTAAGTAGAAACCATCACTTTCCTTGGATTCACCCTCATTACTGCTGAACTTGTTGGCCTCATGTCTCTTGCCCTTTGCATCTAATTTTGGATCAGAAAAAGCAGAATCAGAAAAGACAAAGCACAGATTTTGGTCCTACATGATCAGGCTACTTTTTTTCAGTGCCCTGAGTAATCTGACTTGGTTTCCTTTTACTTCCTTTGGGCATATATTGTGCCCATAGCTTAACCAGTTTGGTCTCTTTTTACACTGTTTCTCTGATGTGAAATAATGTATACTACCGTCCTTAGAAACATTTCTTTGAGGAATTTGCAACTGTCTTTAATGCTTATGTTCCCTTAGCTACCAGCTATCCAGTAGCTTATTGAAACCTCCGCACTTCTAGTCCATCACCTTTTTTTGCTCTTCTTCATTTCCTTTCTAAGGATCATATACCCTGTGACTCCAAGGTTACTCTTACACGTTATCTTTCACCTTCACACGCTCACAGAATTCTTTACTGCTTAGCATCAAATCTAGAAAAGCCCACTTTCTGACTCCTTCCTCCACTTTTTTAAACAACATTGCCAGTAATTCCAGGAACTCGCTGGACATCGGCGTTCTGTTGCATTCTTTCACCAGTGAATAGCTGATTGTTAAAATCCCTCATTAATATAAAATCCTGTCCTTTGTCTGATTCTGCTTTTTGGACACAAAAAGCCTCAGGTCTTCCTTGTTTGATATTTTGCAATCCCCACAATCAAACCCCTCACATTCTTTTCCCCTTTTACCTTCTCAGAGATTGTAACTTCCTCCATGTTCTGGATCTCCCAGCACACATATGTACCCTTGAATGCAGAGCAGTATATCTCATTCCATCTAATCTTGCCTGTCCTTCCTGAGCAAGCTAATGCTTTGTTTATTAATATTCTAGTCCTGCCACCAGTTCATGTGGCATGTGGGTATACTGGTGAAAGCAGTACCCATTAATGGGTTAAAAAATTCTTAGCGCCATTAAGAAGATGCATTTGTTGGAAAGTCCAAGGACGTAAAAAAATGAAAAAGAAATAAGGGAAGTCTTCTGGGAAAAAAGGAAACTCTCAGAAGCACAGGACAGAGCACCAAGAGTGCAGCATGACAACAGTTCACACCACTCACCTAGAGGCAGGAGCTAAAATGGGACTGGATAAGTGCTCTGAGAGATCTGAGAGACCACAAGTGGCTGTGCTTATTGGCCACTGCAGCAGGGAAAGACAGAAGCATTCACTTATATAGAGAGAACCAAAAAAATGAAATAAGTATGTTAAAAAAGGAATATTTTCCACTACCTACAAGGATAGAAATCTTTGGAGACATGGCTTGAGCCAAATATTTTCCTATGCTTGATGCATCAGCAGGATTCTGGCAGGTGTCCTTAGGAAAACAGAGCACATGTTTGTGCACATTCTGCACCTCCTCTGGGAGACACTGTTTCTGCAGACGGCTGTTTGGGTTGTGTTTGGCACCCACAGCATTTCACAGGAAAATACAGGAAAAAAGCAATGATGGTGGTGAGGGTACTAAAGTAATAGGTGATATTTCTACCTGGGGAAAACAGTAGAAGAGCATGACCAGAAGCTCTGAGCATGCAGAGCCAGAGCTTTACCTAAATACCAACAGTAAATACTGTTTAGCAGAAATAACACATCTGGGAGAAACATTAGGCAGGATGCAGATAGGCCACTATAAGTCCATCCCCAACACATTTGCTTCAGTAGAGAAGAAAGGTAAAGACTGAATTCTCCAGCTGTCCCTGGCAGGCAGGGGAAGCGCTGGCTGCTCAAGCTGTCCAACCCCAAACCCACAGGGTGCTCCTGGACAGAGAAGTCCTATGACTGTGGCCACAGTGACTCATGGGGGGGCAGCCCGGGGGGGCTTATCAGCAGCTGTGGCAGCTTGCAGAGCAGCTGGATATTATTAGGCAGTGGCTTTGGTTGGAGTGCAGTTCTACTCCGGCATATGCAAAGCCAGAGACCAGCAACTTGCACGTAATGGGTACGAATAGAAACGGTGTCACTGCATTCTGCATAGAGAAGGAGGCTTGAGCCTGAAATCAAGGGTGAAAAGTAACCATGTTCTGTAGAAGGCTGAGGCTGTGTTGGCTGACCATATGCCATTATCTGTAAGGACCTAGCAAACTTCCCATAAGGATTTGAAATTTATTTTTACAGCTACAGATACCTGATTAAAATCAAATGCAAAGCTGAGAAAGATTTATAGCTTCAAATATATCTTCTATACCACAAAAATGCAGAGAGCAAAAACCAGAAGTAAATTTCTCATAGGTCAGTCTGGTAAAACAAAACAGTGCAGTTTTGGGCAAAATGATCGCCAGAAGTTCAAGTACATGTTAGGCAGAGCACCTCTGTACTTTTTTTACACTCTTCTCTAAGTAGTCACAACTGATCTTTGCTGGTGACAAGGTACTTGGCTAGGTAGACCTCTGGCCTGGCAGTTGTTTTGTTCCTCTGAACTACTTGTGAGAATGGTGTACAGAAAGCAGTGAAATCCATGAGCAATGGTGTAGCTGGTACAGCTTATTTCCTTGCCCTGCTAAGATGGAGTTGCTTGGAAGTATTTCGTTTAAAGGCACCGAGTAGTGATTCCAAAGGCACCGCAAAAAAAGTGCTTAAAAGGATACGTGAAAGTCAGCCGACGGAGTGAAAAATCTACGAGAAGGGCCAGAGATGTTTTATATTGGCCTTAAATAAACAGTGCCATTGTGGGAAGTTAAATATGGTAGCATCTGCCAAAAATACTATTCAAGCAAAAGAGCCTATGTTGGTAGCAAAAGAAATATCATCCCCTTCTCTCTTCCCCTGGCATGAAGCAGGCATAGGCTTGTTTATGTTGGCTATATAAACTTTGTTGCTCCAGGAGAATTATTCTCAATTCCTGAAATAGCCTCATTTGAAGATATTAGAATAAAAAAGATGATCCCGTGTAGCAACTTTGTTTCAGTGCAGCTGAGTTTTCTCCATTATTGGGCGTTACGCTTAAGCTGACGTAGGGATTTGGATGTGTGACTGACGCAGAACTAGGACTGAATCAGTCGTCTTTTTCAAGAGAGCCTCGTATAGGCAGTGACCCCAGGACAGTGAGAAATTTGAGTCACAGAACATAGTATAAGCAAAACAAAAAGGTTTACAACCAACCTGAGAATATGAGACCTGTGGAGCACGATTTGTCCCTCAACTGAGTAAACACAGTAGCTGCATTTTACAGCTCCGAATTCAAGAGGTCATTCCTGCCTGAAAAAGTACCATCATGTGCTTAATGTCCATTGAAAACCACTGTAATCTGAGCAGTAGCCAGTCCAGTAGGCAGGTCACGGAGGAAAAATATCTTCACAACACGCAGAGATTTACATGCAGAAAGACAACACTTGTGTGTCTAGAGAACCACAAAGGGCAGAAAAGGTACAAAGACTTTGCCTAATGCAACTGCAGCTGAACAATAACTGTCAATCTGCTTCTTACATAAAGCATAATTGCACGAACCACAGTTTCTTCTCTCTGGGAGCTAACAGAGCAGCTGAGCTAACCTCCTGTGTGCAGCCGAGTTAGCCATTTTCTGCAAGGAGAACATTACATTTAATCCAGAGGGGAGGTCCCCATTCAGGTCTCTTCCAAATGCTGCGTTCAGTTTAATGATTCAAGATGCCCTCATACCTTTATGAATATAATATGAAAGGGCTGGAAAAGAACTATTTGCCTCTAAGATTCATAACCATCAGATAAAACTGTGATATTTATGTAGTGTATGATACTAAAGAAAATTACTCTACTGGGGCATAGCTCAGTGCCGGCAGGAATCATGAAAGAGACTCTTAATTTCTGGAACTGCTGTGAAAGACTGAAGAAATTTCTTATTTTAGTATCATAATAAACAATGTGTACATGTAAATTTTATTCCATAAAAGACCATATACCAACATTCAGTTAATAAGACCTTTTGTTTCAGGGTTTTTTTCCCCAAGCATTTTATTCAGGTCATGCCTCAGAAATGAACAATGAGAACATAAAATTTAAACTTTTACATTAAGTTACTCAAGAGCTGAGCAGACTGAGCGCATGTGGAGAAAAATGCAAAGGATCTTCTTTTCTCCACTTAATCATGCTGGTTACATTTTTCTATTGTTCTGACTTGGAGATATGCAGGAAGCAAACAGTATTTATAGCATAAAGTAAATTTCACTTGCCATCCTTAATGCTTTCAAATGCAAGATGTGAAAATGCCACAGGATGAGATTTTTATTCATGTAAATATGTATCGTTATGTTTCAAGTGTTTTTCATGCCAGGAGCATATAAAGAATTGAATTTGACAGTTATTTTCTAATCACCTCCTTTATCATCCATTGCAGTGCAGTAATAAATCCTACTTCACCTCTTTCTTGGACTCTTTTCATTCTGGTCACTGTGTTTCCATGGCTGTTGTTTTCATACCTCAGCCTCCTTTTCTAGGCTCTCATGTCTGCTTCAGGATCCATCATCAAAACTCCACTGTCTTGCAAAGCCCACAAGCACCTAACATTTAGAAATATTACATTAAAGAAGGGAAGGAGACTTATAATTGGATTTTTCTCAATGTATTTAGTACATTGGTGATGTATATCCTTTTAGCATGTTATCTTCTGGTGTGATTCACAGGAGAAAATGGTTAGCAACTAATAAAATAAGTTGGTGAGACCTTATCTGGAACACCGTGTCCAGCAATAGCTCCCTGGGTCAAAGATGACCTGGGAACAAGGGCAGCAAAGAGGTAGTGTGATGATGGGAAACGGAAAGCCTGCTTTGCATAAGGAGGCCAGAAGAGCTTGACTTATTAATGTAGCAAAACAAAAGCTGATATGGAATGTCATTGCTCACTATAAATACACCAAGAGGTTAAACATCAAGGAAGGAAAAGATCTTTTGAAGATAAAGTACAGTGTTGGCACAAGAACAAATGGGCATACACTGCCCATGAATGCATTTTAACTGGAAACTGAAAGACGTTATCTAGCCACTTGAGCGATCAATGCTGGAGAGAGCAGACTTCCAATGCAAGTATGGGGGCACCAAAGGGGTTGTAAGATGGAGTGCGAACAGCTGATGAAAGGCATTGTGTGATGTGGCCTGGTGCTAGTGGGGGACTGGGCTCCGAAACACAGGGGGTCCCTTCCAGCCCTCTGTTCCTTTGTTTTAATTTTCCTCAAAGGTATTTGGAGATTCTGCACGGTGATGTCTCACAGCTGGTAAAGGATATGGCTCAGAGAAGAAAAAGAAATAAGCAACATGTCTTAGCTCGCCAGATGTATGTTATTACTTTATTCCCAATTCACAGGAAATGAACAATCATTTAGTACTGACAGGTACATACTGGAACTTACTATCTTTCTTTTAAACCTTAAAATAATGTACTACAGAAGTTTAGCATTAACTTTAAAGTAGACTTCACATTTTTGCCAAGGTTACTGTGATATCTTGTGAAACCTTTTGAGGAAAACAGAAGAAGGAGGCAGCAGGCAGAAACTATATGAATTGCTGCCAGCACGGCTGAAATGTTAGCAAGGTTAAAAAAAACATCATCCAAAGCTCTTCTGCTCATAGAGATACCTTAGTGAAAGGTCTCTTGGGAGCTGCAGAAGGTTAGGTATGTCTGACTTTAATTGGGGTGTAACCCAAATTACCTTCTTAATAGACAATTAGACTCAACACAAAAGTAATGGTAAAAGCAGCAAGTGTCTCACTGAATCAAAGGACTACAGTTTGTTAACTGCATGAAATAGGGTGGGTTACAGCTATATAAGGGTAGGTCATTACAGGTCTAAGACAAGGTCAATATGTTTTGCATTTGTTTACTGGGATGATTCAGCTTGGCTTTTTACATAACTTTTTAGTGTTCGCCTCTGACGAGGTGAAGGTTATGTATGATATTAACTAAAGAAAAAGTCAGGCCAGTACTTTCTAATGTTGCTAGAGAGTTCAGCATGCCTTTCTTTAAAAACAGAGAAGGATGGATGCTCAGAAGCAGGCAAGTATCCAGCTCCATCAGCAGCCAGTTTGTCGAAAGGAGGAATCTGAATGGCATCTGAAACGCAGCAGGCTGCTGCTCAGAGTGCCACCGTCCCACTTGCTCCTTTTCTGCTGAGCAAGTAAATGCCAGAAGTGACATTGGAAAGTCTTGGTTTCCCCACCCAGCTCTTGAACTGGCAAGTCAGGATGGTTTCTAAATAGCAAGCAGAAACAGAACCATTCAGGTTGAAAAGGTCTTCTTGGAGGGTCACCTTGTCCAACCTGCTCTTCAAAGCAGGGTTAATTTGTCCAGCAGAGATCTGAGTATGTCTAAGGACAGAGTTAACACAGCCTCTCTGGGCAACCTGGCCACTGTTCAAGTATTCTCACTGGGATTTTTTCTCCCCTATGTCCAATTGGAATTTCCCATTCTGATGTTTGCCTTACCTCTTATCTTTCTGCTGTGCAGCTTCAGGAAGCATCAGCCCCATCTTGTCTACGACCATTCCCTAGGTAATTGAAGACAATAGTAAGATTTCTCCTTATCCTTCTCTTCCCCAGGCTCAGTTCTCTCAGCCTCACCTTATGTGCCTTGTGCTCCAGTCCCTTGAGCATCTCGCTGGCCTTCTTCTGGACTCTCTACCATTTATCAATGTCTCTCTTGTACCAGGGGACCCCAAACTGGACACCTTATTTCATACAAGGTCTCATGAGTGTTGAGGGGAGGAGAATAGTCACTTCCTTTGACCTGCTGGCTTTACTCTTCCTAATACAGCCCAGTATGCAGATGGACCTTTGTTGCCACCGGGCACACTGCTGACATGTTCAACATGTTGTTCACCAGGACTGCCAGCTCCTTTCCTGGCGAGCCACCACCAAGCCAGCTGACTCCAGCCTGTTCTGCTGCATGGGGTTAATTCAGCCCAGGTGCAGAACTTGCAGCTCCCTTTGTTGAACTTCCAGAGTTTCCTCATGGCCCATTTCTCCAGCTTGTCAAGGTCCTCCTGAATGGCAGCTCTGCCCTCCAGCATATTGACCACTCTCCCCAATTTGATACCATCTGCAAATTTGCTGAGAGTGCATTATAGATTATTGTCCAAGTAACTAAGGAAGACATTAAACGATATCAGCCCCACTGTTAAATCCAGAAAACCACTCAACTGGTCACCAGTTAGACTGTGAACCATTGGCTTCTATCCTTGTAAGCCTGATGATTCAGCCAGTTTATCACACATCTTCAAGTCCAGCCATCCAGTCCGTATCTCCCCAGTTTGGCTACAAGGATGCTATGGGAAATAATCTTCAAAATCTTGCTAAAATCAAGGTAAATGCCATCCATTGTACTCCCTTCATGTACACAGCCAGTCATCTCATCACAGAAGGCAATCAGGCTGGTTCAGCACAATTTGCCCTTAAACAATATAATTTATTTTTCATTCTGAATTTCATATTTAAATTCTGAGATTACCACCTTTTCCAACACCCTCCCTCCAACACTATCTCACTATAAATCACTTCCAGTGTATCACTAACATGATCAGTTTTCATTCATGAGGCAGGATCAGCTACCCAAGACTTTCAGATCTCTTTCACCAAGACTCAGAAGCTGTCCTGACAATCATCTGATCTTTCTTGGCTCATGAATCTGTGCAAACACCTTTAAAAAGAAGGCTAAGCAGAGGCCCCGGCCCTTCCTTTATTAATTCATTTTAGGCGAGCCAGACTTAAAAGATACAGGTAGGAAAGCTAACTTCACTTTGCACTTTCCATCTTTGTATTTTTCCCCTGTGTGTACTTACATTTGTTTCACTAGAATCTATAAAGTCTATTTTCCTCTTTTTATGTTGTGCTAGGAAGGATATAAATGGACTAGCACCCTTTTTTAAGCTTATGCACATTCTCATTTTCTTTTCAGGATTTTTTAATGGATATTCACGTGGCTTTGACCAAACTGAAGTCTTGCAAGTAACTGTAAGGCTGAACTACCTGCAGGTAATTTTTAGTACCCTCAGAGGAATGCATTTAACTTCAACTCATCTCCAGTCTGAGTTGGTGCTTTTTGAAGTAGGTCTTCATGGGGTGAACAGGAAGACTATGAGGGTTTTATTATAGTTGGCTTCCTTTACTGCATTAGCGTTTATATTTTCCCAGTAGAAATCCCCAAATTGAAAATATAGAGGTGTCAGCTAGCACCACTTTAGTTAAGGTTGTGTCAACATTTCCTATAAACGTTGTTTTTCTAGGGTTTATAACTAGACCGTAAAAATGTGCTCGGCACAGAAACTTGGCATAGAAGAGTTCAGCCTGGGAGAGAATTTTCACAATTAAAAAATAAAAAGTCCATTCAGCTGTTTTTGACTAATATCCATGTAATTAAATGGAAATAAGTTGATTTAAATAAATAAATAAATAAATAAATAAATAAATAAATTTGTCAAGGTATTATTCCATTAATGTTGTCTTGTTGCACTTGGTAATTTTGAAAAAGTCAAAATTACTGAGCTATTGCACACTAGGAAATAGTGACTACATCTGCAAATGCTAGTTTGTATAAAGCTCTTTGCTACACATAAGGAAATATTTTTAATAGGCGGGGCTAATAGTGCATAATGTGAAGTTTGCCCAATATTTCCTATTATAAAAACACATTTTGAGACTTTGTCAAACTTTAACCATTTGGGCTAATATTTTATATTCCAGGTGTATGCCTAAGGCTGAATTTTTGGAAAAATTTTCATCAAAACAGTTTAGCGGATTCTGGGAAAAGGAATTGAGAAAACATTTTGTTTTGTTCATGTTACAAAAATGCTAACAAACTGCTTTTCAAAAAGGTCTAATTTCTTGGGGTTTTGTAGCAGTGACTCAAAAGGTAGGAGGGGAGGCAAAGTGGTCTTTTCAGTTGTGAAATCCCTGTTGCTGTTTTTATAGAAGTCTCTCATTTAGATCCAGTTAGAAACTTTTGAAATAACACCTACTTTGCCCATGCTCAGTAGAGGCATTTTTAGTTTAGCAACTAATATCTCCGTACATCCTATCTTTAAGGCACACATGCAGGTTTCTCAGGGCTGCTGGAGTGGAGCAGAGAAGATGCTATTTGTCAACACAGAGTGACTGCACATGCTCTGTCCCCTCGCAGCGCGTGCCTGGGACCGAGCTAATGTATGCACCATCTTCAGCACAGGCTGAACATACTCCATCCAAAGTCAAAGAGAGTGGATTTCTCCATTAATGGTTGCTCCAGGTAAAAGTCGGGGATGAGAGCTCTCAGAAACGTCCTTGCTGGCATCGAGGCAGTGTAAACAAGGAATTCTTCAGAGCAACTGGAGAGGAGGCAAAAACTTGACTAAAGGCAAAACGCAAATGGCTGGTGGGACCAAGAAGTAGAAGCTGATTAGGAATGGGAATTCACTGACCAAAGGTGGAGGGAGGTGACAGTGATGGGGTCTGGACTGCTCAGTTAAGAAGACTAAGGCTGAGAGCCAGGATCCGGGCCTGTACTGGATGTTGTGAGAGAACTGGATAAGAAACAAATATTCTTTCTGGAGAAGTCCTTTGTTCTCTCTGACATTTCCCTCATGCAACATCACTGTCATCTTCCCCAAGCCTTTCCTTTCAGGTGTCAAAGCCTGTCCCCTGCCCAACTCAATGGTGAAAGAGAATGGAGAGAACCGTGCTGATCCACGGTCCTGCATTTGGTTTGTGCCCTACCGTCTTATGAACCCTGCTCCATGTGCAGCATCCAAGGGCATGGTGCTGCAAGTAGAGACAACCATACCGCAAATGAGATGGCTTCACCCCAAACCTGGATGCACCATGTTTAGTATGTAGCACTTAGCAGGCAAGGTTTCCTTTGCTTTCCCTGAGATGGGGGCAGATCCTACTGCCTGAAAGACTTCCTTTCCATTCTCTCTAACTGTTGCAGAGGTCTCTTGAAAGAAGGGTCCCTAAAGAAATCTCTCAGCTCTAATCCCAGGTTGAGGGTTAGAGCAGTTCAGATCCAGCTGGCATCCTTGAGACATAGCTTATACCTCCAACAGTCAGGCAAAGCCAAAGTTTTAGACACACATCTGAATTTCAGAGAATAGTTGTGGACTTTGAGTATGGAGCCAAGCACTGCTCCAGACTCTAGCAAGTCCTGAATAGTGACTGGTAGAGCCAGTGTTGGTAATTCCAAGAATTCATCATCTGGATGGTTCTCTCCTTCTCTGATGTAATACTTTAAAGACACCAAAACTACATTATGGTGTACTGTTAGTGTCACGTTTTTACATACGCAATTGATGTGGCTGAAGTAAAAATGTTCCACCACTGGGGAAGGGCTGCTCCATGCAGCTGTGGAGAGGAGAGGATGATCTGAGTGGGAACAGCAGATGAGTGCTCACAGGGCAGCCTCCTGTAAAACTCAAGGCAATGCTATGGGTAGTCCTAGAGTCCTTGTTCCAGATGAAACACCAAAACTTGGTGTCCTAAATGTGTTTCTTGTGAGCAAATAGCAGAACAATGGCAGAGCGAAAGATCTAAGAGAAACGCTCTTTGGTGTTGAGCTCCTTGAGTTGGAAATACTGTATATCCCAATTAAATACAGCCAGGCTGTTTGAACTGCTGTGTTTTAGTAAGCAAGCAGTATATCACAGCAATACCTGAGGGTGCTGCTTTGATCACAGGCTGTCAGCATTTCCGCTGTGAACTTTGTTTATTAGAGGTTGGCTGCAAAAGATCTCTCCATGCTGAAATTTCAGTGCAAAGCCTGTGCCAGTCACCAGTTGAGAGAATCAGGAGGATAGAAGCTCACATAATAGTGCCGGACTCCTATGTGGGATTTTTGTTTTAAAATCTGAGGCTTTTTTTCTTTTCTGAAAAGGAAAGTTTCTATATCGTCTCCAAAGTGCATTAATCCTTACTGCATACTGAATAAGAAAATCAAGCATCTGAATTATTAAGGGAGGTGCTTCAATGTCTGAAAAACTTATCACCAAATTTTCATCCACTCATTTTGTACAGTTTTCGGGACACAAACGAAGCATTCCTCATCCAATCTTCCTGCTGGACTCTAAGGTGGTTAAACCACATCTAACCGGCATGAAAGGCAGGGTGGGGGAGAGAAGAGAAAGGAAGCGTCACATCCTCTGTTCTGAATAACTAACACACTCGCAGCCATGCTGAGCCGAATGCTTAAACCCTTCATCTGCCTGCTTTGGAGCAGGGGCCTGGGATCGTGTCCTGCTGCTGCGTACCGTGATCAGTGGGTCTCACTGCCCGGGTGTCTCCCAGGCTCCCCTGCTGAAGCCGCTCCGCTTTGTATGAGCTGATTAAATATTCAGAGGATGGGAGTGAAAAGGGCTCTGCGGCTT
Source organism: Ciconia boyciana (assembly GCF_034638445.1). NCBI lineage: Eukaryota > Metazoa > Chordata > Aves > Ciconiiformes > Ciconiidae > Ciconia > Ciconia boyciana. The sequence continues at coordinate 152,181,468 of NC_132935.1, forward strand.
GGGGTGGGGGTGCTCATCCAGGAGGCCAGCTCCTATTCCCCGCGCCAATGAATATTTAATCACTTTGTACAAAGTGGAAGAGTTTCAAAAGGAATCCCTGAAATCTGTAGCTTGGCAGCTCGGGTATTTAACCGAGGAGAGTCTTGGGTCGGAGCCTCTTTTCAGTATTATGCAGGAGAAGGGATTTAGAAGTAAAATCCCGAGAAGCGCTTTGGCCACTACGGTCTTCTGGACACAGATTCAGGGTCGGTGTGTGAGAGCTGGCTTAGGTACTCAGCTGAGTGGAAGGAGCGATGTCCTTCCCACCCCGAATTAGCCATGCAGCACGTCTCCCGCAGGCCGGCGTGGGCAGTGCCGTGTGTGCTTCGCTGGCCTCTGAGCACTGTGATCCCCTCCAGGCGACGTGCAAGGAAAGCAAGGCACCCGCGTTGCACAGGCTGTGGCCGGGAGCTAAAACTTCGCCATTGCAACGCTGCTACTGCTAAGTCCCTCTGTGACTTTTGCGCTGGGGCTGTCACTTAGCAATGTCATTTTTCACCTGCCTGACAAGCATTTAGCTATTTCCTTTGACAGTGGTGAGGTTGCGTGCTTGCTGCGTGTGAGGCACTGCCTGCTGAGAAGACAGAGTCTGAGTGGGTCCTCCCAGATCGGGATGGAAACGTAGTGTTGGTCAGCTTGTACTGCTGTATTCTTGTCTGTGCTTGTCCATAGGAAAAGAGGAGACTTTAGAGAGCCCGTCATCTTTCATTGCTACAGTATTCATGGAGAAAGGAAGAAGTCTAATTGTAGATGTTTGGCCTCCTGTTTTGTGATCACAGCAACCTTCCCTATATATTTTTATAACTGCATAGGAAAAGGTTAACTATGTTATTATAGACTGAGTCAGTTTGTATCTACACCTGTATCTATATAACCTACAGATACAAGTATACATACAAGTAACACATACATACAAGTGTATACATACATCTGTATCAATAAAACTTTGGTGTTTGAACAGTCTGGAAGTGATCACGCCTGGACATTAACAAAGCTCTCCTCCCCAGCTCCCTGCCAAACATTGCCATAGCTTATCGTATCACTTCAGCAATCAGACAAGTTCATTGTGGATGAAACCCCAGCCTGGATTCAGAGAAATGCTTACAGATGTGCTTAACTTTCCATGAGTGAAATTCCACCCCTATTTAGTAACACGCTTGATTTTGGCAAGACCCGGCTGCTGAACCAGGACTCCCATCCCTGGACGTGCCGGTCCTTCTCTGAAGCAGCCCGGACACATCAGTACCACTTGCAGGTTATTCGTCTTGTATGGGAGCTTGATGAAAAGCAGACTAGTTTTTCTGTGTCAGATTTTGTGCTGTGGGAGATAGAAGCAGCAGGGACCGAATACGGGACCCAAAGGGGCTCCCTCCATCCTGCTGCCGGGCCCGGCCCGGCCCTGCCCGGCCCGGCCCTGCCCGCAGCACTAACCCGTCGGGCCGTGCTCCCTCTGTAGCCGGGGTGTGCATCGGCCAGATCTACCGGCGGGCCCCTGCGGGCCCCGGGGGCTGCGCTCACACCCCCCGCCCCAGCTGAAGGGCCTGGCCGCCGTGCCTTCCCGCGGGGCTGCTGCTCCCTCCCAGAACGTGACACCTGGGGAGCGTCCTCGTCTGCTTTCGCCCCAGCTCTGCCGGGCCACAGCCTCGATGTGAGAGACCGCCCCGGCTTTCGAGTGAAATCGGACCGCGCGCTCCCGGTGAAGGTGACCGGATGTCGCGGTCTCACCAGCAGCGCCGGCCCTGGCAGGGGAATCGTGAGGCCACCGGAACGCCCCGCTCCGCCAGTCCCCCGCGTGCAGGTGCGCAACGTGGAAATCCCGCCCCAGCGCCGTGGCGTGGGAGATGCCGACCGGCCAAATCTGCTGCCGTCGGCAAAAGACAAAACCTCTCGCAAGCCATGCGGCTGGCGATAAAAGGGAGCGGGCGCGGGAGCGGCCCCGCAGAGGCCCCTCAGGGACAATGGCGATCCCTTCGGGAGCCGGCGACGGAAGGCCGGACAAAGGCGCACGCTGTCCCCAGACTCCAGCTGCTGCCTCAGCACAAAACAGGGGGTGCGAATTTGGTTTCTTTCATCTAAATCCCCGTAGGCGGTGCGAGCGCGGAGAGCGGGCGCGCACCCTCGCGCGTCGCGCTCCCTCCCTCCGCCATCGATGCGCGCAGCCCCGAGGACCAGGCGACAACGTATTGCGGGTTTACTTGACTTTATAGGAACGGGGCACTGCCTGTGGTGGGAGCGGAGCGGGGAAACGGGCAGCGGAGGGGCATGGAGAGTATCGTCCTGAGAAACCGTGCCTGCCCTGCGCTGTTCTGCCTAGAAGAGGCTGAACTTTTCATGTTCCGAACAGCCAGATGAGCAGCACAAGTCATTAGTCACCCAGGTATTTACAGTGTTTTTCCTATTTCCTTTCTCCCATGGCCTCTGTGGTCAGCAGTATAAAATTCCTAGGCACTCCCACCTAAACACAAGTTTCCTGTTTATGCTCTCAGTGGCTTTTATGTTTAGCTGTTAAAACCCGTTCTCTAAAGTACCATAAAACAATATGAACAGAGACTGCAGGTGAGCAAGGGGGGGAGTAAAGCAAAGCCACGACCAGGCTGCGCGGAGGTTGGTCTGGACGGGGGAGCGGGGCCGGGGGGAACAAAGGAACAAAGATCGCCGGCAGGCAGCCTGCTGCCCGGGTCTGCCGGACACCCCGGCACCGCCGCCTTTCTGCCGCGGCAACCTCGGCCTAGGAGTTGGGGTGGCTGGGCTTCCTCATCTCAAGTCAGCTGAAAGCACCTGATATTAAAAATTAAGTGTGTCAATGGCTAGTGTAAGTTAACTGAGGTTTGTGGTATTACATGATGTAGGGTTATGACACTTTTTTTAAGGATTTTCATTACAGTCACCACTCATGCTGCTCCTGTTTGGTCTCTGTCAGCATTTACATTCTATCAGTTCCTCTTTTAACATCGGTAATGTCTGCTTCATCCTGAAACCTAGGATAAAAGTTGTCAGCAAGAGCAACGCTGAGAGTCTCTGGAGCTGCAGGAAGGGAGAAGCCCCAGCTGATCATCAAACTTACCCCCGGAGTCAGCGCAAATTCCTGCCCTGCCGCAGGCTTTCGTATGCCTTGGTCAGCCTGCATGAACATTTTCAAGTCATGCTGACATCAGGAACATCCAGTTTAAGACATTTTGTTGTGATCACATGAGGTCAAAATTGCTGAAGACGCACAACTTGGTAGCAGTCACAGTACAGATTTAGACAGCTCTTCCCAGAGCCTTTAGGTAACTTTATGTCTATATCTATATGACAAGGTGATATTATACATTGATCAACTCATTTTAATCCCCTCCCAAATATGCCAACTGTTCAATATAACATTCTCATTGGCTTTTATTACCATAAAAATAAAAATGAATAATCATAAAAATGCAAAATAAACCTTAATCTACAAGAAAATTCATAATTAAAACTGACATGATTTCTGTGACAAACTTTTATTCACAACAGTGTGAGGTAAGGGCCTTTGTCAATATTGTCTTTGAATTTTTTGGTTGATTTGGTTTAGCCAGACACTTGCAGCTATTTAAACATAGTTTTGTGTATTTAATTATATCATACATGATGTCATTTTTTACTACAGACACCTTTGACATTTAATTTATTTCAGCCAGTAATTAGTAAAGAATAATTAAGCTTTCACTACTGTGCTGGTTTTGGCTGGGATAGAGTTAATTTTCTTCATAGTAGCTAGTATGGGGCTGTGCTTTGGATTTGTGCTGAAAACAGGGTTGAGTCAAGGCCTTTTCTGCTTCTCACCCCACCCCACCAGCGAGCAGGCTGGGGCTGCACAAGAAGCTGGGAGGGGACACAGCTGGGACAGCTGACCCCAACTGACCACAGGGCTATTCCATACCATATGGCGTCATGCTCAGTATATACAGCTGGGGGAGAAGAAAGAAGGTGGGGACATTTGGAGCGATGGAGTTTCTGCCGATGGGAAGGGGTGAATTAATTTCTTGTTTTGATTTGCTTGTGTGTGCAGTTTTTGCTTTCCCTATTAAACTGTCTTTCTCTCAACCCATGAGTTTTCTCACTTTTACTCTTCTGATTCTCCCCCCCATCCCACCGGAGGGGGAGCGAGCGAGTGGCTGTGTGGGGCTTAGTTGCTGGCTGGGGTTAAACCACAACAACTACTATAACTGCTTTTCATGGTCCTTGTATCCTGTAGAGCAAGATACAGCAGCAGCAGCAAAGTTTATGTTTCAGATATTAAGATTTATTTGCTTTCAGGTTATACATCAGTAATTTTACAGAGTTTCTGTATACAAAGGAAGGACTGGGACAAAACAACATGTTAAAGAACTTATGTATTCCCTTACAGAGATTAGCATGAGTGAAGAATAGATACACTGTGTTGAAAATCACAACATACACAGGGAGACTATTTTATGAGTGTGTATATATATATATATATATAACCCCACCTTATTATCTATATATTACATAGATATTAATATACATATTTTCAGGGAGACTAAAGGGTTTCTAAAATGTGTAGGAGGGCTTCATATACAATATATGCAGCGTCTTTTAGATGGCTCTGTTTGCGCTGATAACTCTCTCACGAGTGATCTGTCACTTCACAAACATTTTTCTAAACACAGTTATTGGCCATAGATGATCTTATTCCCAAATATAATTAGATTTTCTGTGTACGATGCACAATGGAACAGTGGCCACAGTTTCTTTGTTCCTGTTGAAGGTTTGATTTTTTATTATTCTAAGCCTAAAGTTCAGGCCCCTCAGCAGCTGCCCGATGGGAATGACATGCTGCCTGAAGTGTGGCGTGGACTGAATATGTGTTTGTACATGGAGTGCACCAGGTGGGGTCCCGGAGCATGTTTTCAAGCGTGTGTTTCATCTGAAAGGCATCGGGTTCACCTCTTCCAGATCTGCTCCACAAGTCAAAAGGAAGCACAGTAAGTGGGGACAACTAGGAGACTGGCTTTGAAAGTTGGCTCCTGGTCCAAACTAAGACACTGGTGTAGATGCGCCAAGGTGTTCAAGTTTGGACCTTGCTGGCACGGTTCCTTTGGATCCTCCATTTAAGTGCAGAGACTGCACAACAGCATGTTTCCAAACCTTGTCTTTTGATAACCTCTTTGTAGACCTGATTAAATGAGCTCCTTCCCTGTCTTCCCTGCAGCAGTTTGAATATAGTCCTCCTGGTCCCAGCTGGCATCACTCCCTCCCACTGCAGAGAAAGGAAAAAAAATCTATTTGAAAGCACCTCTCTTTGGTCTGGCCATCAATGGGAAATGAACGCAGTCTGCAGACCAAGCTAATTTGTAGATGTGATGAACCATTACAATAAGAGAGAGGAAAAAAAAAAAAGATGGGAAATCTTTGAAAAAGTCAACAAAAAGGAAAGACTTTAATGTAGTCTTGAGTCAGCAAATCACTTTGGTTTCATGCTCAAAATCCCAGCAAAGCCGTCAGCACCTGAACTCTGCGTAGGCAGAAGGTAGACAGTGAAATGACTCACTGGTGCAGGAATACAGAGGGCAAGCCACGGAGCATCAGCTGTGGGAACCTTTGAAGGGAAAAGAAAGTGTCTCAGCTCACAGAAGGTTACAAATCTTCAGGCTTGTTGCAATATGCACATCTGACCGGCAGCACCCTTCTAAGAGCAGCTGAGAAAGTAGGAGGGAAAAAGACTACTTTAAGAAAAATGATCCAAAACCTATTGGTCTGATCCAAATCAATTAATCTAAAATGATCCAAAAAATGATCCAAACCAGTTCTACAAGCAATAAAGCTTTTGTCCGTACCGAGGCAAAAGCAGACCTGGCAGAGTGTGATCTTTGCCTTGCTGCTGGTTCTCAAGTGAAAGCAAACGGGAGTTTCTAGCAGTGTACATCTTGTTTCCTCTACAAGTTACAGGGCTGCTACACAGTGAGTGAGGACCCTTCTTGTAGCCGTCTTCCACCATTACCAGCAACGATATATGAGTATGTCCTTCACTTCTCAGTCTGTTAGAAGGTATGACCTTCCCTTTCTCCTGTCACAGAAGTTCTAGTGCCAGTAAAAATATAAAACAGGCGTAACAAATTTGTTGTTTCTTTGCCAGGTCATTCAACAGCTGCGCTCCTGAAAGCCGGAGGGCTCTCGGCACCCCTGAGGGAGCTGGGCAGTGCCCAGGCTGGCAGCGCAGAGGGGTGAGTTGGGGCAGAGGAAGAAAGGCTGCGTGGGCTTGCTTCTCAAGCGCTCACACAAGTGGCAATGATGGGGATCCTGTTCCCCGTGGTGGTGGTGCTGCGGCCTTTGGTGGCTCTTGCAGGTAAGGCTGTGTCCGTCAAGCTGCGGCTCCAGAGCAGATTTATTTCAGGTGACTTGAGGCTGCCCCAGCGGCATCCCACCTGGGTGATGGTGTCCCTACTGGGGACACTCCCCATCTGTCCCACCTGCATTTCTAGGAGCATCTCCTACAGGTCACTGCGCTGTGAGGGGCTGCACTGCTCCGTGCAGCGGGAAGGGTAAAGGGAGAGCAGCATCTTCTCTCTAGCCCATATTCCCTGTCGGGTAGAGGTCACCCCAGGTGAGAGGTTTGTGTGGGTAGGCAGGAAGGAGGTGAGGGGCAACTCTTAAGAAGCAGCCCAGCTAATGCTGCGGTCGAGACAGCCCCTGCACCCACGGAGGGGAAGCCGTTTCCCCCGTGCCCAGGCACCTTTATAAAGAGACCATTCATCTGCTTCCTCCCTGCGCTGCATGATAATCCACAGCAACTCAAGAGATTTCCTCTCTCTTCTCTCGCTCACCACAGAGTTGCTCCTCACAGCACCACAGTTGGAAACTCAACTTTAAAAGAAAAACATTGTTTTCTGTTCCACTGACATTCAAAAATGTAATACCAACATGGGTCTGGACACAAATCTGATCTTCCCTGGAGATGCTTGGGCTGGGCCCATTTTTAACTGCAAAAAGCAAAATGAGTGAATATGTGTTCCCTACATCATGTAGACATACTACTATTTCCCCCCTGAATTTCACACATCTCTTATTAAAGAGGAAAATAGAAGTTCCACTATTTGCTTGATTATGGCTGTTATTTTTGCATTTTGACTCAACCAATATCACGGGTGGTCCAGCTCGTACATGAAGTTTGACTTGTTCTACCCCTGAGCTACAGCTGGGTGGATCTCCTGTAATGAGACATGAGGCCAGGTGGACACAGATATGGATCCCAGGCCAAGTTTGACTCAAGTTTGCAGCGTCACAAGCCTCTCAGCAGACGTGGACCAATTTCTGCTTCCAGGTGGGAGTCAGACAAAACTCTGGCTTTGTCTGTTTTTCTGAAAATCCCAAAACAAAGCACAGCTCAGCAGTTTGAGAGAAGTTTGGCTCCATCCTTATGAATTTAATAGGGAACAAATCCATGCAAACCAAAACTGCACAAAATAGCTTCAAGAACCCCTGAAGCTAGGACTGCTGAGATTAATTTACTGTCCCAGATTATTTCCTTAGTGTAAGTACACAGCGATTTCTGTCGACCGGCTCCCGTGAAGTCAATAGGAGTTTTGTAACACGTTCCATTGCTACAGTCACTTTCCATTATCCATGGGTGGCTTCTCTGTTGGCCTATAAGCTGCATCCCAGGCCTGAGCCAGCTGAGCCAGCTCTGTGCAGCTCAGCCGAGCCGGGGCTCTTAGCTCAGCCCTGGCCCCACACGCCTCGGGGTGACCACAGAGCAGACGCTGGAGCTGGCTGCTTCGATCTGCTGTGAAGTCAGGAGAAACTTTCAGAGGATTGGGAAGGGGGAAGGGAGTGTGACAGAAAGCAATAACAGGACTGGAAACAAAAAGTTATAAGCCTTTGAAAAACAGTTAGACGTGAGATGTGTATGTTGAGAATTCACCCTTCACTCAATTCACTATTGGCTGCATTTTTTTAACTGGAAGAAGATCTCTTAGGTGCAAATTCTTCTTGGTGCTTGTGAGCCCCAAGGCACAGGGGAGGTATTGCAGAGCTCTACCTCCCTGTGGGCACCAGCCAGCCTTATCCTGCCTGGGGGAGGATGCTGCCTGCTCTCATGCCCGTAGGCAGACATTGCACCACTCCTCCACCCATTGCTGGGCATTGGCGGGGCGCAGCCACGGACCCCACCCCTGTGTGGTCCTTGCCTGCAGCTCACCCTTCCAGGCAGCGTTCAGCCACTGATACTGCCAGTACAGCTCCATGTACAGCCTCAGCCAACTTTCTCTACTTCTGCCAGAGCTCACCACCCAGATCTGCTGGCCTGGGATTTTGGCTGTCTTGCACATGTTGCCTAATTTACACAAATGCAGCAGCCTCAGGTCTGAGCTATCACTTGTAGTTCAGGCACCCCCAGAGAAAAGAACTGATCCAACAGGGATGAACCTTGCTCAGATGAGCAATTTCTACTTAGTGTCTTTCTGGTGAAGAGAGGAGGGAGAAAATGAAATGCAAAAAACATCTGTTGCCCAAGTTCACACTGATGCTAAACAGCTCTAATATATACAGTCCTGCCTTTATAGAGGATGCCATGTACACTACATATATACATTTATGTATGTATATATAACAGCCACATGTTGCATGGCAAGTTATCTGTGGGATGGTGTCTTGGAGCTCTATCAAGTTAGGGAGGAATGCAACTACATAGATTTGGGGGGAAATTCAGGGAAGAGGCTTTATTGTTATCCAAAGGAAAGAGTGTTAACAAATACTTGGAGTATATGCAGTGAAGGTTAAAAAGATAGTAAGCATAGAAAAAAAGAGGAGCTCAACCTGTCAAAAACATAAAATATGTCCCTTTAATCAACAGTCTTTTTATTTCCAAGCAATGAAACTGGAGTTCATGGAGCTCTGCACCTCCTAGCCTCAAGTGCCCTTGTTTTCAGAGGGTTTGTGTGGCGAGGGAGCTGTCTGCAGCAGCACAGCATAGACATCTTTCATGACTGTCACAAGCAGCCTTATCCCAGTCCCTCAACAATAACAGTATAATATTTTCTTCCCTCTGGACTTTTATATCACACAAGATTTCCCGAAGGTGTGTAACTGCTCTAAAAGATATCAACCTCCTGCTAGCCAGTTTTCAAATGAGATGGACACACGAAGTTGCCTGGGCTAGGACACCTTCTCTTGTGCTGTATTTCACTGAGCACACAGAAGCCCTGAATTTTCCCCCACTGAATTCAGAGCTGAAATGCCAGGTCTGCACAGAGGTTCATTTTAGGGCCTGATCTGGCACTTTCTGTCTCTGAGTGATGGACAGCTGCTGACACTGGCTCCTTCTCAAACCCAACTGTGTGGTAAAAGAGAAAGTCCACTCCAGTTAGTTCAAAATAGAAAGAACGAAGTACCCTTAGCAGTGATCTGCAGATACCTTTGGCTCCTCCAGGTGCCACTGAAAGCAGCTCTCTCCTTCCAGCACCATGCAGTTTCGTACCCTTGGGACGGTCACTCTAGAGCTGTGTGGGGGCCAGAGGAAGGGTTGGGACATGCCCTACAGTCAGGCACCCATTGGTAGGTGTGAGTCTCATGAGGGCTTTCTCTGGTCAGTGCTCCAGGCTTCACTCCACAAAGTTGCAAGAAACTTCAGTAGAAATTCTGAAATTTACTGTGAGGACCACGTTCCTGATCAAAAATACCCAGGAGAAGACAGAGAAGGTGGCTTGGGGCTCTGTAGCAATTTCACCAGCAGGTCCGGGGAGCATGTTCTGCAAAGTGCTATTGAGCTATGCTGCTCTTCTGCTTTCTGTGCAGGGATGCCGGGACACCAAATCCTAAGAACAAGGGTGAGCCAAAAGTGTCCCCATATCACAACAGCAAACATCATCCTAACAAAACTACTCCAAATTGAATGGTCACACAACAGAAAGCTGTAAATCTTGAGTAACCTCACATGGCTGAGAGTGCAAGACTGATGTCAGATTTTTCAAACAGAAAGACTTAAATCACCTCAAGCTGAAAACTGCACTAAGGATCAGAGAACAGTCAGAATCTCTCTTCTCTCCTTCCAAACAGGTCTCTCCTTGATATATGGCTCCCAAAATATCAAGAGCAAGAGGCCGCACAAGTAACAATCAGCTCAAGGTGTGTGGGATGAGAGGAAAAGAGCCTCAGACACAGATACTGCTGGAGATTTGGCAGTCTCTCGTATCAAGCAGAGTGAAAATGTCAGACATCAGCAGTTTGGTCTAAACCCACTGTTTTCCATGTGGGTTTTACAAACCCAAGCTTGTACAACAGATGTCACAAAACGTCCCCAGACATGTCTAAGAGACAATTCACAGGCAGCTCCCTCCTTCCTACACATTTTATGGATTTAATCCATAATCCAAGAGTTTGATCTCAGGCATGTAAATGTTTGAACTAAATGCTTGATTTGGACCTGGCTCCCCATCCTGTCTTATTTCTGCTTGGGTTTGTTGGGAATACAAACCTTCAGACTGTGGATGTGTCATCTATTTTGTTTCTGCTGACTTTGGCATGTGAACATATCCTGCTTGTAAAGACGACAAGGCTGGCCCCCGCTGTGGCCAGCTGGATGTATCTCATAAGGGACTACCTCCTGTTGAAGTAAATTGTTTTTTTTCTCGAACAGAAGCCAGGAGACTTCTACAATAAATGGCCAGAAATATTGGAATGCCTGAAATCTCAAAGAAAACAGGTTGTCAGAGCACTACACGTTGCGTCTGGGGAGTGCTGGCCTGCTGAATTAGCCCTCCGTAATTATGGAGGACGCAGAACTTTGTACTGCAGGTTCATACTGTTAGTGATAAATTTGACAAAACCCACAAGAAGTAAATAAAGTAAAATAAACTGTCTGCTATTTTGTATGCATGCATCTTCTGCAAGGTGCTGGATCTGCATAGTTGCCTTGCAGAATAAAGAGCACACTGCGAGCCAGAGAACTGTTGCTTTGGGTATGGTAAATGATATGTACATCCGAGCAGTCCTGCACAAACCCTGTGTGCCCAGAGATAGCAATGGCCATACTGAATACGTTTATTAGTGTTATTTCTAAATGCACAGTTATTGTTTTATTTTAACAAAACCCACTGTTGTGCATTCCGCACTTGGGTGTTTGATACCTCTGCCCATAAGGACTGTGTCTTTACATTTCAGGGCAAACATAGCCCTGCTCTGAATGAGGTTTTGGGGAGGCAGTAGTGTAGTCATTTCACATGATAAGGGGGGACAGGCCACTTCAGCCAAGGATTTGGGGAGAAGTGGGAAAAGGCTGAAGCTCCGGCACAGTTAGGTTCTGCTGATTCTCAAAAGACTCATATTCACAGAGGGAACCTGCATGATCATCTCAGGGGGGTGCCCGCATGCTGTAATCCAGCTGGCAAGTACTGCCCAAAAACCCATGGAGGTGTGTGGGGCAGGAGCAGCTACCCAGCTGTGCATCCCTGACTGTGTCACAGCTCTAGTTAGGCCTGTCTTATATGAATTTATGGGGCACTGAAAGTGGAGAAAGCTGTTCTGCCTTAGTGTGACTTCCAAAAGTCTGGAAAGGGAGCTAGTGTAGCTACTGTAGCATAGATCTACACCAGAGCTCACTATGCCTTAACCTCCCCGAGTCAGAAGCAGTATAGACACCCATCAAATCAACAGAGCAGTCAATATTTTTACATTTGCCTCTTAATTTTTTGTGCTAGATACAAAATGTATTTGGTCCTGAGGATAATGGCCTGGAGAAGAGGCAGATGCTTAAGCTCATGTACATGTCAACCCCATCATCATTCTGTTGCGTGGTGACTATATTACCAGTTAGAGGAGCTCAAGGAAGGTCTGAGGGAGTACAAAGGATCCAGATGAAATTTTACTTACCACATATTTTAATAATTATTTCTACAGCAACATGATTAACTTTTCATTCTTTGTAAATTCCTCCATGATGTACTCCTAGGAGTTCACTATCTGTTCCAAAAGCTGTTGTATCCTCTTTTTAATGAGTATCAGATGCATCCTTGTAATTTGGACCAGCTTATTCAAGTTCAGGCTGCTGCAACCCAACTCTTAGAAATATGTTCTACATTCATTTGGGAAGAAAATGACACTGAAATGAAAAGCACAAAAAGAACTGGGCCCAGTGGTCCAGTGCTGCATTTGGAATAAGATGGTATTCAACCTAAAAGCAGCCGAACAGAACCCTAAATGTTTTTGTTTGATGTTAAGTGAGAAGGTACCTGCCAGAGTTGCATATGTTTCAACGTGTGCCCACACACTGAATTTACTCCCGTCACTTTCTAATCTGCTAGATCCCACCTCCTCTTCGTCCTCTTGTTTCCTCTCCCTGGAGTGGAGGGGGTCAGTCCTATGGACCGGGATCCTGGAAGCCCAGACACATCTGACAACAAACAAGCCTTTCTTATCTGTCATTTTGCCTCTCAATTCCCCTTCTGCATTGAAGACCCGCTGTGAATACAGACATATGTTTTTAAAGAGACACAGTTTTGTCTTGCTGATCGCAATGTAATTAGAAAGCTATTTGGCTCCCACAGGAACTTCTGTACTAATTTGGCATTATCCCATCCTGCTACTGGCAGCATTGGTTTTGCTCCCCGTTGGCGATTCTCCTAGATGTCTTACAGCTCCTGGAAACATCAGCCATGCCTATTCAGGGAATAAGTCTGGCAGGATGCTGACACCTTGTGCAGTACATCCAGCAGCAATGTGGCTGTGTGATGTTGGCTCATTGTCAGACTCCACCACTGTATCTTCTGATGGGGTGTGGCATTATAGAGACAGGTGCATGGTTTGCATTATGAAAGCCAGCATGACATTTTCGCATTGACTCAGCTTCAATTACAGGGTTTTATCTGAGTTATGACTTCAAAATTGGGTCCTATGTCAATTCCTCTTTAGCTTTTTGCTGAAGAATTTAGAGGAGAAAGCAAGCATTTTCCCCTTGGTCCTCACTTGCTTTAATAGGAAAGGACACATCCAGCTCCTGAGTTATGATGTTTCAGATTTCAGAGGTCTCAGATATCCTTGTTGATGATCCATGGGGATATGGGTCCCCCTAATCTAACACTTTCTCTCCAGCATTCTCCTGTCACTTACAGCAGAAATGAAAAAACACACATTGCGGGTTCCTATGTGGCAATTCTGGAAGAGAAGACCTCATAACCTTTACACAAGAATATTCTTATCATGATAACTTGGCCAATGACTACTTTCTTCCCACTATTTGGATGTTTTAGCTGTCCCACTAAACCAGAAACTCCCTGCCCTCCAAGTGAACACATGTTCAAAACACGAAATAATCCAACGAAATAATCCAGCGAAATAATCCAGCAGCCTTCGCCTGCTCTTCTGCAGGTCAGAGTCCTCCTTCTTAGAATCATAGAATCATAGAATCATTAAGGTTGGAAAAGACCTCTAGGACCATCTAGTCCAACTGTCAACCCAACACCGCCATGCCTACTAAACCATGTCCCAAAGTGCCACGTCTACACGTTTTTTGAACTCCTCCAGGGATGGTGACTTCACCACCTCTCTGGGCAGCCTGTTCCAATGCTTGATAACCCTTTCAGTAAAGAAATTTTTCCTAATATCCAGTCTAAACCTCTCCTGATGCAACGTGAGGCCATTTCCTCTCATCCTGTCGCTAGTTACTTGGGAGAAGACACAGACCCCACCTCACTACAACCTCCTTTCAGGTAGTTGTAGAGAGCGATAAAGTCTCCCCTGAGCCGCCGCTTCTCCAGACTAAACAACCCCAGTTCCCTCAGCCGATCCTCATCAGACTTGTGCTCCAGACCCTTCACCAGCTTCGTTGCCCTTCTCTGGACACGCTCCAGCCCCTCAATGTCTCTCTTGTAGTGAGGGGCCCAAAACTGAACACAGTATTCAAGGTGCGGCCTCACCAGTGCTGAGTACAGGGAGCAATCACTTCCCTGGGTCCTGCTGGCCACACTATTTTTGATACAAGCCAGGATGCCATTGGCTTTCTTGGCCAGCTGGGCACACTGCTGGCTCATGTTCAGCCGGCTGTCAGCCAGCACCCCCAGGTCCTTTTCCGCCAGGCAGCTTTCCAGCCACTCTTCCCCAAGCCTGTAGCATTGCATGGGGTTGTTGTGACCCAAGTGCAGGACCCAACACTTGGCCTTGTTGAACCTCACACAATTGGCCTTGGCCCATCGATCCAGCCTGTCCAGGTCCCTCTGCAGAGCCTTCCTACCCTCAAGCAGATCAACACTGCTGCCCAGTTTGGTGTTGTCTGCAAACTTACTGAGGGTGCACTTGATCCCCTCATCCAGATCATTGATAAAGATATTGAACAGAACTGGCCCCAACACTGAGCCCTGGGGAACACCACTGGTGACCAGCTGCCAACTGAATTTAACTCCATTCACCACAACTCTCTGGGCCCGGCCATCCAGCCAGTTTTTTACTCAGCGAAGAGTACACCCACCTAAGCCATGAGCAGCCAGTTTCTCCAGGAGAATGCTGTGGGAGACAGTGTCAAAGGCTTTACTAAAGTCCAGGTAGATGACATCTACAGCCTTTCCCTCATCCATTAGTTGGGTCACCTGGTCGTAGAAGGAGATCAGCTTGGTCAAGCAGGACCTGCCTTTCATGAACCCGTGCTGGCTGGGCCTGATCCCCTGGTTGGCCTGCATTTGCCTGTTGAGCACACTCAAGATGAACCGCTCCATAATTTTCCCCAGTACTGAGGTCAGGCTGACAGGCCTGAAGTTCCCCGGGTCCTCCTTCTGGCCCTTCTTGTAGATGGGCGTCACATTGGCAAGCCTCCAGTCGTCTGGGACCTCCTCTGTTAACCAGGACTGCTGATAAATGAAGGACAGTGGCTTAGCAAGCTCCTCTGCCAGCTCCCTCAGTACTCTCAGGTGGATCCCATGGGGCCCCATAGACTTGTGAGTGTCCGGGTGGCGTAGCAGGTCGTTAACTGCTTCCTCCTCGATTATGGGGGGTTTATTCTGCTCTTCGTCCTGTCTTCCTGCTCAGGGGGCTGAATTCCCTGGGGATAACTGGTCTGAC
The DNA here is from genome assembly GCF_034638445.1 of Ciconia boyciana. Taxonomy (NCBI): domain Eukaryota; kingdom Metazoa; phylum Chordata; class Aves; order Ciconiiformes; family Ciconiidae; genus Ciconia; species Ciconia boyciana. Next base: position 152,196,531 of record NC_132935.1, read on the forward strand.
TAGTAAAGACTGAGGCAAAGAAGGCATTAAGTACCTCAGCCTTTTCCTCATCCTTGGTGGCAATGTTCCCCCCCCGCATCCAATAAAGGAGGGGCATTCTCCTTGGCTCTCTTTCTGTTATTAATGTATTTGTAAAAACATTTTTTATTATCTCTTACAACAGTGGCCAGATTGAGTTCTAGCTGGGCTTTTGCCTTTCTAATTTTCTCTCTGCATGACTTGACGAGATCCCTGTACTCTTCTTGAGTTGCCTGCCCCTTCTTCCAAAAGTGGTAAACTCTCCTTTTTTTCCTGAGTTTCAGCAAAAGCTCCCTGTGAGCCAGGCCGGTCGTCTTCCCCACCAGTTTGTCTTATGGCACATGGGGACAGCCTGCTCCTTCTTGGGGCTATTGATCTTCATTCTCAGCAATCCTTTGAAATCCAGCCTCCCTTGTTGTTTGCTAGGATATTTGAACTTCTTCCAGAGCCTTTTCACTGCCTTCTTCAGAGAATTTTAGAACAGGGAGATGTAGAGCTACTTTTTCTTTCCCAGCGCTTCCCTCCATTTTCTCAGTCTCTCCTTGGTGTGAGTGGATAGTTGTACCTCCTCATGCCTGTTGAAACACCCCTCGCAACTCCCGTCTGCTCCAGGAGCTATTCGCAGTATTGCTGACACCAACCACTCACATATCATGACCTATCAAACCAAACACGTGCAGATTTCATTAGCTTTTTTCTTTTTGCTTTTTTGAAACTTTAGGAGTCAGATTTTCAAGTTTGTTTCTACAGGTATGAGACCAAACAATTCACTTCCTTCTTTTAATGAAAACTTCAATTTTCACACAGTATTACCACCACTGGGAAAGGCCACAACAAACAACACTGGGATGAGGTTCATAATAAATGAGGAGGGTCGCACAGCAGAGTATTGTTCCTAGGGCCCCCCTGGCTTGAATTGAACCCAACCCACTACGCCAGGCCCGGCCTGTGCTGCCTCCGAGGGAAAACATTTTTGCTCTTAACATCATTTGCAGCCAGAGTAACTAGTGCATCTGCAAACATTACTTGTGTAAAAGGCTGGGGCTTTTCTAATCCTGCAGAATCCAGTAAAAACTTTCATTGGTGAATTCTACAGGTTTGCTCTACCCTACTTATTCATGGTTCTCTTTATCTGCTTTAAACGTGTCGCCTTGTAAATGCAAGCGTCCCCTTTTCCTTGTTTTCTGGGACAGGCAGAACAAGAGCGCCTGACTGGCAAAGATGTTGATCCTCTGTGCTCATGAAAATGTGGGAGGAATTAGGTCCTTCCTGCAGATTTGACTGCATTCTCCAGAACCTAAGCTTTCATTTAAAAAGCTAATGAAGTGTTTAGCCCTTCTGGTTGCAAAGATAACCATGCTTCAGTTTGCGTTTTGCAGAGGTTATCTTGTTGCGTCAAAGCCAGAGATACTGCAACTAAACCACGGAGTTATGAGCTTCGTCTATTTACCTTAAAAGGGACCTAACTGTAAAACGATGTGTCAGGGATGTTGGTGCACCACAGACCTGGAGACAGAGAAAAACTTTGCTGAAGAGAGGCCATCTGAGAGGTTGATCCATCCTGGATGGGGGTTCCGGTGTGGTTCTGCCATCTCCTGCCTCCTCTCCACTCCTTATTGCTCACTGGCATCGCTGTCCCCCCACTTCATCCCTCAGCCCTTCCTTGCATGGTTCCTTCATGAGTCCTGACTGACACCGTTTCACTTTTCCATATGGGTTTATTGAACCCAGACCATAAGTATGACAATAAATAATAAATATGCGAGGCAAGATAGGTCATGATCCTGGTTGGAAAATGACAGAGGGGGAAACTTTGGCAGAAGCAATGGGAAATATCCTGAAAAGGAGCAGCAGGGCCAATGCTAATGAGGAGTCTGAGTGCTCAGACACCCCTTATGCCAACCCAAATCTTTCCAGGCTCCCAACTTTTCATGCATTGGCAGAGGGACTGGCCAGCTCCTAGATGCAAGTGACCAACTTCATCATCCTCAGCCCATCTGCTCACTTGGGAAAAGTGAATTATTCAAATATTCTTTCATCAAGTTCACATTTTACATGCAGCATCTAAAGTCGCATGCAGTAATGAGGCGGATGAGCCACCCCTCTGTGTGCACATGTGGCTACACGTGCAGCCACATCTGCACACCAGGGTAGGTATGTTCTTATTCTCTTCTTAATGCATCCCCCCACTTCAGCATCTCAGGCACATTTTTTTGCTTCTGCTGCTTAGTATCTTCACTGAGCTGTTCACAATAATGCTCAGTGCTTTTCCCCAGAGATTATAGTTAATTCAGAAGCCATCAGTGTGTCAGAGTACTTTAAATTATTTCTTTCAAATGCATTACCTTTTAGTTCAAGTTCATCTGCCATCATGTTAGGACAACCACTGGTGGTATTAGAGTTGTCTGGTGTTTCAAACAATCCTTTGCAGCTTTTCCTTTCTGATCAAGCTTTTATCAGCAGCATATTTTGACATTTCATTGTTCATCTAATTCTTAGTATTATTAGGAAATGCAGTACTTAGCAAATCCACTGAAACTATGATCACAGTCTTAAGACATAGGAAATAATTCTAAAAATCTCTAAAAAACCTAATGGGTACATTCCTTATCTGAAAGTCCATATTTGTCTCCTATCTGTTGTAAACAGATCCTCACAGGAACTGAAGGAAATGAGTGTAATATATGTACAACATAGTCACCTGCACATGGATAGATAAAAAATAGTCTGTATAGACATCCTTAGGGCACTTCACTCTTAATATTTTTCAACCTCAGGCTTCAGACATTTATTCCCACTGCCAGCTTGTCTCTTCAGCAGTTGTTAATCCAGGACAAGATTTTACCTCACCTTCTTGTTACTGGACTTCTTTCATAGTCTCATGGGCAGAATCCTATTGAAAGCTTTTCAACACTCTAAATAAATTATATCCATCATCTTGCCTTGATGTACTATTTTTTTAACTCAGAGAATTCTAGGAGTTTAGGAGAAGTGTAATTTACTTCTATGTATGTCATGCTGATATGTCCTTATCAAATTATAAAGATTCTTGTGCTTTATTACTCTAATGATTTTCTCAGTTTTCTACACACTGAAGTATTTGATTCAAAAATTATCCTTAGCTCCTCTTTTAAATGTGGGCTCCATATTGAGTGCTTCTACTTGTATTTGTGCCTCAGCTTCTGCTTCATGTGAGGGAAAATTCTCTACGCTTTTTAATCATAAACTACCTTCAGATATTACAATAACCTGGTCAGCTCTTGGAATTGACTGCAGTGGAGAAAGCAACATAGCTTGAAATGAGAGCTTTCAACAATTTTTAAAAAAGATCATTTATGAATAACTATCTTACTACAAATGTCCTCCACAGTTTTAACAAATCTTGTTATAATAATTCACTGGGTGTTATGCACAAGCTGCTGTGGCACAGATGTTTTTGTGAATGGCTTTATTGGGAATATTATTGCAAACTGAGGAAAACAAAAGCTCTGTGGGAACTTCAACTCTACCAGCTAGACTACTGTACTTAGCTATGAGGACTATTATTAACCCAGTTACAGAAACAGTTACTTGAATAATGAATGAGCTATTACTGCATGCTGTAGGCTGTGAGATTTTAAAAGAAAAGCTGAAAGTGTTCACTCAGAGCAGTGGAGGAAAAATAAGGGAAAAGGATGTCTGGCATTTTCTGTTGTCAAATATTTAATTTGTCTTTTGGGTTAGTTTCAGAAAGGTATTGATCAACATCTGAGGATAGTGATCTTCTTCACAAAGACTATGATGAAAACCAGTCCGCGTGAGAAATGACACCTTTGAGAAGCTGGAATATAAATTAGCCCTCGGACATAAAACTCCTAATTTTTTCTTCCCTGCAGAAATGGACCCTCCTCCCTCTCTCTTGCTTTTATCCCACACAACACAAAGCAATTTTTTATCAAATCTCCAGGAATGCCACAGTCAAGGCAATGGCTGGGCAGTCCTGACCCCCGCCCAGGGTCTGTTCCCACTGCCTGGAAGGATGCCCAACAGCACCGCAGTGCCCCGGCTGGCTCTGGGCAGAGCAAATGGTACAGGGGACCCAGAGTTATCCTGACCCCGAGCCTCAGGTACTCCCTCCAGGCCACGTCCAGTCACTTCTGGTTGCACTTTCCTTAGAGTCATCGCCCCAGCCATCCTGGTTTATTTTTCTGGAGCTGCCCAAAGGCTGTATTTATTACCTAGTCCCATAAACTCCTCCATGTGCAGTTTACAAAAGAGGAGCAATGTAGTTTGCACCGTTTGCCAGCATGCATAAATAAGCTCTCGCTGGAAGGTGATGGACAGTGGTGTGTCCTCCCATCAGGAGACATGGTTATTTGTGTGTTTTGTGCAGAGTGAAAGTACTAACCCGGGGAGGCGAGAGCATCCAGCCCTAGCCATCGCCTGGGAGCAGAGGGGTCACAGGAGAGGAGGAAGACCTGCATCAGCTCAGCTCAGGGCCTGATCTACAGGAGGAACGTGAAGGAGGTCTCCTACCTCATGGCCTGTAACCTTCTCCAGGGCTCCTCTGCTTCTGAAACAGTTCTGCTTTGTGCAGAAGTTTTAAATCATGATGGAGACAGTGTGAGGAGGACCCACTAGCCCCCTGGTCAGACACCTTCCTGAGGCCTCAAGTCCCATTGATCTTTCAATGCAAGAAGCTCAGAGTCCCCTTGAGTACTTTATGGCCATCTCTTGGGGCATTTCTGCAAGGTCTGGTCCTTTCAGAAGGAGAAAGGATTTGGAGCTGGGTCTCCCACATCCCAGACAAAGGCCAAGGTGAGGTAGAAGACAAAGAAGGATGGAACGACACCTCCCCTTCTGGCTCCTTCCTTCCTTCCTTCTCCCTACCTTCTTGCCAAAAAAAAGAAAGAAACAAAGAGAAACTATTTGAGTGCCTCAAGCTGAACTCACAAATAGTTTCAGGACATTCAAAACCACATTTCCATGTAAATTTACTCTTCCTGCAAAGATTTAACCAGCTTCTCCCTCACTCCCGGTTTTATTTTCTGACTGGTTATGGTGCATTTAGAGCCCAGCAGTGAGTCCATTGTTAACACTGCTCAGCCTTGGGTTTATTTGGAACAGTTTTCTTCCTCTGTAGGGCTGCCCATGAACTGCCTTGAGATATTTCAAGCTCCTTGCAATCTTATTTGCACCCTGCCTGCCTTTGACTTTTTGCCATCTCTCCAATCACGTCATTAGTGTACATTTTAATCGTCCCTTTTTCTAGAACACTGTTTTTATTTAACCCAACAGTTAGATTTTTGCCCAGGTGAAAATTAACCATTTATTCCATTTGTTATTTTTGATTAAGCTGAATTCACACACACCAGTTTTGCACTGATAAAACCATCAGCTAGGAAGAAACTTTTCCTAACTTAAAGTGGCATTATACTGTAATTTATCCCTTCCCTATCCACATGGTAATAAGCTATCCTGTTCACTTCCCAATGAATTCACTGAATCCCTTGAAGGCAGCCTGTTGCCAACACACTGAAAAAAGCTTTTCTCCTCTTTTTTCTATGTTTTTTAATTATTATTATTTCTAGGGCTGCTTTTGCTGCAAACACACCTTACAGTCATTTCATATTTTACTGTATTTTTTAATCTGAGACTGTTTATGTTTCTTCTTGTGCATACACGAAGGAGGGATTTCCATTTTCTAAAGCATACCTGGATGGCTCCAACAACCTGTTCAGTCTTTCTGCTTAGCCATCTGGCAGAGGGAGCTGCAGGGACCCAGCCCTGGCCTGTGTGTTCATACTCTGCCAAATACGATGCCTGCTCTTCTCACAGTGGGAATCACCCTGCCATGTCCCGGGGCCAACTTGAGCTTCATAGTTATACTCTCATAGCTCATTCATGTGATGAGGCTGAGATAAACATTCACCAAATAGGATGTGTTAGAGAGCAACTCTAGATCAGATGAAATGTGCCATAGAGAGCAGAGGAGCTGTATTGCACATCACTGGGAAGACCTCATTGCTTTGAAACTTCTGGCTTTAATACACATTTTTATTGGCTTCACTTGCCAGGTTTTTTTTCTCCTGTCTCGACTCATCTTGCCACCCAGAAAAGAATCCAGAGTTTGTACAGTGACACAAAAGTCATTTGAAGTAAGACTAGATTAATTTCTATATTGCAGTAATTCCAAGAAACAGCATAGCTAATATTATGCCTGAGGGTAAAACATATTTGGACTGCTTTCATATTTTAATGAAAAGTATATTCCACTGAGTATTAACACTAAACAACATTACCTAGAGATATGTTAATAATAGTTTTGTAGCTTACTGGAAGATTAAGATTTGACAATTCCCACAGAAGCACAGCATTCTATGTAAATTCCTCTTAAACCTTGACAACAGTACTACAGAACTGATAATTTATTTATTTTTAAAATGTCAGCAGGGTATGACCACTGAGATGAAACATCTCATTTTCAAGAACATCTTCAGGGATGATGGCAAATTACAGGCACTCACAGCGATGCACTTGGCATTAAAGAATAGTGTATGATCAAATATGACAAGTAGAGGACTTGGGTTTTTTTATAAACAGAACAATAAATTTGCTTAAAAGGTAGATAAATTGTGATAGAATGTGATATTCTGTACTATGATGTTCTAGTCCAATGGCTCTGAATAACTAAAGAATTTTATTTGGTTTTTATTTCAGGGAATTTAAACTCTGTCATCTTCACAGCTCTCAGTCTGTGTTAGTTATCAAACAGGGCCTGGTATTGCACTAGACAAAGAAATAATAACCTAATAAACAGCAAAACAGTTTTATGTAACTGGATTTTTTTCACTTCTCCCTCCCAGGGAAACTGTCGTGGAATTTCCTGCTGCTACTTTATATAAGACACTGCTGTGGGGTTTATGTTTTCTCTCTTATATAAAGTACTTTGTTTTATCATTTTATCATTCATTCTTCTTTGAGATTTTTTTTTCACATTAAAAAAAATCTCAGATTTTCCACTGTGTTACAAAAATGATCCTGTGATCAAAACATACCAATGACACACATAAAGTTTCATTTGCTGAAATAAAAACACAGATGCTTTAATAAAAAAAATCCACTGTCCGTCAGAGCAGCAATGGCCTGGGAATTACCCTATCAGTAAATAAGCATCCAAAGATCACAGAAGATACGGAAACATTTTAAGGGCTCAGTGTAAGATCTTCCTGGTGAAAAATGGCATGCTGTACTTTTTTATTCCTTTTGGCAATACTGGCTTTGTAGAAAGATACCTTTTTCAAAAAAAAACAGATACAAAGAAAGAAGTGCTCGGTGATGCACAGCTCCCAGATACAGACGCTATCACATGTTTTAAAGGCTTTAGGGTCAGGCCCTCACCTGGGATAGGTCAGCATGGCCCCACTGACTTCAGTGCCAGTTCATATCAGTTGGGACTTCAGCTTTCATGACTTTAATGAAGTCTCTGTACTGTACAGTGGGTTACAGATTAGAAATACTTTTATTTTTATTGAGTACATGAATGTTTCCAAAGTGCCTGATGTTGAAACACAAGCGTGTTGTCTACAGAACAGATGTTTCCCCCTGCGGTGACCACTGACAGAAAAACCACTGCAGGGCTGCATGGACATAGCAGTTTGGCTTTCTCAAGACTCACTTACCTGAGAGTACCTAAGCCTCGTGGTTGGGGCCTGGGCTCCCGGCATATGCATTTTCCCCATGCTCACTCTTCTGTGGGTCTGCAGGACCAGGGCACACCAGCTGGGACCGACAGCGCAGGACCAGGGCACACAGATCCGCACCTACAGCAACCCTATCTGCAGCACCAGGATGACCTGACAACACATGTAAGACCTAGTAAAGCTGTGCTTACACCAAGTGACACAGCCAGCAATTCTGCAGAAGCTCCTGAGCGCTCAAGTGTCACTCCTTCAAGGAGAAACTATTTTTCATTTCTAACCTAACAAGGGCTGCATTGAGGGAATGGCAGATGCTGACTGCAGAGTGTCTGAGCCCAGCGCAGCGCCGGGTGCCTGCCACCGCCGCAGCAGAGCCTGCCTGCTGCCTTGTTCATTTACCATACACTGCTAGACACCCAGACAGACCAAAATCCCAGAATTAAAGTCATCCCAGCCCTCAGCTGTGGCATAAATGACTCAAATGCTGAACAAAAATCCAGGAAAGGATCAGATCCATCACACTGCTGGGATACTTTGTGCTGCTTTACTGGGGGAAACCTTTCTTTAATCTCCCCAGGACTCCCTTCAGTAGGGCAGTTATTTAGTAGCAAAAGCTGCTTCTTTACCATCTCCACTCCCAGTCCCAAAACAGGGATAATAATTAAGGAAAAAAGGCCTTGAGAATGTATTTGTAACCCCTCCAATGTCCTCCCCTGCTACAAGCCTTGCGACATTCAAAGCAGCAGTAAGACAGTCTCAGGATTACTTTTACATACATATAGAGTGGCACCAGTCCATTATTTTCCTCCTCATCCTGAGCTACACTGGATGCACCTTGGCCATTGCTGAGCTTTGGCCCGCAGCCTATGGAGTGCTGTTTCAGCACAGACTCCTGCTGTTTTCCGTGTCGGGAAGCTTGAGATGATCATCTGCAATAATCCTTGTGGACAGTGCAGGTTAAAAGCCTGGTTCATGACCATTTTGCGTGTCGTGCCCACCCCACAGCTAGGTGAGCCTTGTGTTCTCTGTCCAGTTCTCACTCTCTGTCATGTCCAAACACAGAGCACCAGTGGCTGAGAAAATACTCTGCCTGGGCTTCTGCCTTCATTTCAAAGCCAAGGGCTGACTGGGATAGTGTGTATGCACCTGGGAGTGTGGTAGAATCACAGCAAGGGCTGATTCCTCCAGCAGCCACCTGCAGCAATTGCCTTGTTCTCCAGCTATTGCCCACGATCCTCCAGCCTGCAGCTTGCAACCCCAACAGAGAAATCTGGGTACTCAGCAGAGCTGAAACACACACCACCGTCTGCTGCAGCTGCACCCCACATCCTCCAGCAGTCCGGTGGGCTGGGCTTTAAGGCCGAGTCCTGAACATGCAGGTGAAAGAAATACTTTCAGGACAAGCATGACAAAAATTGGATCAGAAATCTGTATCCCAAACAGGGTAAAATGCGAGAAGACAGATTTCCACTCCAGACTGGAGGGAGAGCCGTAAGCACGGGAACAAATCTGTACAAAGATTGGAAAGAGGACCGATATGCAAAAAGAGAGGAACAGAGCTAATCTTAGTACTGCCAAAGGAAAACTGAGATTGATCTCACAAAGCTTGAGGCAAAAGAGCAAAAGTTCTTCAGCAGCATAAAACACAAGGAAAATAGAAGTGAGGCACTATGGATCCAGACTTTGCCTCAGTTTCCCACAAGTGTGATGAGCTCAATCATGAGAGCAGAAGACAGACGATGGGAACAAGAGCTGGAAATCATGGTGGAAACAAAACTCAAGGAGTTCAATGCACTTGGTTCAGAGAAACTGGATGATCTCATCCCCGCGTTCTGAAAAAGAACTGGCACAAAAAATGGCAAGACGGGTGCTTCAGAAGGAAAACAAAGTGCTCAGAGATCAAGTCTAGAGTCATTAGTCTGCCTCAGCGGTATTCAGGGTTTAGAACAGATTCTGAAGAAAATCGTAAAGAAAGACATGACTGTGAAGGGAAAATGTGATAAAACACAACAGGAGTGATTTTAAGGTAGCTTCTGCCAGATTGCCTTTGATAAGACATTAAATTTATCTAATAAAGAATGGAAATTATATGGAAATCCTTTCTTTAAACTGGAAAAGCTGGGGTCAATTGGGAAAGTGAAAGGTGAGTAAGAAGCTGGCTTAGAGATAGGAGTGTGGAAGGAAAAGGAGGCAATGAGTAATCCTGCAAGAAGTATGTGGCTGGAGGGAGGTTACTAGGCGAGACTCCAAAGTCTTAATATTTTGATAATGACCTTGTCAAAACCATTAGAACTGTGCTGCTAAATTAGCTGGTGACCTAATGTTAAGGAACATCATGAATACAGAGGAACAGCAGAATACCATACAAAAAGAAGTAAATGGCCCTCGGGGCTAGGGTAAAGGAAGGGGATGAAAGCCTATAGTACCAAAAATGAGCTCATGCACTTGGGAACGAAAGGTCTTCATACAGACCCAGTACTAGCTTCAAACTAAGGAATTTGCTCAGTCATGCCAGCCTAACACCAGAGTTATCTAATTCTCATTGATTGGAGTCGGAAGGAGTCTCCAAAACACACTTAAATGATGGGACATAAAGCAGATAGACATCAAATACCAGTCCTTTTCCCAGGCAAAATTCACGTTGCATGGGCAAAGCAAGAAGACGTGACATTTGACACTCTGCTCCAGGATGAACAGGGGCCCCATCAGCAGCACCTTCATAAAAACCTCCTGTGAATCACAACTTCAAACACAGGACCAGTATGGCCACTGGAGCTCCCTGTGCTGGCAGGGACCCTGCCACTGGCTACTGACTACCCAAATAAGACAGTCTGTCACCACTTGCCGGCTAGGCACCAGGCAGCGTGGGGTCACGGGACGCTTGAGGGTGTCCAGACTACAAGGACTGTCTTACCACAAGTTTCTCGACAGTCATGCTCGGGAACAGGGGGTTTGGAGCAGGTTCAGTAACAACAGATGGTCAACCTCAAGGGACAGGTTTTGGAGCAGAGCTCTCCCAAATCCTTCAGTAAGAAATAGCAGTAGCTATTTTTTTCCCCTAAGGTGGACATGGCAACCTTCATTGCTTGGCAGTTCTTTTTTGTCAGTTTTCACGTGCCATGGATAGCATGGGCACAGATGACATTTTGCAGAGCAATTTCTCTTGAGGCCCTGCAAAGCCTCAAGGAGAAGCACTAGCCAAAACACAAGCAGAAGCAGACTCTGGCCTTGTTCCATTGCCATATTGCTCTGCCACCACAGAGGCAAGCAATTGAATCCAGATCTAAGCATACGTGTTTGCAAAATAACAAATGCATTTCCAGAGCTAGAGATACTTTACATAAACTGCATGGAGGCAGTTTGGATTAACTTGGCTATAGATCCAGCACAGATCCAGAATTTGGGTCTTCACTCACAGTAGGCTAGAGGAAAAGGAGCCTTCTTTTAGCTTGCTGAATAGCTACTGAATAGTATTTTCAATAATCTTTACAGAGCATCTGTAATGATTAAATCTGATTCTGTAAGCAGTGGATAAAGATCTCTGAAGGACTGAAAAGGTAAATATTCTAAATATCAAGTTCTAGCAAGGTGTGCAGAGGGCCAGATCTGTATGTGAATAAACTATTCAGGTATTTGTAAAAAGCCAGAAAATAACCTACCCAAAAATCTCTCAAGTCAGAAAAATAAATTTAGTGGCTATATTTCAGCTTTGAAGGAAAGGGCGTTATAGTTTTATCGAATTTCCACATGTTAAGACCTCAAAATTACAGTCAAATATGACTTTGCAGGCATTACTGCTGCAATACCAGGATTTGTCTATAAAAAATGCACAGAAAGAGTTTGTCTGAAGAACAGGAATTCTGATGACATGGTATCAGCAAGGAGCTTCGTAAAGACCCCAAACACATCTATAATACATGGGCTGAAATAATGGTTTAAATTTATTGTTCAATTACAGCTTCAGGCTCTTGGAGTTCACTGCTGCCAAGAAATATATATGACATTAAACTATGGAATATTTTGTTAAATATTTTAATACGTTTGAGTACTTGTAACATTTTATTTAAGCATATTATTCAGAGAACAGAAAACATTGCTCTTTCCTAATTAAAGGTGTGAGTCAGCAAGACCAATAAAATGCTTACGGCAGTGTTGGAGGAAACTCTGAAGAGGGAGAGAAATCCTATTAGAAAGTCCCCTATTATCCTGGCAATGCCTGCCTGAGTGACATCTCAATGTATTTTTGCTGAGTTAAGCCTTACAAGGCCCATCCACTTATGGCACAAGATTTCATTTCACCATTAATTTATTTGATTTGTCAAGAGATTAATAGGCATGTGAGATGTTAGTTAAAATTTCAGAGCACATGGTGAGGCTCTGTCAGCTAGAGGAAGGCTATTATTAGCAGGAGCACAGATGCTATTTGAAGGGTGGAGGGCCACAAAAATTGAGGTGGGACTGGCCACCTTTCGTGGGTAGGGCCATGCAGACAGTGGGCAGCACCTTTCTGCTGCTTTGGCCAATGAACTCTGTAGCAAAACTCATCAAAAAAAGAACCAGATAAGAGAAGATATCTTAATTTGCGAATAATATTCTGGCAGGGTTTGAGGTGTTTTACTTCTTGTGATCACACTTGCAAGACACACTTGACCATGTAGCTCTGGAGAAGTATGAGGAGTAGCAGACTAACAGTCTGATCTCTCACTTATGAGGTTGGACCCACACCTGAAGAGCTCAGCAGCTGCAGGCTTGGCCAATTGCATCTAGACTAGGCAGACGTACTCCTTGGTGCACTCATGATCTATCATCCAGAGGATCTATCAACCAGTTTTCTTTTACCTTTTCCTTTCTTTGGAAACCACAGCAGACAACAAGTGCATCCAGGTCTCACCCCTGTATGGTTTTAGGATTTCAACAGGCTATGTAGCTAGACGTGAGAGGTAGGAAGTGCCCTTGATCCTGCAATTTAGATGGAGCTCTGTGGAGCAGTAAAGCCAATGCACAGGATTACTAAAAGAGTTTCACCTTTACTCTAGCTCTTTTCATTGTTGGATGGATCAACCATTAAAGCAGCTCGGATGGGATTTTCAAATGTTAATGATTTGCGAGCATCCAACTTCCTCCGTTGCATTCAAGGACCGTTAAAGAGGCTGTCTCTGATCTAAGCTCTGTTAATAGTAATCCAGTATTTAAACTGGGATCCCCTCTTAGCTGCAAATTTTTAATAAAATTTCTAAATGGCAACATTACTGTCATTAGTAATGAAGTAGATACAATTATAGCTAAGTGAGCAGTCGATACATATTAATAGTGCCTCATTCAAACATGCAGGAAAATTGCATTAGTTCCAGAACGTATCCTGCAGGGAACAATCTCTCACTGCCACAAGGCCAGATTCCCATGTTGTTCAAACCCATACAACTAGAGGAATAATTCTGCCAACTTCAGATAGGTTTGAGAGAAAAACATTTTCAACAACCTTCCACAAACCAAGGCTCTGATCCCTTGTGATTGAGAGGTAAATCCACAGTGGAGTATGGCCACTGGAATGCTCTGCACCCCACTTCTACTCTGCATCCTCCCTGATATTCCCTGTAACCCATCACCCTAAGTTAGTCAACTGGGTACACTTTAAAGGAGGACATGATGGCCAGAACCCCTTCAGGCAATGGCAGCATCTGAAACCAGATTTCTCCTTCCTGGAAGGTCCTCCCACCACTAAAACACCGGGTAAAACCAGGTGTCATGGGGCAACACGGCCAGCTGGTTCTCAAGCCCTGCCCAGCTGGGTGCTGAGACTCAGGACAAGGCTTCCGCCTCTGGGCCATGCCTGGGCAGAGACTAGTGACATGAAGCTCTGAGTCAGCTCTAACTCCTAGAGAGCAGTGGCACCTCTGCTATTTTCTATTGCTTTGTTCTAGGTAGCTCCCTCAGCAGCAGCCAGGATTTTCTGAGGACCTAACCCTCCCATACACTCTATATGTGTAAGCAGGCTAGATCTAACTCTTGAAGGATAGATCTAACTCTCGCTTCTGCATCCTAGTCCCAAACACCTTATTTTAAAGTATTGCCTGAATTGGAGCCACCTAAAATGTTTTTTTTGGGTGGCACCATAACACATCACTGAGCCACATAGCCTTTTGCATCTACCAGTGTTTCATCTGCCCTATAAGAATCATAGAATCATAGAATACCAGGTTGGAAGGGACCTCAAGGATCATCTGGTCCAACCTTTTTTGGCAAAAGCATGGTCTAGACAAGATGGCCCAGCACCCTGTCCAGCTGAATCTTAGAAGTTTCCAGTGGTGGGGAATCCACCACTTCCCTGGGGAGATTATTCCAATGGCTGATTGTTCTCACTGTGAAAAATTTTCCTCTTGTGCCCAGTTGGAATCTCCCCAGGATTAACTTGCACACATTACCCTTCGTCTTTTCCATGTGACTCCTTGTAAAAAGGGAGTCTCTATCTTCTTTGTAGCCACCTTTTAAATACTGGAACATGGTGATAAGGTCTCCCCTAAGCCTTTTTTTCTCAAGGCTGAACAAACCCAGTTTGTTCAACTCTCAACCTTCCCTCATATGGCAGCCTTCACAGTCCTTTGATCATCTTCGTGGCCCTTCTCGGGACCCTCTCCAGTCTGTCCACATCTTTTTTGCATAGTGAGGACCAAAACTGAACACAGTATTCCAGGTGTGGCCTGGCAAGCACTGAGTAGAGTGGGATAATGACTTCTTTATCTCTGCTAGTGATGCCCTTGTTGATGCAACCCAGCATCCTGTTGGCTTTATTTGCCGCAGCAGCAGCACACCGTTCGCTCATTGAGCTTGTTGTCCACCAGGACATCAGTGCAGTAAGAACTGAACTCAGCTCCTCTACCTACTTTTAAGGACTATTTGAACCAGAGCTATGCGCTATAGTTGTAGCTACAGCCATCTCCTAATGCAATAAGTGTCTGGTTTGTGTTCAAAACAATTAACTTTTGTAGAGAAGTTTGTATCTCTTTCCTGGGCTTCTGGTAATGCTCTCTTTAACCATGAGGGCCACATACAGAGATGATACTCTTCACTGTAGCCATCCTTCCAGGGGACTTTCTGGAGTCCGGCAGTGTTACTACTGTACAGATCTCCTGAAAACAGCTGTCTGCTGAAGTTTGCTGTATCTTCAAGTATTTTATGAAATCCTTATAGAAGCTGTGGCTGAAATTAAAGGTGGTAGAAGAGTCTGGTAGGATTTGAAAAGCACAATTCACTGAGAGTCATGAGAGTCACTTGAAGCAAACCTCTCTGAAGTGTGTACAGTCATTGCTCTAGATGAACATATGTTTGCCTTGTCCCTGTAGGAGTGGAGCACATTCCCCACCGACGCACAGTCTTGTTGTTCTAAAGAGGGATTTTCTGAACATCAGCAGCTTGTCCAAATGCTAATCCTGAAATTATTGAAGCAATTCTCTAAAGACTATTATTTTTCCAATACGTGTTAGAGTGTTATCCTGAACACTGTTTTTCTTTTCATTTATCCACAAAACCTGCAAGAGATTTTCCTATTTAGGGCATGAGTCTGCACCTTTGAATTTAGGAGGAATGTTATTACTGAAATAATATAAATTAAGATTTTTTTTACATGGTACATTATATAGGACATTTACAACAGCCATGACTTATAAACATCATGTATTTTCCCTTTTTTGATGGGGAGTGGCATAGCAGTATTGCCAGAAGAGAAATATTCCCTGTTCTCTTTCCATTTCTCTCTCACGCACACACATTTATAGTGAATGTCAAGAAAATTACAGCACCATAACTGAGAGTTTAGAAATTGCCCAGAACTATAAAAATGTTGGACTGAAAACAGGCAGGAAGAGTTTCTGATTTGCTGAGCACTGACCACGAGTGCCACAGTGGAAGAAGATGGACATGGAGCTTGCAGTAAGAGACTGGCAGTCTTTTTAGTGAACTCTCATTCACTGTAACTGAAAATATCCCAGGTAACAGATATCCCCAAAGCCATTTGGGCTGAGACATAGATCTCCTCCTTCTAGTACCAGGGCTGGATTTCTGCACATTGACAGTGTCAGTGTTAGTGCTATCAGCCATCACACTTAACTCTTTCCCTTCTAGGCAACTCCATTAGTATAATGCCATATTTTCTGTCTGAAGAAGATCACTTTTATCTCACAGTAAAAGCCCCCAGTGTAATGTTTTCAGAGGACTGGCAATCCAGGATTTACCTGGAATGTGTGATTGCAGACAGAAGAGACGATGGTAAATGCTGTGGACTAAAGCAGGCAGATCCAGACATCAAGTTCTTCACTGTAAGACAGCACCGCAGCCTTGATGCCATAGCTCCCACCACGTCCCACATCTTCCCTTTGCACCATGTCTTGCTTTTATTACCTTTCTGTTTCCATCTTCAAACATCAGCATTGCATGGGCGTGGGGTGGTTTTAAACTGTCCTTATAATTCCTCCATTGTCCACCGGGGAATACCAACACATTTCTCCGTAACATATTTTCTTAAGAATATCATTTAAGACCAACCTATTTATATGGCAGACATCAGATTTGAGCTTTTCAGAATCAGCATCAGCAGAATGTATCAGAATAAGGCAGGGAATATCTTGGGATACCTGCATTGCTTTTCTCATATATATGGGAAAGGAGTGGATTCAAGACACTGTGACTCTGTGATTTGCAAGCAGAACTCTGTAGTTTTCAGCGTTTCAGTTTCACATGCGAAGTAATGACTCCCTTAACCCTGAAGATTTTCCCGTAGTCTTCCAAATGCTGGTGATTATTTGGAAGTTACAGCAGCAGTGGGAATTTTCTATGGGAAAATGTTCAGACAGGTGAATTTACTTACTGCTTGAGGAATACATCTGTTAGTGTGGTTGTTTTCCCATAGAACCCGTCTATTCTAAAAAACTAAGTGTATTCTAAAAGTGAATATGCAGAATGCAAAGTGACCCATAATGATTCATAATTTTCTGGGAATAAGCAACCCAAGACTGAGTAATCAGCATGGGCAAATACCTTAAGCACAGCAGTTTTGCTAGTAGCCACCTGAGGTTAAATACTTTCCTTGAACCTCATCCAGACAACCCTGTCACGACCATGAAACCACTGTGACAAACAAGAGATGATACTGTGTGGGTCCAAGGACAGACCTGAGCTTTATATGCTTTGTTCCTGGAAATGGGTCAAAGGTGTTCCTGTCCATCTTGTCACTATCCCAACATGAAATTGGGAAATAACTAATACAATGAATTTCTCAGAATAAATGACCTGAGTGAGGAGCCTTCATGCTCCTTCTTACCTGATGCCTCTGTAGATTTGCCTTTGAATTTACTGATTTTTTCCTTTGAGCTTTTCGCAGGTGGAAATGTTTCCTGGGAAAAACAAGGCTCCTAAAGAGAAGCAACTGCATTGTTGCAGCAGCTGAAACCTTGGAGCCATCCACAAACATTTTCCAGGCTGAAGGGGTAGCCAGGCAATAGGCGTTTTCAAATTGCTGCTATCTACCTTAAATCATCCAGCCTCCAGAACAGCCCCGTGTACTCCCAGCCTCCAGTTTTTGGCCTGAGGTGTGGGTTTCTTGGGCCTCCTGGAGTAACTCCAAATCCCAACCGAGATGACGGTGCCAAGGCCTTAAGTGCTGCAGCCCTGCTTCTATCGCTGCACAGAGCCGGGGAAGAAAAGCGATCTGGATCCTGCCAAGCAGACCACAAACGACTTGCTGAGCCCATTGTTGTTTCATTTCCCTCAAAATAGGGGTTCTCTTCTTTTCCTGACCATGTTTTGTACCCTTACGCGATGCTGATTTGTTCCCAAATGTGAAAGGAGACCCGGGGGGGCTCTGAAACTGTGGGGGCAGGAGGCTTGTCAAGCGAAAGGAAAATCTCACGCTTGCTTTCCCAGCCTCGCCGGAGCTGGCGGCCGTCTCCGGAGGCAGGTGGATTGCCGCGCTCCCGGGAGCAGACCCGGCATCCGTGGCGTTTTGGGTTAGGCTGGTCCCGGGATTCCAGCTCATTAGTGACCCAAATGACAGCATCGGGAAACGCTCCCTTCAGCTGCATGTCCCTCCTGAGCCCTTTCCTCATCACACTTTCCACGTCTCCTTGCAATGCGCTGGTGGCACAGGCTCTGCTGGGATGGAGGTAGCCAAAGAGAAGGAAAGTATTAGGGGCAGTAAATAAGTGCACGTTAAAAGTTAACGCCACCAGTTGAAAACCTCAGAGATGGAACATTATCAATCTTTTAAAGTTATTATGCAGAAGCAAACTGCTGAGTGCATAAATATTTTATAGACCTTAAACTATTGAACAGTTATTGGAGCTGGGATTTAGTCTCTTTCAGCTTGACTTGACAAAAATAACAAAAAAGGGATCATAGAGTGAAAACAGACTGCAAAATCGGTATGATGAAACCTTGGAGTCTATCCAGAGGGCCCATTCTCCCCCCATACTGGTAATTGTTATCAGTGTCATTCACTGACTTTAATGAAGTTACTTTTTATTCACACCCAAAGTAAGTATGAAAAGAATAGAGTGCAAAGCTTTTTATTAATCTTTGAAAGATTTGCAGTATTTGAACCTAATCACCCACAATGCTAAGGGCATCTTCTGCATGGTAAATATTCCTAGTGCACTTTGACTGCAGATATAGACTCTGAGATATTTTTCATTTCATCATAAAACCAAAGGGATGGACTTGATATATGAGGGCCTCAACACAGGCCCTAAAATCCTTCCCACAAATGCACAGGAAAATTCCCAGTGTTTTCCTGGAGGAGTGATTTGTACTGTGACTATAACCCCTTCCATCACCATAATCACTTTATTCGCTGTGTAAATTTTAAGAAAAGTTGGGAAACACCCCAGTGTGGCTTTCCACCTCATATGACTGAGCTTCTCCCAGCTGCACAGAAAATCCCATGCATTTTCGCAGCTGCACAAACCAAGGATGAACCCACTAAACTGCAAACTGGGCTTTGCAAACCCTTTCCTTTTCGGCCGTTTCCCGCATACCGCGGAAGGGGCTCTGCTGACAGACTCTGGACAATTAAAATTTGCTGCCTGCCTCAGGAGCAGCTGCTAAAGCTCTTCCACCTCCCACGCGCGGCCCACGCCGGCTGCCGCAGCAGCGGGCTCCGGCCAGAGGGCTCAGCGGCAGCAGGAGCGGGGCCCTGGTGCTCTGCTGGTACGCGGCAGGTGGAAGATCGAGCCACCTCAAATGGAAACACAGCGTCGACCGCTTTCCAGCGAGATGCCATGGCTCGCCCTGCTCTCAGAGTGTCCCTGGAAAAGTCTCTCTTTCTCCCCGGGAAGGGAAGAGCAAGCCCTGCCAGTCCCTCTCCTGCCATCGGGAGCCTCTGACTTCTCTGCCGTGACCGAACCCTCCACGTGCTCACAGCGCAGAAGGAAGCTGCAGCACAGAAAATGGCCTGCCCTTAAGCACAGCCTGGCAAATGTCTTTTTTTTTTTTTCCCCCACCCCTTTTTGATTTTTTTTTTCCAAATCTGTGTGTGTGTAAGGCAGGAAGGTCTGCTTTCCTGGAGTCACTCTGTAAATGAGTTGACAAGCTCTGACCCTGTGGTAGTAAGGCAAACTCCTCTGTTAATCTATTAGAAAGGGTCTCGTTCAGGTTAAAGCGAGGCTGGTTTCTAGCTCCTGTTTTCACTGAATATTTTTACAGATTTTCTAATGCAATACACTGGAGCAGATTTTGCAGTAAAGGTTAAAAATCCTTTCTTTAGGAAAAGTATCCCTTTCTCTTACTTTTAAGACCTATCAGCTTTGGTCATGCTGAGGAGAGGTGCCCAAGGAGTGCTTGTACCAGCACTGATTGGAGAAACATTGGGCAGGATTAGACTGTGACTGTATGATAGCAGCGTAGCTTAGACCCCATTAAATTAAATTAGACTCCCCATTAAATTAAATTAGACTCCTCTTTACTTCTTGGGCTCACCTGACAAAAAGAAAATGAATTGCTGTGATTTACATGCTGCTTTGGCTTGTACCATCTTTCAGCCTCTTGACATGTAAGACATAGACACATTTAAATCCATGTAAAATAAAGTAAATGAAGGTGGGTTGAAGGAAACACAAAAAGGATGCAACTTTCACCGACTTGCACATGAATTTGTCCTGCTAGTCTCATTCCTGGCAAAGGAGGGAAGCCTTAGAGGGTGCAGCAGGATGAGGGCCCTTCTCCTGCTCTCCCCTCACCATGACATGACACCTCCCTGCCCCCTCTAGCAGACCTAGCCCCATTGCCACTTCTGGGTTTCTTTGGTCTCCCCGAAGGATGTGGAATGGTTTTTATATTCACCACCTCCCCTTTTCATCCTTCCTTACTCCTACCTCTACGACAAGCACAGAATAACATTTCTTTTGTTACCACTGAAGAAAAATTTTAACATTTCATTCACTCACTCATTATCAATTTTTGGTGCTTGTTTCCCTCCTGTGCATCTGTGAAGTTGGGTAAAGAAAGACAGACTACTTCATTTTGACTTTCTGCCTACTTAATATCCCTCTCCTGTTCTTATGCAACAGCACAGCATATTATTAAGAAATATTTTCTGCATTGGAGCAACTGTTTCCAGAAGCAGCTGGTACAGAAACATTCTGTTAAACTTAGGCTGTGTTTTATTTTTGAAGATACTTCTCCACAATGTAAATTCTGACTCTGGAAATTTCCTTCCAATGTTTAATCAACCCTTGGGAAACGCCCTTGCAGCAGCTGTTCTTTTGAAGCTGGCACACCAGATCAAGCTCTGTGTTAGATAAAGTGTGTTTCTCATATCTCCATTCAGAATAGTCAACATTTAAAGGCTGAGTTCGATATCTTCCAGCTTCAGCAGTGCTAACAAGAGTCCGCTCAGCCTGTGCCTTCAGCTGTATACTTTCAGACTTTCAGGACTTGAGAGAGCTTTAGGGGTTCAATACTGCATCATACACTAATTGTAAATTTGCCCTGGCCCTATTATCTTGCCTGGGTTTTGCCTTTTATCTGATTTTTCATTCTATCCTTCCTTCCTTCCTTCACTTTCTTCTTTGTTCACAGACACCTGCTTGCTAATGTCTACATATTTGAGGGGGGCATCATATTTCCTCTATGTCCACCTTGTACATATTCAGGAACTGTTCTACATGATGCTGAAGTTCTCAAAAGCCTCAACCTTGGGCTGTGAGAAATCCTAAATTGTTGAAATTCAACTCTATCTGACAATACAGCTGAATTAAGCTTGGTGTTGATGCTGGAGGCTCAGTCTTCTTCAGAATGAGTCCCTGCCTGTGTAGGGCATTGCTGGGAGAGGTACTGCATGCCCACAACCTCCAGTCCTGCCTCAGAGAGCTGAATGTACCAGTTGCATCACAAGATCCTTTTTATAATAGATCCTCTAAATCACTAATTTTTCATAAGAAAACATGAATAAAATACAAAAGATATATCCACATGTTTGCATGAGTTAGACTCTGCCTCCTTGTGTTGTGCTACACTCTTTCATTGTAATATGTCTGGTTTATACAGCATGGCATAAGGTCGGTTCACTTTTTATGCAACCTTAAATTCACATAGAAGTGGCATTCAGTAATATTGATTTCTTACTGTCATATCAGTACCAGAACAGCTCAGTGTGTCTTTATCAGCATGGGCCAACACTTTCGGTCCTAAGGGAGCAATATGAGTAAAAACAGTTTCCCTTTTAGAGGTGCAGAGAGGAAAATGCCTCTCCTGGGAATCACCTGGAGTGGAGATGTCCAGCAGTATAAGGACTCAGGAAATTTTAAGACTCTCCAGACTCCCAGTTGAGGGTCTCTTTCAAGACATATGAATGTAAGTAGACTACAGATGCTAGAAAATGTTAACTATTGTTTTAGGCTGAATTTCTTTTTGGCTGGTGAGCTGCAAGGCAACCTGCTGTAATTGCTGTCTTGCTCACGTATGGTCCTGTAGATAACTAACGGCCACCGCATGCACAAAGCAGAAACAGAGCCCCTTCATGCTACAGCTATAGAGGAAGATAACCGCAATGGCTGGTGAGAGCGTGCCAGAGGCAGCAGAGGATGCAACAGGGATGATAAAAGTGGGGGATACGACAGCCAAGGCCAAAGCCCATTGGTGCAAGGCAGGAGCTGGAAGGAGACCCCCGGCTGTCCTGCACACTGGGGTTTCATCCACACGCTCTCTCCGGCTCAGCCCTAGACTCAGCTCAGCATGGGTTATGCCCTGTGGCACTCGCACACAGGTTTGTTAAAAGAGGAAAGCCCTCCTCATCCTTTCGAAGATTCATGAAGCTCTACTGACTTACAAAGTCTTGTCAGCCAAATTTGATTATTTATAATTCCCAAACCAAAAAGAATTGGTCCAGACCCTACCACATGTTTTGAATAACTTACATCTGCTCTTGTTGCGAGAGGAAAGATTTAGTGAAAAAACTAAAATAGAGACACAGCCCAAAATACACAATAGCCTGGCTAAAATGGCCAATGAAGGTTTTTTGGATTTGACCATACATGTTCTTAGAGGTTGTGGTAATAATGTGACTCAGGCCAAGAGGTTGATAGGAGGGGAGAGGAGAGCAGAGGATGCAAAAAAATGAGCAATCGTGCACAGGTGGACAGTGCAAATTGTAAGATCTCCTCTGAGAGTGCAATTAGTGAGAGAAAAATAGATGAGCTCAGAATTAAAACATAAATTGGAGCACTGGCGTTTGGGAAATACAGACCCCCATGATTATTAGGTGGCAAATATGGAACAGTTTGTCCCACATCTTAAGAAACAAAATACAAGTCAGCTGAGTGGAGTCCTTTGGTTCAGCCTTTGTGTACTGCCACACATACTTTAGGGGTCAGCAACTTAGAAAGTACCTAAGAAGTCTTCCTTCAGCTTTTTTTTCCCTAGTGAGTCTTCAAAGTATAGCCCAGTATACTCCACTTTCACTCCGTGCTTCGATAGCAGGATGATGTACACAGTTTAAGAAACTGAACAAAAAAAAGAAATTTAATAATGCATACTAATCCTATACTGTTTAGGAGCTTGGCAAAAACGTTATTGAATATATGCTTTTCCAGACTCCTAGCTTGGGCAAATCAAAACCAAGGCTGTAGCTCATGAAGACACTCTAAAAAGCTTCATTCTCACTACAGCATGTGCTTTAAATGGTCTATAGTACTCAGTAATCTACTTTCTGGTTTCCTTCCAGGCCTCTTCATTGCTATCTCCACTTGCTGCAGAAATGGAGTACTTGTGTACGTGGGAGGCATGGTGTAGCACGGATTTATCACAGAAAAACAGAGCACTCCTTATTGAAGGCACACTGCTAATACCTCTGAAAGGCTACAGGGCCTGTTGGAGGAGACTTAAATCATCCACTGGTATTTATTTCAGCTCAAAGTTATGCATGCAAAATAGCCATAAAAAGGGTGGCTCGATGAACCTTTCCTGCCCTAAACTTGCACTGCAGATTTTATTTCCTGCCCCTCCCAGGTGACCTGCTCTGGCGCAGATCCGTGGCACACAACCTCTCCCATCCCTGTCCTCCTCCCCTCTCCTCTTCTCCTGGGGAAAGAGCCACAAGGGGAAGCTTTCAGCTGCAAACCCACTGGCCGTATCTTTCGAGATGTGCGAGCCTCTGGCAGGAGCCCAGCAGCCCAGCAGCGCCCGGCTGGAGCCGTCCCACTCCTCGGCTCAGACTCCCTGCGTGGGGACGCCATCCCCAGTGCCGGGGTCCCTCCGGCAGCCCCCTGCCCCAGCCAGCCTCCCGAGCAGTGGCATTGCTGCTGCTTCAGGACATTTAGCTGAACCCTGGGGGTTTTGCCGTTCTCACCTCATGCTGCCGCCTCAAACAGTTGTTACATCTCAGCCCAGATGCTTCGTTTCAGAGGCAAATGGCGTGATTCCTGTATACATTTGCTTTCTCAGTTTGTCAAGCACTTAAGTGCCTTTCATCTTGAAGTATCCTAAATGATAATATGCACTTATATAGCTCAAGCTCCTCTAATGAATGAGGTTCTTCATAAACACTCAGTAATTAGGCCTCACAACAGCCCAACGAGCTGGGAGCAACTCTTTGCGGTGGTGCAGAGGAATGAGCTGAGGCTGCGTGGAGGCAGGCAGGGTTGGGTTCAGGCTACCAGCTGGAGACGCCATAGCCCAGCAGCCACGAGGCGCTGGGAGCTGGTCTGCACCGAGCATGGTCTCCTTCATGTCCAGGAGGAAAGAGCATAGAAACCACAGTCTTTTCCCCAGAAATGACTTTCCACATGAATGAGGAGAGTGAAAATTGAAAGGTTTCTGCTTCCTCAGTGCCTGCCCACTCCCTCTGCCACGAGCTCGTGGTGGCCCAGCCCAGCCCCTTGCCCTAGTGCTGGTGCTATGGATGGTGGGACGGGGCCCCTGGCACTGCTGCCAGCTCCTGCAGGGCAGATGCTGGACTCGGTCATCGCAGCCTCCTGGGAAGTTCATGTCCATTTTTGCCAGAGAGGGACAAGAGGCTTCAAGGCAAGCAACCGGCTTCAGACATGCATTCTTGAAGGAAATGAAAAAGGGAAATATCAATATAGTCAAGTGGGCATTTCTCATCAGAAAACGTGCCAGCCAAAGGGGGAAAAAACGCCCTAAGCAGGTCTGCCCACAGACTTCTCTTGCTCTGGCTCTTTTTCTACCTTTCTCAGCACTGCTGTCATCTGTCACTGGCAGCTCTACTGTGGGAATTTCCTTTCTCTCTGATTTTTTTGTAGCACTTTCAGCACTGTGACAATCAGGAATTGTATGCATCACAATTGTAGCTTTCAGCTAAAGGAAAGGACCTCTTCTGCAAGGTCTTTCATTGTGTCTTCCATAGTCTGTCTTCCAAAGATACAATGAAAACTACTTGCTTGAGTCAAAGGAATTGGCACAGCTCAGATGCATGCAGCTGCTACTTTTCTTCTAGCAGCATCTTACACAACTTCCAGATACTAAACTACCTTTTGCACGTGATCTTCCTATCTCCTTGCATCTGCCACTTGCTTTTTACTAACCCAGACGATTCAGGTCTCCTGCTGAAATACACAGACCCCTGACAGTAATCTTGTTGCCTTCCTCCCATGATGAGCATGAAGACATAAACTTACCCATTTCTCATTTTTCAAAGCCCTGAAGTTGCCCACCCCAGCAGTACAGCAGGAGTGTGTTTTCCCTTGCCAAGGCAGCAGCAAACCTAAGCCACCAGCGAGGCACTGTGGGAAACCTGTCCCTGAGCTTTTCCCAGCTCTGTTATGTCTTTGCTGGTGCTGCTGAGGTGTCTTTTGGTGGCCTGCTCCTGCTCGCCCTCCTGCCCTATGGGGATGGTCCCCCCTTGCTGTTTGGGAGCTCCTTGCTGCAGCTTTTAATTGAGTTTGCTCTTTTGTTCTCCTGCCAGCTCCCCCCTTCATCTCCTTCCCTCTGTGCTGAGGGCTTTCCTGCCCTCTCAGCTCTGCTCCCTGTCCCTGTTCAGCTCAGCAAGCCCTGGGCCTGCCTCGGTCCCCGGCAGTAAGGGACACCAGCCCTGTCCCTCCGCCCCCGGCACATGCTCACCAGCAAAGTTGCGCTAATGCTTTTCTTTGCCTCCTTTTCCCCCCCCTCCCTCTCTCTTGAGGTGGGATCTGTCTTTCCTTATACCAGATAGTGTGAGCAGAGAGGAAACCAGACTCAAGGCAAAATTCCCATTAACTTCAGTGGGGGCAGGATTTCACCTCAAGTGTTTCATGTTCTGGGCGCTGGACAACAACATGAAAGGACTCCACACTTGTAAAACCTGAACCGCTGCAGCCATTTGAGCCAAGCAAATGCAGATGCAGTTCCTGGTGCCCCCTCCAAGCCCCTCACCGTGGCCACGCATGCTCCTTCCAAGACCTGTGAAGGTCGTTAATCTCTCCTCTTAGCTGTTTATTGTCGCCATGTTGGCAGCTATTGCTGAGCGTGTAGTTACCTCTGCATAGCCTGAACTGGGCTCTGACTTTTACTGCTACCGCCCAGCAGTACCTCGAGCCTTGTTGTCTTTCAAGTGTGCTCTCCTTCAGTCCAGCCCTCCATACCTTGTTTGTGTTATTGCTACTGATGGGGCTTTACAGGCCTCTTTGGCTGCTTGAGTCCTGCTGACTGGTGCCCTGCTGCTCCTCTGGCTTCCTGGGACACTCATTTCCCAGCACTCCTGTGTCAAATCAGTTAATTCCTGTGATCTTGCTATGTCTTCCTTGTTCTCCTGTGTGCTTGCTAGCTGCCTTCTGCTGATCTGTCTTCAGTTTTATCTCCACTGCTGCCCTGAGTACCAGCTATGCCCCATGTCTCGCTGCAGATCACACTGTTGCCTTTTGCCTGATGGTTGGTCTTCC
This sequence comes from Ciconia boyciana, assembly GCF_034638445.1. Lineage (NCBI taxonomy): Eukaryota > Metazoa > Chordata > Aves > Ciconiiformes > Ciconiidae > Ciconia > Ciconia boyciana. The sequence continues at coordinate 152,222,587 of NC_132935.1, forward strand.
ACTCAGTCGCTGTCCCATAGTGGCTTTACCCTCGGCTCCCTTTATTGTTGTGAGCGGCTGGTCTATCCCAGCGTCGTCATGCCTGTGGCTGCTGACAGCCTGTCTGTCAGCCTACCCTGGGGTCTTGCTTTTCCTACTCATCCGTCTCTTGCTGAGCTGGTGTTTAGTCCCTGGGAGGGTTTCTGCAAGAGCACAGCATTTCCAAGTAGACATCTCTTCTTGTCTGTGCAGTTTTTGCTCCTGGCTCTTTACTGTCATTCCTGCCTTTCACTTGTTTTGTAGGTACCCAGGGGAAGAGGTCTTGTGCTCAGATTCCCATGGCACTGAATCATTTGAATTTTGCTGCAGTTCATTACAACCTACTGTCTGAGAAACTGTACCTTGCGTTTCATGATCTCAGTTCTTGCTTGAATGCCCTCCTTGTAGCCCGTTTTTTAGAAAGAGAAGTAACAATTTAATATGGCCATGTAGTTCCTGTCTTTAAAATGGAACAAGTCAGTTCTGACTGTTTTAGGGCTGGTATTTTCCTGGCCTGATCACTCTGTGCTCACACAGCTTGCACTGTTTGATGTACACCAGCTGAACATCCCAGTCTGGCTGGCAGAGATAGATACTCACTGGCTTGCCTGCATGTCCATCTCCTGGTGAGAGTCTGCTGGGACTACTGCTCTGCCTGTTGCCGTGATCACGGATGGTCTCTTACCAAGCAGCAGGGGTAGTTTCTTTGGCACTATCCCCTTACAAGTGGCCATGAGCTGCCTTACTCTCTACAGCACCCAGAGTTCTTCAGTGCTTTGTTAGATGCCTAGACATTCCCAACACAGCATCATCACGTATTAAATACTATTGTTTTCCTCAGAGAAATACAGTTTGGATGTTGTTGTAAGGGCAGTACCTTATTTTCCCCTGTAGTACTAAAAAAAATTCATGTAGTTGCTTGGTGTAATTACATGTGTCATCAGGACCTCTCTGGGATACTAGTGATGCTCAAAAACTCAAAGCTGAACTAATGGACCCAAAGAAAATAAAGCAGGTAAACTCTTATCTCGGTCTTGCTCTCTTGTTGGGTATGCTGGGACTCTGCTAGCAAATGCCCAGGGCTCCTGGATTTTGCTCTCCCTTATTCACAGTTGTCCTCCTGGGGCAGCAGGCTGGAGCTCTGGTTGTCCCATAGGGACTGAGGTTGGTGGTTCACTGAGGAGGCCCCCATGGTCTCCCCATGCCTGTTCCTGGGCTTTCCAGAGCAAGGAAAGACAGCTGCCTGTCTGCACAAATGGCCAGATTTCTTCTTTTGGTTGGGGCTTGTCAATCAACGTTCTTCTGAAATCAACAGACATCAGATGTAGAGGATTAGCACTTGGGTAGTTTTGCCCCAATATTCTCCTTCTGACCTTTGTGCTGAGGTTGCAGAGAGCAGCAACACATTCCTGCCTGCTTCCTCGGGCATGTGGTTCCGTCTGCAATAGCCCCGCGATGCCTGGGAGTCGCTGGTGCGGGTCCGTTCGCGCTGCAGCACCTCTCTGCCTGGCCTGACGCCCAGGGGCATTTCTGCCAAGCTTTACTTGCCAGGAGCTGCGTCCGGCATTGGTAGGTGGCTGAATGGCTCATCTGTCTCGGAAAGCCTGGACCCATTACTGTGCCGCAAGTGGTGCACGCTATTCCATACACTATTAGGTAGCATTTCCTCAGCCATTAATAATTCTTTTCAATATTCAGTTTAACTGCTTTTGGCCAGTGCAGATACTTTGGTTACCTGACAGTTTTCTCCCAGCCACAGGCAGACCCACTCTGCGCTGGGATTAGAGGATGAATGATGCCTGTTTTTGCAGGCCTGCCTGTCCTTTATCACTATCTATCTCACCAAAACAAATGGTCTGCAGCTTGGCAGTCACGGGTGCACCTTGTGGAGCGGGGCAGGGGAGACTGTTTCTAGCTTCAGCCACATTTTGGGCTCTCCAAGGCTACAGTCCTCCAGGGGCTTCCTCCCAGGAGGATCGTTTTGATACTGCCCAGCGATCCACCCAGCCTCTCTCCTCCAGCAGAAGCAGTGGGTGATCCTGGTGACAACAGCTCCGGCTTTAGATGTCTCAACAGCCACCTGCATCTCCTCACTGGCCACAGAATGGGTTTGTGGTGTGACCCAGGTCTTGGTGGCTTTTCTCCACCTAATCCTGCTGCTCAGCAGTGCCCCGTTCACCCGGCTGCACCCACAACTAGAATCGATGGGTTTTCTGACAGTGCAGGAGAGGATAGACAACCTTCTCTGGTGTCCCATATCTGTTCTGCCCTCATGTCTTCAGTTTTTTCCCAGGACAGTTTAGTGGCCCTTGCTATTTTGAGTCATTTAACTATGGTTTAAAACTGCTTCTTTCACCATTCAATCCTCCAAGCTGGAAGCACATGTCTCACAAATGACCCTGTCATTAACTGGGGAATCTTTAGTGTCTCCAAATTCATAGAGGATGCCAGACTTCTCATCTGCATGGTATAAATCTCTATTTTCCTCTTGGGCAGCCTTGGAATAGGCTATTCATCCAACACTGTTATCCACTTTTCCTGTGTTTTGGGCATTATTCTTTGCTGAACTCTCACTCACTCCTTGTAATTTCTTGTGTGTGTTGAGAGCAAGAGCAAGAGAAAGGAAATAAATTGAAAAGCTTTACCCTCAAATTCTTCTTTTCATTACTATGGCCATGGCTCTGTACAAGCATTCAGTTTTTGTTCCCGCTTGCCCCCTACTCAAAGTATCTTTTGCCTGGAAATCCAGCACAGATATGTCCTGACTCTCGTTCTGCCAATTTATACTGCTTTATCTACTCCTGGAGTCTGTTAATCCCACAACCTGCTAACAGCACATATCAAGTGTTGGGGCCAAAGCTGGGAAAATAAAGGTGATGATAAACAAAGATGTTGCACCTGTGGCAAACACCGAGCCATGTGCACACAGATTGACCTTTTACTGCCTTCTCCAAAATATTCTGCCTTGCAGGCTGTTTTCCTCCCCCAGCTTCCGTGCGGGTTCATATATCCAGAGTCTAGCTCAAGACCTCCTACCAGCATGACCTCCTACCTCGAAATCACTCATTTTATTAAAACATTCCTCTAAGGTAGTTGGGGTCTATTTCACAAATGGGGAATCAAAAATTCCAGAAGTCCAACTCTTTTCTTGGAAGAAGAAAAAAAAAAAAAGGAAGGAGGAGGTTTGTTTGAATAAAGGCAAGTGATAAGAAAGAGGTGAAGAATATTTTATTCCTATATAATGATACAAGAGCAGAGAAGAGAAAGCTTTAGATGGTCTAGTGCAATGACAGATCAGAAGGTCAGACATTTCTGATTTCTAATTCATCCCAAGCTAAGAGCAAATGTCATAGTATAAATGTTTTAATATAAAACAAGGATAACAATGTTTCCCTCTTTGGGGGGAGGGGAGGAAGGAAGGGAATTCTGGGACATCATGGAATTTGGACTTTGTAAATATAAAGCATTTTATAGAATAAAAGTTACTTCCACTAGGCTCTTCTGTTTGCTCCGTCAGGGCAATACAGGTGCTTGCAGGTCCCACTGGAAATGTATTGCATGTCTTGTATTAGGGCAGACTCTGGCCTGGTATCTTGAACTAACAGAGTTCTGTCTGTCTTCTGCAATGAGAGAAAACCACAACTTCTTAGAAGCATATTTTGAAAAGTAAATAAATAAAGAAGGAAGAAATTGTGGCCTTTAAGGGAGTTTTAAAGTTTCAGTGAAGGAGAAGGCTGGATACCAAGATTCTTTAATTTTAATTACGCATTTTTCTAAGAGACAAGAAAAAAAAAACAAGATTAAAATAAAAACTATCAATAACATAAAGAAAGAAATGAGCTTCAGACTGAAGGATTTGTGTCAACATCTGGACCTGGGGCTTGAAAACTAGGTGGCTGATGTCATTCCATTTTATAAACCCAACTTATGAACAGTATACACAGCATATGAACAAGTGCAAAGCCTGGAGTCACATAAACAGTGTATTTCATTCCTGGACATTGAAATAACAAAAAGGGCAGAGTCAAAGGGCTCCTCTCAGCATATGCGCTTTAAATATATGTGGAAGGCCCATGTGACACTGAAATAATAACACTGGGAATATGGAAAATGAGACTAAGCAATATTTACATTACCCTTTCTTTTTTACTGGGGTGAAGGGTTAAATTTGGTTAATGATAGGCTGATTGGGCCGGGAATACAGGCTCCATCACCTTTCCAAAGCTCTCTGAACAAATAAAATTAATAACATGTTTTCACAGGATCAAATTCTCATTGTAATCTGAAGCCATTTCTCCCAGAAAACACATGTTTACTTGTTAAAGCAAGTCAGAACACACTTGCTTTACAGTGCAAACTGAAATAAAAAATGTAAATGGACTGTTCCTTCAAATCTTTGGCATCCTTCTCTCCCGTGCGCCTTCCTGTCCCAGCCAGGAGGTCAGAGCTACCCACTAGTGCAGAGGGATTAATTGTGACAGATGTGTATTTCACCCACGACTATATTAGCAAGAAGCCTGCTCTAGTCTCAATATGACAAAGGAGATCTGTATCTGCAGCCATATATTGGCCTCATGCTTTTTGGTTCAAATTAGCAATCACGGTAAGTTTAAGGGCAGCCCTACAAGCAGAAAGCTCTCCACTGACTAGAAAAAACAGGCCCGTGTCTCTCAAAACCGGGGATGTTTCTGAGACGACCAAGTCTGAACACACCAGCGTAACGCTCTGCAACAGCCGAGAAGACAAGCAGCCTGTAAGAGTTGTTAGGAGAGAAACAGCAAGCTGACCAGAAACCAGTGTGCCACTGCGTCAGTCCGCGGTGCTCCTGCTTCTTAAATGCTGCATGCAGGTCCGGTTATCTCATTTCAGACAGTACACAGTGGAATTGCAAAGAATAAAGGGTGTATGATGAGGATCAGAGGTCTGGCACAGTGTTTGTACAGGGAACCTGCAGTGGCTAGGACTTTCAATTTCAGAAATGAGGTGACTCCTCTTTTATAGGGTTGTAATGGAAATCTATGAAATTATGAATGGTTTGTGGAAAAAAAGAAAAAGGGACAATTAGACGCTATCTGTCACAACAGAATTGGGGGCTGCCAATGTGCTTATCCAACAGTAAGTTTGAAACAATCAGAAATACGTCCTTTTTCTTGGGGTTCATAATTATCTCTGAAACCTATTGTCACAGGATATAGCCAAAAGTATAGCTGAGTGCAAAAATGTGATTTGTGATTTGCAATTAAACACTATCATAGAGGATATGTCCATCTATGGGTGATGAGCCCAATGCTCCAGACTGAACTCCCTATTGTAAAGTTCCTTAAAATACTGATAGTTATAAAATGGGAGGGTATCAAGGAGGCTCATTCTATAGTCACCCCTTTCTCCATGGGGCTCTAACATGGCTCTTAAACACACTAGGGACAGGACTGGGGGCTGAAGGGGCTGGGTCTGATCCAATTTGCTAGTTTCTGTATTCTTAAAAGAGTTATGGGCAGGTGGCCACTCAGTATGCAACCATGTGAACATCTTTGTGGTGGAAATGTGAATAGACAGACTACAGTCATCATGAGCTTGGAGTTGTGAGGAAGGAGCATAGAGGAAGACCACATCACCAGACCTGATTGCTGAGGATGTGAACACTACCCTTCATGGGGGATTTGTGTTCAAACTCAGCTCAGTTCACTCTTGTCTGAAGATGAGTGAACTGTGATGATGATATCTTTTTGGTAGATACTTATTACCTTCACCTAGCCGATGACACAAACTTTTACAAAGAACATGCCAATGATTTGCATGATTCATACCACAAAGCGTCTGTTTACATTTGTTTCACCAAAAATTGCCACAAGGCAATCTTTAGCTGAGATTGCCTTTAAAATAAAAACTTGCCCATGTAGACTTCAAAGCTGTTTGTCAACTTTGAAAATAATAATTGGAAGCTCTTTTCCCTTCTGTGATCCATGTTTGTTTTTGTTGCATAAAATAATTTGTAAACCAGTGCTGTCTTTCTGTCGGGTCGGACCACAGTTCAGATAGCAGTTCTGTGACAAATAAACCTCTCAGAAATCATGGACCAGAAAGCAAATGAGAGATCATACATAGGTGATGGATGAAAGCGTGTTGCCAAATGGTGATAGCTTTTGATAAAGGCACGCAACGGTTAGCCAACACAATTTTCAAGGTGTTCATCTGGGTCTGCAGATGTTATGGAGAGAGCCAACCTCTGCAAGATAAATTAATCTAGTTTACATACACCACCCCTAAATAGGGCCAAAGACAAAGTAGAAGAGTTGAATAACTCAGGGAACTGTTAAGGAAAGAGAAACCTTTCATGTATTGAGGACTGGTAGAAATCAAAAGTTGTTCCCAGATGATGGCTGTGCTCATTTGGTGGCATACGCAAATTGCAACCAGCATAGCCCAAATGGCTTTGCTTTGGGTGTCTGGATAAAACCAAGGATTTATTAGGCCACAAAAGCCACAAGGCTTTATTCTGATGACACTAGTTCTTTGGGCTGGAGCTGACGCACTGCTTGTGGGACAGGGAGGAAAAGGCTGGGCCCCCACTGCAGCTGCTTGGTGGACGGGCAGAAAAATCTGTCCCTCAGCATGCTCATTCCAGCTCAGTTTTACATGACCACTAAGTCCAGCGAGGGGAAAGCCCTAGGTAGGAAAAGAAATATCGTCCAGTTCGTTTTCTTCAAAATGTCAGACTATTTCCTGAACTCATACATTCAAAGAAAAAATTTCCAAGAAAGCTGATGAGATTTTTTCATACAATTTGTCACTCGAGACCTATATTTTCATTCTTTGAATTTTGCCAGTCATTTCAAGTGTTTCAGCACCAAGAAAAACATCTTGTCTCCATAACCACAAACAAATAACACCACAACAAAGGAGATACCTCTTCCAATTTCAGACTCAGTCTAACAATTTATCAGAGCAAATCTTTTATAAGATTTCTGAGTAATTTGGTTTTGCTGCCATGAAAGTATTTTCTCATTTAGATTCACAGGTTCAACATTTCTGCTAATGTTGCACTTCAGACACTATCTGCTAGGTGGATGCTTCTGCTATCTTTTTCCTTCAAGAATGGAAGCTGGTCACAATAGGCACTTTAGCTATCTGTACTTTTTTTAAAAAAGTACCACTACAGAAAAAACTGTCCTGCTTTTCCAATGTAAGGATGAACATACTTGCTTAATGTATGCCTCTACTGGGCTCACAAAATGTATGTGCCTTCCCTGGCCAGGGAAAAAAACAAAGAAACAAAGTCTTATCCTGCATTCAGGAGGGAGGTTGTACATCACTGTAACTCTGTTGAGTTCTGTAAATGTGCAACGTACAGTTTTGGCTCAATTTTAAAAAATTTGAATCACTTTTTTTTATTTGCCTATTTTTCTCCCAAAATCCTTGTTATGACAGCTTGTATATTTTAACATTAAGATTTATTTCCTTACCATTTCTTAATGTTCCCCAGAGACAGCAAAACCCCTTGACTATCAGTTAACATAAATTTTAAAATGGAGTCCAGATATTTAATTGAATTGGTTGTGTCAGTGACTTAATCACCTAATTGCTGGGATTCTATTTCTGTGATACAGATTGTCAGTGACTTTGGAAGATCAGTTACATTGCTGGAGACTGGAAATAATCTCCTTCCAAATGACATAAATAGTTGAACAATACAGGCAAAATATGCCCTGAATGTACATCCAATGCAAACTTTGGCTTAAACAAGTCAGAACACCGTGTCTGTTTTTCTTTAAATTGATTTTTATAGAATACTAGGTGTCTATTTGAGTTGTACTTTAAGATGATGGCATTATTAATATTGTGCTTTTGCGTGTATATGCTTGAGACCACATTCATGATTTTTTTTTCCTGAAGTGTAGTATTATATTACTTGGATTAAAGATACGGGAGCAAACGGCTCATTTTTAAACACATGCAATCAATATCATGATCTTCCACCATCTGCAGTGCAGAAACAGAGAGAACCTGGAGGGTTGAGGCTTTCCAAAAGGAAATATCATAAGATAAATGTGAATTACTCTTTGGAAACTACATCTCATATCTTTGTCTTAAAGATGGTTTCTAGATAAAATCTCATCAGCCTTTCTCTTTTTATTTAAATAAAGCATGTTCTTTAATGGTTAATATCAGTATCACTCACAATCTGTACATTATTATATGTTATATGCTCTAAATGGTTTTTATAATTGCTGGTGAGTGTATATCAAACCTGGCAAACTCGGCTAGTGCTCACTCAGTTCCTCAGTTCGGCTGGGGATGAAAAGAGAGCCAGAACACGTTCTTGAAACCGGAGGAGAAAACCTGAGGTGTGGCATGGAGCAAGAGCAGGGAGTAGATGTGCTGCATAAAAAGGTGCTTTGCCTGCCCTTCTAATAGTATTCACCTTTTAACGCACTAACGTCTTTGGAAATGGTTATTTTGTGGCAAATCCAAGGATGTAAACTTACCCAAGTTATGTTCTAGTACTAGTAGGCGAAGAAAGCCTTGTGATAATGCCAGGAGGTCTCTTGGAGGCTTTGGGTGGGGCTTTGGGTAGGTAACCGCTGCAGAGGAGGAGGAGGTTTGTGGCTGCGTGGTGGAGGCACTGCTTCCCCATCGCCCGCCGAGGGCTGCAGCTGAGGAAGGACACCTGGCCTCAGGGACTGTAACGTTATAAACTCCCAACAAGCCCAAGGGAAGGGCATGGCAAATTCTGGACTTGAAACCCAATGACTTTAACAGCTCTGCTGTGTATGGGACCTTGTCCTACGTGACTGATTGATAGGAAATCGAAGGCTGGCCATGGCTGCGGGGCCCCCCAAGTGGAAGGCAGCCTGGCTCTCTGCATGGCCCCGGGTTACAGGGAGGTGTCTGAAGAGATGCCCAGGCTCCTGCTGCAGCACAAGAAGCGAAGCAGAGAGAAGAGTCAGGCCCTGGCGGGGGCTGTCAGAGGCAACACTCACGCTCTGGCAAATGGAGGTACAAGTGTAAGTGAAACAGGCATCGTTCCTCCCCATCAGAGCAGGTCTGAGGTTTGGTTATGAACCATGAAAAGCCGTCTGGGAGCTCAGCTGAGCTCTGCTCACCGTGGGAGCGGTGGGAGTGTTACCTGGAGAAATGCGATGCACAACGGTCCTGAAACTTCACCTTTTGAATTAAACTCACTGCAGTATGCAAAACTTCATGAAAAATTTTAGGCTTTGACACACTTGGATTTTATGGTGACCTTAAAAGGGCGAGGCTGGAGCAATGTGTTGGGCAGGTGGATACTTTGCGGGCTTCTCTACATAAGCCCACTCCGTCGCTAAGAACCTAAACAATTATAACTTGGATACGGCTAAACAGATATTGCATTGTTCTCACTTTTTGTAAAATAAATTCATTGCCAGACTGAGACCTTGTGTGCCAAGTTTCAGGCTGGAGTGCATTTTATGGCTGAGTTATAAAGCCCTGGAAGAAGAGGTTTGTAACGTAAACGCTGACACAGCCAGAGCTATAACAGAGTGAATGACATCGCAATGATATCTTATTTACTTCTAGCAAGGATCATATAAGGAAAACTAAATAATGTATTCCTGCTGCTACAGTTCATTTAATCAGTAAAACTTATCTCTGATTTTATTTGGTAGGTTAAAACTACAAAGTTCATGCCTTGATTAGAGAAGAGTATCAATAGTCTGTATATTCCTATGCATCGCAAGATACACATATTTGCACATGATAAAGCAGTCCCATATTTACTTAAAATTTATTAAACACTATTTTACAGAAAAGGAAAATTGAGAAAGAACAGAAAAGCATAGCACAGAGTAAGCAAAACTGCAGCAGCTTATTGCAAATGACTGCAACCATTACAAAAGGAACGTATAGCTGACTGCTGTATGTGACTGAGTACCCAAATATTAGTTGGTGCTGCTTTTTTTCCAGGTATGAATAATTTACAGCAGAAACCCCAGAAATACTCTGCTGTAGTATGACATTCGCTTAATTGAAAAGGAAAGCATTGCATTGAGCTAGCAAGTTAAAAACATGGAGGTCATTCATAGGAGGACGGTCATTCATAGGTAATCTGAAGAAAGCGGTCTGGAAATTATGGCCACAGACTGCCAGTCTCTGCCCCTAACTACACATACAGCACATCTGTTAGGGACATACATGATGTAGAATGTGCTTGATCAAGTTATCTCTAGGCTGGTCCTGTACAAGAACCAGCGTCTATGCTTTGGCATTTCTGTACTGTGACCTCTCTGATGTCCATTACTGGGTCTGGAAACCTGGGCTTGGCAAGCTGCACTACAAAGTAAACCTACTAATTCTGAGAAGTGGTTTTTCAGGCACTGCTGTCACTTCTGGATGAAATACGTTCAGCCTTCTGGAGTAGACAAATAAGTCTACCCATGCAGTGTGTAATGTTTTCTTTTGTCCTTTATAAAACTGAAATGACTGAAATAATATTTCAGGAGAAGATTTTGCTATCCTTGCTCCAGTGTGCCTTGGCAGTCCCCACACAGTGAATAGTTTCTCCAACTTCAGTGGAATGCCTCTTGGATGGAAGATAGGGCTTACGGTGAATTTAGCTGGCCTGCTGCTGCTGCAGGAATTCAGGGGCACGCTCTTACACATTATACAGGAAAAATTACACAAATATCCAATGACAAGTGTATATTGTCAACATTGTACCCACGAAAAACCATTGTGTACATTAAAGAATGTGTCTTTTTGGCACTTGCTGAAATAAGAACAGTCAAGAATTTGTGGTCTGGGCTCTCTTTAAGTCTTTACATGATGAGACCGAGCAACAGTTTCTGAGCATTTTTGCAGCACTTCCCTGTATCGGTCCCCTTCCCTGCTCCCCTCGCCAACAATTCTGTACAGCTTGCTGAGCGTCCACTTGAGCTCAGCTGTTCCTGGTAAATCTTACACTTTTCTGCTTAGGCACAGGAATCAAACTGAAAAACTCAAACTGATTTTCTTTTTCTAACTTGTTTATTTCTCCACCTACAAAGCAAATGCAGTCTTTGCTCTGTAATTTAATGTCCACCTCTTTTTCCGCCAAGGTTGGTTTGGTATTTCCTTTACAAACCTCAATTGTTGGCATTAAAAACTTGGCCATTTCAACTCTACTGGACTAAAACTTGGCAAACAAATTGTCAGCTAGCGTTTGAATTGGTATACTAAAATTTCTTTCTTTTTATCAGTAATCTATGACCAGTCTTTATCCCTGCAATCCACACTACACTTCTAGGTCCCCCGAAGGTGAATCAGTGGAAGCAACTGGCTTGAAAATGCTGCTGACTCCCCTTACAAACACTTAACCCAGAGACTGCAGAGCCCAAGCTCTGTACCAAAACACAGTTATCATTCTGTCTGTCTATCTGTCTGTCTGCAGGCAGCCTTTCTTACGCTTCTCCATATCAGGCAAAAGTCTCTTGGCAGAAGCTACAAGGTAGACAGTCCTTACCAAAGTCGGAAGGGCAGAGAAGCAAGAAGGCACGTAGTAAATCCCTCCTGGAGCAAGCTCTGGGCTTGGTCACCTCAGTGCTCTGGCAAGGTTTTCCTTCTTAGAAAAGGAGACATACCATAAAGGAGTTTCTACTTGCAGTCGTGTACAGGAGGCTGCACCAACTAAATATGCCAAAAAATAGTGGGACCATGGTGGGGGGAAGCCCAGAGGAAGCACCACAGAAGCAAAGCCCAGGAGGGTGCTCACCCCAACCCAGAGCAATAGCTTGCAGCTAGAGGAAGGAACAAGAGAAAGGGGCTGTGTTGTAGGGCCGGGTGAGCTGGGAAGCAGGAAAAGCCCTTTACCACTGCCTGTGCGGGGCACAGTGGCTGTCGGTGGGAGAAGTCGCTGGGCTGGGCAGCACCAGCCCCATGCCACCCCTGCCCTGCCCGCTGCGAGTGCCAGGGCTGGGACACCATTTTACTGGCAACCCCTTTAAACCCTCTAGCCAAGGCCTCGTTGCTGCTAGTCCTCCCAGAAGTCCTCCCAGAAGTCCTCCCAGAAGGATCATGCTGTTTATTTGCCTGTTCTGTCTGGAGAAACAGAGGCAGCAGGAGCTCTGCCGGGCTGGCTTAGCATTCCCCGGTTCGAGGTGGGACCTGAATCCGGTATTTTAGCAAGCATCCCCAGAAACTGTATTTGGCCTCACTGCCAGTGATCAAGGGCTAGCAGCACAGTCTCAGCAGTGTTTCCGTCCCTGGCTTATTTGTTTTGAAGCAACAGTGATATCGTGAAGAAGACTGAGTAACTGTAATACAGAAACACATTTTAACAGGATGTGCAGCAGTCTCAAGAAGTACAAACAATTTCAATATGATTCTCTTCCCTCAAATTTCTCCCTCCTGCGAGATAATAGCAAAAAAATGATAATATGGTACAGGAGCATTACAGAAGATGCGACTGGGACACGGCTCTTCCAAGTGAACACCCATCGGGATCCAATGCAGGGAGAACAGTATCTTGCAGATATGTGAACTCGGTTCTAGGCAATTGCTGGGCAGATCTAAATGCATAAGTGAAGCAGAATATGCTGCTCTCAGTGCTGCAGGAAAAATTATGAGTCATAAAAGTAGACCCACTTAACAAACACAGAGCCTACCTCAAAGCATTCAGCTCACAGTACAGCCCAACGCTCAGTGGTGATCACCAGCTTTCCTAAAAGCCCACAGCCATTTGGAAGGTTTCTGAAAGGCTTGAGGGACTGCTGAGGAATGAACAGAGACCCTCTGCTCGACTTATGCAAGATGTACAGTCACGCTTAACTTCTCAGCTCAGGAAGTTTAAAAATTATTGACAAAAATTATCATCTGATTTGAGATTATAAACTTAAGTTACATATAGAAAAATGCTTAATTTCGGTGCAAGTGTGTTTAACTTACCCATTACCCATGATGACTGAATCCCTGTTACACTGGTTGCTAAAGGGTCACAGCCATTAAACTGCTTTGCCAATTGTATGGTAAGGACCATCTGGTTAAGCCTCCATCCAATATGAACAATGAAAACTCTAAAATGTCTCTGAAAACAGAAAAAAATACGTTTAGCTTTATCTTTAGCCCATTTTGATAGTGACTATCATGTGAAATAATATCCATAATACATGACTATCTTGTGAAATATTTTTCCAATTTCAAGCCCATCGCTGCATTTTGTTTGGGATGCAACTGTTTCCTTCCACCGCAGAAGCCATCAGAAGAAGAGATTTGTGCTCATCTTTCATGAACCTTTCATGCAAAAATAACTTTGATATTAGGAAGAATTTTGCCCAAAAAGCATCTTGTATAAGTATTTATTACCAGGTTTTGTCTCTTTCTCTGAAGCTTTGGGAACTCTTGCTCCTTGGCTGAAGACACTAGAGTGAATGGGCTATTAATCAGATTGAAATCATAATTCCTATGTTCCTGTAGAATGAATTCAAGGGAAAAGGCAATTTGCCTTCACAGAATTGTATAGGTTGGAAAAGACCTTTAAGATCATCGAGTCCAACCATAAACCTAACACTACCAAGACCATCACTAAACCATGTCCCTAAGCACCTCATCCAAACGTCTTTTAAACACCTCCAGGGATGGCAACTCAACCACTTCCCTGGGCAGCCTGTTCCAATGCTTGACAACCCTTTCAGTGAAGTAAAATTTCCTAATATCCAGTCTAAACCTCCCCTGGCGCAACTTGAGGCCATTTCCTCTCGTCCTATCATTTGTTACTTGGGACAAGAGACCGAACCCCACCTCTCTACAACCTCCTTTCAGGTAGTTGTAGAGAGCAATAAGGTCTCCCCTCAGCCTCCTTTTCTCCAGGCTAAACAGCCCCAGTTCCCTCAGCCGCTCCTCATCAGCCTTGTGCTCCAGACCCTTCACCAGCTTCGTTGCTCTTTGGACACGCAAACCTTACTCCGCTGTAGCAAGTAGTACTGATACAACACCTCAAAGATGCAATTTGTTACTTAATGTAAAGTGTACCCAAGTCCACTTCAATGCTGATGAGAGACAGTCCTGATCTTTCCTGACCACCGGCTGACATCCCGCTATGCGTGCTGTCTCGAAGTGTGGTACTGAGTCTCCTCCTGAGTGGGTACATCAGAGCGGCATCCCAGCAGCATGGGGAGCTCCCTTAATGTAGAGAAACCCTCTGCCAGCCAGCCCTGCTGCCATGCCAAGTGCAGCATGTTTGTCCAGAGCCAGCTGGTGATTAAAACCTGATCCTAGGAAAGAGAAAAAAAAAAGCCAGGCAAAATAAACTAAGTGCTTATTTGTCCGAGAACAATGGGTAGAGTAGGGTGGAGCTGCTCAAAGAAGCATAGTTAAGGATGACAGTATTTAGTTCTCTTCCTCAGAAAGCCATGGAAAGGCAACTGCAAGTCCCATCCCCCCCATCTCTGACTCCCTTCGCCTCACAGAGGCTATGCAGTTGGTGGGAGCTGGATTCACTTTAGAGGAGCAGGGAGAACAGGGGAAAGACTTCTTGATCATGATCTGGTCACAAGATTCCTGGGAGATGTAGCAGAGACTACCTGATTCCTGGCAAATCACACACACAGGTAATTGCAGTCTTTAAAAGAAGGCCTCTTCTATAACTGCCTATTTTGGAGGGGAAGGAGATATTCAGAGGACTGTGGTTTAAATTCTGGATAGCAACTCCATTTTTGGTCTGCTAGCAAGGATTCCTGGTCTGCTAGCAATGAAAGGCCGCTTGGGTTTACAGTGCACCTTAAGTTCTCCCTGATTGACATGGGAAAAGCTGTACAAAGCCTAGTATGCCAGGATGGATGACATTATTTTCCTGAACCCGGTTGCAGGATATTCTCTTGGGATAGGTGGCATAGCATCTGACTCATCTGCTAGCAGGGAGTGCTGCTAAGTGACCACAAGTTAAATAAACTTGAATTCCTCAGTCATGACTGAGGGATAATGAGGAAAGTTCCCTCCTGCTCTGCAAGTAGCTTCTGCAGGTGTTGGACATCTGGAACTCCCTCCGCTCCCAAGATCTATTAACCACAGAGAAGAGAACAGATTGAGTATATTATTGTGTTTTTGGATGATACAAGACATCAGAGACCTTTCTGATGAACAAACACTGTTTGTAAGTGCTAGCGACAATCGTTTTTCCCATGTTAAATGGCTTTTCTCTAGTAGTTACCACAAAGTCTTTGGTTTTCATGAAAAGCATATAAGCTGAACAAGTTACCTGGTCAGGACAGTCCACATAAAACACCCAAATAAATTCTCAGGCATGTGAGTCATTTATTTTATCATATGTCAGGAAAACAGAATATATGTATAAAGCCACATAATTCTGTAAAGATAACTTATGCTGAAATTCAACAAAGCATGTTATTTTTAGTAGTTGCAGATCATAAGTGGACATTTTACAGAGAAACCTACAAAAGTTAGTTGTACTTTCTGGTAGTAATTACCTCCCACAAATATGACTCACTTCTGCAGTTTAAATGCAATGGTTTAGTGTCCCAAAATCAACAGTTTTATAAATAAATCTCTGAATCACAGACTGAATGCCTGAAGTGTTTAAATATTTCTTACTGGCCTGGGAAGTAGTTTGCATTTAAGGCTTTTACTTCATAACAAATTCCCAGTGAGCAGTACTGATACTAAAGGGGAGTAAATACAGACGAAATAGGAAGGCTGCAGTGAGCTCTGTAACAGAATAGCATAAACTAAGTTTTCCCAGTCTTTAATACTTCTGCTAACATGCCGTGGGGTTGCCAAGTTAGATGTGGATAGGACCCGGGAAGGAATCAGTTTTCCTGTTTCACAGCATCCTCTTCTATGGAATCTGTACCTGGAGCTGAGGCGGCCTTGCGGCATGGCTTTCCAAGCAGAACTGGGGGGGGCCGCTTCAGGTCTCCTGGGGAGGCAATGCAGATCACCTCCGTAAAGAAATGCCAGCTATCTCACTGAAGAATGATAATAAAAGAAGAGGCCTCTCCTCAGAAAGCCAACTCACTACAAGGCTAAAGAAGAAAATAATTTCCCCTTCAGCTCATTGGGTTTTATGTTGTGAAAATTATAGTATTATTTTTTTTTAAATGACGCGAGGTGCCCAGAGGATTTTTGCCTGTTCGAGTGTGGGTGAATGCGTTCAGGTTTGCTTCCTGGCGTCTAGCACAGAAGCGTTCCTGCAGGAGGGCTGGACGCTGCCGTCGCGGTGCGTGCGCGGTCCCGCTGGGAATCTGTTACACGGTCGAGGGCGCGGAGCTGCATCGGGCATCCTCTGTCCCGGCCGCTGCTGCTCAAAATCAGTTTTCAGCTCTTTCTGGGTTCGCTTCCTGCTCTGCAGCTGTTCTTGAGGCCGGCCTGTCTGCCTGGCGCTGGCAGGACACGGGGAAACACATCGGCTCGGCGGCCGCCAAGGGCTGGCTCCTGCCAGGGAGCCGGGACCGCTGCCGGAGGCCGCCGAGCCTCCCCAGGCATGGAGGGCCGGCTCCTGCCACTGCTCCTCTCACCGCCGGCTGACCCACTGCTCCCAGCCTGAGCGGCGGTGGAAGGACCCGGCTTATTCGGAAGGTCCAACCCTGGCAGCGCTGCGCCAGGGAAGTGTCGCCTCTGGCTCCGGCAGGAAGTTTGCCGACAGAGCCGTGCTGCCGCAGCCATGCTGGCAGCCGTGCCTCGCTTAGAAGCACTTTACAGACGATTGGAAAGGGGAAAAAAAAGAAAAAGAAGAGTAATCTTACCTGTGGAGCTTTACCCAAAGGAAAATAAGCTCTCCCAGAAAAAGCATGAATTTTTGTTAAGTCCTTGTGGGGATTATTCTAGTTTCACTGCACATTAAACTCAGATTTTCCCCGGTTAGAAAGGCAAAAAAAACCCCAAACCAATCACTCCCCTAGGTGATATTGCTGTACCAGCACGGCTTTCTTGACTAGAGGTGACCTAAATAATATTAATCTGATCAGCTATAAAAGAAGAAATATTTATACGTGTACACATGTTAAAAAGTCCTGACTTACACACTAAGTTTGAAAAACCACCCAGAAGACAAGAAATGCAGATATGCAGTTGAAACCTATAAGCCTTCTATCTTTATTTAATTGCAAACTGTCAGTTAAAATCACTACTGAATCTGGGATTGCTGGTGAGGACTTATATATCATAAGTGACAGCACAGAACACGCAGTCCTTTTTATTTATATTTAATTAGGGAAAAAAATTAAAGAGAAAAGGAAAAGGCAAGAGAACAGAAAGCTAAAGAAATAGGAGCTGAATAAAAGAAAGAAGGAAAGGAACAGGGACATTTTAGATGTCATCCTCTAGCAATTAATAAAAGACTTCTAAAAATTTCTAAAAAATCAAAGATTTCTAAAAAGTACAGACTCTGCAGCCTTATCTTGGTTTCTAAGTCTCGGTGTGATCTACAAAACAGCCCACTTATGAGTAGATGCATTCACCTTTTGGCTGACTCATCCTCAGACATTTGCCTTTCTCCTTTATTTATATTTCATCTACTATAAAATCTCTACCACTTCGTCAAACCCACCTTTGCGGGACACGCGGATCACTGCTGTTTCTGCTGCATGACCACTTGGAGAGGTGCTGCACTGGCCCCCTAAAGCAGCAAATCCTCCACCTGTGAGTGTTTAAAATATTTTATTGGGAACAGGATGGGGAAATTATATTCTCTCAGCTTACCTCCAGCAATTGGAAAGTGTGATAACTTTGTCAGGCTTGGTTATATTCATTTACATTTATTTTATCTAGAAATAGATGTTCCTCTGATATTATGCAGGCAAAGATTAGAACAAAGCACATCATTACATATATTGTGAAGCTCCATTTTTGATGACTGTGCACAATATCATTTAATCAATTGCATAAAAACCCTACAGTGGTTCTCTGTGAGCTGCAGGCTCCGTGTGTGTTGCCAGCGACTGCAACACTCACTTTCCACAAGCTACCAGCCCTGGTGCAGCGGGCAGACACACACTGTCTAAGATTATCTGAATTGATGCAACTCAAAAAAGAGCAAGGCCTCCTGATTCTCCTACTTAGAGTTTCACATTATTATTTTACATAAAATGCCAGTGCCTTGAAGAAAATGAATAGATAATAATGAGGATAAAGTGGCACCATCAATATAGCATATTTTTTTTCAGAAAGAGTCAGAAAGGGGGAGTCAGGTAATAGAAAAGAGCTGGAACTTAAAGGTAGAAAGCATGAGATCAAGAGCTTCAACTAACAACAAGAACGAAACGGAAACAACAGAGGAGGGAGGTAAGCATGAACACGCTGGCTGATCACAGGATTACCGCAGCCTACCAGTCCGTGCGGTCCTGAGAAATGACAAACATGATCATAGGATGCAAAACGTGATCACAGGATACAAAACAGGGTTGGTAGAGCATAGGAAGAATTCAGGCCCTTGTCCAATGCATTGGTGACACCTCTCCTGACATCTTTTGAATAAATGGGTTGCTCACATTCAGAAAAGACAAAGTCAAATTGGGCTAGGTGCAGAGGAAGGCTACAAAGTTAAGCAGTTTGTTTTATGAGTAAACTACCTTATGAGACTAAAAAACCCTGCTAAATAAAGCCAGAGAGGAGATATGATTACTCTCTTTAAATCTCTCTTATTGAAGTTATTGATGCTAAAGGATAAAAAAGGGCACAGATCTAGAAATACCGTAGCAATGAAACACATTTGCAGAACTAAATGGGTTTGAAAACCCACACTGGCTTTTCTGAACAACGCTTGAGAGCTGTGCAGGCACATCAGCCCTCCCAGAGCCAAGTCAGAGATCTTGGCTGGGCACAGACAGGCTGGGTCTAGAGACGGAGCGTAAGGCAAAAAGAGCTGGCAGATTACCGGTATCTGCTGTGCCCGAACTACTTACCTATTCCTGCCTATTCCTACCCCTTAGGCAGCTTTACAAAGAGTCTGAAGCCATGGGGGTATTTTAATAGCCTACAAATGCTGCCCATTTACTGCTGAGTCCCTTTCCCAGAGGGAAGCAGGTTTCTCTTAAATAGCCCTGGGAAAGACTATTTATCCTCTCTTGCATCATGAGTCTATGAGGTGGAGGTAAAGGGTGCCTAAAATATAAACACCCCGAGGCTTAGCCCTTCAGGGAACAGAGCTCAGATATGGCCTCCCCTGCTGCTCCGGCAGAGCGTAGCTGCTCTGCCATCCCCTCCAAGAACAAGTCAGTCGCTAAAGGTCACGTTTCTCGTTGGGGACAGTGAGTTCCCGTGCAGGCTGTGCCCTAGGCATAACCGCAGCACAGGACCCTCTGTCCTCACCCGCTCTCACCTCCCCGGAGAGAGGCCAGGCATAACTGGCTTCCTATTTTTGCTCTTTCTACAGAATCCCTGAAAAGGAAGAACATTTTCTTCACAGTGAAAAGAGATCTGAAAGAGAAGAAATGCTCCCTGAGTCGGCTGAGCTCAGTGACTTTTGTGGTATGCTCCCTATACGTGTTCAGGCACTTAATGTAGATGCTCCACATCTTTCCCCTGGTATTTCTGCCTCTTCAATGCTCTGTGTAGACATTGGTCTTCTGCTTGGGATCACAACCGTGAAATGCTTCAAGTGGCGAGTGTGCTGTCCCAGCTCTGGCTGCGGTGACGGAGGGGACAGCTACATAACCGACGGAGGCAGGAGGCTGGCACATCACCCTGAGAACGCAATCTGAAGCAGTGAAGAAAATGGAGTCTGATTAATGCATCCGCAGTGCAAAAAATGGACAGTGATTGTCCTTTGTTTCTCTATTTGTGACTTTGCAATGTGGATTTGATTACAGCAGTCTGAACTCAGCAGATTTCCTCCCTGCGAACAGTGGAAAACATTGATGCTCTATTTACAAAGAATTTCTGGGAAGCCTGTTGCACATACGTATCAACAACTACTTGCTTGGATGTTTTTTATTTAATAGGGTTTTGAAAAGCATGTGGAGAAAATTTCTGCTGTGGTGCATTTCACTTAGAAATGTGCCGTGCCTGGAGGAATAAGCTCTTAGGAGTTACAGTGCTTTTGTATCTGGGCAAAGTGTGCTGGTGCAGGGATGTGTATCTGGGCTCTCGTCTTATCATAACCTCTGGGGCCTGTGGCTGGATTGTACCTTGCTGGAGAGTTTGGCCTGTATGTAGGCAAGGCTCTGTGTGGAACTTGAATTTGCTGAAATTTTTTGCTCAAGGCCTTGAGTTTTATAACATTTTTTATGACGTTTGCTCTTTGGCACAATATCTACAATATGTTCATTTTCCTTTTACTCCAAGCTCCAGCAATCACCCTAAAATGGCATTACATAACATAGCACATCTGGCCTGGAAAAGGACAGTTCAAATGTTCTATATTTGGTTTGCGATCATTATTTTAATGTAGGTCTAGCGAGGGGATTTGAAGATAGATAGTGTCCCTAAAACTTGAAAAATTCTACCGTGTCCTTTGATGGTATTTGTTTTAACTGACCTTTCTTTACTTCCAGATCACAGGAGAAGCCCTTCAGAGCTGCCACACAGGAGCAACGCGGAGTACAAGCAAGGTGTGTCTGGAGTCTGCAGGGACCCAATATATCCTGCACTCGCGGTTAAACGAGTGGGAATTGCAGCCCTTGAACCCCACAGCATTTGGCTACACTTGAATTTCTGATTATTCGCTCCCTTACAAATAGTTTCTGAATTTCCTAGTGTGCAGTAGCAAGCCTGAACACACAAAAAGCAGGTCACTGTTATTCAGACATTTTTTATTTCAAAATAACCCAGTATCTGATGCAAGTCACTTTAAATAGTACATCCTTAAATCATTGTTTTAAAAGCTTCCTTAAAAATTGTTAAGGGACTTTTCTGTTTCCCTATTGAAATTTACAGTGGTCTTTTCAGCAAGGAAGAAACTAATCAGGGTCCCAAATCTAAAAAGTGTTTACACAGACAGTTAACCAAAATAAAGTTAAATAAACATGTCAAGTCTTTGCAGGAATCGGACTCAGCTAACCATAAAAGAGAAGTTCTAAAATCTGACTATGCTGTCCAAAGCACAGAGCAAACCAAAAAAGTGAGACCATTTAGTAACTTATCTCAATTTAATCAAGTTGCGAGCACATGAAGTACTCATTTCTCAGCCAGCATTGTGATTTTCAGGTGGGAGGCAAACCTGCGGGATAATTCCAAACAGGTCTCACAAGTTATTTAAAAGTGCATAGCCATTATTTATAGCTGAAGTATTTCTCTTGTTTCACTTTCAATGAAACTCACATTTGACATTTTTATAGGCTTAAAAAGCGTCATTCAGCCTGGTTAAAGAGCTTACTTTCACAATGCAGACTGAAAAACACAGTGCACTCACGACAGAGCAGGTAAATATGAAGGACAAATGCATACATGCTATGTGTAAGGCAACAGATCTCACACGGGAACACAAGGGGGGGAACTGAAAGAGAAAAGACTGGGAAGTAGGCAGAAGAGGAAAGGAGACAAGAATAAGCACTAACAACCTGAGTCAACATTAACAAGAAAAGACCCCCTGAAGGGAAGACGTCCCTTTCTCATGACTTCTCTGTTTATTTATTCAAATGGAAGAAGATAGATACCACATTGTGGACCTGTTTTCTAATTAGCAAACAAAGTAAAAACTGTAATTAAAACATCTGATTTAAAGAATGCATGAAAAGCAACCTTACTATTTTGACTGTGACCTGTTTAGTCTGCTTTGAGCTTTTTAGAAGCTTAATATCAGGTTATGGAACACATGGAAAAAAATAATGCCAGCACATTTTTTCCCCTTAAGCTAAATAATAGGACATGCAGTAGGTAGATACCACATAAGCGGTAGACAAAACCTTGATTTAGCTTCTAGAACTTGAAAGCACCATACACATTGCGATTTTTAATTACTGAAAATCAGTATTATATCTTTAGTCTGAAAAAAAACCCAAACAAAACTTCGAAGATGACTTTAGGATGTGATTTTAGGATGCAATGTGTTAAACTTGCACATCAAAAAAGTCCAAGTTCACTTTGTTTATTCTTCTATATCTTACATAGGATGGATGCTTTCAGCATGCCGTAACTCAGTTGCATATCCAATCTCATTAACCTTAATATAGTCTTCAACAAGGTTTTGAAGCTCTGCAGTGTCCCTGGTCATGCTCACAGCTTGCAGCAATCACGACTAAGTTGCATACATACTTCCACGGGATTTTCTAGGTCCAATGAAGCCACAAGAACATAGGTGTTTGCACTGACCCCACGCTGTAGCTCACCGCAGGAAAAGCTGCTCAGGCTTGCTCTAAGCCCGCAGTGAAATGGAAGAAGACAGATAACCCCTAGGACCTGACCCAATATCCACCAGCGTCTCGGGGCGTCTTGGCAATGATGGCATTAGCTCGTCAGTCAGGCCCCTTGGCGTTCGGTGTATAGTACACTCAACTCTAAGAGCTGTTTCCAAACCAGGAGCAATATGTCTTATTTAAAACCTGTTGGTTTGTGAACTTATCTCCAAATACTCCCACGGGAAAGCAGTGAAGTGTCAAAACTCAGTATCTTAAATTATTGACATACCGAGTAACCTGCGAAGGAAAACAAACACATTTGCTCTCTTACCATGAAAACAAAAGATTGGCACTGCTTCTGTAAACAATAGTAAGGCCGTTTTTTTACCAGTAGTAATGCAGGTTCTACACCTTTTTATTAGAAGATTTTATTGATGACAGAAAAAAACTAATAGGGGGAGGATACATGGACAATGAAGAGCTGAAGGGATTTTTACTCTGGTAGAGCACTGAGGAAGCTTCAGAACCAGAGCCTCTGACTATGGCACACCAATAATATCCCTGTTTGGTAGCAATGGGCTGGATATTAAAACCACATTTAATGGAGAATGGAGCTAAGGTGCAGTGCTGTATACAGATAATGTTGATTGATCTCCACTGACCAAGATCCCAAAATTATGTCATCTTTACACATCATCAATATTCTTATTAATATGGTTAAAAATGTCATACCCAAAGGGCATTTGGTAATGCCTCCTAGAAAAACACCTAGGAAGAAGTCAGTGAATCAGAGGGTCATGTTTTTGGTTTTACAGCAGTGCTAAAGACAAAATTCATTTAAAAGAGAGAGAATAAAGTCTACACTTTGAAGTTTTTTCTGTATCAGGGAATTTTACTGGTAAAACAGGGAAGAAAAATAACTTTATACATTCCACCAGCTAAGCCCCACTGAAGTTAAAATTGCTAGGAGGTTAAATATGTACATATTTCTGCTGCCTTTCAGCATTTTTACTGGTGGATCAATCAAGTGTTCCTTAGTGAGCTAATTCTGTCCCTGCTTTGGAGCATACTTGGAGTAAATGGATTTTTTTTTTTTTTTTTGCACATCCATGTGCTAAATTTGAACAAATTTCTACTGCCTATGTATCAGCTGAGATTTTCCACAGAATGCAGAAAAGACATCCCAACAAGAGGGTGACTTCTTTGCCAAATGTTAAGCAAGGAGTTTAGAACTTCTCTATATGGTCAAAATAACGTATTTTTGCTTAATTGCTTTATAGATACTGATGAACAACTTGCTGAACTTCTCACTCTTTCTCTACTGCGTCCCTCTGAAAAAAGTCAGGTTGCAGGAGATACCCAGAAAAGGAAACTCCTGCCTAATCAGTTAAAATTTAAACCAACCAACAGCTGAAATTATAGCCAACTAAAATCTGCCTCTTATAATGGAAATGTCAGACATCCTTAATTATAGGTCACCACTAGTTCTGCCTACAACAGAGTAAGTTTATTTTCATCCATAGAAATGAATGGAGTTTAGGGGGAAAAAAAATTCCAGCTATTAAATCCAAAATCCAGGCTGCTCCTTCACTACCGCTCTGCTTCGGGCCAGCCGAGCAGCTACAGAATTCCCACCCCACTTGTTTGCTGTGGTTACACAGTCCTGTGTTATTTCCACTATCTCACACACAGAGCCAGAAGAACTTGGAAGATGAAAAGACTTTTGCTTTCAAATATTTTCCTTTTAAAAGCAGAAAGCTAAGTGTAATTCTATTAATGTGTTATTATTTTGGAGGGACTGCTGAAGTCAGGAAATTCCAAGTCAATGCTATATTATATTCATTGTGCAGATGTACCACTTTCTATTCCTCTTTCCCCTGTTGTGGCGTATTTTTTATTACGGAATGTGCAGTGGGACGGTTTCTGCGGCAATGCTGGAATCACCACCCAGGGGACATTAGTTACACCTGAAAGTGGATGGACAAAAACGAAGTGAAAAAAATGGCTGAAAGCAAGGCAGCGTGTGCCAGAAAATGAAGATCCTACTCCATTGGACCTTCATTTCGACAGATTCAAGACACTGCTCATTTTCAGAGAATTTTCTGATGTCCCTGATGTCCCACTACAGGTAGCTTTGTTATTTTTTTGTAACACTGTGTATCAGTATTTGTACTCAAAATTCTGGGGATGATAACTAGTTCAAAAATTTGGAAATTCTCTTGTTCTTTATCTGTGCTTCGCTATTTTGGAGCACTTCATTCTAAAACACTTAGGAATATAAAGTAAGGATATTTAAAATGGGAGAGAAAACAAAACACCAAAAACCCAAACCAACAAAAAACCCCTCCAAAACCCAAAAAGCCAAGCCCAAACAAAACCCAGCCCAAGAGCTCTCAAGCTACCGACGCTGGCTTAAAGCCCGACCTTTTCTTCCCAGACACAGGTCATCGTCCTGCCCCAAGGCGCTTCCTAACGGGGGTCCTTAATTACGGGCTGATGCTATAGGAGGTCTTCCGACCCGATCTTGCTTCTCTGTGCCGCTCCCGGGGCGCTAGCGGGTGCTTCCCCGGCTGCGGGCAGGGGCGGCCGAGGGCCGGCCCGGCGGCGGCGGGCGCTGCCCGGGGAGCGCTGGAGCAGGGCCGGGCGGCCGCGCCGGGCGGGGGCTGGCCTGGACCCCCCGTGCCCTGACCCGCTCTTCAAGCTGTGGGCTGCCGAATGCGAATCGGAAGAGTGTTCAGAAACCTGTGCTTTATGGCTCCTCTAACCAAGCAGGAATCAAACGCTAGAAGGCAGCTTGCTTTGCTTGCCGTTTCAAGCCTGGTTTTAGCCAGCGCTTTGCCAAAAAAAGTTCTTTTGCTGGACTTTCTCCCCAAAGCACATTTTTACTTCTCTTGTTGCTTCTCTCTGCCTTTTCATGAGCAGCTTTGCAGGCTGTATGCCAGTGACACCCACTTCCACCCACCCCTCCTTCCATCTGCCCGGCCAACTCCAGGCAATATTGCCTACCGCTAAGTTTTGGGTGATGGATTTATTTCAGCTGTGTCATTCCAAGAAAGAACTGCAACTGCTTTTTACTTTTTACTGCCCTTAGACAAATGAAGGGCAACTACAGGCTGATTACTCTCAACAACTTGCATTGAAGCACTCCCATAATGATATAAATTGCTACAAAATACTAAATACACTAAAAAAATAATCAGATGCCATGTACATCAATTTAAGCAAGGGGAAATGGACACTAAGCACCAGCAGCTGTGTGTACAAAAGATACAGCACTGATGCTGGCAAATCTTACAGTAATGCCCACTACAGATACTTCTGTAGGGACTTGCAACTGATCGATAGGTCACCCCAAAAATCCTTCTTCAATAGGAGTCCTGCAGATGAAATCAATAGGGGTGAAGCTGGATATGGCCTCCAATCGCAGTTCTCGGGTGCCGTGGGTCATGGGTCTCTCCTTGTATTTTTCCTGGATGTTCAAAAGAAGAGGCTATGAAAGCCCTCCAGCCTTCCTGTTTCCTTCCATAACTTCCTCAGATCTTCAGCTGTAATTAGGACTCCCAAGGGAGAATTTGTATTCGCTTAATGCTGACTTGACTCAGCAGAATGTGGTGAGGTGCTGGCCAAAAACCTCATTGCGTTCATCTCAAAGAGCACTGCTTTCTGGGGAACAGCCTCCTCTGTCTCTTCTTTAAGTGCCTTCTGTAGATTACCACCCCGGGAACAGCTGGATAAGCAGCGCTGTCAGGTGAGGAGGGAACATGCTCCGAGTGACGGATGTGCTGCCAGCAAGCAGAGCAGCTGACAAGTGGTCAGATGGACTCTGTTTAGGAAACACGTGGTTAGAGCTTGACAGAGCAGCACCGAAAATTTCATAATGGAAAATGATAACAAGGAGATTACCTTTAGCCTTGTGGAACGTGATCTAATCCCTAATGGGAGAGGCACAGAGACAAACCTGAGACTTTCTTCAACGTATATCTTAACCCCTAAGACGTCTTAACATAATCAACATATCTTAATCTTTGTGTGTTTTATTATTATAATTATATTTAACTATGTCATTATTATTATTAAATGACTGCTTCTTATTATTTTCTGCATAACACTAAGCAGTAATTTCTTAAACTCTTTGACTCCCTTTAGACAGGAAGGTTATACTCACTTAGCATCTAACGGAGGAGTTTAGCTTTCATCTGATACTGCTTTGCATCTTGCTTCAATATGTTCTGATTAAATATGGCAAGCTGAAATATTCTTTCTAATACTAGAATGATGTTTTTCTTATAAAAGGATCCCAGATGGTCAGATAACAGAAGAGAGGTCTCTTTCTTACACTGAAATGAATAGTAACTTCAAAATTGGAGATTACTATTCTCTAAAATCAAATGGCATCTTCTAATGGGAGAG
This sequence comes from Ciconia boyciana, assembly GCF_034638445.1. Taxonomy (NCBI): domain Eukaryota; kingdom Metazoa; phylum Chordata; class Aves; order Ciconiiformes; family Ciconiidae; genus Ciconia; species Ciconia boyciana. Next base: position 152,249,256 of record NC_132935.1, read on the forward strand.
GGAGAAAAATGACTGCTACATCATCATCCTGAAACCTATATTCTCAGGCTCCAGATCAATGTCCTGATATTAATTAATCTCTATGTTTTATTTTTGAGATCATATCTGTAACTAGGAGGCAGGAAGGGCTCTACATCGTCTGCTGATGGATTGCAGTCCAAGGAGCACTGGATCCTCTTGAGGAAGCATGAGCCTTCCCATGATTTCAGGAAGTGATGGATCTCTGTAATGAAACAACATGCTTACCTTTCATAAACTATCTAGGAAAACACAGGGAAAGCCATATGGCATCTCCTAAAATTAGGTATCACTTAACATAGTACCTAATGGTAAGGCCACAGAGCCTACATCTGTTGGAACTGGGTGTAGCATGAAATGTCAAAAGCAGATTTAGATCCAAGTAGGACTGCGAAAGGGAAATTAAGTGGTTTTGACATTCTTTTAATTGAGGAGAAAGAGCTTCCTGATGAATTTGTTGAGATTCTGATGGGGAAGAGCAAAAGGTTTGGAGAAATCCGAATCTTTTCCCAGCAGGAAAGTGGAATAAAAAGTACTTGGAGCTTTTCTGTTACCTACTCCCCCACGGAGATGCAGAGATGTATACCCCTCACTGGTAGTTATCATTATAGTAGATGCTGCTGGAACAAGAAAGTCCAAATGAATCCTCAAGCACTCTTCTTGGTTAAGGAATTTCCTGTGTTGTGACTTTGGCTAGTTTCTCAAAGCATTTGGGAAGCCAGCTCTGATGAATGAAACATGTCGGACATGATGTATGACCTTCCATATATTGCATGTCATCTAAGTCAAAATCAAACATAAGCATCTGCCTAGAACTGTCTTCCATGGAAATTCCAACATTGTCTTCAGAGTGGGGTTTGCATAACCTGCATGATTAGAATTTGGGAACTATTTTGAACAAGGAGAAAAGATATATTAATACATTGCTGAGTTACACGTCTTCTCAAGGCGCAGGAAGAGATGGGGTAATGTAGCTAACATAATATGGGATAAAAATTAAAACTCTATGACTGAAAATGGAAGCATTAGTGTTTCCATTCTGTAATGTTGCCATCCACGCTGGATATAGCTGGAGCAGCTGAAAACGACATTGATCATACAACCGGAAATGGTAACCTCTTCAGCCACTTCAAATAAATGGGAGAAAGACTGAGTCTGCAGCTGCTGGTCCAGCGTAGTACTTTTAATTTGAACTACCACCGTTTTCAGTTTGCTAATACATGGGGATTTGAACGGCAGCCTCGGCTGTGGTGGTAGTAATCTCTTGGGAGGGATGGGGCAGGCAGATGCGGGTATAACCAAGGGATCATGAATCTAGGCCAAGCCCATGACTCTGTGACCTCCTTAATCTTTAAAAATAGCTTTACGCATGTGTGTGTATACAAACAGATGCAAGGTAGTAACAGATATACACCATAAATGTTATATAAAATTGTTTTGCCTATTTTTTCATATTCTGGAAGGTAAGAAAAGCTAGTGAAGAAAAGCACCCTGACCTCTTGTGCAGTGGGACATGAGAGACAGCATCGAGTAGCAAGCATGAAAAAGAGCACACAAGTGAATTCACATAAATATTTCTGTTTCAGTTTAGCCATGGGTTTTGCTCCGGTACATTTGGTGATCCCTGGCTGGCTGGATACTCTGTCTAGTATTTTCTTCTATGCATGAAGAATGGCCTGTTTGCTGAGTTTGGCATTTCAGTCTAGGTAGTCACAGCAATGGACAGGTCTGTCTGTCTGCTTTTTTTTCTTCAGTCTTGCCCAAGTCAACAGAAAGGGTTATCCATCACTGTACCACAAGAAAAACAGGCTGGGAAAACAGCACCAAACTGTTTGCGTAGGATTCATATCAGTATGCATCAGTCTGAGGAGAATGGAGACCCAAGCAATGCATATGTCCTTAAAATGCAGTTTCAGAGGCTGTAAAACTAATATAGTACATTACTACTGAAAAGAAAATGTGACTGTGATTTAGTCTGACTCAGATTAAGACTAGACTGTAGTTAAAATGTCTTGAAATAGACTCTGAAAAATAGTTGTGCATAAGCTACCTTTCATAGGGGAAATTAACAGTAGTTGCAAACATAATTTTTCAGACCTTCTGGAATAAACATTTAAGCAAGCAACAATGTTAAGATAAAAACATCACAGAATCTATAAATACTATTTAGGAGCAGAGCAGTCTTTATGAAGCAATTGCCAACTAAAGACAAAGCAGTCTAAGGTGAAGCATGCAGGTAAGTATAGTCCTGGATTCATGGTCAAGAATGCTTTTGTAGTGAGGAGCTTTTCCATTTTGCAAATTAATCTTACACCTAAAATTAGCAATGAAACCCATTAAGTTCTTGACGTTATTAAGAATAAATGGCATGGCACCAAAGTACTATTATTAATAACAATTAAGCAAATTTCTTCTGTCCTCTTCTTCAAGATGCTGCAATGATGAATCCAAATACAAGCACACCTGGCTGTAGGAACAAACTTTGAGCTTTTGAATCATACATCTTTGCAGAACAAGGTTTTCACAGTTATCCTCTCTATGCTAAGACTGCCCAAATATTTTATAAATATTTGGCGGGATTACAAATACTTAAAAAAAAAATAGCAATTTTTTTCATGCTATAACAAATGCTTTTTTTTCCTTTGGTATTTTGTGATATATGGTACATTATGCGAAAATCCACAGAGCTGGTATGGCCTTATCAGGGAACAGTGTCTAAAGATACTCGGCAAAAAAGATACCAGTTGCAGGTGAGGCAACAAATTCTAGGATTTTTCACCCTACAAAACCAGGAGTAAAAATTAGAGCAGAGAGATGAAGTCATCTCCATAAACCCCAACAACCTCATGACAGGAAAACATATCTCGCTGACTGGACTGATATCAAGAGTAAGAGATGGGGTGGGATTTATCTCACTTAACTTTAGATGCCTGTGGGGTATACCAGGCTCTACCGACTAGATCCCCACTAACTACAAAGGCAGTCTGGAGAGACTAGCCCAGAAGTAAAACTCTACATAAGGCAGCTAAGTCCCACACATGATCACCTACTACGGTTACTAAACATGAATTAGTCATCACCTGCAAGAAATCAACTGCTTCAATGAATGCCTACCAACAGCTACTGAAATAGGTAATGAATCTTTTAAATAGAAATAAAATTACCTAAAACACATCAAATTTTATTACTCCAGATAGCTTTTGTATTTGCAAAACAGTGGCCAGACAAGATCCTGCAGGCATCTAAATCCAAACAAAGCTCTCCATTACTGCTTTCAGCTTCTAGGTAATCCTAGTTACTCAGGATTTTTCAGTTAAATTCTCCATGCACATGAAGATCTGCCTTTGGTCATCCCTACAGCTGCCTAGCTCTTCACTCTACCTAACCACCTGCAGATCTTCAAGCTTGGCTTTACTCTATCTGGCTGCTCTGCAGAAACTGATTTGGGCCATTCAGAACATGCCCTGTGTGCATGAAATGTTGGGTGTAATCCATCTTCAATAAGAAATCCCAGTAGTCACCGAGTTCCTCCACGATATTAAAAACCAACCAAGATTTGATTCTATTCTCTCCTCAAAGAAATCTGAATCATCATCATTAACCAGTGATGCCAATTCACCTTCCTTAAGACAACAGTTCAGGTGGTCTTCATCTGTACTGATGAATGTTTTTTGTTTCTGTAAAATACTTAGAATAGTCATTGAACTAGAGAAAGATTATAACCTAATGGCCAGAACATTTATCTAAGTGGTGAGAAGAGTAGAGAGTATTTCGAAGTACTTCTCTTAAGATGACACAGGAGCTCTTGTCCTTCTTCCAGTACTTACACAGTTAGTCAACATCAATAAGAGAAAACGAGAGTTCTTCAGAATATCTAAAGCCCAGTGATTTAGGGTACTGCCCACCATAGACATCTCTGTTCAAACCTCCCCAGTAAGAAGAGGGAACCTAATAAAAGGAATTTTCAAATTGTTTGGTTCATGGAAACCCCTGGACCACCTGCTCTGCATGTAACAATTGCTCTAATCCAAGCTTTTAATACCTGGGTAAAAAAAAAGACATTTTCTATTTGATCCTACATAAAATCTTTTTAGGCTTTTATTTCCACAAGGGAAAAAAGAAAAGTTTGTTTGAATGGATCCAAACTAGGCTTTACTTGTTTGATCTTGCAACCAAAAATTCCTGATATGCATGGACTTACATGAGAATCATAATCCCTTTCCAATTCTTTATCAACACATGATCATTCTTGCACTGAACTGCTGTTCCCTGCTCCAGTAAACTAAACTCAGACATAATTACACTAGATTTTACACAGCTCTATAGTGCCAGCAAATCTGGTCTGTGCGTCTGAGTTTCAAACATACTATTACCCATTTTAATACCGTATGTTTGTACCTACCAGACAGACCCTTACCTTGCCAAATAGGAGAATCAGACCAGCTATGCCGAGTACACCAAAGCTTCAGTTCACATCTCAGAAAATAACCATTACAGTATCTGTGTTTCTCCTTATGTCATTGACTGATGATTTGTTGAGGTCTCTTAAGCAAAATTAGACTTTTAATTGTATTTGCTTGTTTGTTTTGGTGTACACTCATATCCTTTTTTCTAGTTTTATGTTAATTCTGTATATTCAGAATACACATTGCAAGCTCCAAAACTATAGCAGCTCCAAAACAACAGCTTTCCTTTATGTATTAACAAACATTTCCTGCAGAAGTATAATGCACTTTGCAGTAAGAAAAAAACAAGACAAATGAGAGATAACAAATGAATAACATCTAACATTAGAATGTGTTCCAGCAATTAAAAACCCCAAATATAAATGAGAAGAATATGCACTGAAATAATTACGAAATCAATTTTAAGTTGGGATTTAAAGAGCTGAGTGAGCCAGCTGTACAGATATCATAACAAACGAGAGCCAAATGAGCAATAGCACAAAACTGTGAGACAGCAACCAGCAAGAGGGCTGGGGAGCAGAACTAAATCAGAAACAGAGTGTAAGTTACAGAAGGAAACAAACGTGAACCATATGGGAAAATATTCACAATACATTAGTGTTTAATTAGATAATATAATGGATAAGGACACTTATGCAGAGTCATCATAAACAAAGATGAATGGAAAATGTGCTACTAATAAAACCGGGTAATCTAACTGCACTACAACTGTAATTTGATCAGTCACAAATTCAGATGTAATTTAAAACAAAAAATAATATTTTGATACAGTATTTTGCTACTGCATCTAGTAGTAGAAAATAAAGTATTGAAATAGACATTCTCAGCTGAAGTTCCAGGTACTCTGAAAACAAACAAAAAATCATAACTGTTCACAACCCAATGCTTGTACCCAAATTTGCATTCCAATTCCATTTTGAACATGCAAGATTTGCCTTTTGGATGAAGAATGTGTAATGACCTTTTCAAATTTTTTCCTTTTCTAAAATCATTTTTTGCTTGCGTGAAGGCTCTGAAACAAAGATCACATCTAAAGTTAAAATTAGCATAAGAATGGAATTGTAGGTCCTGGTTATGTTTTTGTACGTTTATTTATACAGCATACCAACCTGACATAGGTATCAGCACAGGTTAATTGCTTTCAAGAGAAAAACAATATGCAACAAGTAGGGCAAAAGGAGAGCAAGAGAAACAAAACGGTTTTGAAGGCCTTTGTGATCTTCACAAACACTTTTTCTTAGCAGGAAGATTTTTGAAAAGTCAATTGCATATATGCAAGTCATTATAGCTATATATAGCTATGTACACATTGATGCTTTATGGCAGTTTACATCCGTATACTTAAATCTTTCAAGCAGGTACAGCCTTCTCAAGCCATGCAAGACACGACAATTTATTAGGAATCCTAGCTTCAAGCTTTAAATGAACAAATAAATTCATGGTGAAGTACAGAAACAGAAAAAAAATGGTAAGCTGAGGAAAGTGAAAAAAGGGTAATTTCTCTTGATAAATATTTACAAACTCCGCTCTAAGTGAATGTGCAAATTTCAAGTGGCTTTACCATTTTTTGAGACTGTACAACATCCCAGGGTACACCTTCAAAACTTACTAGATTCACTTGGAAGCAAAAACAGAAACGGAAAGGCCATCTGGAAGGGCACTAAAACCGTATGTTGATATCTCTAAAAATCCACATTTTATTCAATATTAGTTCCTCATCTAGCTGCAGTCAAGCTCCATATTGCTGGGTCATTGTTCTCCCAGTAAAACTTTCAACTACAATTTCTATAGAGGAGCAAAAGCCTATTTCCAAAAAAGAAAAAAATCATCCATTGAAAAGTAAATTTTAGGAACTGACATTCCAAGAAAATACATGGAAGTGAAAATAAAGTTTCACTAATGGAAATCAGAAAAAAAAGAAAAAAGAATCTCCACAAACCAGAAATGAAACAAGAAACAATTCACTGAGTCATCTTCCACTGTAATTCTAAATTCATTCAACTAAATGAACACCATTAAATCTACAATACTCAAGACAGGATGTGAAACTTCATTTCATAAACATGAATAAGGAGTAGGCATACAGAGGACTGATTGCTTTTATTTAATAATACATACTCAAGAGATCATAAACCATAACACAACATACATGACTATTTTTAAAATGGCAAAAACTGCCTGTAAGAATCATTAGCTGGTTTTTGAGCATCCATACTTTAGTGTGACTATTGAAGTATTTTAATTCCTGTCTTCAGACAATGGAAATAAATTTCAAAAAAGGTGAAGTACAGCAGCTACGCAATCTGACATTTCAACTACATTACGCCTGTTTAGGTTGCCTAAATTCCCACACAAATTATGTCACTAGAGACAAACTAATTGTTATGGATGACCACTGTCTTAGAATTCCTCCTTTAAAGGAACATATTCTCAAGCCTGCCACATTTATGAGGATGCAGAAAATATACTGCTTTGCTGAGATTTTGCAAATTAGTACATTAATTCCTGCATCCTTGACTGAAAAGTCAGATTGAAAGCTGTGCACCATAAAGAAAAACAGGATTTTTCATTCTTGCAGCACAAACCAGTTTAAATTACATATACAATGTGCTCATATATTGCAGAACACTACAAAGATAGCAGGAATTTTAACTAGCGGGTTTGCATCCAGGATTAGGGTGTATTCGGTCAAAACACTTTGACAGTGGCTGCATCCTTAATTGTGATGCTTTTTAGCACAGTAAATAATGGGACCTTTGTATACAAACATGTGAAGTGCCCAGTTGCTTGGATTAAATATAACAAAGTTTAAAAAATAAAAACCAAAAAACCAACCCATCCACATATCTATTTACAAGTTGTGAATGAGATGCTTTCCACAATGAATAGCGATTGGGGTAATCAGTAACTTGATGCAAAACACTATCCTCTGCTTTTTTAGTTTCTCCTTGGTATCAAAGATAACATATACAAAGATTGCTTTGGTTTTCTCTTCTCTTTTATGAAAACTATAGCAGTGTAGAGCTAGCAATGCTCCTGCCAGTTTCAGTTCTGCTCTTCAGAAACTAATGGGCAGCAAGAGTTGTCACCAGTTTCTCCTAGCTGCTTGGAAATCGCGAGAGACTAATGCTCAAACAGACACTATGGCTATTTGAAAAAGAGCAATAACAAACACCAGGAGACTGTTTCTCTCCTCATTCTTTTAGGAAACATAAATTGCTCAAAATGAAGAGACAAGAATTCTTATCCAGAGGTGAAAAGTGACAAAACTCAATGAAAACAAGCTACTTGAAAGTCACTTAAAGAGGGGCCTAGAATTTTGTGTGGGCATGCAGGGGAATATTGTTACAAATCTACAATCATATTTACAGATACGTTATTATTTTTATTTTTGCAACTACCTTCTAAAACACGACAAATTTTAAGGAACTAAAAACTTCACATGAAAACCTGTACATGATATTTTGGTTAAAGTCATCCACAGAATGATAAAAACATCCAAGAACTCCAAAACACCTTAAGCCTTCATTTGCAAGCTGTTTCACAGCCACAGGTAGCTCCTGTACAAAAACTTGACAAGCAAGGATGTTGAACTATTAAAGCAGGATGAAAACGAGATTCTGCCTTAAACTTTGCAATTCACTCACTCAAAATTTCGCTGACAAGTTTCATTTTTATCTTGTAGTTGGTTTCATGTTGCAGTTCTTAGCTACCCTCGTATTTGGGGTTCAGTACTCCCAGCTAATGCCAAATCTAATGCTTTTAAATTACTTCTATTAGTCCCTCAAACACTTTGTACTGTTTGTTACCCTTCTTTAATGACTCTCAGGTAGATCCTCATTAAAAATTGTTGAAGTCAGCAGCCAATTCACACTGGGTAAAGATAAATATGTAAAAACACTACACCTAAATGTACCAATTTATTGAGAGATATTAGACAAATGACTTGTACCTGTAAAGAAGGCCAACAACTGTTTTCATGTGAGTACCCAAATCCACAACTTGTGTCCATTTCTGAGAATACAATTAATTTTGAAAAAATCCCTCTCAATCTTTACCTAACTCTGCATCCATTTTAGCCCTATACCTCTTTTCTAAGCATTTCTGATTGTACTGACTTCTGGGGAAGCTTCAGATTCAAGGTACTTCCACAAACTGCCAATGTTCAATAGTTCATTTTCTAGAGACATGTTATGCTGCTTCCATGAGATGAGGTGATATGTTACAGCATGTGAACATGTAGCACGTGTAGACAACGTAGAATAGCTAAAGGCCTCAAACTCAGTAGTGTATCAATTACTTATTAAAAATATCCCATTAACAGAAATGCTTTCACTGAAATTTAATTTGTTCGGATAAAAGAATTCCCCAGAAGCACAGGACTACAAATTCTACAGAATAACCCCAGGATAAGGGGGGGGGGGGGGCAGGGGGGGGTAAGGAAATAAGAAAGCCTAGAAAGAAATGGAAACTTATTAAATTATTTTATTGCCTGAAGTGAAAAGCAAGAGTAAATAAACAGTACATGTGTTTGATAGTAATGTTTTAATTTTAATACATTAAATACGATTATTAAGCCCAAACAAGGCTGTTTATTAATTATGTGTGAAAAATGGCTCCCTTCCCTTTTTGTTTTTTAGGGCACAGAATTTTATACCTCTTCTCCTCTTTGTAAGAGCAGGAAGTATGATTAAGGAAAGCCCGAGAATGACAGATCTCACATACGGTGGGAACAGCATCACTCTCGTCCAGCTGTTTGTTTCCCGATGAGACCTGTAACGCCAGATTACCGTCAGGATGTGAACCAGCCCGTGCTAACACCGCCGCGCTGCCCGCCCCGCCCGACTCCTTCCCCGTCCGGGTACGGTAAGTGAGCCCGCGGGGGGGTCAGGCTGCGGAGGCGGGCGGAGAGAGGACCCTGCGGCGGTGACAGCCCCGTCGCCGCTCGAGCGCCGGCGGCAGGTGCCCGGCGCGGGGGCGAAGGGAAGCTGGGCCGGCACAGGCTCAGCCCCGCCAGGCCCGCCCGCCCCCGCTCCACCTGGGGGCGGCTGCCGCTGGCTCACGCCGAGCAGGCCGCAGGGCAGCGGGGCGGGAGGCACCTGGCAGGGGGGCGGCCCGCCCGGGGCGGGAGGCAGGCGGCGGGCCGGGCCCTCAACGCGGCGATGCGGGGCGGGCGAACTCTCCCGCGGGCTCGCGCCGACGGCGGGGATCCCCCTCGGCCACCCCGGGGGCCGGCGCCCACCGCCCCCACTCCGGGCTCCCGCCCCCTCGTCCCGTCCCGTCCCGTCCCGCCCCGCCCCGCGGGGATCCCCCCCCACTGCTGCCGCCAGCCGAGGGCCGGGGGGACACGCACCCCCCGGCGGGTCGGGGTTCCCCGGGCGGCGCCGCAGCCGCCCCGCGAGTCCCCGGGCCGCGGCCGCCGCTGCCGGTACCTGCGGCCGCAACTTTTCGCCCGCCGCCGTTCAAACGTCCTGCCGTAAAGCGCCCGTCTCCCTTGGCAACAAGGTTCCGGCCGAGCACTAGGTGTAGGAAGGTGATGTAAAAGTAAAACCACCCAGTGTCGTAAACCAGGTCCGGGGGGGAGGGCGGGGAGGGAGGGGGGAGGGCGGGGGAGGAGGTGACTGGAGCATTTAGACACAAGCGAGAGGATCATGGCGGATGGCCCCAGGTGTAAGCGCAGGAAGCAGGCGAACCCGAGGCGCAATAACGGTCAGTCAGCCCGCGGGGCAGCGGCTCGGCTGCGCTGGGGCGGCGGCGGGGCCGGGGCGGGGGCCGGGCAGAGCCGTCCCGAGCGCGGAGGGGGGAGGTCGGGCGGGCGCGAAAGTAATTCCCCCGCCGCTCCTCGCCGGGAGCCCGGCTCCCTCCGCACCGTTATATCCGCTACCTGGTGCCTCCCTCGCCTCGCTGCCTGCCTCCCTCCTCCGCCTAGCGGTGCCTCCGCACTCCGCCGCCTGTCCGGGACCGTTACACGCTGCCTTCCCCCACACGCCCCGCGACCGCCCCGCCGCCGCTGCGGGGAGCGGGCTCGGGGGGCCCCCCGGCCGCGCCGCCGCCCTCCGGCCCGGGCGGGGACGCCGAGCCCCGCGGGGAGCGGCGGGGAAGCCTCCGCCGCCCGGCCGGCCTCGGCAGCCCCAACTCCGAAACTTGTTACCTGCGCGCCCCGGCGGAGCGGGGCCTCCCTGCCCGTCCCCCCCCCGCCCCCCCCCCGGCCCCGCGGGCGGGATCGCCCCGCCGCCCGCCCGGGAGCGCCTCTCCGCCGCCCGCCGGAGTTCCCCTCGCTCGCCCGGCAGCGGGCCGGCTGCTCGCTCCCGGCCGGCGCCGCGGGGCGGGCTGGCGTTCGCCTTTCGGGGGGCGGCGGTGGGGGACGCCAGCCCTCACCGGGGGCGGGGGGGTGCACACCCGGGGAGCGCGGCCGCCGGCGGCGGGGGCAGCGATTCGCGCGGGGGCAGCGCGGCGCGGCCGCCCCGGGCCGGAGGGAGGGAGGGGACCGGCGCCCCCGCCGCCCGCTCGCCGCCGCCGCCTCCTCCCCGCCGAGAGTTGGTCCCCGGCGGCGCCCCGCGGCCGCGCTGCTCCCCGCCCCGGGTCCCGCCGGGGCGGCGGGGAAGGGAGGGCTGCTCCCGGGCGGCGGGGGCGGGCGGCGAAGTTTCTTCCCTTCCCTTCCCTTCCTTTCCCTTCCCTTCCCTCTGGCTTCGGAGGTACCTGTTTGTATAATAATGGGTGGTAACGGTTTGGCCGGGGGCCCCCGCTCCGCGCTCCGTGCGTGTGTGACCAACTGCTGCAGTCTATATAAGGAATTACATTTACATTTCAGACTTAAGGGCTGCTGTGGGGTTGTGTTTTTTTTTTTTTTTTTTTCCCCTTTGGTACGTGTGTTACTTTAAGATGCATTTGGAAGGTACACGGCGGGGGGGAATAAACGCTCGTAACACCCACTCTGTACTTATTTTCTGGAAAATGGAGAAGTAGCTCGGTTCTCGTAGCGACTCTTCGCAATAGGATGTAAAGCAGGAGATTTTGTAACCTTCCTTGGCAATTTTAGGTTTTATGTGGCATTTCCTGTGCGGGGTCACAGATAGGAAGGCTTTCGCCTGCGATCCGAGATGTTTTCATACGCAGTGAACGGTCTCCGAAATAGATCAGAGTCACGATCGGTTCTTCTCCTCTCTGATCCTGACTGTTTCGGGCTTAACGTGATGATAAATAACGGCCGTTCCTGGGGCTAAGGAGTTGATTTGATTGCTTTGAACTTAGGAGGGTTTTCTTATTTTCGCTGTGTGCGTTTTCTAGCAAGTATTTTTGTTTGCATGCTCATGTTATTAATTCCTTGTCCTAGTGTAAATATTTATATTTAGCTCATGATTTGGCTGTGCTAAAGGTAAGTTTGGAAAGTGCTTTTCTCTTTACCTTATTAAAAATGCTGATGATCAGAGAAAGGGGCTTTTCTTGTTGCTGACGACATGTGTGTGACATGTGAGTCTGAACCACCCAGCGTCTGTGCAGGAGCTGTAAACATGTTTACCTGAACAGGAAAGAAAATGGATTTTTCTTTTAAAGATCCAGTGATATGAATATCAGACTCTTAGAGCATATCAACAGATGACTTGAGAGAGAAATTTTCTGAAAACCTAGCTTTTGAAATCAACGGGGAAAAGATATTCTTGATCGCTGCAGCAAATGGCAACTTGTGCAGGTAGAAAAAAAGATGGTGTTTAGTTTTCTCCTGCATGCATGTCAGCCCCCTCCTGTCTGCTGCTTTCGTTCTCAAGGGAGGGATTTATTTACCACGCTTGCTGTCAGTGTTTTTCCTTTGTGCTTAATATTAGAAAACCAGATTTGAGGCTGTTTAGCACAAGACGTTTTGTCTGCAGCATGTATCACTCGCAGAAAACAAAAGGTGTATAAGATGTAGTATCATTTCAGGTATCTTTCATCTTCATCACTTTTGGACCTCATCACTGCATCCGTTTTATTACAAAACGGGTCTTTATCAACTAGTTCTGCAAGGTAGAATTGTAGTATGTTTTGTTTTAGGCTGGTTTTGGTTCCGTTTTTTTTAGGAATTAAAACAACTTGTCATTGTGTGCTGAAGCATCAGGATCGGTTAGATAATAGATTCTGGATAATAGAGATTTCTCAGCAGTGGGTTTATGTTTTACTTGCAAATGTTTACTAAAGAAAATGGCTAGAAAAATGTTAACCCTTTAACCTTTAAAATAAATAGGTATGAGACTTATTTTTCTTCTAAATCTCTGAATGCACAGTGCTCTTTATAGGTGAGTATCTTCTGTTAATGAGAGATCAGTGTACAAGAGATGCTTCAGTAACTGGCTTGTTCATAGTATACACTAAATCAATTTTATGCTGTTCTAGTTACTTTTTTCCCGCACTTTCCCACAGAATGTGGGATTATTAGAGAGAGATTGCACTTGACATCCAGTATACCAGTTAATAATAATGGGCTATGGCATTCAGTTGTTCTACTGTAAATTTTCCTTCTGTTTATCTGTTGATAAACTTAACACAGCTATTCTTGTACTGTAAACTTTTGTTTGGGTTTTTTTTTTCTCTCTGTTTGGGAGCCAGAACTGATGGCTGCCATCCTGATACATTAACTGTAGCTGGAAAGACAGTTTTTATCTTCTCAAATCTAGAGCTGGTTCCTTTTCTGCCTTGTTTATTGGTCCCTACAGGAGATCAGCAAAAGAGCAGATTGGAGCTGCCATTAAAGCCTCCACTGACAAGAAAATCTGGCACTTCATCCCTGAAGAAAACTATCCTGTGTCATTGTCCTTACTTCTGGCCAGGGCACGAAAATGTCCTCTACAGCAAAGATGTTAACAAAGTGTTAGGATGATAGCACCATTCTGATAAAGCAGGAACATAGCGCTGGTTGGGAGTCTCTCTTCCTATCTACCTCTCCCCTTCTCCCCCACTTTTGATAGAGAAATGGGGAAGAGAAGGAGGAATGTGATTTTTGCTAGTCATCTGCATTGTCACACTATGCGAATCCTGTGTGGATTTCATATAGATTCAATATCAGCAAAGGTTTTCTTATTCTGAGTTGCTTGCAGGATCAGGATTAGTTGCTTTCTTAGCATCTCTTATAGATATTATAGGATTGTCTGAATTCTTATTAAACAGCAAAACTAAAAGTAACACATCTTATTCTTCAGCAATGCTGTGAGACAAGTAAAACAAGCAAAATATTTAAAACTTCCCTTACTAGAGGGTTAAAAAGATATCAACCTTTTATATTGATGTTCTGAAAATAATGTAAGTATGCCCTCAGGTCTTCAGATGCATATTTAATGGTAAAAAGAAGAATGTATGAAACTGAGTAAATTCTGCATGCTGTCAGGTATATGTGAGGAGAGGGTATGAAGCAGGCTTTTATTTACCCCCTGGTAACAGTGGGTTCATTATTAAAACGTTATGTAGATTGGCTTGTTAGAGGGCTATTTCAGTTGCTTTACAGGTGGATTTCCTCTCTATTTTTATTAGATAATCATTTCATGTAAAGTTTTGTTACAAAGCTAAGGACTGTAAGATCATAAATGCCTTTGAATAAGGCAAAAGCATGGCGTATTTCTGTTAGCTCCAAGGTGTTAACTACTGGCAAGATGTCAGGTGTTAGTGATGCTTGGGATACAACATCCCTTGTTGGGCCTTTCTTCTCTTGCCCCCTCCCTTTCTTTTTCACTAGATATCATGTTTTCACTCCAGCATTAATTTAAATTTGCAATTTGGGAATTGAGGAATGTAGGCAGAGTTAAAATTCCAGGCACAGTGAACAGGTCTACATGGACAACTGAATTAACTATTTGAGTCCAGGGAAATCTTCTCTCATATAAACAAATAACACTTCTGTTTTAATGTGAACTACTGAAATATAATGGGAATACACTTAAAAATGTCATTACCTCTTCATTTTTCTCTCAGTAATCAGTGCTTGTTATTTTAACGGTTGTGAAGCAGGGTGTTTCAGGGTAAGTAGCTACCTGAGGCAGGGGTTTTTAAGGTGATTAGTTGCCTGAAACAGTTTTCCTTGCTTATAGGACTCTGGTAAACCCGCTGCTGAAACAGTTGATGAGAAGTAGCAAATAGATGAAACTTTCCCTCTAAACATGGGCTTCCCTGTCATAGAAGTCATTCAGATTAAATTTTTTCGTTAAAAGTCTGAGGATTTGACTTCTGTGAACTCAGCCCGAGTTTCTGTTGAACGTTTTCTGTTACATCAGATGTCCCTCCCCATTGAGTCTTTCCGTCGACTTTGGGCTTTATTACAGGTCCGGTTACTAGCAGCGTGACTGCCTTCAGTTAGGCCCTTGCTCTGTGAGCGAGCTCTTCTGTCAGCAGTGCAGGGGGAAGGGGTTCTACAGCTGTCCTCTGCCTCCTTCCCCACTGGGAGTCAGGTGGTGGTATTAACCTGTCACTTCTTCTTATAGAAGTTTTACGGTGGGGGGGGGCAGAGGCTGGAGTAAACTAAAGTAAAAATATCAGTGCGATGCCTTTCTTCATGTGGAAACATCTGTTTTAATAGGGTTTAAAATGCCAGCGAGGGGTGGCAGACATTTTTAACATGCATGGGACTCTATTACTATGTTAAAGAAATAAAACCAACTTCTGCGAAGCTTGGGTTGTGGGGTTTTTGCTTGTTGGTTTTTGAACTGATTTTTGAGCAACTGCTCTCTATTGCAGGGAAACTGCTGGAACTACAGTATCTAGCCATGTGGCTCTTAAGAATCCCCACTTCTAAATTCAGTCATTATTATTTACCACAAATATAAGCTCATTGCTTTCAACTCATAGCTGTTTGTAGTAATTTCAAAATCTCTTAACTAATTGATACTGCAAGCTGATTAGAATACGATGTGCTTTGTTGACTGTAAATCCAATATTTAACAGTACATACTGCATCTCTGGAGATCATAAAGATTCTACTCGTGATAGGTTTCACTCAAATACACAAAACAAGAGCTTGAAAAACAGAAATAATTCTGGTTTTATGTAGGCTTTCATACCAATTTTCAAAGTACACTTCCAGATGAACATTCAAGTGCTTAATATCAATATTCATGAAGTTCTGGTCATACTTACCTACATTTTTTTGAAGGGCTCACCAGGTAGGATCTTCTCCATTATGGGCAAGTAAGCAGGACCTGACTTGCATGTGTGGTCTCAAACTTTGGTGCTTCATTCTGGCAGCTATAATAGGCCTGTTATTTTTGAGAACTAAATTCTCAAGTGACTTACCCAAGGTCACACAGGAAGTCCATAGCAAGACTGAGTCTCAATCCATTTTTAATCCTTGGGACTACCCTTGCATTTGGCTTGATCTACAGCCTTAAAGAGAAAGAACAGATTTATCATTTAGCAGTTACTATTCCTTTCAGTTTAACTATTTAAACCATTTCATATTTATTGTCTTGAAATACTTGTACTTTCAGCAAACAAGTGGCAATATGCAAAACTCAATTTTCTCTTTAGTCATTTTTGGATGGTATTAAGATAGTATCTTCACTGGTGATGCTTCCTGTCTGCATAGTCAATGTTGATGTAATGATGTTCCACTGAAGTAGAACTTTATCTTCTGTCTTTGTTTTTTGTATTCCCAGAATTTAAGTTCAATGCTGTGTAGGTAGACAAAAGTAAAAGACGACAGGAGGGAATTGGCTTAAGATCTACACTGTTAACACCAACATCCCTACTCCGATGTGTGGGGTGTTTAGAAGACTGTTTTCTTAGAGGTTAACATCTGGGCAGAGATGATTTAATCGGATATTGGTTTTGTTGGGACAGTAATGACTAAAGAAGAGTCTCAGCATGTGGCTGGTATTTCTAATATTTGAAAACGATTGCTAGTAAATAAAAAAAACCTGTAAGTCCTCCTTAAAACAAAAATTCCCCAGAAAAGTGTAAATAAATGTCAGGCCTGGAAAGTCTGCTTGACTGGGACAAACACATGCCAAGTCTAGGTTTTACCACCGCTACTGTTTGTCACAGGGGGCTGCTGCTGCTAAGGCAGAGCCGTGTGGGAAGTGGCTATGGGTGTGGGTGGGTGCCGCTCCTGCCTGCGGGGCCTGGGCAGCGAGGGGCAAGGCGGGTGTGGAGAGCAGTCTGGTATCTTCATTAGTTGAAGATGTGTGGTTAGCTCTAGTCAAGAGACAGTGCGATAGATCAGTTATGATAGGGACTCTTTCTTGTTGAGGGAAATGCTGTTTGAAATCTTCAGTAACTAAAAAAAAAAATCAGCAAAAACCTAAGCACACCATGGAGAGCAGAGGGATGTATGCGTGAGTGGGCAGGGGTGCATGGGCGAGGCAAAGAGCGTGTGTGGGAAGGAAGGAGGACGGAATAGGGAAGGGAGTAGTCTGCTTCTCACTGAAGGCCTGATACCTTATTTCTCATGCACCTTGGTGGCCTTCCAGGGAGTGATGAATCTGGTCCCTGGTTGGCTGCATGAGAAGATCACAGTGGGAAATAGCTTTGACCTCAGTTGACTAGATGATGCCTTGAAACACTGGAACTGTTGGGGGATTCTATAGGGAGTTCTGTGTGTGTAGTTTTCTGTAATGCTTTCTGGTTCCATGTTACGTTGGCAAGTTTTTTAAACCTCTCACTAAGCCATTGCCTCTGTTCTGATCGAGTCAATTTCTTGAGCTAATTATCAAACACACAGGTATTTCTCACAGTCTTGGTTTGCTTTTCTGGCTGTCTAATTCCTAGTGTCTTATTTTTAAGTTATTCGGAAGAGTAACAGAAGTTTGATATTTTTAAAAACTGTTCACAGTTGTAGCTTTTTAATCTTTACTTGCCCTCCTCTTTTAAAGAAGGAATAGGGTTATTTTCAGTTATCCTTTTGTGTTGAGCCTCAGTTTGTTTATTTAATAATCTGTTTGTCCCTTTCTTGCATAGATAATTAGAATTCCTGTGTGGAAGTCGAGGAAAATGGGAAGCCCAGTCAAGAAGAGTGAGACTTGACGGATAAAATACTGACTACAGTTAAATGCAGCATAGCTTTATAAATCTATTTCAGTACTCCTGAGAAAAATACTACCCCCATCACCACAGTATGTAAGCACCTTTCAGGCAGTAAAAATATATGTACTGAGTCTTCTCTTCCTGTATCTGGGCCTGCACATCTGATTCCTTGTGTGAGTACCCGACAGCTTACGTTCACATGTTAGGAGGATAGGTGGTGGTAGAGCAGAAAGAAGAAATTTGCAAAGTTTGTATCTTTACGTGTGGAGTAGCTGGGCAGTGATTCAAATGTTGCAGTTGGTTGGTGCTGAACATATTAACCAGGGTGCTTTAGACTTGTACATTTGTCCCCAAAGGAACCCCAAACAGGGAAGAAAGGAGGCTTTTTTACTTTGCCTCTCTCTGTGCTTCTTTCTAATGCCATTACTGTAATGTAACTGTATCTTTTATTTTAATATGCTTTTTCAGAGCAACAGAAGTTAACTAAAAATATGCTTTCTCATCTTTGAGAAGTCAGTACTGTTTGAAAGCAGCCTGTTTCATTTCCCTCCTTTTCAGCTGTCATTCCCAGCTGTCACAGTCTCATTGATGTGAGGACTTTACCCCTGTTGTTGCAAAGCAGTTTGGTTAACAACTGCTGTCACCCAAAGGTTAAAACCTGAAAACTGGCATCCTCTGTTGCTTCCCTTACAAATGTTTTCTTTCTGTTTGGTAGCATCTCCCTCGTTGCTGTGCCTTCAATGTGTTCCATCTATCCTAGTTTTGGAGAACTATGTAAAGCAAATTAACATGTCTAATGATGAATGTATTCTTCCGGATGTGTTAGGGGGCTCAATTATGACTGAGGAGAGAGAGTAAAAAAGATAAATTCTATCCTGTGCTGAGATGACGTTCCATCCTATCCAATTAGGATCTGCAAGTATGAGTAGCAGTCCTTCTTGAGTGAAAGGACATGTAAAATTACTTCTTTAAACACTAAGAACCCCATATGATATTGGAGTGTATCAGAAGGAAAAGAAACAACTCTTCCTTAACTATCTCTTATATACTTCTTTTAAGTATGTTTTTGGATTTGATGCCGATATCCTCTGCCTTTCTGCAAGCTCTTCTGTTTTTTAGCTTGTCACAAGTTAAGCATTAGATCAGGAACATTAGAGGAGCTGGCAAGAGTGCTGGAGATAAATGGATTATAAACCTGGCCTTTCACTGTGATCCTGAGAGTGACTTTCATGGATGACCCTTGAAATAAAGGGGTTAAAAGAGTCTGATGTGGTAGAGAGAGTATTTTTACCTATGAACTAGTGTGCCTGTCCTCATTAGGATCAAATGTTACTTGGGCCAGTGATGCTAGGGAGCACCTTCAGTTATTGTGATACGAAATGTTTTCATCATTTCAGCAAACATCCCTTTTCAAATTCTGTCTGACAGACACTGAGGGCAGTTTCCTGTTCCATTTTGTAGAGACATCTGTCCACAGAGTGTATATGGGAGAAAGCGAAATGAAATTACAAAGCATCACAAATGTGTCATGATTGAAAAAGGCCTGGGGAAATCTATTCCATCTGAAAAAGTGCAAACTAAAGAACAGAAAAATCAGACCTTAATTACAGGGCTTAGGTTGCTTTTTGCGAAACTGGTAGATTTGACCGAAAGAAGCAGGTTGGATTTTTGTTTGTCTTCCTAACGTCTTCGCCCTCCCCCAATCTAACATAATTTTTTCTTAATGCCCAAAAACATAAGGGAGATGAGTTGTCTCCTTTTTCCTAAATACACTTGTTTTTAAACAGTTTTCTCAGTGCTTTGAGGAATTTCTGCCTTGTGTCCTTTCAGGTATGCATCAGATTTTCCTTCTTCCCACCTTCTAGTCCATTTTATTCTTTCTCTTAAGTTCCTGTATGCTATCTACTGTAAGTCATGTGAAGTTCTAAACTGGAAAAGGAGGTACTATTCAGAATCTGTAACCTGTTTATTCTTCTGTCCTGCTTTGTTTATGTCTTTCTAACAGCCTTTCCTTTTTTTCCCTTGTATTCCTGGTACAACTATTCGGTAAAGTCAAGCGAAATAGAACTAGCCACATACTACTGGATTCATTCTTATGTTATTGTTCACAGGAAGGACCTAGGTACAGTTGGCCCCGCAAAGAGCATGAGGTGGTGAATAAGGACTTTGAAGCAGATTTGGAGCTGTAATGACTGGCTTCCTTCCCTGCTGCTGTCCCTTCCCCTTCCTTGCAAAGCATTTTCATTTGAAAAACTAAGGTGTGGTCATCGGGCATATCTGTTTTCAACTTCCAGTAATTTTTTGCTCACTGCTGAGCTACACCATAATTACATATGCAAATGTAGTATTTTTTTTCCCCTCTTACCTTGTAGATGTGGGAGAGAGAGATAAGGTTGCAGAGTACCGCCAGGGATGGTGCTGCTGTTAAGGAGGTGCTACAGATGGCCACAGAAGGAGAGAAGTACTTGTCCTGCAGGACAAGACTCGTGGGGGATTTGGAACTTCTGTGACTCAAAGGCAACAAGAAAACACTATTCTTGCCAACTTTAGATAGGAGCAGATTGTTGGATGATTTGTTATTATAACTTATTTCGATACATTCTAGCTACTGAGAGTGAATTTGCATTCACAATAGGAATTTGTTTTGTAGACATACATATGTGTAGTTATTACATGCAATAATTTAATCTATTAGGCTGGCTTGAACGCTCCCTGTAGTAACACAAGGTAAATTTCTGTCTTTCGTAGCAGTGTTATAATGATACTAAAACCACAGAGACTAACTCTATGGAAAAGACTATTCTGACAACTTCTGCTCTTCATGGTAAGGCTTGCCTTGTACTTTTTCCAGATTTTAAGTTGACTGACATACTGTATTCCTGAAACCCTAAATATGTCTTACAACAAAGAGTGGAAGTAAGATAGAATCAGTTCTATATTGCAGTGAAAATGCTGGGAGACTCTTTCTGCACAAAAATTGAATAATAACTTAAACAGAAATGAGAAGCAGAATGGGTAGTTGTAGCATCGGAAAAGGGAAATAGTTCCAGTGACACATAATGCAGTATAACATGCCATAGTTCTCTGTATTTCATCACGTGATTAATCATGCCTTCAGGGATCAGCCTGTATAGCTGATGTGGTAGTTACACGATGGAGAGGGACGATTTAAAAGGATGAGACAGGTTTGTACCTCAGCATGTGAGTGACTAAAACTAGTGGCAGACTTTCTGTTTCTGTGAGCTAAGCCAGTTCACACAAGAGGGACAATTTTAGCTTTCCAGCTGCAAAGGATACAAATAGACTTATTTGAATAAAAGTCATGACAGACAACAGAGCTTTATGATCCTGACAGAAAGTTCTTACAAGGTATTTGATGCAAACTGTTGCCTGTAGATCTGATGCACAAAAAATATTTTTGCCAGTACTGCCTGTGACTCTGCTGAGACGCTTTCCTTCAGAAACAAAATAAGTAAGGTAGTTAAGAACTCCAGCAAATATGGGCATTTTCTTTATTTTGGTATGAAGTGGCAAGCCTTCTCCATTTAATTACCCCAACCTCTTTAAAAAAAAAAAAGTAATTAAAAAGCTCCTTGTTATGGAGTATGATATGCAAATCATTTAACTGCATTTGGTTTTGCATATGTATGGTGTCACAACAGTTTGGGATATATGAGAGAATATACGACTTCTTAAAAAAATCTGAGTTCTGAGCAGGTAAGAAAACAGAAGTGCTGAAATTGAAAACTTGCCAAATGTCTTGTTCTAATAGTTTACAGTTGCTTATATTTAGCCCTTATTTAATCTTTCTAACTTTGCCAATATTTTTTAAGCATTTTGAAGGTCTTGTATAGCAAATCCTCATAACAGAAAGATGTTTGTGACTTTTCAAGTTCCAAGATGCTCACTTACTGAGTAAAGCCTTACAGGTTCGTGCCTTAATGTATCTTAATAGGCATCCTAACTAAGCTTCTTTTTTCTTTTTTTTTTCCTAAATGTCTCCCCAGCCTATCTACCTTTAAAGAACTCTTATGTCTTTCTTCAACCACAGGAGCATTAAATAGGACTGCAATCAAATGTGTGCCTTGTTGGTTCTTGGGTCTACTATTGAAACACTTTGTAGCTGAAGTGTGCGTGCGCATGCGCAACCACGTGTGCTGTTTTCCTGCCTTTTCCTTTTGTCTGTCAAGCTTCTGGCTGATAGCAGATTAGCCATCTGAATGTGGGCAGCAAAGAGTAATGGGCTGCGCAAAATGCCTGAGGCTTCTTGCATACAATAAAATGACTCCATTATAAAGCAAAAAATGACAAGCCTACCATGGAGGGTATCTGTACTGGGGAGATGGAAAGAGTAGCCTTTGGTTTATGATCACCTTAATGGGTGTAAAATAAACTTCATTTTTCTCAACTGTCAAAAGTATTCCTAGGTGCTTTACAGGGGAGTGCTGAAGATCTTTCTAGCAGGAAAATACCGATGAGCTAAATGAATGATGTACTACTTGCTGTTCCTGCTTGCTATATATGTGTGGGGGAAGGAAGGGAGTAATAGCATGGTGGCTCAGTTGCATTTTCACCTTGCAGGTGTATTTTTTTTTTGTTTCTTTTCAGTTTTTTATTTTGGTTAGTTACAGCATTACATAATCTCCCCTGCAGAAGTGTGTTGGGTTTATTGAGTCTTTTGGAAGATGTGCTAATACAGATTTGAAGGAAATTGGCCAGGAACATGGCTGACTGAGACAGAGGGAATCCAGATGTTGGAGGAGGACATAAAATATAAAGTATAGTGAGTTGAATCAAGCAGAGCCACAAGTCTGTGTGCAGAAGCAGTAGCAGGAAAAATAGCTAGGATTCCTATCAAGGTTTTGACAGTTACACTTAACCACTATAAGAATCTGGTGTTTTAAAAAAACCAACCTCTCAATTGTCTACAGTTTACTGTATCTGTAAGCAGTAGTGGCTGTTCTTGCCCTCCTAACTTCCAGTTACAGCTTTCAAAAAGATTTTTTTGTTTGTTTGTTTTAGGGCATGCAAGCTCTAAAAGGTGCTTTCCTCCAAAAAAAAAAGGTGCACTGCTTTCATTTATGCTAAATGGAGGATCTTCCTGGATTGCATCTGCTTGGGAAATGAAGACAGCGTCTGACATATGTGGGCTCCAAACTAACTGGCAAGTCAGCATAAAATCAATTTGGTATATAGAATATGAAGGAATTATTAAAACTTGCAAAACTTGTCCTAAAATGCTTAATTTTAAAGAAACCTTTTGACTAATACTTGTTTTAGTCTGTCTTGCCTGTTGGAGTGTGTTCAGTATGTCACTGTGGATACAACTTAAGTGGACTCTGGAAATCTATGCTTTAGCAACAAAATGTACAAATTACAACTTTTAATAAATAAAATGGGAATACTGTTTGAGTAACCTTTGTGTTATTTTTCTCATTCTGTCAGCTGCTGCCAGGTCTCATTGTGGCTGTTCTGGATGTGTATTCCATCTGTTATATGGACCGTGTCCCTTGAAGATCTTTTAGCTGCACTTTACACACTTAACTCTTCCCCAGTCTCTTGGATTGATTTTCCTTAAGGGAAACCCGTCCTCAAAATGTGTATTTCATGTGTATTTCTTTCTCTCCCTTCCTCTCCCCCAATAAAGTCTGCCCCCCAAAGAAAAAGGAAACAACTGACAGTGATTTTGAGACCGATTATGCCACAGAGCTCCACATATGCTGCTCCCTTGACGGCAGTATTAATTCACTTTACGTGCATTTTTATTTTGCAGTTCAGAATTGTTTCTATGATCATATGAGCTTTTTATGGCGCTGAAGACTGTAGCTGCTTATGAAGGAAGCTGGCGATAAAACAAAAGCTTAGTTAACTATCTCTAACAGTGGGTAGTCTGTGACAGCTAGATGGTGTCAGCTAAAATATGTTCCAGGCTAGTTTATTAAGAGAGGATCTGTGGGGTTTTTCGCCTCTCCTCTTTCTTTGCCCTGTGTGATTGCTGTGGTTTACAGTAGGAAGCCACTAGTTTCTGCAGTCACAGGTGGGAAGGGAGGTAGTCACTGGTAGGTAATGCAAAGACATTTGAGTAAAAATAAGACAGTGAACTCTTATGGGAGAAGAAGGTAGCTACGTTTCTTACAAATCTTTCAACATCTGTGACTTATTTTGGCACTATGAAAGCAGTATGTTGCACATTAATGCAGCTTAGGGAAGTTGCATTTATAAATATGAATAAAAAAGATCTAGAACTATTCTTATCTCTTATGTGCTTTTTATAATCACACATCATACTGAGAAAGATATTGCTGCCTTAGACCCACCTGGCCTGACATGGCTACAGTGTTGTGCCATGGCTGGTTTTCAGGACAGATTTGGGAAGGTTGTAGAATACCAAAGACAGAATGGTAAAACAGTTGAAAGCTCAACTTCACTTAAACAGAAGGAAATGCAGGAAATACGGTTTTCATTGTCTTAAAGGTATTTAAGTAATAGAGAAAAATTATTCTTTTGGCAGATAGTTTTGCTTTGCTTGCAGTCTTCTGTGGTGTTTAGGCTACAACAGTGGAGTAGCTGGTTAAAATGTATGAGGAAAGTTTGCAGATATGAAGGGGTCTGTGCTAAATTATTCCAAACATTCATAAAAAGTCTTGTCATGGGGTATACCGTGGGCGGGGGTGGTAAACTTACTGTTCTTGCTTCCTAAAGTTGCATGATTGTTCTTAATCAGTGGCAAGTGATAAGGTATGTCAGTCTGTCCGACCAAGCTGTAGACCATTTCCAAATGTCCCTTTTGGCCAAATTCCCTGCAACCAGGAATTTTTGAGAACTTTAACTTGGTCTTGTACCTGCTAGTTTGAAAATAAACATTTAGTTAACTAGTGTGGTTGAGGCTCTGTATTTAAAAACACACTAGTAAAATATAGTCCTGGTACTAAAAAACAGGGTTATCTTTCAACCCAAAAGCTGTTAAAATTGATACTTAAGATTGCTTTGTCATTTCTCATTGGCAAGTATTAGCCTAGCAGAGTTGGAATCCTGAGTTTAGGACATGATAATTAGGGCCACCAGCCACAGAGCTATGGAGTGCGTGAGGTGGCATGGGGGAGAAATCTCAAACCTGGAATTTCATATTTTCAGGTTTAAAAGGTAACAAATTCAAAATATTTATCACTAGATTTAACTCTAAGTACAACGTATTTTAAAACTTCCTGTGGAAAAATTGTCTTTTGTTTGCTGATTGTGGTGAGGAGGGGGAGGCAGGATCTTAATGTCTCCTCTGTAAAGTATCTAATGTGTAAACTATGAAATTACAGAAGGCCTTGTACAAATGAGGGTACAATGCTTGACGCAAAATGAGATGCCTGGAAGATGCCTTCTTGTATCCTCCCTCAGTTCTGCTTTCTTCAGTCCTGATGGCCAACCCTTGCCTTAAGCTTTGACAAACGCAGTGTTGTTAACATGAGGAAATTCATAGGTTTTGCAGTGATTTGCTGTTGCTCCCTAGTTTGGCCCAGAACCATGTAATTACCTCAGTTTTATTTGTCTGCTGTTTTCCGTAGGTAGAACAGAAATGTGTTTCTGCAGTAGAAGAATTAGAGTATCTGTTTGTTATCTGACTGAGATATTGCTTGTTTCCATCTTTATCTGTGTGTAGTAGGCCCTCTGTGAGATTTCTTTTCTGTGAATAGAAAGAAGAGTCTCTTAGATGTGCTTCAGAGACAAATGTTAAAAAGCCTCATGTTTTTTCCTTATCCTAGAATCAAGTAGTTCTTATGAGAAATTAAAGGCATCAGTACAATGTTGCTCTCCCTCCTGGATGAGGTAGTGAACTTAGTCATGCTGTCTCATCTAGCTGCCCAAGAACTTCAGGATTTTAAGATATGCAGAGCTACAGTGTATTTCTATCTCCTTTCTTCTCCCTCCTCCTTTTCCAAGAAAGTCTATTTTAGAGAAGGGGAAAAAACTGCTACCAAAAAACCCAAGCCCAACAAAAAAGCCAAGTCAGTGTGTTTGAGCTTAAATAAGGCTTATGATTATCTCTGCTATAATAATAGGTGGTTTAGGTTTCTTGGAGCAATTCTGCAAAACCTATGTGACTGTTGCAGAGTACTTCAGTGGACATTGTCTGTTATAGTCAGGAACTCTTTAATTTGGGTAACTTGCAAAGACTGACATGTAATCCTTAGCAGATCAGCCTGTAATGTATGAGAACAAGGAGCGTTCAGCTCTGTTTTGGAGGAAGCATGTGTTCAAAATCTTTCAGATTCATTCACATATGCTTGCCCAGAGATTTCCTTTTGATTCATAAGGGTGTTCTGGAAAACCACACAGCCAAAAGCATGTTGATATTGCTGCCTTGATGCTATTGATAATATCTAATCAATACCTCTGGATTATTTTTTTTTTTAATTGAATCTTATTCCTCTGTACCTCACAGATTCTTAAACTATCTGGTAGCCATCACAGCCATCTACAAAACTCAGAATATTCTAAAACTAATAAGCACTGCACCAACATGACAAATCTGTTCATTCACACAACGTGATAGAACAGGAAGGATTTCCATACTATCCCGAACATGACCTGCCAGTCATTAGGAAAGCAATGTGCTTTCTTCCCACTGGGGGACAGAAGGGATCTGGAGAGAAGCAAGACCTGTCTTGCCTTGTGATGCCTGTGTTGTTGTCCTCGTCATATCACGTGAGGAAGAACAAGGTTTTTTTAGTCATCTCTCCTGTCCCAAACCCTTTAGAAGTGTATCCTTGTTTTTGATGTTTTTCTCCATTTCTGCAAGCAGGACATTCATGGAAAGGCTGTTACGTGTGTGGGTTTCCATTTAGGCATGAGAGCTCTGGAACAAAATACTCGGTCTTTGAGATGATGTCAATCTTCTATTTAAATTGGATTCTTAGTTATTCATGGGGGAAGGGTGCAGATGAAGAAGTCATATTGGGCATCTGGAGGTTTGAGAGGGCCTATTCCCTTAGCCGAAAAGAACAAGCACGTTTTGTGCTTCCTTGAGAGGTTTTTTTCCCATTTGTCAAAAGGATAAAGGCTGTCTTCTGCCCAAAGGTTATTTAAATTGATGCCTGAGTGAATGAGATGAGAGCATGTAATGGCAAGTAATTCCTGTTGGCTAATGGTGCACATCCCACTAAACACGGGCTGTCTTGCTACTTCCTTGAGAAGCAGCCAGTTATGGGTCCTATGTCTTTCATTACCAAATTGGATGCCGTTGGTGGAAACCTCAAGGAATAGAGGCTGCTTTTTGGTAGATGCACTCAAAATGCCTCGGCATAGGAACTAGGGGTAGTAGTAGGAGATCTTGATGCACTACCGTTCAACTTTGGGGAAGTCAGGGTTGCTAACAAAGTGACAGAAACCCGTCTGTTTGCCAGCTACAGCAAACCAGCATCCTTATGTGAAAGCATCTGCTGTAATAAAGTGAGGTTTGAGATTTTCTCCAGTAGTCTACTGTTTACTGGTGGCAACATGCTATATTATATGTAATACATAAAGGCATATAGTTGTTCCTAGGAAAACATTGCCTCGCAAATGCCGCTTTTTAGTGAGTAGACCTCTTCATCTGCAGTAAAAACAAATAACAACTTGTTTGCTGAGCTGTGACCTGTTTTGGAGTGACAGTCTTGCAGCTTGCTGAATCGACAGCTGGGCTTACCACTGTGCTGCCTGTAGCTGAGAGCGCGCTTCACAAAGGCTTTGGAAGAATACATTTGTTTTCCTGCGCTGTTGTTATTTCTCAGTGGGTTTTCAGTTGCCGCTCCCCCACTTTTCATAGCCCTGAAGCTGCCTAGTCTGCCACTGTTTCAAGTTAGTTTCTAATGCACCTTCTTTAAACATCCGTAATGAAGGTTGGAAGACTCGAATAATATTTGATAAACTGAGAAAATCAATGAAAAGTTATTTAATAAAGCTTTTTGAGCTCTCTGGTTTAGCTAAGTGATTTAAACGTGAGGTTTTTTCTACTTGAATTAACTGATCAACCTGTAGTCAGGTAGAAAAAACTGGGTTTTTTATAAAAGGGGAAGGCATATAAATGCTTTGTTCAGACCTTCTTTTTAATAATAATTCAATATTCTGCAGATGAATTATGTGAGTTGACATCAAGAATCTGGCTAAAAAGGAAAATTACTCATCATTTCTAGATGAGACAGTGCCAGTTGTGAGGATTAAATGCTTGTCCAGAAATTATGTTATCTCTGAGGTAAATTTTTGCTAAACATGCTATGAAATATTCTTGGCTGGCACAAACTATATGTCGATGTCTGTGGCGATGGGGGTTTAAACTAGTTCATTTTAAATCCTAGCAAGCAGCAGCTGAAACGCTGCCGAATGACCTTTGACATAGGGACCCATGAATGCCCCAAGTATGATTTCACTTTCACCACGTTCTTTGTGAATCTGAATGCTTGTCAAATCAGATGTGTGTTTAGACCTTTTCACTGAATGTGCTTGGAGGGAAAGAACAAAGCCTGGGGTCAACTTGGCATAATCCCTGCGTTTATCTTTATTCTATTATAGTGGCTTGTGGGGGATGGAGTAACTATTCTCTATGAGGTGAAAGTGCAAGTAGAGTGTAGGTAGGCTATCCATCTTTTCTTCTAGACTTTCCCAACAACCTAGCTGATCTCCCATGATTTACTTGTGTTAATGTACAGCTGACTAGGCAGATTGCTGGTTGATCCATGTGATCTGCTATTTGTTCTACCCATCGCTATTTTGTAGCTGCTGCACCTATCCGCTGATGTAAACAAACACATATAGCTTGTCTTGGGTAGCACATGCAGAAACGGGTCTGTGGCACATGGCGCTTTGTTCTTCCCAGTGGAAATGGGAGAGAAAATAACCGGATTTTTATACTACAACTACTTCTGCCTCAGCGCAAATCATCTTTTTATTTTAGGAGATGAACAGCTTCATATACTGTACGGTACATATGTATTTTTTTGCTTTGGCAGGCTATTAGTCATACTCAAGTAAGGAGTGACTAAGTCTGTTATTACCCATTCAAATTGGGAAAGCCTTTGTCTCTAAGGGAAGAACCGTAGAGTTCTACTAAATGATTGTTATAGACTTTTTGCGGTATTTTTAGATTTTACTCCTGTGTTAGATTCACTTCACAATACAGGATTGTTTCTGTGTGGAGCTGGAGTGGTCTGAATCTGTAAACGAGCTATTGTGCAGTAAAGTACAAGTGGGTGGAGGAACTATATGACAAAAGGCCTAGTTACCTTTACAGTTTGTTCGCTGTACCTCATACACTTTGTTTCAGAAGAAAAGCACTATTCAAAGACTTGAGTATAAGGAGGCAGTCTTTCACACGAGGCTTGTGGGAAATTTCTCTCCAACTTGTGGGTTTTCAGCTTGTGTAGATTTACCCTGTGCCTTCTGAGGCTTTGCCCGAAACGGCTTAACACGTCTCTCTGAACACCCTGCACCTCGCGGGGTGAGCACTTCCTAATCTGATACTTCGACCAGTATTTTCCACCTTACGTGTGCACTTGTTTGGGTTTTTTCTGTTTACTTTTTAATGAAACTTTGCAAAGTTTATTTTTAAGTAAAGAGGGGATTTGGTTGGTTTTAAGGGCTTCCAAACTAGGAAATAACTCGCCCTCATTAACTTCAGAGATTGAAAGCAACATTAAGCAACAAGGGGAGATCTCTCTCTTTTTTTTTTTTAAACTAAACCTAATAAGATTCATTATGAAAGTATGAGTGTGCTTTTTTATTTTTTAAACTAAACTTTGAAGCTTGATGTTCTTTGTGTTAAGTCTGCAGTTCCCTTCGGCTTCTTCCACGCGTTTCACTGTTTACTTTCTCTTTTCATAGCTTAGTGGATAAGTGCTTAAAAACCTGTTCCTTCTGCTTGAAAACAAATATGCTTCACTCAGCACCCAATTTTCAGATTTAAAACACTTTCACACGAAGACTTGCTGATGAGCTGGATGGTTCTTGCGGTTGTTTTTTTTTAAAGGAGAATGGAGTTATTTCAGTCCACCTTGGAAGAGAGGAGGAGGAGTGCTCTGGGGAGAGCAGGGCTCTGCTTCTCTTGCCCGACCCAGGCGAGCTGGGGTGGCTGAAGAGGAGGAGCGGCTGCTCTGCTCCTCTGCTGGACGTGAATACCCAGAGCAGGCTTCTGCTTCCATCGCAGAAGCAACTGAAGGAGTCGCAGCCTGGCATATGAGCTGGAACTAACAGGCTCCAGCCCAGCAGAGTAATTTTAAAATGAAGTAGTGGAGGCCTGGACCTATGCCCACGTTAGCTGTTTGTGCTACGGAGGCAGTAGCCACTGGCAGGAGGGCAGAAGATGTATTTGGGGTTAGGAAGCAGTCTGATAGGGTTTCAGTAATGGCTTTCATTCCTTGTTAGTCGCATTCTTTCAAGTTTTGCATGTGTTGGAGAGAGACATTTTCAGCCTCTAGTCTGCCTAATGCTACCAATAACTGCTCTAAGAGAGTAATTCTGGGGAACCTACTGTCATCATCATCTCTTGCTGCTTTAAGGAATAAGTTTAGTGCCTTTGTTCAACACTGCCAGGGTAATTTTGCTCATAATCTCAGACAGGCTGAGCAGCATGGTGTGCTTTTTTGTGTGGGTTCCCCCCAATTGTTCACCCTCCCCCTTCCCTTTGCAACCTGCCATACTCTACTTCTTTGGAAGTTGCACTTACATACCTGAGTGTCACCAGCCTGCATCTCGAAGCCTACGTATCTGACTGTAGTGTCTTTGTGGCATGCTTGGTTTAATTGTATAACATTAATGACAGCAAGAACTTGCATCTTAAAACTCCTTTACTCTTGCAGGCTGGAAACCAGTAAGTTATATCTAGAATATCCACCTACAAATACATGCCACAACATTTACTGTTTCACAGTATAGCAAAACTCTGAACAATTTCACTGTAGCTGAGTGAAACTGATACATGTGTTTCAGAGCTGTTTATGAGCTCTCATCTGTTAATCTTGGGTAGTTGTAAATATTACCAGAAAATCCTTTGCTTGTATTAATCATAACTAAAAGGCAACAGTCAAATGTTCACTTTTGCAATATCAAGGGGTTTTTTAATTGGTAAATCAAACCTCCCTTTCTTAAAATGCCACTTATGCTGTTATATAATGGCAGCTTTTCTTCTCTTATTTCTGCCTCCCTCCTCTTCTGTCAGGCTATGAAACTACATGCTGTGTAAGAGTTTCTCTTTTCTTTATGTTCCCTTTTTCAAGACTGTTTCAATCTTGAGATGTTAAGGGAGGTTTTCTAGTAACTAATGCTTCCATGGCTAGTCTATTGGCTGCCAAATCTGGTGTGTTCTCTTGGGTTGTTTGTTTTTTTTTAAATTCTAGTGGTGTGAAGGTGGGATTTGGAGAAGCAGCTCTACCAGCTGTGAAGTGAAAAGGCTGAACTGGAGGAGCAATGCTGAAGGAAACAAACCTGCTGTTTCATACCTAGTTGCAAAGTAGTACATCCCTAGTTGCTCTTGGGGTCTTCCAAGAAGCTCAAAATAACTGTGCTCCTTCTGCCAGCTTCAGGTGGGAAGACATGCAACAGAGAGATGAAGCTAGGGAGCAAATTAGTGGCAGAGCAGGGAACAGCCAGTCAAAGCTGCTATTAAGCAGCATTTTTTTTAAGTGATATGAATATTAAGGAAGTAACAGCACACTTGTTTTTGGAACTTATAGAATGCTAAAAATCCATCACAGAACCAGCAAAACAATCTAGCTGTGTGCTGCTGATCTAATTTCACAACTGATCACAAATGCAGTTTAGTTTAGAGGCAGCTATATACTTCAGTAATACCAACAGTTGACAATTCAGGAATGTAAACTTAACATGTCTGATCTTACATTTCTCTTACTGTGTTAAACACAAGTGCATGGGGGAATAAATGAACTCTAACGTGCCTTAAAGGCTATCTAATTTGGAACAGTTTAGACCATAAAGGCACGGGCAGAAGTGCATTCAAAGCTGCAGTTCCTGGCAGAATAGCTGACCAGAAGCCTGCCATGTGGGAGTCCTTCAGCTCATCTGCCCCTGCAACTTGCCACACTGCAGAATCTTGCTAATTTGGAAAGTCTGCCTTCCAAGGCCTGGAGCCCACTGGTGTAAAGCGTTCCTTCAAACTGTGCTGAAATCTACATTTGCAGTAAGCCACTGTGCCCTGCTATAGTTTTGAGCTCTTAAAGAATGTGTGTTGAACATGTGAATGGCCTCATCTTAAAACGTAAAAGAAGTGGTTTTGGCCTCAGGTTTCCCTCTGGGGACAGTGGAGTTGAGCCCTCTAGCATGTCTGCCTACTGACAGCCCCAAGGTTTTTGTTCTTACTTTGAGCTTTAGCTAAATATTGTCATTTGGTTATGTTGTAGAATACTTCATTCCAGAAAGAAAATTAGAATTTACCTCACCTTTTCAGTTAAAACTGATTTTGATCCTATTTAAGTGGTAACTACCAAAGACTTAAACGAGCTGACAGCTCTGCACTGCTAGTATTGTGGAATTTTTTTCTGGGGTTTTTATTTGTTGGTTGGTTTGTTTTTTTTTTTTTTTCTTGGAGCCAATCCTGTCCCAGTAGTTAAGAGGGAATACAGGACAATCAAAATAATTACAAATTTATGTGCTCAGGTGAAATACCAGAGACGTTGCTACTGGGAATGCCTTGACAAATTATTAGATAAAGGAAATAAAATTCTGCTAGCAAAGGTTTAGGGAAAGTGTTAGCTCTGGTGGTCATGATGAAATCTTAGTAAAAGTGTGGTAATGACAGCTTTTGTGAGGCTTCAAGAAGACAGATTAATGCAGAATCAATGTCACATTATTTACAGCAATATTTCATTCAGATCTCCCTGTAACTGCTGCTTGAATCTATGCTTTTACATCCTGGTCCTTGACTGAAAATCATTCCTGGTCAAGCTAGCAGGCAACCCAAAGGAGAAAGAACTAATGAATTGTAGAGACAGGTGTCAGTCATCCTCTACCCTGGAGAATCGTGGTCACTAAGAAAGCTGGGTGTAGATGAACACCTCAATAGGCCAACTGTTGGCATCTCAAGGGTCAAGAACGTAGCCTGTGCTTTTGCTCTTCTGTCCTTTTCTGTGACTGTGTGATATTGAGGGGCTGAGAGAGAGGATATTAGCCTGCATAATTGTCGAACACGTGGTCCCAGTGTTATTCTATGGGCAAGTAATTGATGCGGTCCTTGGCTCTGTCAACAAGTGGATCTATGGAAGACGTAGGATGCAGAGATTATCCTCTGTATTTATTTTATCTCACAATTGGGAGATTAAGAACAAGTGGTCAATTTACAGCAATTCAGGGAAGTGGTACTTTGTTGTCATACTGTAGTGTCTGAGCATGCCCTAACTCAAATTCTCCTGGCTTCTGTGGTGTAGGGTTTTTTCTTTTTTTAAATAATAGATTATTTTCTTTTGCTCAATCTTTAGTTAGTTTTCTAGTTTGTCAGTCCAGCACTACATATATATATATAGCAGCTGGTGAAAAAAGTGGCACAGCTATAATGCTTACTTATTAAAAAGAGAAATCCTTGTCAGCCCTTCCCTGCTCACACAGTTCATGAATGGGGGATATTTTCCCTGACCAGTTGTGTGCTGGAAATCATTCAGATGTGTTGCTAATTTTGAAGACAACTTTTGTAGGGCAGAATCTCTCCCTCCTTATGTATATCTAGAAACTATTTGCTTTTCACGCAGACTGAAACTTGTATGGAACGTAATTCAGGAATTCAACTCGTGCTCTATTAGCAGGCTTTCTTAGTATACTGACTCGCATTTTCTCATGAGAGTCCTTGTTTGGAAAAGGGTTTTTTTTAAAGGACCGTTCTCCCAGCAGTTGCTTACAGCATGTGTATGATTGGCCTATCAGCATGCCTATGTACTTTGGCTTTATAAACTGTAGGGTTGGCTCACAGACTAGAGCACCTAAATTTAGATGCCAGGGTGTGAGCTCATTGCTCGTGCTCCCATTATAGTCTGCAGAGACCTAGTCAGTGGACCTGAAGAGCTGTTCAGCTGACTGAACATAGGTATCTGCTTTAGGATGAGCAGAATAGTTCTTTAGATACCATTGATTATAGTAGGAACTTAGGCAGCTAGTTGATGTATAAATTCCTAAAACTAGGTTTTGTTAACTGTGAGCTGTATCTCACCCTAATGCTGTTTTAATCTCTAACAGTTGAAAAACTGTTGGATATTCTTTTTGCTATTAAAACTCCCCTTGTGAGTTCTCTCCTGTGTTACTTTCTTTTGAAAATGATAATCGTGGTTGAAATTCCTGAGTGCTAAAAGCTACATCTTGAAGATAATACCTGTCTCAATGCTTTCTCTAATAGTGTGATCTTAAGTATCTTTCGGTTCTCTGGGGCTCATAGACTGATATCTCAGTTCAGCTGGGAAGCAGGCTTGCTGCCTTCCCCCTGCCCCATGCACCTCCTTTCAGAACATCTTGGTGTTGAGCTGTGGCTGAACCCATCTGACTCAAGTGAGGTTTCTGCTATCTCATAATGGGAAACGAATGAGCTTCTTGCAATCAGTATGCTATCTTGAAGCCTTGTTAGGAAACAGCAATGAAATTGTTCTGTTTTCTCTTACTCAGTTGTGTATGCTATCAGAGTTGGTCACAACTAGCTTTTAACTTAAAATGTTAATTTCTGTTGATTACTTAAATAGCGCTTTTGTACTGGATTGATGATCACAAGTGAAACTGATGTGTGGGGCTTTGGTGTGCGGAGGTTTGGTAATGAGAAAAGCTGCTTTGAAGTGTGAGATGTCACTATGAAGAACTAAGATTATATATATTTTTTTTTAATAGCAGTGAATTTTTCAGTGCAATGGCCTCGAGTTCAATATGGTAAGAGTAATTGCTAGTTGTTTCACATCAAGGAAGAGTCAATTGTGTAACTGAGCAACTTAGACACAAAAGTGTCTTTTCTTACTTCTTTGTTCTTTCTTCCTATTATATTAATACTTTCTTTTTAAAGGTTTCTTCATAGCCAGAGAGGATCTCTCTGGATATGCAGGCAGCTTGTATTTTGTGATGTCCTCAATATTGAGAGTGCTCACTAACCACAAGATACATCTGTACTTAATTAGTGAAGTGGCTTGGGTGGGGGACACACAGACAAGAACTTGAAGAATGGTGCTTAAACAAATAGATGGCTTTAGTTAAGTCTCCCGTATTGTGCAAAGCTCTAGCTGAAATTCCTCCATCTTTTAACGTTCATACTGTACAGTGGTTTTTTTATAGTATTTTTGACTTTGTTTAAGGAGATTGAGACTTAGAACAGGAGTAGGTTTGCGCCATTGTAATAAAAAGGACTGGTGAAACGTGCAGTAGGTATCCTGTACGAATTCAACTTTTAACTGTCTTTTGTAAAATCTTAGATTCTGAGGTCAAGTGATGGGTTTGTTTGAACCATCCCTTCATGTGTAGATTTCTCAGGAGAAGACTAAGAGGACACTGTAACTCCCTTCTCTCTCTAACTTCATGCTGGTTTTTTTTCAGTGTCTTGTTCAGCAGATAAAAATTCATGCAGCCTGAAAGTACCTTCATGCTTCCTTCTCTTCCTTCCCATAACTGTATCAGAGTACTATCTGTCTACTTTGAAACAGTGGTTTGTATCTGTTTCTTGTGTCATGGCTTTTACTTGAGAATTGTCAGGTGATCTAAAATTACAGAGGAGCTAAGTCTATCTGCACAACTGTATGAGAAGTTTTGCATTCATTTCTCCAAATTGGCAATGAAAAGAACCAGTTGAATTTCACAGACTAAACACTCTATTAACCTATTTCTGTAGAAATCAAAATCTCTTAAAGTTACACACGACCTGTTGAAAGTCACCACGTTCCTTCAGTTGTCTCAAAATATGTTTGAGTGAAAATGGTGTATGCAATGTTCTCTTCTGATCCTTTTATGTTAGTGTAAATCTTAAGAAGTCTTTAAGAAATGCCTTATTTTTTCTCAAAAACATATTTTTAGCTGTTCCAGATATCCTTTTGAAGAATTCAAATCCACATGTTTGATAGTTAAACTTATGAAATGTAATATAAAAGAAACTGGTGGCCTGAAAATAATTTGTCCAATATGTAGCAGTAAGTGAGATTATCTACTCAGAAGGAATCTTCACTTACTAGCTTTTCATATTGATCTTTGGGGGATTTCAGTCTTGAATAGCTAGCTTCAGCTAGAGTGTAATTACAGAAAATACTAAATAGTTATTCAGACTGTAGTTGCTCACTGCTGTTAATGTGTGCGTACCTTAGAAAGGGTGGTCCTGAAAGATGTTGAGGTTCATGGTGGCTAACTGATTGTGAGCTTCCAGGGCTCTCAAAAAGGTCTCCTTGTTTGCAGGAAAATGCTAAGGAAGTGGTGCTGCGGTTGTCTATGTCACTAGTGAAAACCAGAGCTAGAGTACCATGCCTCCTTATTGTGCCAGCTCTTCAGAATTGGTTGCCAGCATAGCATGATATACAGGAAAGATTGTGTCTGTGTTCATAATAAAAACAAAACAAACAACAACAAAAACAAACCCACCACCACCACCAAAAAAAACTAACATAAAAATTGAAGTAAAACTATTAGTGCTGAGAAGTAGGAAGTGTTGTGGTAAGTCTCATAGGTCAAAGGAAGGAAGATGTGAAAGCTGAAGCTGGGTAGTTCTAGCAGGCAAAGGTGTATATATATTGCTTCTCAGTAGCTACTTTTAGCATAGGTTCTGCTTCTACGTGCCAGATCTTAAGACAGCTAAAATTGGGGAATTTACCGAAAGTTGGCTTGTGATGTCCTCAAGTGAATCTCTTAAATGGGCTTAAAAAGCTGTTCTAAATAGTAGGCTCCAGATTAATGAGAAACTGTGGACTTCTCGAGTTGGTGGGTGAAACTTCTGTGATCTGTGCTACTCAAGATATCAGACTAGATCATCATGCTGGTATCTGGTTTTTAATCGGGGATGAGGGGAACACAATTCTTTACACAAGTGTGAATGAGTTACCATCTAGATAAAAAATTTCCAGTTTTTGTGTTCCGAGAAACTTTTCCAAATACTGGTTGCTTCAGAAAAGTTAAGAAAAACTTATTCAGATGCAGCTTAGTTAAGATAACATGCATGCAATGCATCTCTAAGTTTGGAGAATATACAAAGCCTTTTTCCTAAATATTTTTAGATAACTTAACTGTATATCTTCTGTGCTATGTCTTTGCTTAAAATGAGTATGCCTGCATCTCTCTTCCATGACAAAAATATGTTGCCATGAAAGAGTTGGTGAGTAGCATTGGTATCTGTGATTACTTTCCACAGATAGTACTGGGGAAATCTGGGGGCTGTTAGGGGGTGGTTGTTTGCCCCAACAGGCAAATTGGGAAGTGAATTAATAGCTGATTCTTACACCACTTCCACTGTTGAGTTGTGTGTGATGTCTAAAGGGTTGTGGGAGGATGTCTGAATTCTTTGGGTTATATCAGGAGAATGGCAAGTAAAACTTCTACTCAGGTAGAACTGTAGATTATTTGCATTACTTATATGTTCAAATATCAGACCTCTGCGTTTGTTAATAATGCACCTGGCCATACTTTATCTGGGGACTGGATGCTGCCAGATTCACTTCCACAGTCACATGTGTAGCAGACTGCCCACAGTTTGCTGGAGATGCTCTTGGTCTACACCTGGTATCCCAGATTTCTTTCAACCAGATTGTCGTACTGGGAAGAAAAATAGATAGTCCCACTGTACAGTGTGTTAGTTGCTGTTGGCTACTAAAAACTCAGCAAGGAGTGAGTGTAATGTTAACATCCCTCTGTTACGAGATTTATTTTTTTTTCTCCAGATGTTGGAGTATTTTTTTAAAGCCAGCTTTAAACATGACATGCTGTTGACTGGGGCAGAAGGGGAAAGCATGCATT
The DNA here is from genome assembly GCF_034638445.1 of Ciconia boyciana. Lineage (NCBI taxonomy): Eukaryota > Metazoa > Chordata > Aves > Ciconiiformes > Ciconiidae > Ciconia > Ciconia boyciana. The sequence goes on from NC_132935.1 coordinate 152,286,644, forward strand.
GCTAATACTGCAGATCTTTTCTGCTCTTTATGGAGTGGAATAACTGATGAAGGTGATTGATCCTTCCTCATGTGCCAATGCACCTTAAACCTCTGTCGTTACCAAGAGAGGCTGCAATTTCACTTTTTATAGCACTGTGCAGATCTAGTACTTTTGATTGTAAAGCAAACACCACCACCATGCCCTCCCCCGCATATCAGTTAGATATCTCATCTTCCAGAAGGGAGGAAAAGCAGTTGCTGTGCTTCAAATGAATCAGTAAGGAGAAAGGAAGTACGCTGGTAGCCAGCATCCCTGCAACTCAAGAGTTGCCAGCTATTTTGCAAAGTGAGGATGACGATGTTAAATTGTCATCTTTTCCCCCTTCCCCTCTTGAATGCACTCTTCTATAGCTTCTTGCTAGTGCAGTTGGTGGCCAGCATATAATGGATGTAACCAGGGATGTCAGCTTCTGCAGTGCAGCAGATCCAACATGTTTGCTATTTCTCTGAGCTGGTTTTCTGCTGAATGTGTGTGCTCTTCGGTTGTATGCCCTGTGCTTCAGCATACCTAAGGCACTGGCCTTCTGGAAGCATGGCCCAACCTGACCATTAACTGCACAGCTGGCAACTGGCACTGGTGTTGGCCAGGATTAGCTTCAAAATGCTGCCAGCCCCAGGAGCCTGTCTGCTTTCTGTATTGTGCAGGAGTTGCCGGGGGGGCTCTGCTTGGTGGCAGTAATACCGTATGGGACTACTCCCCATGGACCAACCAACATCTGCTTTACTGGATATGAACAAGTCATGTTTCATAACTTTGCTTAATAACACCCTCCTGTAAATGAAACAGAACAGAGTTTTTTGGGAGGAAGAGTTACCTGATGAGGAATATCCACATGCAGTACGATTTCTGTTCAATGTAGAATGTAGCTCTTTGCAGAAGTCAGTGAAGAGTTACAATCTCAGTCGTTGGTTGCACCTCCACAAATTACTTTGCCGCAAGCAACAGAGTTATAGTTACTTTGGTTCAGGAAATCTGGTTCTTTCCTAACTTGATAAACTCTTGAAAAGAACAGATTTGCTTAAGGTCTAGTCTAACCCACACAATATGCACCATAGGCTTTCCACAACTGCATCTTGTTGAAGTAGGACTCTCCGTAGGAAGTGTATCCTGCTTGAATTTTTTTTAGGTTTGGGAGAGTGTTCTTTTACCTTCTCAGCTAAAAATTTGTGCTTTCAACAGTATAAACCAAAAATATCTTCAAGTTCTGGATGTTACAGGGATTTTAATGTATTTGTTCTGTCCCAAGAGTAGGGACATATATGACAGGAAAATGTTTTGATTTTTGTAAATTGGTTAGACTTATTCCTTTTTTGGAGAATATGATTGTTCTGGTGTATTCTTGTTGCAGTACTGTGTAACAGTAGTTGTACTGAATCAATGCTAGCAGTCTCTGTTAGTATAACTCCAGCATTGGGATGTTGATTGGGTGCAGGGAAAAAAAAATCCATGATCTATGCTAGAACTCAACTCAAGTTTAGACCAGGCTGCATCCATTTCATCCCAAAATTTCTCTTGAGTTAACTAAATAGATCCTTGTGTCTTTTTTTGTCTTTTTTTTTTCTTTTCTCCCAGTTCTTGCATTCTTGCTGTGCTCTTTCACTGTTTTCTGTTTATATTGCAAAGATAATGAAAGGTGGATGCTTTTTGCATTTGGGGCCTAAGTGGACCTTACTGGTTCTGGAACCGTGTGGGTTTTTTCCCTTTCTTCCCTCTTCTCCCCAGTCTTCCTCCTTCACCCCCCAACCTAACTGGGGTGTATAGCTCTAGCAGTGGTCTAAACCCAACTTCTGGTGACGTAGGAAAAAGCTGCTGGCAGCTATGCAAGTGTAGAAGATCTGTATAAATTGTTAAATGTGATGAATATACCAAATACACAAATATGAAATGTAGCCTTGGTTTTGTTTTAGGATGGTGCTCAGGAGTTAAACTCGTAACATTTTGGGTAAGGTCAGTAATGACCCAGAACAGTCCTGTAATAATCACATAGAATTGTATCGTATTTGTATGTGAAGGGCTAGGGACAAGGGACATCTGTATTAAATAACTGGTTTTGTAATGGGAGTTTCTTTGAACTACTTAAGTACTTTCTCGTTACTTTGAACAGGTCAGGAAAACGTATGTTGTTTTTAAAGTAAAAAGCAAACCTGTTGCTTACGACTTCAGTATTTGGCAGTTTCCTTGCTGCCAAGTAACAGCAGCAAGTTCCTGCTGCGGTGGAATCAAGATAAAAAATTAAATAACGACAGTCTTGGTAACCGATAGGCATCTCTTGTCCTGTGAGTGGATTAATTGCTAAAGGTGTTATCATATCTATCAGTGATTTCCTTTGAGGTATATCAAGCAATTTTTGGTAAAGTAAGGCCCCTCCTGTTGTGTCTACTGGAGTCTGGACTGCTGGTCACTGTTTTCCAGTGGCTATTTTGAACCACCAAAGCAGCAGTTACATGATAAGGGACCATTTAAAACCTGTTTGGTCTGCGCTTACTTTAGTAGAGCTGTTTAGTCAAGTGAAGCAGTTTCAAATGAGTTGAACAGTTTTTGGGTGGGTTTGAAGGGTTTCCTGAGGAGTAACTTCTGAAAAGGACCCATAAGGAATTTCTTTTAAAGGATTAGCAAGGTTTTTGATACCCTGAGCTGTAGCAGTTTTTCAGTGAAGAAAGGAGGCAACTGTCAGGCGTGGTTTGGAAAGTTAATGGATGTTATGGTAGAGGAAAAAGGGGGAAAAAGTTCTATTCAGATGAGAATTCCTTATCCTAAAACTGTTAGCACTACCGTAGACCCAGGCCTCTGTGTAACCAGTATGAGAAGCATGGAACAAATGCAGTTTTTGCCCCAAGCTTACAATATGTAGGAGTTTGGAAAAAGTTCCATAAAGAGTATTTCTATAGCTTTGAGCTCAAAAAAAAAAAAAAAAAAAGTGGTTGGGATGGATGGAACAAACCACGAAGCAAACTAATGCAAAGATGTCTGACACTGTTTTGCAGCTCATTTCCAGGCACAATGTATGGCATTTAGCTGGTGGTAAGAAGCTGTTCAGCCTCCAATCCAGTAATTCAGGGTTTCAGAATCTAGGTATTCGCATTTAGAAATAAATGTCACTGGTATTAGGTTTGCTGTTTCTGATTCCGGGTTGCCACATGCTATTGTTACATTAATAAATAGCACAGCCAACAAAATATATTAGGTATGGCAAGAGGCACTGTTAAAGGCTTCCACTGTTATCCATGGAGGTGAGTTGTAAATGAAAAACTTAACTTTTGTTTTGAACTGGAGAACACAACTTTGCTGGTGTACTTTCAGTGATCCAAACCTGAAAGCTGTTACCTTGTTGAGTTAGCAGCTTTTTGGGGACTGTAGTGCAGCTTGCTAATAAATTATGTTTAAAATGACCAAACGTCTTGAAATGCTGTGATGCTCCTATGTTATTGCACTATATAAACATGCTGTGCTGCCTCCGTCCCTTCCTTCCAGTCTACCCCTGGAGTGAGGCAGGCAAAAGCAGTAATTGTCTTCTATGATACTGTGCCATCAATAGTCTCGGTAGAGAGGACTACTGCAGTGCTAATTGCAGTCCTGAGAAGTTGATCTGGTTATGTTTTGGCACCTCTGTAGTATTTGTATGGATGCCTCTTCGGCATACGCAAAAGGCACCGAAGGACTGTATTTTCCAGACAATACTAATCTGGACATGGGTGGCCTCTTAGATGTTTTCTGATCTTCCCCCAACTTACTCCACTTTTCTGAATGTTAGTGGAGGGGGAAGAGAGGGAGAACTGCAGAGAAGTGAAATTACATCTGCTTTAGCTGTTGAACTCTTCACTTCTTGAAGTGTAGGAATGATACTTAGCCTTATCTTGAGTGGGCATTCCTGTGGTTCATTTATTGTGCTCTAAATGCTTTTAATGGCATACTTAACAATTCGTGACAAACTTTCTGCACAGGAATATCTTCAGAAGCCAAGTCTTGTAATTTGCTTCTGTTATTTAAGCTCAAACCTTTCTATTAGAAATAGGGTGAGCAATTCCAAGGGTAGCATGTCCCAAGGTGAGAGCATTTTCTACAGATAACTGCTTGGTCTTGTATCAGGTGCGGAACCCCTTCTTTTAGGACATCTCGGAAGTAGCTTTCAGCAAGATCAGGAAAGTGGATACTGTAATAGATTCTTATTGTCCAAGTAGTGTTATGCAGTCACTTGGAATAAGAAATAAGAAAGGAGTTGGTGGAATAGGTTGTAAATCCAGAATCTATTGCTGCATGCTGATTATGTCTCATTGTGCAGCACATATATTGCCGTATGCTGTATGGTCTCAAATAGGTGTGTGTTCTGAAGGTATTTGTACACTGCTGTAAGCTCTGTCTCTCAAGCATTAGGCAACCACTGTGTTTAGGCAAAAAGCTTTGAAATGTGGCCACCTGTTCACAAAGTGCTTTATGAAACCAATATTTCCTATTTACACATGTAGATATCCAAGCAGATTTAGACAGCCTATTCTTGCACTCTATCGTACCTAATTGTTATGATGAACTTTGATTCAGTGTTCCTGTAGGTCATCTAGGAATGACCATATTCAGAGGCATTCAGTAAACAAGGTGGATTTCCTCATTCCTGTAGTGTTGCAATACCTGTAAATTTTAAGTTCTAAAACTTATTGGTCTTTTCCCCCAGTGTGGAAGCATCCACAGACTTTCCTCAACCATAGGGAGAAGAAATACTTCTCATACTAAGAAGTAATTTATTGTTTTTCTCCAAAGGTGTCTGGCCTAGAGGTGGAAAAAGTACTTATCCTGATACTAAAGTATTTCTTGTAAAGTACCTGTTCACTGACCTGTATGAAACAGAATGGTTCTCTTGGTAAAGCTTTTGGTATGATCTCTCACGATTGTCATCCCTGTTCTGTTAATATAAAGATTTATTCTGTATGTGATTTATTGTGTATGTTTTGAGTAAGAAAAGAGATTTTTGCTGTTACATGCTGTTAACTCACTTTAAATGCACTATTTAGAAGGGAAAAAGTTTGGCTCAGTAGATGGATTTAATTGTGAAGTACAGAAAACTTGTCTATGAGGCTGTGGATGGGGGAAACGAAGTCAACGTTCCAGCCGTCCGATGACACCTCATCCCAAAGCACTGCTGTACTTCAGAGAAAGTAGGACACCAAAGCCAAGATACTAGTGTACTGAAAACTCATCCTGGTTACAGTGGTTTCAGCGATGTTGGTAAGAGGTGTGGCAGTGTGACTTGACTGATACAGCTGTGGCAGTAAAAGTTCCCTAAATCACATAGAAGTTTATATTGACAAAACTCTAATTTTCCTGTAACACCTTTGGAGGTGCTAAGATAAACCAGTAAATATTATTAGAACTGTTCTTTTCTTAAGTGGTCATCACTTGGCTGTTTGTATTATACTAGCAAAGCCTTTCAGTTATAAATCTGATGCTGCACAGAGTGGAACAGGATTCTCAAGTGCATAGAGTGCGGGCTTCCTTGCCCATGAGTCTGAAAGATGGCGTAGCACGTCCTCCATTTTGTGCTGGCGTACAGCTGCTGCGGTGGCTGTCTAACCCACTGGCTGAAGGCAAGAACTGAGGGCTGTACCCCAATAAAACTGCCATTTTGGAGAACGAGGCTTTTCTCCTCAAGCCTGATTAACAATTAATTTCTCATCAATTTAACTTCTGCTGTGTCATGGCCTTTATTTTAATAGCCATGATTCACTATATGTGTACCAGCATATTTTGCTAGGTTCAAATAATAGCCTTCACTCGGTCACGGCCATGCTTCTGCATCTAGCTCTAACTGTGAGCGGCGTTGGGTTACTCACCAGAGGAAGGGCGTGGAGGAAATGTGATACGGCTTGACAAATGGCCTGTAACCCTTTTAGCCTGAACCTGCCAGAACATACATGCATAGTCAAGGCCATATGCTGCTTAAAGATTATTTTATATATGAAAAGAGAAGAGCAGCTGGCAGACATAGCTAATATAAGGGAGTTTGTGGAGTTGAGGTGTCCCAGGCCTGAAGCTTCAGGCTTCTGGGAACCGGCCTAGTCGCAGGAGAGCTGACATGACTTAAGGCTGTGCTTTAATTCAAGGGGACAAAATCAGTTCTAAGTTGGGTTTGTTTTGGTTTTGGTTTTTTTTTGTTTGTGGTGGTTTTTTTGTTTGTTTGGGGTTTTTTTGTTTTTTTTTTAAAGGAGCTTAAGAAAAACAGGAAGAATGATCAGAAATCGTACTTTAAGTACAGGTGGTTGGTGTGGTGCTTTTTCTGAGGGAATAGTGGCTGATAGAAGCAGAATGAAAACACTCCCATACAAATGGAGGGACTCATAACATGTTTGAACATACACTATAAAGCCTGAATGTGCAAGAGCAACCCTGAGTGAGAATTGAAAGCATTGGAATAAGATTTTCTTTTTTTGCTTCTTGGCCCAACTTTATTTTGTACTTTTCCCTAGTAAACCTCACAGTTTAATACTTGAATACTGTCATTCGTTTTCAGCTAATAGTAAGACGAACTCAAGCCAAGCAGATTCATGCTCTTAAGTCTCTGGTAAAGACCTCCTGCCTCCTTGGTGCATTGAAGAAATGATCCCAGGCATTATGGCAACATAAAAACCCTAAAGGAAAGCATGTATGTAACTGTCAATAAACACTGTCTTGAGAGGCCGTAGGCTGAAGTCTCAGTGTTCCTCTGACAGCCTTGTTTGCCATCATGCTAGTCAAAGAGCAGCAAAGTGGATGACTTCATTAGGGTGTGACCAGAAAAGCAGTGGAAGAAGGACCCATGTTCTCAAAAACGTTTGTGTGCATTTTACAACCATTTCCCTTGCACTCACCTGGGCTGAAGACGTTTCTGTGTAACTATTGGGTTTTTATAAGTTCATCCCCTACGATCCACAGCAGGCCTTCTCCTCAACTGCTTATCATCTTCTGTATCATACTGTGGGTGAAGAAGGAAAGTAGGAATATTTTCCAGTGTTTGGGGTAGATTCAGCTGCGAGTGGCCTTGCGTTGTGTTTTAGAGCGGTTGCACCCATTCTAGGGAGGTGGGGTGCACAGGGAAGCAGGCATGAAGGGAGACATGGCAGACTCTGTCCTGTGGGATGAGGTGCACTGGTTTCATCTTAATTTAATGTGAAACGTGGGGGAAGGTTGTGGAGGGGGATTGTAAGCTCTATATTACATAAAGGTATAAGATTCTGGAACTTAGCTTTGTGTGAAGGAAGCATTATATAACAGAATAAAATATTAATATGAGATTTTCAGCAAGGAGACAAATTTAAGATTTGGCACAACTACACTTTTCATAGTCAGCTGTATTAAAGCAACTGGATTTGTATGACTCAAAAATCTAAGAACTGGCTATTACGTTCAAGGGAGTCTCTCCCCGTGTGTCTTCTGTACTCCCATCCTTTCATCTTTCATCCGTTTGCTTCCCCTCTTTTGGGGGAGGAAGATGTTACATGACTTATGTATTTGAGACTGGCTTAATACACATAGTAGTAACTTAGTATTAACGTAGAAGTAACTTTTTGTAGATGTTAACTGTTAATGATGGCTTCCTCCTCCTCCTGAAAATACATTTTATGGTTGGGCAGCTTGTGGAAAAATTCACTTAAGTTGTCTGACAGTGATTTTTAATGCTCCATTTGCTGGGGGGGCGGCCAAAGGGGGGAAATCAGTTTGGCTGCGAGTTCCATGTTGGATGTGTTTTGCTAACAAAGGTCAATGCGTATGTTTTCACTTCGGGAGTGTTTGGAACTTGTCTTTGCTAGACCTCTGGAAGAAGCAGTTTGTTAAGCTTCATTGCCTATTGAATACGATTTTAGTGAATGGTTAAATTGCTTTGTATGTGAATTATGACTCTTTTATGACCTGTTTAAAACTGATTAACACGCCATGCTTACTGGAAGCAACTTGTGAGTTTTGACTTTGAACAAAAAAAAAACTTCAGCAAGAACTAAACTCCTTCAGTTAGACTTTAGTCCACTTCAAACAAATTTCCTCTGCATCAGAAGTATGAAACCAACACCCTCTACTTTTCTCTCTTATTTTATTCATCCTTTTTTCTGCTTTGCAGCCAGTCACAATAAAATACTTTATTATGTTCTACCATGGGAGGGATGGCTATAAGCACATGTGGAAGTTCGACCTTTAAAGGTTCCTTCCAACCCAAACTATTCTATGACTCTAAGTTTCGGGGCAGAAGCATATACAGTGCTGCTTCGTAATTCATGTCTAAATAAAATTCTCATTCATACTCTAAAGTCAGAAGGCTTAAACTGTGAACAACTTGATAGTATATAGACTTTCCATACTTCTGCATTAATAACGTGATTTCTATGAAAAGGATTTAGTTACCTATACTTGTTCCAAAGTCATGAATCTGAAAAAGTTGCACTTGACTGATTTAAACATATGATTAGAAATTACTCCTTTAACTGTTGAATAACTCTCCTATGGAAGTTAAGTCTTCTGAAGATTTTTATGAACTTCCAAATTATTTGGTAGGTGGATCCTAACTGAGTGTCCCCCCAAAAAACCCTTCCATTAAGCAGAGAGCTTAGAAAAGAGAAGGAGGAAAAAAGTATAAAGTACTTTAAATCATACTGCTAGTTGGGGTATGCTGTTCTTTAGTTGAGAGAAGATTTTCATCACATTTGGTGGTGTAATTTAATTTGTAGCAAAAAGTAAATGAAGTATTACTACCAAACTTGAAATCACAGTTGATGGGGTTCTATTTTTTTGTTTCTTTGTTTTGGTGGTTTCTTTTTTTTTTAACTTGTATGTTGGCTTCTTATTTCTTATACTGATCAGTTTTACAAGTCATGCATAACATTTCAAGAGCAGTATCAAAATAGATACCTTCAGGTTTTTTATCTAAAAATGTCATTCTTTCCTTTTGGGCAATCCTTTGCCTAATGAATGCCTGAAAATTACTTTTAGTATCAACATCAAGGATGTCTTGACTCTTCTTTCCCCTGTCTCAGTGTCTGTTTAGAACATATAATTTAAAACAGAGCTTCTTGTGAGGCTTTTCCAAGCTATCTGTTAATATTAAATATTGGAGAGTCAGTTCTAATCACTAGTATAGTGGGCAAGCTTGCGCTGCTTTGTGTGTTGGAACATGCACTTGTGGCACATACTGCCAAGAAGGAATCTGATTTCCAGTAACGGGGTGGCAAAGAAAGAGTCTGAAGCCCCTACAGCTAAAAAATAAGGAACCTGAGGGGATGAAGAAAGCAGACTGGGTTATATCTTGGTGTTCCTTTTTAAATGTTCTTCTGACAAGAACTGAATGTAAGTTTGGAAAGAGTAAAGCTTCCCCCCCCCCCCCCCCCCCAAGTCTTGAGACATAATTCCAGCTTCATTAACATTCAGCACCCTGGATCACTCTTCTACTCCCATCTTATTAAAAAAAAAACACAAATGATGATACCATGACATATAACTATGTGAAATTTTTTGGGGGGTAGGGGATAATACTCATTTTAAAGCAAAGCGTGTATATAAATTTGAAATCAAAGTGTAATAATAGCGTTAAGTCAATGCTGAAGGGTCACAGTTTGTGCTTCTCAGGTCTGAAAAAGTAAGTAAAAAATACTTGAGTAGAGCACCAATATGTACATCTTCAGATTTAAGAGTCTTCCAGTGGCTAAGTATATCTTTCACTTATGCAGATGAAAACAGTGTGGACTAATATGGTTTTATAGAGGTGGGACTAAATAAATTTGTAAGATTTCCTTTCCCTTTACATCTGGTTAGGCTTTATCCTATTTAATGCCCTGTTGTACTGCAAAAGGAAAAGGTGGCAGTAGCATTTTTGTTGTGGACATCTCCCCCGCTCCTCACCCCCTGTATTTTTTTTGTTTACTTCTAGGGTTTGCTGATAAAGTGGCAGCATTTACCAAAAGCCCATGAGATAATTGCTTTTGAAAACAGTGGCTTGCATGTATTGTTTTCTTAATGTCGTGCTAGAGTTATGCTGAATCTCCTTGACTGTAAGAGTACTGCCACTGCTAGTCAAACACTGAGTTACTGCTGTGATCGTTACTTGCCGCTGTAGTGTGATGTAAGGCTCCCTCTCATCCTCGCTAAACAAAAGAAACAGTTGCTTGGAGTTCCTTGCAATCTTCCTGTTGATTCCTCTGTCTTCCAGTCTCTTCTGGAGAACAGCATTACGTTTTTCTTGCTGTGGTTTTGCGTGTGGGGGTAGGGGTTTTGGGACTTTTGTGTGTCTCTCAGGAACTTCTGTGTATTAGAGATCGACAGTAGAGACAGCTGGCTGATTGCTCGTGTGGTCTTTAGAGCAGGCAGATGGAGCAAAAAGCATGTCAGTCTCTTTGGCACTATTTCAGCTACACTTGCCCTCTGCACAAAGGACTTTTGTATTTTCCATTGCACTGAGTATCCTTGTATAGTAAAACAAATCATGATGGGAAAATTAAGTATATGGGGTATTTGTACCCCTTGTGACTCTTCACTATTGTAATCCTTCTGTTCAGCTTGTGATAGACTTCATGTTGAAGCCTTTGTTCTCTCCCAGAGAATAGTGCAAGGCCTCATCTTGCATCTTAGAGTAAAGCACACAAGATCTAGAAGCCTAGAGGTCCAGACTCCAGAAGAGCATGCTTCTGCATGTATGCAGGGGAGTAACGTCCTTTTTATATCTCTATGAACAAAACAATGCAAAGCATTTAAGAATGTGGGAGCAAGGGGTGCTGGAGGAAACTATTTATGAGGCTGTTTGAATATCATTACAGGGAGGTAATTTCTGTTAGACATCAGCCTGTTATTTGGGTTACCCCAAGAGAATAGTAGGAAACTTTTTACAAGTGTGTTTTTTCCCTGCCCTCACTGAGTTTTAAACTCTGAAGATTAATATCCTCAGGCTAAAAAGATAAATTTAAGATAGCATCACACCTTGAGGAAGTTGAGACTTGTTCCTTTAATTTACAGTCTTTAGTATATGTTTTTATCACTTAAGATCTAGAAACTATGACAGACCTACAAGAAGGGGAGAGTGTTCCCTGACTACGATAGAGAAAAAAAGTTAGGGGTGGTAGTAAAGTCCCAGGGTATTTCTGACTATATAAAAATGAGATTTGTGAGGCTATTTGTCAGAAACCTTTAGTGGGATGATTGACTACTCACACCTTGCCGAAAGCTTTTTACTTCAGAACAGGGATGCCTCTGAAGGGGATGGGATGTGTCCAGAACCACTTTTGCACATGTTTCCTGAAGACATGGTCTTGTTTAAAGTTTCACAGGAGGTCATGAACAGGGAATCTGGAAACAATTAAAGTTTTGTCTTTTTGCATGTTAACTACATCTTCATCTCACTAAATTTATCTAAATTAACTCATTGGAGGACGAAATTTAGCTTGGGAACTTCTGTCTGGTGGATAGAGACCAGCATCTTCAGACAACTGGAGTTAAGTTTTCTTGTTTATTTTTGTTTCTACTTAATTTTCTATTTTTCAGCAGAAGAAAGCTGATAATGTTTTCTTCTGAATCTAACGACTCATCTATATTTAACCATAAGGTCTATATTTCAATATAAGACACACGGTGTTTTATCTAGACACCTCTTTGTGCACTAGCTACAGAATTTAATCTGATAGTCATTTTTCTCTTCACTTAAATATTTGAACTTGGGGTTCTGGATCTATAAGTTTTAGGATTGAATTTAGAAAACTAGAACAGAGCTTTGTCTTTTATCTGTTTTCTGTACAACATGAGGTAGCATGCGCACACAAATTGTGCGGATACATGAATGTGTATTGAGAATGGGAATTCCCTGTGCAGTATATGTATATATGTTGAATGGGCTTTGCTGCAGAGTTAAAAGGGGCACAGGTGCATTGCTCCCATCTGTCCAGAACTTCTGCTTGACTGTGGAAGGTGTAAAACATTTTAAGTGATCAGGCAAACTGCTCGTGCAGTATGGTTTAACTGAGTCTTTGGATTAGACAGATGTTTTCAGTAAATAATTGAAATACACATTCTGTTTATCACTTTCATTGCACAAGATGTAAGATCTGTAGAATGTACAACATTCAAATACTTGTCAAAGCAGCTTTCAGCCTGTTTAGAAAAATTGGTTCCAGGTGCACTGAAGAACTCAGTCTTCTATGGCAGACTAAAATGAGACTTAATATTTTTTTCCTGGAGTTCTTGATGGTGTTTCTCACATACTACTGTGTCCATGAGGTGCTTCTGGGACTGAATAATTGTAGCCTGAGGGGTTTTTATGTTATCTGTCTTAATGTATGGGCCTGCACGTGGTAGGGTTGTATGTGAATATTTTTGTATGTATGTTTAGGAAGGGGTGGTATTGCTTTAATCTGTGTGCTTCTCTGAGCTACCTATAATCATTGAAGTTGATGAGGTGGTTGCTGCTCCTCAGCAGCTCCTGAGGATGGAGGATAACACTTCTATTGCTTGTTAGGCTTCTAACCGAAGCAGACGCTATCTCAGTTCAGCTAGACAGCCATTTACACCTGAGTTTACGTTTACAGTGGCTTACTTAAACCTGAGTTTAAGTTTTCAGTGGCTCTTGCAACTACATTAAGCAGAGCAGCCTTTGCATCTTGAGCAAGGATATATGAAAGAAATGGCCATGTCTCAGAAAATCCTCGATTAAGTTACCTTTGTTTTCAAGTTTAAAACAATAAGATAGTTATGTTTTTGATGTTGAAAAAGGGTTATTCATGGCTTGCCTAACATTGAAAAATGAAAACTGATAAGTTAAAAGATGGCCAGAGTTTTGTGAAAGCATCAAATGTAATGCATGGTCAAATCATGAGGAGGACTTAAAATAGGGGTTTTTCTTTTCTTGTGTAATCCTGCCTCAGTGTATTGAAGGATAAGCGTTCTTTTAAAGTAATCGTAACCAACCTATCTTTAATAACTTTGATCTACCTGGTTGAAGAAATGAATACCTGTCTTGAATTACACTCTCCTTCAAGAAATTTCTCAAGGTGCAGAAGTTGAGCTCAACATATCTAGCTGTAAGGAAGCCTGGCTTTTTCGAGCTAACCACTTCAATATTTCCACACTGCATCTCACTACTGTTTCTGTTAGTCATTTTTCCACCTTTTTTTTTTTCTTCTTTCTCTGCTAGTGTGCAAGTGTGGGTAAAGAACGTGCTGACAAAGTGAAGCAGGTGACTGCTTTTGACCTTGTTGGAACTGTCTAGTTTGAAGGATTTGGAGGTTTGGTGTGTGTCCTGCTTGTAATAAACACTGACTGTTTCCTCACAGATTACACACTTGCTTTTCCTTGCTACCCTGAAAGAACAGTAGTGAGAGAGAATCTATCCACCCTGTGGAGGAAAAATAAATCTCATCTTCATTTTTTCCTAGTGTCTTTGAGTCCTGTGAGTCACCAGATTCAAATGGAGTAGTTGTGGTCAGTTTTTGGTGCTACCTAGCTCTGGTAATCAGAGTCTTCCTCTTCTGGAGGAATTTTCCAGGATAATGGCAGACAATGGCTTTTAAGGTTGCTTGATGGTGAATGAAGAGTGTGTGTTTGGTTTTGGGGTTTGTTGGCTTGGTTTGGTTGTTTGGGGTTTTTGTTTTTTGTTTGTTTTTTATAATTTGACCAACACTTTATATGGAGCATCTCCCTCTGGATATAACTCTATAACTTAGAGCCATTTAGGTAATTTGCAGCCCCCGAGTATTGTCAGCAACATCTAACCCCTTACAGCAGATGGCTATTAGGCATTAGGTTACTATGGAAAATTCTGTACAGTAATGATAATCTGCTTTCTGTACTTATCAAGAACATACCTGTCTAATGTTTAGGATACCACTTGCTGCTTTGACTACCATTTTTATATAACCTTTAAAAGTACTACATAGGTTAATATGGAATCACTTGTTTGTTTTGTTGGTAAACAAAGATAGTCACCAGCTTCTTGCAGTAGAGTAGATGATTGAGGAAGTTCCATGTGTCTATTTAAGGCCAAATTTAAAGACTTTCCCCATAATTATATGGAGAGCTCTTCTAAGGCTTGATCCAAAGATGTTTCACTTACTGTTGAGTCTCCTCACACTGACTTGCATTTCGGTTAGTATCCTCATAAATAGCTCACTGCTTTGGCTATGCTACTTGTTCTATGGGTTATCATAATAACAAATGTTATGATTGCCATTTTAAGAAGTAGTATGGACCAAATTACTTTCTATCAAGAGTCTCTGAAATTGTTAGAAACTTCTTAGTGGTATTGATATTCCCAATGCCTTTTTTCATTTCTAACTTCAGTTCAAGTTCCTCTTAGGTAAATATAGGATCAGAAGTTAAAACTTGGTTTTGGTGAACTGCCTTTTCTAGGCTAGCCTGATTCCTTCTCAGTGTATGGAAGTCCTTGTTGAAAGTTCGGAGAAAAGTGTTAGGACATGTTATAACTTTAATCTGCTCAAGGAAGCATATGCAAGAGATCTGCAAGATATGCAAGGTAAAATCTTCCCAGGCTGTACAGAAAATGCTAACTGCATACAGTAAGTGTACTGTTAAGTGCAACTCAAGCTGCCATAAAGTGATGGGGAAATTAAACTTTGCTGTTTATTTAAGGGTGGTGATGGACTGGAGCCATTGAGAGTAATCCCTCAAGCAGAACCATTTTGAAAATTGATTATAATTATTTTAAGCTTTTTGCCAAGACTGTTCTTAGTTTATTTTGTTTACCTAAAAAATTAAGGTTAAAGCACTTGAAACACAAGTGAAAATGAAACACAAATGAAACACAAAATAAGAATTTGAATGATAGATTTTACTAGTATTAAATCCAACTGTGACACTGTAGAGATGCCTTGATATAACAAGGACACAAGTTATCAGAACACCCATCGACTAACTCCATGAATGCAGTTTCAGAAGAGAAGTCGAAACAATTTACATTCATGGTTTGAGTAAATACTGAGCTGGAGTGAGTTCCTCTGAATGTTTTGCAGATGTTTTGTGAAGTACTGTGTAACTCAGAGTAATACTCTTGATGGAGAACAACTGTACACTGGGGCATAACTAGAAGTGGTGTTATTAATAACTGCAGATGCTTCTAAATTAAATTCAGTTTATATTAGCAAAATAATAATTTATGGTAGTACATGTTACAGTATTTCCTGAACAAAGTAAATTTGCAAGGCAGCTTTTGTCAGTATAATTAAGGCTTTTATGGTATTAATATATCGAAATCACACCTGTCAAGATTTTAAATCTAGACCTTCATAGTGAGACCACATCTAGAAACGCTCTGGCTTGAGCAATGTGAAAACCGGCACATGCAGAAATGTATGAACCTTTTTTGTGTCGTTTGTATTAATAACCTCTTCTCACACTGTGCAGGATGACAAATAATGACAGCATACCCAAACGGACAAATTATTGACATAATAATGATGAATAACTTTAGCTACTTGTACTATCAAGTCTGGCAGCTTTAAAGCTTTTAGTACATGTAAAGGTCATTGAAAGCCAGGCAGTGTAGTTGTTTAGAAAGTTAAAAGAAATACTGAGCTTATCCAAGTTCTTCAAGCTGTAATAGTTTGTGTTCGTCAAGCTTTCAAGTACCATCCTAAGGCACTTCAATACATGAAAGAAATGCTTCTGCAGGAGACTGCATAGTCTCACAGCAGAACTGTGCTCACTTGATGTACTGCTAGCACCCATGCCTGTGGAGATTCCCTGGGCCTTCGTGTCCACCAGTTTCTGCTTGTCCTTAGGGCTCCAGCTCATGAATTAAGTTCATGGAAGTCCCTTCTCAAGGAAGGTTTGAAACTGTAATTCATGTTTTTTCTACCAGCTGGTCTCCTGTTCACTGTGAAGTTGCAGTTGTGCTTGGGAGCCTGCTTTTGAACTTCCAGGTGAACAGCAGCCAAAGTAGTAGCTTCTACAGGGTAAGGGGTCATCTTACTAACTGAAGACGCAGAAAGAATATGTAAGTGATTACCCATGTAGGATGGGAGTGGAGCTGGGAAGCAGGACAAATTAGGCATGTCCCCTATTCTCAGAGGGCAAGGAGGTTGCTGAACTAATTACACTAGTCTGTGTCCTAATATATTAGAGGATCCTTGTGTTCTGGGAAGTTAGGCTCCCTGTTAAAGTTAAATAGCATCCCCCTATATCTTGTGATGTTCCTTAATGGAAGTTTGAAGAGGGGAAGGGCCTGACTTTAAGCAATATTGACAAGACTGTCATTCTGTTGCAGGGATTCTGTTGAGGAAAAAGCCTCCCAGCAAAACTAATGCTGCCTCCCGTTAGCCTGGCTCATCCTTCCAGTGGCCCAAGGGCATTGGTAACAGTCCCTTTTGCTGAAAATGTTTTATTTATAATGACTCTAGGCCCTTGTTGGCAGTGGTGTGTATTTACACCACACTGAAAGTGAGAGCAGTTTCAAATGTGAGGTGTAGAAGTGTAATGGTGTTGGACCACTGTTGTGGCTACGTGTAGAGATGGCCTTGATCTATAACTGCATTGTCTTGGGTGCTCAACTGAGAGGTCTGGTAGCTGTGTAAATGCCAGTAAGAGTCCTTATGGTATTTAGTTAGCACAGAAGAGCATGTGTTTTGCAGTCTGAAATAATTAACTGGTTTTGGACTTGGTAGCTCCATTTTAAATAGTGATGATCTGAGTCTCCTAATTTAGATGAGATGCAGAAATGAGAGGGTAGAATGAAGGTTAATACTTAAATTTAGATAATGAAATTCAGACTGATATTTGACCTTTTTTTAAATTCTTTTTTTAAACTGCAGCCTTCTATTTGTCTCTTTTCAAAGTTGAAATATATTGATCTCAATTTTAAAGTTAGTTTTGTGGTGGGGTTTTGGGGGATTTGGTTTTTCTAAGTTGGAAAGGGAGAGAGTTTCCATAAAACTGCTGCTGGATTCTCTGAAAAAATCTCCTCATATCAGTTAATATTTTGTCAAACACTGTCTGTGATACTTCTGTTAGTATGTAGGGGCATTAGTGTTTAATGTGGTATGCCCACCCGTGTATTTAACTAAGTGGCATTGTTCACAGGGAAGTTGGGCATTAACAGGATAAAAGATGATCCTTCCAACATCTAATCAATTCAGAATGGGATTTTGATCTTCAGGTGATGGTATTTATTGGTAGTTGGTGTCTGAATTTCTAAATTTGTTGAATAAAGCTAAATATACAGTCTACTTGGGAGGCTATTTATATTTCAGGGTGGGGGACGGGTAAGTGTTTTATTACTGGCTTATATATGTAATGCTTGTTGCCTTTCGTCATCTACCTGGGCATTTTCTTGGTTTAGGTAACCTACGCTTGTATCTCTAACTACTTAGCTTTTTCCATTCATCCTCTTGAAAAGTGTTACTTTTAAGTGTCTTTGTGCAGTCATTTAAAGTTAAGAGCATCATGATGAGAACAGTGTGTCTCCTGTAGCCTGCTGTAGGAATTTTATCTCTTAAAAAGGCAGTTGTCCTTGCAGAGAGAAGTGTAGAACTACATATTCATCTCAGATAACAGTTGTAAATCAAGTTCCTGAAGAATGTATCATGAGCTACAAAAAGTGTTTACGTTTCAGGGAAAACCTTAAAGCAGCGCAGAACAGACATTTCAATATCCTTCCTGAGCACTTGCACTTGCTGTACACAAGCAAGTGCTGTTGCACTTCTCTTACCTGAACGGAGAACAAGTTGAAATTATTCAAAACTATTTGTAAAAAAGCATGACTAGCTCCCACTGTAACAGAAAAACATAAACAGTTGCAATTTGACTAAATCTTAAATTTTGCGTGTTTTATTTTCAATGGAGCAAAGCAATGGGTGATAAAACACAGCATGAAGTAGATATTTAAGCTTTACAAGCATTGCATATTACTATAATAGTTTGCAGTCCTATAACTTGTGAAGGTACTCCTGTGGTAAGATTCATGGAGTTTGGTTTTGGTGGGGTTTTTTTGTTCTTACAAATTTTAAGTCATTCTCCCTCTTTACTCTTCAGCTGTCTCTATTGTAATCTTTCTTTGTCCACGTGTTTGTGCTTCTTTCAACTAAGTTACTGCTCACTTGTAACATTTCCAGATACTGTGTAGTTACTAATTAGCAGCTCTGCTAAACAAAACACATTTTTAGAAGAACGCATAAAAGGTAAGTTTAAAGAAAAAGTGCTTACAATTAAATAACTTAAAAAAAAAAAAAAAGAATTTGGTTAAGAATGAAGATGTTTAAAGAAAACTAGAGAAGTGGCACTTTTTCTGCTTATATGTAACTTCCCATGCTTCATTTTAAGGGGCACAGTAGTTAATCTAATGTAGCAGCGTAATGTAGGTTTAAAAGTTGAGTGTTTTTTCTCTTCAGTATATTACACACTATGCATTTGTAGTAGTAAAATGAAAAGCTACTGGGCCAAATGAAAACATTGTTCTCTTTGACTTCCATAAACATCCTCCCTCCTTATGGAACACAGTTGAAGACTGCAGCTGAATAGTGCTCTGAATTAGTGATGTAAATCTGCACTGTGTATATTCGCTGTCAATTTGGTACTATGAGGGATTTCAAAAAATCCTTTCAGACTATGAACTGTATTTCTCAGTGCAAACTACCATCCCTTGTACTAGCTTCCATTTTTTTGCTTGCATCTCCCTCATCAGCGTCTAGAACAGCAGCAGGAAGAAGGAGGAAAGAAAGCTGGATGTGTCTCAGTTGCTGAACAAGTTACAGAATGTCCTTGTAAACTATTTAAAGAGGCTCTGCTCTTGCAAGATGTGTGCAAGCGTTGGTGCTAATGGAAACTGCTGCGTCATGCTTTCTGCCCTGCACAACCTGGCACAGCAGCTCATAGGTTTTGTTTTGTAATCTGCCCATTGCTGCAGGACTTCCGCAGGAGGAGGTTGATACATTTCTGCTTGTGGAGTTTTATTTGTTTATGATTGGTTGTCATTGACTGGGAATGGATCAAATGTACAGCTTGAACACACATTACTCTAGATGATCTCAAATTCAGACTGCCACCAACATAGTGATTTTTTTAAACCTACGTATTTTGAATTGAACTTGTGAACACTTGTAGCAAACCATTCATTCTTCTATGGAACAGGCTTGGATACAGTTATTGCATTTGTGTTAGGCATGTAGAAATACTTAAAATGCATCATTTTGTAGAAAGTAAAGTATGTTCAAAATTCACTGTTAATAGGCAAAAGTTTGTATTGTATATCTGTGTCTTTAATGGTTCATAGTTGAATAAAACCGATGGTAATAAATGAGAATATTTGGCTAAAGTTTTGTACGCTAAGTAAAGAGACTCTGCAATGCTGTTGTCATACTGATGTTAAAATGTGTGTTGAAATAAAGTTGTTCCAAGTCCAGCGCATGATGGCGTTAATTCCTATTACTCTACTCTGCAGAGCAACAATAAACCCTGCCAATCTCCTCTGTTTGGGAGGGACAAAAGGGTGGGGAAGAATGTCAGACTGTTAGCACAGCTTTCCAGTCCTGTTTCAGATATTTATTGAGCCTGCTAATAATTATGAAATGAGCCAGAGTCCTTGTCAAGAGAGGGCTTGACTCCTTTTGTTGTCCTTGTGCCATTAGGTAATGCAAAGTGACCCACTTCTGTGTAAGAAAGTTAACTTTCATGTTTCGTGATCCTCATGGCTCTTCATGTTGAACACTTTAAGCCAAACAGTAAACCAAACAGGCTAAATTTAAAACCATAATTCCACAAGTGTTTTTCATATTAGCATTGTTGTTGAGGACTTTCCTTTTCCCCCTGCTCCTGGCATCCTTAGTTGGTAATCTTATGGGTTTATAAAAGGCTTGGAACCAGGATCATTTCAGATTAAAATTCTGGATGATTTGGCTAGGGAGAATAATCAGAAAGAAAGACCAGGATCGTTGTTAGATGATACAGGTCCTGAACTGTCTTCCTCCTTTTTCCTCCTATTTGTGGTGTCGTAGCTATATCTTCCAACTCCAAATAAATGTTTCCGTGCTACGGACAGCGTGTCAGTGGCAGCAGTGCCCTAGTCAATGAGGATGGACCTTCTTTTATGTTACTGCCATTAAGCCATGCAGCTTTCCTTAAGAACATTAAACATTCAGTGGATTCTGACTGTGTAGCTAGAAATATTTATTCCATAAACATGTGAGGAGGAGTGATAGACCTGCTTCACCACAGGTTCTGTTTTGGAGAACGTGTGTAACTTCTGAACGGTGGGCTCACACCTTCTCTCTTGTCTCCTAGTTTTCTAGTGCTACACTGAAGAGGTTAAAAAACCCCAGGTGAGCATCCTATCAAGTCTGCAGTTTTGGATCATAGTGAGATCATGGGAGATGGGCTTACCCTATGTAGGAAAGAAAACGAAGTAGGAGAATGCATGGATAGAGTGATATTACTGAACACAAGAAGATTTAAAATTTATAAAGCTCATGTACAAATGTAATAAACAGAATTGCCAGAAGGCTGCATGTGTCAATTAAGCTAGAAGATGGGAGGGGGACGGGACACAGGATGGGACAGGACTGTGAGCAACCAGTGTAAATCAGTTTCTTTCCTGATTTTCTGATTAAGAGAGCTTTGGTTTTGCCTGGATTGGCTTCTCAGAGATCATAAACTTGTCAGAGAGTCAGGGGAGATCTTTCTGCTCCAAACTGTCAATGTAAATTTTTTTTTAATTACTTACTGTTTCTCCCTTTTGGTCACTTCATCTGTAATGTGTTGTAAGGGAATATCAATTTTCCCTAAATACTGTTTCATAATACACAGCTGTCCGAAAAGGAGCTGTAAAGCATTAGCTTTCTGCCCTCTCTTTCTGGATGCAACTTCCTTGTGAAGGAATTTTGTGTGTACTCTGTGTATGGGTTTAATATACAAGTTACCAGCTCTCCGAGTCTGTGGGCATCTTGTTGGCATAAGTTGAAAACAAGATGCACTACTCACAGACTTTTTTCCTGCAGCCATATATCTCTGTGCCTGTAAGAACCAATGTAAACTGAAAAGTCTATACTAAAAACACAACAAAGTACAAATTTTGAATTTGTATGCTCAGTATTTTGATATGACAAACTGAAAACAATTTTATAATGAGAAATCTTAGTAATATTCCCAAAATTATCAATTGTATGCTATTTAGCTGAAGTGTTAATGCTCTTACGATTTCTAGACATAAGTATCATAAATCAGTACAATCTCATCTGGCATTTCATAGAAGAAATATGCAAGGAGGCTTTCAGCAGTGTTTGAATGAAGAGGTACAGGCAAAATCCCTTCTTTGGAAGTCTTCTCCCTGCCATCAGTCTTTCAGGAGGAAGACTACTGAAAGCATGTTTCTTGTGGGGTGTGTTAGGAGGTACAGAACCTATGATCTGCCATTTGTACTGATGCAGGTTGCACTACATGGATTTATTTATTTATTTATTTAATCCCCCCCACACATACACTTAACACATAAAAACACCCAAAAGTCTTTTTGCTGCTTTTTTTTTTCTTTTTTAATAAAAGACATGTCTAAGCTTGAGTAAATAAAATAAAACTCAGAAAACTTGTCATTTTAGGCTGTCCTACATATCTGCTGACTAAGTTTCAGCAGTAAGTAGGTGTTGTAAGAAGTTGATGGCATTGGCATTCAGTGCAAAGCTAAGCTGTTGGTGATTGTGACCCGGAGTTTCTCCTGGAGTTGTATAGAGAGCATAGTTCTTGATGTTCTCTGTACTCCCCAAGATAGGAAAATTACTGAGGGATAAACTTGCATGAAGGAATAATGTTTTGGGATGTAATTTAAATGGAGATGTAGTGTTTTGCCACTCTTAACTTTGTATGATGAGCATCTTCATTTTCAAATAGCAAAGATTCTGTGACAAGAATCCATCCTTTACTCAGAACAGGCTCCTTACTGCTTCCCCCACACACACTCCCTGTTACTTGTTGTGGTATGTAGTGTTTAAAATCTTTTTAATCTTTTTTATTTAAAATCTCTTTTAAATAAAAAGATTTATTTAATCTTTTATCTTATTAAAAAGATTTTATAAAAAATTTTAAAATTTTAAAATTTAAATTTTTAAAAAAGATTTTAAAATCTTTAAATCTAAGATTTTTAAGATTTAAAAATCTTAAAAAAGATTTTAAAAATCTTTTTTATCTCTTAAAGTCAAAGAGATTTTAGTGATAAAATCTTTTTTTATCACTTTTATCTAAAGTGATAAAGTGTTTTTTATCTTTTTTAATCTTTTTTATCTAAAATCTTAATAGATTTTATCCCTAATCTTTTTAGCTAGGGAGAAAATCCTAGTTTGTTTTTATTTTACTCCATAGATAAAAGTCTTTACAGCTTCATAATCCATTTTCTTGCAAGTGTTAATTGACAGCAACAAACTTGGTCCAGGCAATAACCCCTTACACAGGGCTTGGGAAGAATAATTGAAACTGAAATAAACACCAAGCAATGTCCCTTGCAACCTAAGAACTTCTGAAGTAGGACACTGGTTCTCCACATCATCCATTTTAAGGGAAGAATGTTGTTCTTTTCACTGATGTTTAGATCTTCTTGTCTGATTCAAGTTTGACATAGTATTCTCCAGACTGATGTTAAAATAACATCTCTTGTGCTCCCCTCCTCCCCAATCCGCCCCCCAAACACACACACACTCACAGACAAACCTTGTAGCTCTTCATTTTTGCACATTGACTTATCTGCATGGATTACGCTTTTTGGGGTGCTGGGGGATGTTAGAAAACTGTTTTTTACAGGCAAATTTAAAATTTGTACTACTAGATGCCTAAGCCATCTCTGCAAGGATGAAAGTTTCATCCCTGAAAGCCTTGCAGGAATATCACCTACATCAGTTCTCAGGTGGAGAGGTTTTTTTGGTAAACAGTATTTTTAACCTTCAAATGCTATAGTCTTTCCATTTATCTTTACAGTAAGTCATTAGTAAAGTACAGGCTACAGGGCAGGGGGAGAGATAACTTACCTCTTTTGATCAGATTCAGAGCTGTAGAGTTGTTCATGTTCTGATCTTACACTGAAGGAGAAGTTCTGGTGCTTGTGTGGCTTTTGGGAATTTGTTAGTCAACAGCTTACTTGTATGTAGCTATCTTAAACATTTTGTATTTTACTTTCAGATTGATATTTTTTAATTTGGTTTGGGCACAAGTTGTGTTCATTGTTTTAAGGTGCTTTAAAAATTCAGTTCTGTTTCTTCAGGAAGTTTCAAGCTGTTTTAAAGAGTAATTGTACGTAACTGTACTGTCTTGACCTACTTAGAGAATTGTATGGAAATATTTATGCAAGTCTTTCCTCAGCCTATGCAGAGATATAGCAAACTTTGCCGTTGTATGTGCTTGTATCTGTATCAGGGTGCTGCTTTCTGGAACTCTGATGTCACCCTTGAGAAGGTCTCTTTCTCTCATGTTGGCCCTTTTAATTGCACGCTAAGCAAATGCTTTTCTTTTTTTAAGATTTGTTGGTTTTCTTCCTGAAACTAGTGTGTGGTTTAAAAGTAAATGCTTGTCTCATCTGTTACTTTAAACTAGTAGTCTGGATCTCTTATGCCGGTTATTACTTTAGGAACTTCAGTGATGGGACTGTTTTACAGTTTTGAGTATGTGAGCAGTGTGAAATGCTTAAGAACTGGGAATTATAAACCTAAGCAGCAGTGGTATTTATTGAGTATAAGTAAGGCAATTCTTTAAGCAGATGTTGTTTATGCTAGGTAATTAAGCAACCTGTAATAGTCACACTGGAAAAGCATTCAAGCTGATCAGGCCCTGGCTGAGCTTTAATATTAAAATATTAAAAGTAAAAAACCTTCTTTTTTCTTTTAAGAGTTCAGCCTCCTGGAAGTGCACATGACATTGTTTGTATAATACAGTTTCAAGAGCTAAGCTATTGAGGCCAATACCTAAGGTAAAAGCACCTTATGGAGGTGGTATGTAGACATTCTACTGCCATTAGTAGTAATTGCCATATTATAACTGGGAAGTCACAGGTGATGTCTATATGCTTTCTCTGAATTTCTATAAAATTTATAAATATTGCAGTTTTGGATTCTGCATGTAGAACTCTGTAGACACCGTTTGTTTTAAAATGTTTTGTGTATTCTGTTTTTCCTATGAATTCTTGCTTGGTTTGTGTTACAGATACCAAGTAGATAGTCCTTTAGGAGAAAAGTTTGTATGTGCATAGTACTCATATTTTAATTGTCGATACCTGTGTGTGCTATAAACACGAACAGATTTTATTCTAATTAAGTATTGTCCTACATTTTTATTATTGAAGGCACGTAAAAAAAATTAGTACTTCAAAGTACTTCAGGTACTTCAGTATTTGAGTACTGAAGTTACACATCAGTATGTCTCTGTGACCTACATACTTCCTCTGCACGCACGTTTGTGCAGAGGCTATAGAAAGTTAGATAAGGCAATTCAAAGGAAATCAGAAAGGTCAAGTGGAAGAAGGGACTTACCATACTTTATAGGTAAAGAATGCTAGCCCGTCAAAAATCCTGTTACGCACTTACGAAAATGCAGATGTCGCTGTAGCATCTAGATGGTTTTTTGGTTCCCTTAGCCAAAGGCCTTTTTTTTTTTTTTAAAAAGCATTTCTTATTTTATTTCCTACCCTTCCCCTCCCTTTATGAAACAGTTCCTAACCTCTGGTTGTAAAATACTTTTCTATTATTAACTTGTTTTTAAATCTTCATGAAATGGTTTTATAAAATGTCCAGTTACTACTTTTGATACTGCCAAAGATCTCTCTATTCCTTCCATGCAAGTTGAAAGGGAAAAACCCTGACCCCTGAAAAAGGATCATTCTTTCTCCTTCTCCTCCTTTGAATTAATCCAGAGCAAATCCTGAGAACTAACAATTTTGATTTTAACCCCAGTGCTTTTATTTCCTTCTTGCTTTCAGATTAAAGATTAAAAGAATTTTGCTCAGCTATGGCATATTGATGACTTCCAGGTGTTTAGATAGGAACCAACAGCATTCAAGAAACCATTATCAAAGAGACTAGGTGTTCATGGCAGTAGGTAAAGAAGTATTGCTGAATAGGTCTCTCTATCTATTTAAATAGTTAGATATAGGTATCAAAACAGGCACTATAATGAGTAGTAAAGAACAGTACAATACAGCTGAGGCATATATTGCATGAATTTTCTGATATGACTGTATGCAATTATATGGCTAGTAAATGAAAATGAAATGTGAACGGGAAGGAAGAATAGATAATAAAGTCAAAATTAAGTTTAAAAAAAAAATAAAAAGAACTGACCTGTTACTCTGAACTTGGAGACGAAAGTTTCAAGGAGGGTTTGAAACATCTGTGAATAAGAACCTCTGCCTGAGGAAAAGTTCAGTGCCAAACTATTTAGGATATTTTATATTTAAAAAAGCAAGGTAATAGAGTATGATCATACTATCTTAATCAGATGAAATGATTGTAAAGTAAAATACTTATTTATTGCCTATTTGTGAGTAAGAGGAGTTCTTCTGACTTTTTGTCAACAGAAAATCTCAACTTTTGTCCTACGTCTTCACTGTCTCCTGGTTACTTAACCCCTGAAACATAGTGAAGTTAACATAAGCTGCCTGTAATGTTTACTCCTGTATGCTAAATTTCAGTTCATATTCTTGTCTATTTCTATTCTTTAATAGTGCTAAATTCTATATTTAAGCCCATCAGAAATTAACAACAGGCTTTCAGTTTTCTGTCCCGAACTACAAGCTCTAACTAACCCATTTGCGTGCATGAATCGGGTACAATCTTGTAGTTTTTGGGGGTTTGGGTTTTTTGGGGGTTGGATTTTGAGGGGGTGTGTGTAATAAATAGTTTCACCTATTCTTAGTACTATATCAAATGTCTCATGGCCTACATTCAAAACCTCAGAGCTGGGATCTTATGATTACTTGTGTAGAAAGACCACAAGATGGTTTTGTACAGGACTTGTGGCAAGACCTTGGACCTGGCCAAACGTTCTCTGCTATCTTGCTCTGATATTGCTTTGCTGTGTCAGAACAGTGCACCATTGGTCTGTGCTCTTCAACAACTTTACCCCTTACCAACTAGCCACTGAGACTTTTCCCCCATCACAGATGGATCCCCTGTCCTTCCCATTCCCACCCCCCTGCCCAATGCTTAGTAATTTCCAGTGAACCAGCCTTTGGCAGCGTTTCTGTTTCCTCACTGCAGTAGTTGGTGAGCTCTTGCATGTCATGTTTGAAGAATGCATGGTAAACTCAGATTAAAACATTAGTGTAAAACTAGAAAAAAAAAATCTTTGTCCTGATAGGAAGAGGAAAAGATGCATTAGTGGCAATATCCTTCAAAAGCAAATAAAGACATACAACAGAATAGATGAACTTTGGTGGACTTCCAAACTTTTTTTTAACCTTTTTTTTGTCTCTAAAGCTACTCTAATTTTCATGACTGGAGAGCATCGATAATTTCCATTGAAGCTGGTATAATTACCAGTGTTTATCATCAAGCAGAATCACCTTCCTTATTTAGTGACTTAGCTGTAAGTGTAATGGAATTTTCTTTTAATCAATATGAAATTTAGAAATACCCTAAATGAAAATGCGCACTTCAGAAGTGGGAGGAAAAAAGCAGTGCAACTCGGTAGTATCAAGGCAACCTGAAAAATCTAATAGAATAATGTTCTCCTAACTTGTTTACTAGTTAATCAAGAAAATATTTTTCTTCATTTGGAAATCATATTAGAGTTTTCTGTATGGTAAACATTTCCTGCTGCTAATATGGGATTGATGAATACTAGTTCTGATAAGGATTATGGGGTTTAATGAATACATTGTAATTCTTCATATTTATACATTCATACAGCTACTGAAAATATTTACCTGTCTGAGAATTCAGTACAGTATTCAAGCCTTGATGATTCAGATATTTGAAAATATGAAATTCAGAGTTTCTTCAGCTTCAATATATCCTGTCAAAATGGATATGAAATATATGTGTATTTATTACCTTTGGTGTATAACAAACTTCAAGATTTGGCTGTGAATAGCTTTAATTTTAGTGTCTATTTGCCTTAAAATTGTTTTTATTTGGGTGGGGGTTTTTTGGTTTTGTTTTTTTGGATGCAAATAATCCCTTCAAATTTTAACTCATGGCTTGAAGAAACCAAAGGAAATGATTAAATGCATATGAATAACAAAGTCTGAAAATGAAGTTCTGTAAACATTATGGTAAATAATACATTTTTTCACTTACTCTAAACTTTTTTTAAGAAAAGCTGGCAGGCTATTTTAGTTACAGTTTAATCTCAGTGAGCACTATTGAGATGCATAAGAGTAATTCTTGTTTTATGACTATGGCTATTGGTAAGAATTTTTGTTCTATACAGCTGTCCCTAAGGAATTTTTTTCATGTGTACATGGAGACTTGCATATCATCTCTGCTAGGTGACATGACCTTATACTTCTTTTGACAGTGGAGCCTGACACTTGTGGGATTCAGGTTAAACATGTTTGCAATGTATTGATCTTGAAATCACTTATTTATGTATAGGATAATACAAGTGTTGTTGGT
Organism: Ciconia boyciana; assembly: GCF_034638445.1. NCBI lineage: Eukaryota > Metazoa > Chordata > Aves > Ciconiiformes > Ciconiidae > Ciconia > Ciconia boyciana. The sequence goes on from NC_132935.1 coordinate 152,314,210, forward strand.
ATAAGGAGCTTTTTACTTCTAAAAATTCTGTTTCAATCATTGTGACTTCCCACCAGTCAGTACTGGCCTAGGTAACATTGAATGCAGATGGACCTTTCCATAGATATTTCTAATATGAAAGCTAATTCTAGTTGCATATCTTGATGGGAGACATGATTTTAAAAAAATACAGAAATAAAGAAAATGCAGCGTTAAGACATCTTGAGTCATCTTATTCATACATTTTCTGTGCTTTTATTAAATAAAAGAATAAATTAATTTTATTAATGTCCAAACTTAACCCAAAACAATTTGTTTTTTGAAGGAATGTTTAGTTTGGTTGTAAACATTGCTGAGTTCTCACAAACTGAAAAGTCTTTTAGCACAGTATACAGTGGGGAAAAAGTATTATGTATTTAATTAGGTACTTACAGTGGAGAATGCAGCGCACAAGTGAGCTGCAGAAGTGCAAAAATAAAAGCTGTGATTGCTGAAGGGGGGTGATAGAGCTTTCAGTTCAGGCTGCTGTCATGGTCTGATGTTAATATGTAAATATATGCACATACACACAATAACACCGTCCCCAGTTGAACTTTGTTGTCCCCTCAAGGTCACAATGAAATAAATGCCCACAGTTATTTTACTCATAGATAATATAATTTGAAGGATCTGGAGCTGCCTTCTAAATTACATTGTAAGACTGTCACATTCCAGAAAGACCACAGACACGCTTGGTCCTCCTTTTAGAGAGGGTGATAAGTTTGTACAAGAAGTTGTCAGCATCCCAGTACACAATTTGACACTTTCATCAGACAGCAAAAAAATCATGGACCAGGTTGCTGGGGAGCTTGCAAGGAAAACTGGTTTTGACTTGTCGTAACCTATGTGCTGAACCCAAGTTAAGATACTGGAAATGCTGCTATTGAGGAATTGTTCTAACAGCGATCAGACTGTACTTCATTCCTTCAGGGATGTTGCAACTGTCCAAAACAAGTGCTTTGTAGTTGTGTTGAAGCCCCCACAACTGGGAAGTCTGTAAGAATTTCCTTAACCCTAAAAAGAAATGAAAAGGGGCAGCTGGAAGTGGTGTGATTTTTCTTGAAGCCTTAAAATCGCCACATAACCTGCAAGTGGTTGACTTTTGTGAAAGATCAAGAGAGTTTGTATGATTAGATGGTGCAATAAATGGAACTACAGAAAGAGGAAGATAACCTTCTCTCATAAAGTTGAAATGGTGCCCAACATAGGGAATAGAAAGTATGTTAGGTGCTGGTAGGCTTAATCTAAAAACACCGAAGAGAAGGCCAAAACAAGACTTTGGGGAACAATTTACAAGGTGCCCAAAAACTATGAAAGCCTGTTTTCAAGCGTCAGAAAGAAGCTTGCTGTAATACTAGAAACTGATTAATGCATAGAAGTGGCACTTGAAGAAAATAAGGTCACAGAACAAAAAAGCAATGCTTTTAGGTAGCTGTGTTCACAGTGGTAGGAGGTTGGGCAAGTTCACTTCATCCAGCCCTGCTCCCTTGCAAAAGGAAGCTGCCTTAAAACAAGTTGTTAAGAGTTTGGAGGTGGGGGAAGTGAGCAAAATGAACAACAAACCCCCAGATCAAATGTAGTCTTCCTCATGAATGACATGAGAATGAAATGGCTGAGCTATCTGCAGCGCATAACATATTGCTCAGGACTGGTTCAGTATGGGACAGTTGGGAAGGAGGGTACGGCTCCAGGGCAAGTCCAGAGAGCTGCAGAGCAGCAGGCTTGATGGCACACTCCTGCTTTCTCCAAAGGAGTCACAGAGCAGGTGGACAAGGGGAATGCAGTTGACATGGTTAACCAAAACCCTTGTTAAAGGTTCTTAAATCCTGGTCTGCAGTAAGATAAGGAAGGTCTTTGGATAGAGAAATTCATTTAAAATTGAGGGTACCAGAAAAAAGGGAGTGGTGATAAAATAGTTTTCTGCATTTGTGTGAGTGTCCCTTCTGGAATGTGTGCTGTTCAACACACTGCTAATGTTACAAATGATCTGGAAAAGGGAGTGGATAGTAAAGAGAGTAACTTCTGCTAATGATTTAAAGTTATTCAGGATCATAGAAACAAAGGTGACGTGGAGTTGCAGAGAGATTTCATGCTAGAAAGGCAAAAAGGACAAATGAGATTCAGTGTATTTAAAAACTCTAATACTGAAACAGAGTATTTGTCCTACTGTAAAGGACAAGTAGCTGATCTGTGATTCCAAATACATGAATCAAAAGAACAGGTAGTTGTCTCATCTTTCAGAGAGACTAAAATCTAACATGATAAATAACATTATTTCTCAACAGACGTTCATGCAATAAAAAGAGTCAGGTGCTGTAGCAGCTACGTCAAGAAAATAAATATTAAATGTAGTACTATTAAACCTACGGGGGGGGGTTTCTTCTTACAAATTAAACACTCTTTTAAGCAAGAAGTGTATGAGAAGTAGAATCACAGTTCAAAAGCTAAAAGCTAAAAAATCAAGATTGTCATTCTGAAAATTCAAAATGGCAAATAGAGTATAGATACAGGCAAAAGTAGAAAGCAGAATTGGAAAACAATTGGACTTAGACCCAAGCAAAATTGCTGTTTCATCAAAGTAGAGCAAAAACCAAAGTTTTGGAACTAAATATTACTGCATTCTAACAGCTGATTGTGAGATCAAGTATGTAAAATCCATTTTTCAAAAGTACAAAATCAGCTGACGTAAACTGTATAGCTGTTGCCAGTGTTCAGAAAAAATTCATAAGCATAGAAAGTGAGAATTGGAGAGAGGGAACTGGCGTGAAACATTGTAGAAATTCTGGTAGGAAAACTCCTGACTTCTCTTAGAGTCTTGGTTTATGTTTTAAGCATTTGTTTGGAGCAAATGGTTCTGATTACTACACTTGTGATTGTTCTCCATCTCCAAGGATATGGATACCATAACACAACATGAAACTAAACCAAAATTTTGATACTGGCACACTGAAAAGGTTTTTATAGTGCATTATATATCAGATTATCATATTTACCAAATTACATAAAGGGAAAATACCAACAACGTTTCATCAAGTCTGTAGCCAGCATAATCTAATTTAAAAGTAGTATGATGCAAAAAACAGTGCAGAACAGGAAAGAACAATAAAAGGAGAAATTACAGTCTGAGGCAAGTGTAATGCAAGGAAGAAAAATCCTGCAATATAGTTGCTTCACACAGTTGCTGCTACCACAGAATTACTTCTCTTGTAAGAAGAACCAAAAGAACAGATTAATTCACTGTCAAATCAAATTTTCCCCTTGAGACTACACATAACATTAAAAATGGGAACAGTGGATTTTTAGCAACTCTTCATCTGAACCAAAGAGTGCTGCAGACTCCAGAGAGTCCATCTAGTTGCTGTAAATTCTTTCTTTTTCAAGACCAGTATGAGGCATACTGTTCTTCAACATTCCCTTTTCTGTTACATGAAGAAGTAGTATGAGAAGACCTCTTTTAAAACATATTCTCTGTTCGGTCTTCAACTGCAAGAATGGAAATTTTTGTTTCAAATGAAGCACACCCACTCTAAATATGGACTACATGTTGGATTCCAGTCTTTCTCTGGGTTTCTTTATCCTAGTTCAAACCTTTAAGACCAAGCTTTTCCAATACAGCTCAAGAGAATACATGTAGCAAAGGAGAGAATATGTCGGCAATTCTGTTAATTTATATTTATTCTCTAGAAATGATTGACAGATGTTGAAGTTTATTTTGGACAAAGGGTTACTATATTTTGCAGGGAGATTCATCCTTAGTCATGCCTTTGATATGCATATAAAGTGAGTCACCATCACCCGTTCTTTATTCACGGTGTAGAGGTAGAGGGGATGACCTATTCCCTGCGTAGCATTAGTTTCTTCTCAGCCTTTGGCAGATCTGTGGACATTCTAAGCAAGAACCAAACACTTGCATCCAACCAGAAGAGGATTGCTTTTAAAAATCAGTGGCTTTTTTGTGGCAATTTTACTTATTAAACTTTAGCAGCAAAAGAAGCTTTTAATGTTTTAAGTGGGCTGTGAACATGATTTACCACTTTGGGTTTAATTAATTGTTGATATCCAAATCTTGTCAAATGTAATTTGCTTTGAAAGAAGCATGGCAGCAAATGGAGTACCTGGAGATTGTATTCTAGGACTTGAGAGCCGTGTTCTATTAAAAAGAAAAAAGAACCCTTGAAGCAAGGCCCCTCTAAATTCCTGTCCTTCTTGGTCTACATACTCTTACATCTTAAATGAGTTTTTTTGGATTTAAGTGAGCATTCAGAGGTTAAAAAATGACAAACTACACAACTAATTTGTATCTCACTACTTTTCCCCCTCTGTTCTGTCTTTCTCCTTCAAACACGGATGCGCGTATTCATCAGTGAATGTGTGTGCCTGTATGTGTATGGATGATTGCAGTTAATTTCCTGATCACTTGCCTTTTTGCCACAGAACTCCAGTTTCAATGCAGATGTGTGGTATATGTGTAATAGAAAGCTAGTCACAACACTTTTCCACCTGATTGTTCTGTGTGTTGCTCTGTGTCTTCCAGTGTAATGTTCAATGCTATTCTGAAATAAAAATTATTTCTAAATGGGTGTTCGTAAGATTTCACAATTGTTGTCTCTTTTCACAGTGCTTCATTGAGGTGGGATTGTAAAGGGAAGGTTTTCCGTCAATTTTGGGTGACTTTTTGCATTCTTAAATACTTCAATGCTTAAACCTGCTTAACTTGTGACTTAAGCACAGAAATACCAAGTAATACCAAGAACAGCTCCACTGGCGGTAGCTGCAGTTGATTATTTAGTAGCCGTTTGCTTTAGAAGCAAATTAAGTTGGATATCTGAAAAATGGTGAAAGTAGCGTAACTAGTAAGGTCTAAGAAATTTGATCTGAATGGCCTGCTTGGCGTTAACAGAGAGTCTGTAGCAAAGACAGGAATAGTATGTGGTTACAGCAGCTAAGGGACTGTCTTACTGCAATCCTTGTGCCATTCACAACTTTGCAAAGTCTGCAGTAAATGAGCCAAAGATGCTGAAGTCACATACAGATCCTCGTTCTTTCCTAGTGGAGGTGCATGCTCTACGCTGCATAGTAATACAGTTTTGGTGGGAAGGGCCACATAAATAATGGTTTCATATTTCACTTTATTTTCACGTGGGGTGGGAGAAGTGGAGTTTAACAGCCTCAACTGATACCTTTTCACTTTCAGTTTCATTCTGTCAGCCTGTATGCAGTTCATCAGCAGGTTGTGAACCCTTAAATTCCACAAGAAATGATACCACTTGGGCTATTGCTACTAGTTACATTGACCACCCTAGAATAGGAGAAGGCATGTTTTGTTAGCAAGCTGTATAGTGTTTGCTAAGAGAGAAGAAAGATAACGCTTAGGTGTTATGCATTCCACTAGAACCTTTGGAGAAGTCTTTCTAGAAAGCATAGGTGCTTCTGCTTCATTCCCTGCAGCTCTGAGAATGAAAATTTCTCCTTTCTATCTTGCTTTCATCCCCCTACCCCTGCTCCCTGTTTGGGTGCTTGTCTTAGTTTTGTTTGTGATACCAAACTGCATTATTCAGAGTTCCTGTATCAATCACACTCTCTTTGTTCAGTCCATACCAGTATCTTTATGGAAGCTTACGGGGTTCCCTTCTCCTTTTTCCCCTTTTCTGACTACCATTCTTTATTTCCTTCCTTGGACCTCTTTTTTTTTTTTTTTCTTTTCTCTTTTAAATTTTTTCCCCCTTTTTGATCTGTTCCTTCTCATTGTGCCCCCGCCTCACCTGTGTCTTTCAGGAGAACTGGAAAAGAACTACATGAATCTGTCTTCTTCCTGCTGCCTTTCAGCACCAGTGATAGTGTCTCCGTGTCCCTTTCCTTGCATTCCCAGAGTTTCCCAGCTCTGGTGATTGTCCCTGCTTGTGCCTTTCCTTCTGTTCCCAGAATTTTCCCACCTTCTCAGCGTCCCCATTCTCACTCTTCATCCAACGGCTTCTTAGTCCCTTATCTACGATTTTTCTTACTGACTTTTAGTCAATCGCCTCTTCTGTCTCCCATCCTCTTTGCCCAAATGATTTGGCTTTCTACTGACCCTCCCTCCAGTTCCCACTGGCCTTGCCAAGTAGGCTCAAATCCTCCCTTGCCAGCTTCCTGCAGCTTCCCACTCACCAGATCTGTTACAATCTACTTTTTTCCTTTTCCTCACTTCATTCATGCTCTTTGCATTCTAGTCACATTTTCCTTTCTATGTTGCCTAGGTGTCAGCACAGAGTAGTTGAAAGCATAGGAGAAACTTTCTGGCGTCTGGATTGTATTTTCAGTGCTTACCTAACCAAAGGGCTAAAACTGTGGGGAAAATCCATTTTTAAAAAGACCAACTTTATCCTTGAAGTCATGTTTGTTAAAGATAGATTGTAAAACTTTTTCTTGGTAAAGTTCCAAAACTTTTTCTAGTGCCACTGTGGCAGTACTCTTCCAGATAATGTCAATGCACACAAGATACTCAGTTGTTGGGTCTGTGTCTGTGTACTATATAAACCCATTTGGGTGCTGTAAGTTGGAAACTTTTACTCTGGGAAAAATGGAGCATGGAGACCCCTGACAATGTTGGGGGGTGTCCACAGTTTTTAGAAATCTTAGCTGATAAAGTTAAAAAAGCCTCCTGAGACTTGCTATGTGGTGTTGTGGATCTCAGCTTTTTTTATGTCATTAGTATGTACCAATTTCCTGTTCCCACAGTGCCTTGAAGATGTGTTTTAGGCCAGCTTCGGGGGACAAAACCAGCAAAAGGCAAATTCCTACCCTATAAATTGCACATTGTTAAATATATCAAGTTCCTTCTCCTAAATGTAGAGGCGCCACCGTGCTCAAAGGTGAAGTTTCTGCATGTGTGAACATGCTTTTTGCTCAGGTTTTAAAATTTTTCCTGTATCCAGGCTTCTCGAAATGATTGGAGCTATTTTATGACAGATAAGCTCCATGTTGAGTATTTGCCTCAAATTAGATTATATGTCAAAACTCTAACAAAGTTGGCTGATGTTACTTTTATAAGCAAGTGAAAATACAGTATTCTAATAGCAACTTGAGTATTGAGCAATCTTTAAATTTCATTCTATCCTGCATAATTTTAAACCGTTTTCTTGGAATAACAACAAATGCCTTCGTTCCCTGCTGGTCTGTTAGAAGAGGGAGCTATCCCTCAACCATGATGACAAGGTAGTTAAAGCCTCTCTTCTGCCTCTTGACCTCAGTTGTCCCTTTGTTCTTGCACCCTTAGTGGTGAGAGAGTGCAATCCAACCAGAGCCAAACTAGTAAAGTCTGGTCTAGGACTCAGATTTTTAGTGCCTTCTAAGATAAAAATTACTCATCAAAACTGTTGCCTCTTTTTCTGCAACTCAGTCATCAAATCTGGTTATAAGGACTGTCTGCACTGAGTCAGACTAAGGATCTAGGTAGTGAGTATCCTGCACTGGTTCTCTGTACGTTTTTTGAGATCCCCCTGAATGGAGGGTGGGAACAGGACCTGGTCTGCATCTGCATTCAGGTTCATACCTTCTAATTCCAGGCTCCACAGAGATTCCTGTGTGGTGGAGGCTTTCCTGTATGGACCATTCTGGCATGGGCTTTCCTCTTTTATATCTGAGGGCTCCAATATGACCAGCAGCTCTTTACCCTCATATTAAAATATCTTTTTCAAGACTATTCTGAGCTGCCAGTCTTCCATCAAAACGACTTTAGAACCTGAAAGCTTCTCAGAACAACTGGATCTCCCGTGGTCATCATGGGGAGTGAGTGGGGAGAAACCTTGCTGAGAACCTGCTGCACAATCCCATTCCCTGCATGCAGGTCTGAAGGCCCCCTTACCATGCTGTGTGCTGGTCCTGGCTGGTAGCACCAAGGCTAGAGAGGTCTTGGACTATATTAAGCTAGCCTTGGTGGATCCCATGCTGCTTGTCTGGCCCACCCGCTGCATCTCTCTCTGCTGCAGAAGTTGAGGGCTGCCTTACATCTTGCAATCTATCTCAGCCAAGTCCTCCTGGACTCACATTTCTGGGCAGAGCACCACTGGGCATTATCCACCATGTCCTTGGACACCTTCAAGGATCAGTGGGTGTAGGCAGGGCTGCTCTGCTTGGTGTCTCCTTCCAGTTCATCTTTCATCCTCCAAACCCTGTCAATTATTTAATTTATTGTTCCTCTACGACAGTTGGGCTGTTTGATTTTGCTAGAGTGAGGCTAATACCCAACCATAAATGGAGAAAAACGTGAAAGACTGTGACTAATAGCAGATGCTGAGGGAACAGCATGAAAAAAGGAGAACAGCAAACCATCCAAATTCAGCAGTGTGTGGCTCCAGTAACTTCCTGAATCAAAATCTCTGCATACATTAAAAGTCAAGCTAGAAGGATTTATATATTTCTGCTCTATGGAATGTCTTCTGTATGATCTAGTATGCTATATTATGTCACTCTCTGAAGTTTTGTCATCATCCCTGTGTAAAGGTGTTGCCTTTCTGTTTAGATCTTCTGGTTTTCTCTCTGCATTTCACTCTACTTTTTCTAAATTGTTGGGGTTTGCTCGTAGGGAGAGATTTTGTTGTGGCAAACCAACAGTAATAACAGCTATTTTGTATAGTAGTAAATTACCTGAAATGCCACTTTGTTTTTAATGGATAACAACCGATATTTTTACCTGAACTGTCACACACTTCATAATTGTTTTGTTCAGTGTGTTAAACTAAGCAGTGATTTTTACATCTGTGTTGAGTTAGAGCTTTGTAAATGTGAAACAGCTATTGAAACGCACTGAAAGCATTCTCAATGAATTAAGCACTGAATGTGTGGACGCTTGCAAAGGTTTTCATTTTCTATATTAATGTGGGTGTATGAAAGTTGATTTCCATGTTTAACCTTTTGTTTTAGAAACTTCATTAACATAGTTTTGCTTTTCAGAAACAGCCCATAGCAATTCTCGAAAGGCATTTGATGTGGTTGTTTCTATATACCTTTATTGGAATTACGCTTGCTTTTACCCAGGTTTCACTATGTGTAAAACTAGTTTAGCATTTCAGTGCACTGATTTTTAGTTTTATCCCCTTAAACGCACAGATGCACAGGTATTTGTATGTGTGTATATAATGTTTTTATAATTATGGCTCTTTAAATACCTAATTTTGGTAAGTAAAATGGTCCTGTGACACAGAGAAAAAACACAGTGGCGTGCCATTACATAGAATACTTTGTCGAAACTTTGTATCTTCCACCTTTGATATGTAAGAATTGTTCATTTTCTGGATTTTCTGCCTTTTTCTTAAGACTGTAAAAAAAAAAAAAAATAATTCTGTCTTTCTGGTTTCAATGAATCCAGGAGAAAAAAAAATTTGTCTTGATGGTAGTAACTTAGGATTTCCTAGCATGACACATGAGCTGGAATTGGATGTGACAACTGGAGTAACAAACAGTCTTGAGGAAATTGATTATTTGATTTTGCCTGTTTATCAGTTTCATGCTGTTTTAAATTAGGTACACCTGTAAAAGTGAAACAGAATATATTGTAGTGCACTTCCTTAGACAAAATATAGAGCATTTTTAACTAAGTAGTGTGGTGAGTAGTTAACTTAATCTGTTCTGCTTGAATATTTTGCTAATTTATTTTTTTAACACTGCTTATTTCTTCCTTTTTGTTTGCTCCTCTTTAACCTGTAGAAATCAATACTCTCTTTCCCCTGTTTTTCAGTGTTTAGTTTTACATTACAGCACTAAAACCATGACCCTTTGAGATCCTTCCTGGCTAACATAAGCTGATATGGCACAGGTCACTTAGGCAAGAGGAGTTAGAAGGATCCTGTTTGGGCCTTTTTTTCCCCTTGCCTTGGAACAGCTTCAGCCTGTGAAAGTTGTCATAGTTGCAGCTTTACCCTGCAAGTGGCACTTTGATTTAAACATTTTAAGTCTGGAAACCACAGGAAGCAGTGGCTAAAAATAGCTGTAAATATTTCCTTATCTTCTAAAGTATTAATTGACAAAAATCTATACTGCCCTCATCTGTTCTTTTCCTTTCAATTCTTAAACATCTGCTTCACCAGCTTTTCCTCACAATAGCACTTCCAGACTCTGAGATTTAATCTTAGAGCCAACATCTGACTAATAGTTTAAAATATGTATTAAATATATGCAGCACCTGGGTAACACCTTACCTTGTAAAAGCAAGATTATTTTTTTTTTTGGTTGCTTATTGCTTTGCGAAAACTTCAGTATTCACGCTGGAGTTTGTGCTACGTTTCCACCTTAGCGTGCATGTCTCTCCTGAAGATTCCTTTTTGCTGCGGAAAGACTTTGCAAAGTTCGATGAAGTGAAATTTGAGCAAGTTATTTGTCTTAAGCTCTGAACGCAATGTTCTGTAAGGTTTGATTAAAGATTTTCACTTGCGTTTTAACTGAAAAAAAGGTCTAAATATATGTTATAAAAGGATAGCAGATTCAAGATCAGGAAAGAAGGTACTAATACGGCTAATAATGTACCCTTGATGAAGCTGTATTTGAAATTCAGGGTCCTCAAGTGCAGTTTATAAATGTGTACTGTTATTAAGATTTAGTTATCATCAGAGAGTTGTTAAATAGGGTATGTTCTATCTTAAATAGTTAAATGATAGAAGTGTTTTGCTACTAATCGTAGTAGCTCTTATAATTACAGGAGTCCCCAAAATGATAATTTTTAGGTGTCCTTAGTATCTCTCAAATTGAATCTGTAGCTGAAAAACCACTTTGCTTAGCAAGTTTTTGCTGCTCACCCTCAGAGATGAGTGTGGTTCCGTTTAACATGATTTCCTTAACTGCTTAAAATCTTGAGATATCATCTAAAAAGAAAAATAATAAAACAATAAAGGTTTTAAAAATTGTGGAAAAAATGCCTGCAAAACCTTAATTCAGCCCAGTGGTGCATGCACTTGAGAAAAGGCTTGGCATAGTATTTTTTAATGGAATTTTAAATTCTGTGTGCCTCTCGCATTACTTATATAATTTTGATATTTTGTTAGCCTGTGTGAATTCTGTGGGTTAAAATGAAAAAGAACTGTAAAGAGGAAACCTGCAAACTAACCGCTGGGGAAGAGAAGGCTCTAAGGAAACAATCACAGAGCAGGCTGCGGCTCCTTGCCAGGGCTGGTATCGGCCGAGCTTGGGTGGACAGGAGGAGCACAAATGTTTGCAGAGGCTTTTAAGGTGCCAGAGAATCCTGTACAGGTAAAGCTTTGTCTTTCAAACTTTTGCTTTTATTCACATCTCTCTTGAGAATTTAATTAAGAGTATCTTTTGAAGATGTGAATGCAAGATTATTTCAGGTCTCTGATTGGAAACTCTTGATAGCCAAAATAAATTTGCCAACATTACTCGCAGTGTTGAGAAGAAAGGAAGGATGCAACTCAGAGATCCAGTCTGAGCGCTGGGTTATTGCAGTCGTTACGCAGAGCAGCCAAGATCCAAGAGATCAGCCCGGTCACCAGCTGAAGGAGAAGAGCACACGTAAAATGTGAACCATGGCCACTTCATACTTGGGTCAGTAGTGGTTACGATGGTCTTTAATTATAGCTGTGTACTTTCCACCACATCTGTTCCTCATTCAGTGGTCAGCGAACACAGGTTGCTCTGGCTGTGTAGCTGCTGCTGAGGTCACTTCAGCAGAAGCGCTTGGTGTTCACAGGACTGGCTGTGCTCTGTTGAAATTCTCATCTGCACATATACATGGCTGTCAAAATGACAAATACTTTTAAAAACTTGGACTTAAATACTTCAAATGGAACTTCCAAAGTATTGAGCACTTTGTTTTGTGTGTTTTGGGTTTGTTTTGTTTTTTTTTTTTTTTTTTTAATTCTGGTCTTACTTTCTCTGTCAAGTGGAGCCAATTCTTCCTATTGTCAGAGGGACGTTGTGAAGATGTTTAAGTACATGGATACAAAGAAGGAATGCAAGAAATTTTGGATTGAGTGGTCACTCGGTGATACCTATGCAAATGAAAACTGACTGGCTGCCTAGTGAGAGAGCATGGCCTATCCTGTATGCTGAATGAGACAGAAGTCACATGGAAAAATAGCAGGTGGTCATGTAAGTGAAATCTCTGTAGTAAAATGTCTTAGGGACAGCCTGAAGATGCAGAAGGAGACATTATTTTCCCCTCAGCTGACTCAACTGTGCAGTCTTCTTTACTTAACTTCTGATTATGTTTTTTTAAGTAATCTATGCTAAGATATTTTTATAAGCTGAGTCCACTGTTATCTCTTCTACAAGTCTCAGTCCTTTTCAGATTAATCCCTACAACTGTGTAGTAGTCAGAACCTTGATGTATCACATGCCATGCAGAGGGTATCTGCCAGTGGCTTTCGATGTTCAGTTTGTAGATCCTAAAACTTTTCTGCGGACGATGCAGATGACTGTATTATGAATTCAAGTTCGTTAATATGTTTTCCTAGATACTGTTAGCAGAATTCTTATAAATATGTTATTTATCTGTAAAATAAAAACTAACGGCTTTACTACTCCTAATTGTTCTGTTTCCATCCTATATGCCCTGGAAATTGTACACTTGTAGCAATATAGTTTTCTTTTGTTGAAAACAGTAGTTTAGTCTGTCCTGCAGAAAAGCTCAAAAAATCAACTTCTGAAGACATCTTAACTAAAGCAGGGAAATGAAGCACTGACCAAAAGAAAAATTATTTAAGGTAGATTTCAAGTCTTAAAAACAAAAATGAAACTTAGACCTGCTTTAACTTTATTTTCCTTTCACGAGCTTAATTTTCTGCTTTTCATCTCAAAGCTAACAGTTATGCCTGGTCACATGTCTTTTAAAATTAGGAATGTAGTACAGTATCAAAATTAGAATACATGTTTCCAGATATGACAGTTTCTTCTTCACACGCTAAAAATTGTTTAATACCATTAACTTTGGTTTTGCTTTAAGCTGCCAACTATTTTTAGCTTCTGAAGTTTCAGACAACTTCATGTCCTTCTGAGGTACAGCTTACTCACCTAATGGCTACAGCATAGCAAGTGATTACAGGATTTTGCTCTTAGTAAGTATCTAGAACATTAATGCATTGCTATAATAAACCAGAAAGTGTTAAAATAGTTTTGTACATGAAAAGGAACAACATAAGAATTATGTCTTGCTGTTGTGAAAACAGAATATTAATAACGTTGAAAACTCCAGGAGCACTTCTGTCAGCCACTCCTTGGAGCTGGCATGCAGTTTCTTTGTTCTGACGTGGAGTTCTCTCTTCATTGCGAAAATGAGGACCCATATATTTATAGCAATTTCATTGGCTCAGCAAAGGCTGTTGAACACGGTTTTTTTGAATGTAATAGATTCTGAAAGCAATTTTTAATTTAATTAAAAACTTAACAAATATCAGAATATCAATAGGCAGGTTAGCATAGATTTCATTGAATGAATAGTGAAACACTGGAAAAGCTGCTTGCATTTGAAGTTGGTAGCCATCTTGCTGCTGAGAGCCACTTAAGGTCTTGGAGAAGATATTCAGTTAGCCAGAGGCCTGGAAGAAGCAGAAGTAAAGAGCATTTTACTTTCTTCATCCTAGCATACTGCCTACTCCATTATCAGGGGTTTGTCCAGCTACATCTTCACCCATAGTCTCTGTTTTCTTTTGCTTTGAAGGAGAGTAACGTGTCTCAGACTTCACTCAGGCTGTAACGATTTCCTATTCTCATAGCAAAATCTAGGAACAAATAAGACCCTAAACTTTAAAGGTTTGAGAGGAAAAGAGTCCTTTGCTGTCAGGGGAGGGAGGCTGGCAGGCCCGTGGAAGAGGGTGAGGGAGCTGGCAGAGCAGTACCGCAAGAAACCCCTTCTGATCTTGCCATCCAGTGAACGTCCACCCGTCACTCCAACCAACTCCATCATTTGGTGCTTTGCACTGTCATCAGTTGGGTGATCAGGTTCCCTCTCAAGTATCTAATGCAACATTGTTTTTCAAGTATGTTTTGTGATGCTTTATAGTTTAGCTTTAAGACATTAAACAGAAGCGGTAGAAGAAACTACTGCTTTAAGAGGGTTTCTCAAGTCTGCTATGGTTTGCTTTCATAAGTGGTGTGCATATAGAGGGTAGGACCTACAGTCAGCCAGCATTATTTTTTTACTGTTTAACTTCATTAGATCCAATTTAAGTCTTTCATCAGTGAAATCGCTAACTGGTGACAATTCTAGCTAGTAGGTCTGTCGCTTGGTTCTTTTTGTTGGAATCAAATAATGTGGTTGAAACCTTAATTTTTCCCAGATATGCTGGTGTGGGGTTGTACTGTCACATCAAGAGCCACACAGTATTTCAGTGTACTCTTACCAAACATTTCAGAGGACAGTCAATGAGCTAAGTCTCAGGGTTTCAATATGCAAGCGTTTACTTTTCTTTTCCTCCCACCCTATGTCAGATTATATCGTGAAAGCATCTTAAGGATATTGCATTCAAATGTGGTGCGACAACTGAAATCAGTCTGTACATTAACAAAATGTCTCTCATGATTTAACATTGGAACAGAAGGTGTAAGATTTCTGTAACATTAATTTCTTTGAAGCCCGTGAATGTGTTTTCTAATGTAACTAAAAATGGTGAGCATTAGAAGACTTTCATATAAATACTGCATTTCTGAAGATATGCACAAGTAAAAATACCTGGTCACTCGCCTGTTCTGCTTGAAGCATAAAGATGTCCTTGATAAAATGTTGAATTTTCTTATTTTAGTCATGCACATGCTAATACTTTACTGTTTCTGTTTCTCCTTTACTTATTACAGAAAACTTTTTTCAGTGTTGAAATGACTTCCATGTTACTGAATGCACAGTTGCTCCTAGCAAGTTCTGTAAAGACTGTATCTTTATCTGTTGAAGTGACGGTCATGATTTCCTTTTTGCTTTGAAACTGCTATCGCACCTAAAGAGCAATATTGCGGAGAGTTTTGTTTTCCTTGCCATTGAAAATTTAAATATTTGTTGTGGTCTCTTATCTGTGATTTCAAAATTTTAACTGCTATCGTGATTTGTTTTCTGAATTTACAGGCACATGCATGCACATGTATTGTGTATTCAGTAGGTGCTCTGCATGGCACGGAGAGGGTGTGCAGTGTACAGTGCTCAGCCACTCCTGCAGAGATGCTCTGAATCATGGAGTTGGTGCTGATTTGTGACTCTAATGTCTTATTGAGATACTATTCAAAGTTAGATGAAATAAGAAAGATCTAATGATTGGGGTATAGAGGATATTATGTTACTGGAAGTAATCTAATTGGCACAGCTTGCAGATGGCACATTTCTGGCTGCTGATCTGTTAACTGCTTGTCACTGATTCTGGAGGAAGAATTTATTTGGTGGCATTTCTTATCATTTATTTTTAGAAACTTTCTGAAGTTAAGTTAGAAGATAATTGGTTTTTAAGAGCTGAAGTTAATGTATAAGCATTTCTTAAATAAAATCTTTAATTTCACATGGTACCATGCAAAAATAACTTTCCCTTTACCTTTTCACTTCCTCTTTTCTAATCTCTAAGATCAATTCTTAGTTTCAAGTTTAAAGTTGGCTTTGTGATGTGAGAATTTTTTTCTCACCTTCAAATCTGTCCCTTTGTCATTTGCTTAAATGTGACTATTTCAAATTTGCTTTTAGAGAACATTTTAAATGAGGTTTTTCTGTACACAGGTTTTGGTTAACTAACCTGGGGGAGGAGGAGTTGCCATGTAAGTACTTCCTGAAAAAATTCCACTAGAGGAAATAAAAGGATAGTCTTTAGAACAATTTTTGGTCTAAGTAGAGAAGGCTACCAATGTGTACAAAACAAACTCTAAGCTGCCAATTAATAAAGTAAACATAAATACGCACCTACGGACGTGGATTCCAGACTTTTTTTTTCAACTAAGCCTGTCTTGACACTGCCATTTCCACCTGTCCTGGGATTTCTCCAACTCTTCACTTAACTGGGAAAACTGCCTCCTTCCTACTCTCACTTCTTGTTCTCGTGTGGTCAGCAGAAGGCCAGGAGCTCCGGGAAGCTGGAGCCCCAGGCTCTGACCTTTCATAAAGCTGGCGGAGGTCTGGGGAACTTCGTGTTCTGTCTCAGCACCCCTCACGTCCCTTGTGCTGTGTGAGGTTCTCCCTTACCAGCTGGGAAGAGAGGTTAGAGGCTCATTACCACTTGTCTTGTAAATGTATGCTTGTCTTTGTCATTAGTCAAAGGAGACCACCTTTATATTTTACAATAATTGTAAAAAAAGCAAAGATTGAAAAAGTTGTCTTTCTCTGAAACATGCTTTTCTATGTTCTGAAAATAAATGCAGTTTATCATTATGCCTGCAAGCCTAACATGGAGGGAACCTGTGTAATTCTACTCACATGAAGTAATTTCAAATGTAGTTGGTTATTTAAAAGTTGTGAATCAGGTTTACTGCCTGGAATATTTTATTAGGTTTAATGAACAGCAATATTTTTTTTGATAGGTTAGTTGAAGCTCTGGCATAGGTGTAGAGGTGAGCCTTCATCTAAAGGAACTACTTTTAATATTGTAGTGCTTTTTTTATTCATAACAATGGAATGTTTTGTGTTCCTCATGGAGTCAGGTTGTACAGATCCTAAAACACTTGCTGACCTCGTTCAGTTTTTCTCCAGGAAGCTGTACATTAAATTCAAGAGTATTGTATTAATTCACTGCCATTTCCTACTAATAAGTTTTTTGTAGCCTATCTTCAGTGTATGAGGTTAATAATGAGTTTAAAAAATTAAAATGGGTAGAGAAATCACCCTTTGATGTATTTTCATCTTAGGCATTGAGGATGATTGACCTGGGTATACATAACTTCTAAGATACAGAGTAGGAAAAAACTGTCCTGTCGTGTTCCTTCTCAACACGCCTACCACCTGCACCAGTGTGTAGCTAATTCAGAATGACTTCAGAAAGCAAAATGAACCTTCCCATAGATAATTTCTGACAACTGGCTCATCTTTTCAGATTATTGGCAAGAACCACATTAAGCCATTCTGTCACTGATCCTTTTTTCATCATTCTAATTCCTTTGCTCAGCAGGGTAAACTACAAATTCCCTTGGAAATTCCCTGCTGGTAAGCTGAGAGAAGACATACTCCATGTGACAGGACAGCTGAACGTGGGCTGACATGTCCACAACACGGCCGGTTGTGCAGGATGGCTTCTGAGTAGCCCAGGTCAGCCTGTGCTCAGGGTAGAAGAGCAAAGTTCGGAACTGAAGATTAGGTGCCACCTTTTTGTTTTGTTGTACCTAGCGGCAAGTTAAAGTTACCATAAAAGAAGTGTATAATTTGGTTATCCTGATTCGTTTCTCCAGGGATTTGATAAAGCATCCGTTGTACCTGGTGTATCATCTGACATCAGCGGTGTGGACGTAGACACGAAAGCAAATGAAGCAGTGTACTCTAAATCTAGAAGGAATTTGAGCACTTCTTAGTTACTTGGAGTAGGGAACACGGAAAGCAAGCAAATTAAACTTTAGAAAACAAGAAATTGTGATTAAGGTGGTATTTTGAGCTTGAGAAGCATCCCTTGCCTTTGGTGCTGCACTAGTTAGTTCTTCAGCTATATTGCACCGTGTATTTCTGTTTGGGCACATCAGCAGCTGTCGCTATATGCACGTACTCCTGGAATCACTGATGCAAAATGCAGTAAGAAAGCACTACAGGCTTCCTGGAGAGACATGTTGACCAATGATGAAGAAAACATTTTACATGTGTGGGAAAAACTAAATTATGGTCACAGGTCCATGCAAGTCTGTTTAACAGAGATCTCGCAGATCATACCGGGACCAAAGGCTCACCTGAATTAAAACTTCCAAACATCTATTTTCTGCTATTACTCTAGCTAGAAATTAAAAACAAGGCCTGTGTTTTTGAAGAGCACTTTTACAGTTTGACTAAGTGTAATAGGATTGTAAAACTCACATCTGTGTGATCTCATCAAATTGAGGACAGTGCTTTATAAAATATTATTTCTGATCAGTGTCATAATTTCTAAATAAAAATTTTCTTTTAAAATCTTCATCCCTTGTTCTACAACAGCAGCACAGCAGCAAAGAAATATGAGAAAAATGGTGTCCTGTGTTACACTCATGTTAGGATGCTCAAACCTTCTTTCAATTTTAAATGTTTTAGACCTTTTGTTGCTTCTCCCACTGTTTTTTTTCTAGCAGTTTGTGACTGGGTTAGGGACCCAATAGACTCATGAGGGATGATGAGGGTAGAAACGCTGGACAAAATTAAGCTTCCTCCTACACTGACAATCGTTTTTTTGAAAGAAACAAGACTGAACACTCCCTTGACACTGGTTTCATCTCTTTTAGGCTGTAAATTTGTCTGAAGAGGGTTTGGAGTGGCAAAGCTTGGCTTCCCAAGAGAGTTCTCTGCCCAGAGTGCAGCACCTGCAGCAGAAGAGTGGCTGCTGTTTGCAAGCTTTAGGAGCTCCTAGCTGGTCTTGCTGCCTTTTTCTTTTTTCCCCTTAAGCTTATTCTTAGTTACATGTTATTTTTTGGATTCCAGTTTGCCTGCACTACTGCTCTGAATAGTTTGAAATAGGCGATCTGTATCTCTATGGCAGCACGCCTGCACTAATAAGCCAGGCTAAATAGCAGGATGGGTTTTCTTGGGCATGGCACAGTGCTACGACACCTGTGCAGGTTTTGGTTTGACACTGGCTTCTATCAGGCCAAGTTGGAACATGGGCAGGTGGAGCTCGCTTCTGCTTGCAGAAGAGTCTGCATACAAAGGTAGGCCCTTCTGTGCAGTATACAGCGTGCCTTAGTGTTCTGCGAGGCTAGTTCGGTGATGGTAATACTGTCAGCCTTTCATAGTAGCTCCTAATGAGTTAAACTTGGACAGGATTACTCTCCCCTGATGCTGTCCCCCCTCATACTTTCTGCAGGTGGCAGTCACAATTTCTGCACAACTAGGGAAGTTCAGACATCTCTTCCCAAATATATTTAAATTAGAATGTTAGAGAAAACCAAGGGTAGAACTGAAAGCTGAATGGATTTTGTGCAAGGGAAGTTATCTCAGTTTGCTGATACGTGGTTTTTACCTGCGAACTCCTGGGTGGAGATTCAAGTACACATTAACCCTAAAAGTGTCCGTTTCCTTTCAGGTCATTGCCAGGTATCTTCTCCCAGGTATATTCTTCCTTAGGTACCTTGTCATGCAGGGCAAGAGTCACCTGTGCTAATTAGTTGTCAGCATTTTACGTGCTGAAATCTGAGCTAGTCCTGCTACATTCATTCCATTTAGTATTGGAGAGAAATAAGCACTTCTACAGGGCAGCCCACCTCTCCTGAGTACGCTAGGCATCCATTGAAAGCATCAAATTTTATTCTATAAAAAAAAGTGTGAAATTCTTCATTTGCATAGCCACCGAAGAGGAAAATAAAACAACATAATTTTGGATGTTGTTTACTACCAGTTCCTCTGATGCCGTATCCAGTGGAGTATATTAAGGTGTAATTGATAACATTGTATCTCAATCCAGGCATTGCATCATGACTGGAAGACATATACCTGTCCTTAAACTATTTAATTCCGTGTCATTTGCATTAGTGTATCTATTAAACTGTACCAAATGAGTTGTTACAATGTAGATAGGCATTTAGCAAGGCATAGGTATGTGTTACTGATGATAATAACAGCTTGGCTTGAACTGTGCTATCAGCAGGTAGGAAAACTGGGAAGTGTTTGAAGCAAAGAGAGTCAGAAGTGAGAAATGAAGCAGGGCTTTTCATAAGCAGACCAGCTTGTGTGGTTTTTAAGTTTACCTTGAATAGGTTAGGGTGATTTAGTAGCATTGATTTATATAGTTAAAAATAATTTTATTATGGTATGATAAAAGGAGGGCTGTGCTTTTGGGCAGTGTTCCTATTGCAGTGCACTCACGTTCATGTGCAGATTCATGTTTGCATGTGCCCCAAGATCTTCTTTGGAATGCTATCTTTAAACTTGAATTGAGTTAGATGAGATTTCATCCCATGTGGGCTGCCCACCTGCTAGTTCTTAAAGTTTTTACTGTGTAAGTATTGGTTTTCATTCTCATTTACAGTTCATATAGGCATAGCTGTTGTGCTACTTTCATCTGTGCATGTGTATTACATTCTTCTTCACTTACTGTGTCATGTTCCTAACATATTGAGTAATATTCTTCTATCACGTGAGAGTTGGGTTTCTTTTTAACTCTTTTGGTTCTTAGCTGAGTTGTGTCTTTTCTGTTTCATTGTTCCCTTTTCCACTCCTCTTCTGTTCTTAGCTCAGATGGTTAGAGTACAAACACAGCAAGGATAGGGGTCCTCCTTGCAGGATTTACAATAATATTGTGTCCCCTGTAGACTACCTGACTGTCAAATAGGTTGCAATGCTTTTCAAGGATGTTAGGCAATTCATAAATAATTAGTTATATTTATGCATATATGTGTGTGTAAAAATATACAGATGTGTGTGGTTTTTATATATATTTTGTAAAAGTCAAACCAGTTTTGGTTTTGTTTTGTTTTTTTACTCTTCATAGAGGTCACCTCTGACACTAATGAATACAAGTGGCAGGTATAGTTTTATTATGTTTTATGATTTTCCCTTTACTGCTTTTCATTGGTTTTGGGGCTCATCCTGCTCTAGGCCTCTTTGTACTTTGGGGTTAACTTGCTTTTTTTGGTATTGGGAATATGTAGCATCATTATTGGTACCCAAAGGACTTGTGATTTGACCAGTTTCATCTGCATGATCCTTTCATACTTTCTCGTGGAGTGCCACTGTGGGGCTGCAACTTTCTTGATCTCTGATGATAGAGCTGAGTTGCTTTGTCCTGAAAGAGCTTCACAGTTCAGACTTGTCACCTCTTCCGTTCATTGTGCTTTGTGGATCTGATCTATGCTCTTCTCACTGTGGCGGGAAGTGTCACAGTTCTTTCTTTCGTTTATCAGAACTTAATATTCGTTCATGGCTTCTCCAAGGTTGTGAAGCAGCTGAAAGCAAACTATCATGAGACTCGCAGCAACCACTGAAACTGCTGTACACTAGACTTCTCACAATTACCAGGTTATAAACCTAGTTCTTTATTGAATGAGAAGAAAGATTTCTGTTTTGTTGCAGATAGTTCAATGAAGTTGTCCTCTCAATATTAAGAGCAGCTTGAAACCCCCCCTTCCAAAATGCTCCTGCAAGTAAGAAATCACATATAGTTGACTCTGTGTTTCTTCCAGAAACTCTGTTTGTGAACATATTATAAACAGCACGTAAGAGGCTTTGTCGTTACCAAAAGTTGTTAGGATGGGAGTATAGAAAAACTGTCTTCTACAGAATGAATGGAAAAATCAGAGGTGGTTTATCAATGAATGTAGAACAACAGAAGAGCATATAGGATAGTGCATATTTTTGGAGGAAAAAATGAGTTTCTGTTCAGACATTCATCCATTTCCCCGACATAGGTAAAAAAAGACAATTAATAAAACTTAAAGGTATCTGGAATTCTGTCCTAGCTATTAGAAACAAATCATGGAACTTAAGGTAGATGGAGACGTACACCTAAGAAAACGAAGTTTTCAAGCTTTGGGGCATGAACCAGATTTTGGTGGTATTAAGGTTGAGAAGGAGTGTTTCTTTGTGTGAGCTATTTCCCAACTTCTTGTTGGTGTCTTTCCTTTTTTAAGTATTCAGTAAGGGCTGTTGTGAGGGAGATGACACTGAACTAGATGAAAAAGTAACATGCCTAATGTGGAAATGAACATGTTCCTGAGATGCCTGTTGACATCTGAACCTTTTCTACTTCTGTATTATCTGGAAACTGAAATAGCAAAGTTTGCTCCTTGAAGTCATGCCTTGCTTTTATGTAGATCTTGCTGTGGTCAGCTGCAATTTTATCCCTTCACTGCGTAAGCTGCTGTAATATGCTTTATTTAGGACATGGGAGTCCAGTTAGAAGGTATAGCTGCGTAGAATAGCAGTACTGCCTTACTGTGGCAAAAGACTGAGAACAAACCATCAGTGGATCCTTTACACTGATTTCTAGCATGTTTATGGGTGTAGGTAAAGGTTTTGATAATTATGAAGTTCATAATTGATCTGAATGCCCTTTACCTGGGAGGTCACTCTTGCTTTATGGTGAGAACATGAAAAGGCAAGAAGACGCAGCATGGCTGTTAGGCTAGGCACGGTGCCGTGGGGATACAGCTTCTGGGCATGGCCAACTCAAAGTATAGGCAGAATGAACTCATGCCTCCTGTGTCTGTCCAAATGCATGAATACTTAAACAAAATATTACATTGTCACATGTAATATTAAGGTATGTTTCTAGCCAGGAAGATTTAGGTGTGTTTGCTGCTCACGTGAAATGTTAGTCTTTTAAGAATCAGATGCACAGCAGCCTGTGAACTAAATAAACTTCACGTCACACTCAAAATGTCTTTGAGCTAAATGTAAGAAATAAGTGAGGCTTAAATTGTTAATACCTCAGAAAGGTGGGGTGGGGTATTGGGGTCCCCTAATCATGGAACCCGTTTTCTGGAATGAACTGTCCACAATGGAACAATAAGGACTATTGATATTTGGGCAGATACAGCACAATACATCAGCAGGTGTTTCTTTTGTGATTTTGAAAAACCGCAGGTAAGTGTCTATCTACAAAGATGAGTATCAAGTTAGAAAAACAAAACCTGTAACAGGAAGGCGCTTTCCAGTACTTATCACAGTAACAACTCAGTAGCGGGTCAGTAAGATGGGAACTATTTGGTTTTATATTTTTCTTCTAATTTTTTCTTTTTCTGTTAGTGCTAAATTAACTTCTTTAAATTGCTGTCAACTTAACCTCCACAATTATTACAATGTTTCTGAGAAAAACTCTGCATAATTATAAGTATTTCTAATTTTTATCTTTTTTCCCTAAGCTAATTTGTAAAGATTTGATATTAGCATTATTTTGTCATATCCTTTTATCAAGTAATCTTGAACCTGACAAAAATTGGGGAAGAGGGGAAAAAATAAGAACTCGCTCCTGCTTGTGCAGTTCTTTTCTTTTCTTTATGTATTCATTTCTAATTATTTAAAATGTCAAGAAAAGTAGAAAACAGAGTCTCATATGAATCGGGGTTCTACATAAGTTGTTTATTTGTGTTCTACTTCTGGGAAAGCACAGAGGAGCTCTTTCATATTCGTGTAAAACCTTTGCGTAGCAGATTTGCTCATGCAATGCATGTATTGTATTAACTTAATTTATATTACTGTGTATTTGTAAATAATGCTGTTGGAGCTGGATTTTATGAGCAAGTCTTAATAGTTTCATTTCTTTCAGATCTGTTTGCAAACTATCACATAATTGGTCTGGTTTATTGATCTCACAGAGATTACGCATCTGACACTGCACCAGTTAATAAATGGTTTTGTTGGCTTTCTTTAAACTGAATATTTGAGAACGCACAGTTCTGTTATGCTGTAGAATTTAAATTGCTTATGTACTGGAATATTTACTACCCTCTTTGTTGTTTCGTTTCAGAATGACCTTATTTAAAAATGTATGAGGCTATTTATAATCGACTCTGTGGCAGTGATTAAAGAGGTGTGAATAATAGCTTATTGGAAGTTGACAGCTCCTTGTTTGCTAAACTGCTGTTAGAATGTTTATGCTGCTCAGTTGTACCTCATTTTTCTGAGGGGAAGCTGCATTTTGACAAGTGCATAGAACAGGTATATGTGGCTGACACTTTTATTATTGAAAAAACTAATTTTATTTTTATTTCTTTAACTGCATAAGGTTAATTAATTGTTTACCCTCTGTCTAATGATCTGTCTGTAGTGCATTATTAAAATAAGAGTGAACAAATGCATTTTTACTTGGAAAAATCAGATGATGTTCTTCCCGAACAGAGATGGTAGCTCCAAACGAATTTGATCAAGGAGTCAGACGTCTGTCTTTCTGATGAGAGTAATACTTTCTAGACTGGTCTCTGATGTTTTTGATCTTAGATTAGGATTCTAAATATCTCTAACTCCAGGAAGGCAATTGGGTACTTTTTCCATTGCTATTCAAAAATAAGAAGCAAGGAAAAAAGGACTGGGACTTATTTAGTTGCAAATCATGTTGAAGTAGTTAAGTTTCTTGTAACAACGTACATAGATATCAATGAGCTTGTAGATAAGATTGATAATCAGATAATACTCAGTGTTTATCCATACAGCTGATAAGCCCAAATAACTTTACTAGTAACTCAGCTGTTACTAGTATCTCGTGTGACCTAGTGGACTCGTTTTAAAGGGGAACAGTAATGCAAGCCCCTGTTCACTCTTGTGTCTTGTCTTATGGGAATAAGTAGCTCTTTGTAGGTCTGTACACCCCATGGTGACAGTGTAAAACCTAAGACATTTTAAATTATTTTGGAGAGGGTATATCAGAACTTTGCAAGGACTTTCATGTGTTTCACGAGTTGCTTGCAACCAAAAATTGCTAGTCATTTTTCTACACTACAGTGTTTTCTTTTAGCAGTGAGCTGAACATACTTTAAATCTTACTCTGCACATCAAAACTGTTTATTCAAAATGTTTAGTAAGTGGTGCAGAAATTAATTGTTTCATATTTTCACATTGGTTTATTACTAAGAACATGTTACTGGTATTACTGTGCTGTCATGCTTAATGGTACAAATCACAGTAGAATTACGAAAGAATTTATAATTTTGCTAGATCCTTTAAAAATTCTTAATAGAATAAGTGGCTACTAACAAAATGCTATTATACAGGATATCTCTCCATAAGTGTTAGCTCATAATTTCACAGGTTTTACCCCATAAGGCACTAAAATGAGACAGTGCAGAATTAGTATTCTGAGTGCACTGAGTTAATGGGCTACTATAAGATCTAGATGTTGTTTAAATAAATATATTGTAAGATTAATCTGCATTACTTCTGTTCTTAAGAACTAGATTGTGCTTTTTACAGAGCAGTGATGCTGTTTCCTAGGTGTGTTCAAATTATGACAATATATTCTTTCAACCCTTCTAGCTGATAATAACACTCTTCATTCAGCTTCCTCAAAACACTGCTCTGCTTTAGCTGGCCCACAATGAATGTGACGTTCCACTTGGGAGCTGGCTGGTTTGTAATGTTGAGTGTTTCCATAGTAGGCAGTCAGTCAAAATGCCTGGGAATTCTCCTGAAGGAATCTGAATATAATGTGGCTTGAAGAAAAGAGTGCATAGCTTTGCAAAATAGACAGAATTTAATTTTAAAAAAACCAAACAAACAACTTTGGAATAACAAAATTCTGCAACTATGTAAGTTTTTCTAAGTATGTAAAATGCTTTATATTTCACTTATATTGTTTATTTATGGCTTATTCTCATAAAAATGCCTTAAGATTGTACTGTTTCATCTAAAAAAATATTACCTGAACTTGCTGTTGAATTGAACATTCTGGGATAGGCTTTAGTATATACTCTCATGTCTTATTTTTTATTTCTTCATGGTCCCTACCTTTTCTGACCTCCTCTTGTATGTTTAACCTCACTTCAGTGCTACTTGGGAATGTAGTGCTGCTGTCCTTTCAGTACGCTATTTATTGACGGTCAGCAGGCACGTTATGATTTGACTTACTATCGAGTGGAGTTATCTTAAATTCTTCATCATCCTGGCCAGCCTGAAAGGTTTGCATCTCAAAAGTCAACTGTCATTGTTCAAAACTCACAGAGAGTTTAAATAATTTTTGTGTTGAGGAAGTTTGGTTCCTTTTATGGTTTTTAATGGCTTCAAGTTGATACGAGTGGTAATATGACGTTGTAATAAGTCAGAGAAGTAACCTGGACTGAAGCCAATGTGGGGAATGTTCACATGTGTTTCTCTGCACTGTGTAGTAACGTTGAAGTTGGAGAAGTTTAATTACCCACACTACTCCCTCTTTTTTTTTTTTTCTTTCCTTACTGAATACTTGTGTGGCCTTGAGTTTGTTAATCAACAGACCTCATAAGTGAGCCAGATGATGTATTGTTACAGTACCTTTTACAGCTGCTATTTTCCGGAGTACAGTGATTACCTGCAGTGGCCAAAACTAGTTGCTTCCTATTAGAGTACAGTGATTACTAACTGATCTAAATTTAGCTGGTAAAACAAAGTTGATTTTCACTTTTATGCTGAAGAGTTTTTTAAGTCACGTAGTAATTGAACTGTAATGTGAAGCCTTGTAAGTCTGTTTGTAGTTTTTTGTTTTTAATCTCTCTAGTTTTCTCGTCCTCCAAAAAGAACAAATATGTCATTTATATCAGCTTGCAAAAAGAAGGGTGTTCTGAAGGCAAGGGTAAATAATTTACTGACTCATATTTTCAGGGACAAATATTTATTTCACGTAACATGTCTCATGTTGGGCTTTAAAAGAAAATTGTGGGAAGAGATTTCATAGGAGTCTCTCTCAGCTTTTACCAATCCACAACAGATGTCTCAAGCTTCTACACAGTGTCTTTAACCACAAGCGTTCATCCTAACATTTTTCTTTCTTAACAGTCCAGGAGTTGAGAAAATTTGTTGATCTGACTTTGGATCCCAAGAGCAGTATTGGATGTATTTGGCTACTACTGGTATATACCATAATATTTTCAACTATTTCATTAGACTTTTTATGAGGCAGCGCTTCATACTGGCTGTAACACCTTTGACAGTTGTACTCTCTGCTGGGAAGGAAAGTTAGGACTGTTAGGCACGGAGTCCTTCCATACGATCCTCAGCCCGGTGGAAATGGATCTTTTTCCCTGTGCTCCTGCCTTTCCCAGGAGTGCTGTTGCTGTCAGGCTACCTTGCAGAGTTGTGGGTTTTTTCTTTTTAAACATTGCTCATCTCATCCTTCCACCTTAATTTTGGCCGTTTGTCTCTCATGGGCATATTGATTTCCTATTCAGTGACATCTCAGTAGCCTTCTGTTCACTGGCTGTGCTTATGTCGTAATCCACAATAGAATTCCCTACACCTCCCTTTCTCTAATGGCATCACGACTTTCAAGAAACTCAATTCCCCTGCAGAAGTAGTCAGGGATTGACTTAGCCCCTTTCCTGATCCTGGTCATTTTAGGAGATCGTGATCATTTTTGTTACACTTGTAACCATGAAGATGTCTCAACTGTTTTTAGGAGAAACAGAAGACTAGGTAGACCTTAAATATGGGTGTGGGTATCTTCTTGGAAAAATTATGAGAGATTGGAAAACATATTTCTCATTTCAGAAGTTCCAAAAGTCAGGTCTGATCACAGTGTAATGCTTCATTCTTCTTCAAATTCCATGTTTCCTTGTTCTTTTTCCCCTAGGAAATAAAGGCTTGTAAACCTAGTGATGTTTAATATCTGAGGTATTAACAGCCAACTATCCATTATTAAGATTCACAAATGGAGTAACTAGGTTAAAATGTTTTATATTTATTAGCATTATTGTTATTGCTGTTATTCTTTTTTGTAGCATGTCAGTGAATTGCGGTTGGACTGATCTGATAGAGCACATAAGATTCTTAAAAGCAATAGTTTGCTATAGAAATACTGTATATAAAATTAAAGGATTACATATGCTAAAATGGCTACAGGTAACACTGTGCTATCTTAAGTATCTCTCTGGCTTGTAATTTGAACCAGATAGCTCTTGGGAGATTTCTAAGAGACTGGCTGTGAAGCAGTAAAAAACAATTCACAAGATATTTCAAAGTTTTTCTCTGTTTTCAGAAGTTCTGTCTCTTCATAAGAGACCAGATACAGTAAGCTTGAAAATAATTTGCCTCCTAAATAAAACATTTTTATTTTTAAGCCAAACACTCCCATTGTGGTTTATTAGTGCTCAGCTGGTTTT